>NC_057831.1:37850000-38475000 GCF_910594005.1 Cervus elaphus
CAACCTACTATAAATCATACTTGGATTTACTCTCACATTGTTCAAGGATCAAGTACAGAATGAATGGACATTATGGCTGGTTGAGCATGAATAATGAAACAGAAGTCATGGATTTCTAAATTTCTGACTCCTGGATTTCTAACCTGAGCATCAAAAAAGATGCTGCTACTGATCATCTACATGACATATTTACACTTCCTATGGGACCAATCACAGGCCAGTCTAGTGATCCTGGGGTGGCACTTAGCATTGTCCTTGGGGTCAGTCATATAAAACAGAAAAAAAGGGATGTGACTAGATTGTAAGGGTCACATGATGTGGACACTTAGATCATGTACAGGGTCTTCAGTAAATCCATCATCTCCTTTTGCAGGGCTTGCTGTTTCAGAAAGTTCATTTTCTAAAGACAATAGATAAATTATCTTTTTGTTTGAAACAAGTTGAGATAACTTAAACAACCATCAGAAATAAGGCCATCCTCTCAGCAAAATTTCTGATTTTTGACTTCATTATTTAGCCCTCATTCACAGAATCTTTTATTGAACAAAAATGTTATTTAATGTGTTTATTGGTGCAGATACTCGCTAACTCTGCCAAAGCATGTTTGCAGTAACAGAAGAGTGAAAGCCCCTGAGAGAAAGACTCTTAGCATAAAGCAGTGGCTATTTCTAATTTTATACAGTTTAATTTTCTAGGGTACATGTAATCAATCACAGCTTCAGCTGTTGCCTTGACAAACGGACCTAAGGGGAAAAAATTCCTCCACAGATGGAAATAACTCATTTCTGCAGTAATTTTTGACATTAGTAAGCCACATTTTAGGTGCAGAATAGTATGTGGTTTATTGTCAGTAAACAAAGAGTTCTTGGTCACATGGAAAACACAGATTAAAAGGAAGCATGACCATGTCCAGCTCATTCCAAAGTGACCTTAAGGACTTTAACAGGAATCATTAACAGTCTCTTCCTAACTCAAGTAAAGAGAAAAAACAGCTACAAAGACAAGAACATGAGGGAAAAGGAGACAGTTGATTTCAAACATATAAACTATTGCATCCCACCCCAGCAAGAAGACTCCATGAGCTATTAACTCACAGGATTCACAGAGTACTTCATAAGTTCTATTCTCATTTAACTCTCAAAATACTCATGGAAAATGGCTTTATTGCACCCATTTCACACAGAGCAAATCCAGTGCCTGATAAGAGGCAAAAGCAGGACTTCCACGTTTTTCTACTTTCTTGTCTACACTGTCCACAATTACTAGCAATTTAAGAAAAGACACATAAAGGAGCCACTGTGATGGGAACAACAAATATGCAACCATAGAAAATCACCAAGCAGATATTTCAGTTCACATTTTAAAGGAAAACATGTTAACTTTTTTCAAGAAGAAAAATTACTATTTGGTATGTATTTATAGTAAAGTTCAGCTGAAAGAGTAAACCAGTACAAAGCCTGAAATGTCACTCAGAGTGGGGAGGCAGAAGAGATGATGATCTTATAATTTTCAAACTGTATAAAAACTATAACCCACAGGAGAATATTGTAATAAACTATACTTCAATTAAAAATATGAATACAGAAGAAACTATAACCCATAGATTCAAGATTCCAATGAACCTCAAACATAAAAACACACAGTATATCATACCATGACATACTATAATCAAATTGTAGAAACCAATGATAGAGAAAAAAAAATCCTATAAGTGGTCACAAAACAAAAGACACACTATGCACTGGGGAGAATAGGTAAGAGTGGCTACCAACTTTTCATTTGACAAAAATACAAACCAAAAAAAAAAAACAACCCCAAAATTGAACAGCATCTTTAAAGTGCTCAAAGAACAAAACTGTTAACCTAGAATTCTATATCTAGCAAAATAGCCTTCAAAAATGAAGTCAGGAGAATAAGATGGTGGAGGAGTAGGTGGAGGTGGAATACATCTCTCTTCATGGATACATCAGGAATACACCTTCAGACACAGAAATGCATGCAGAACAACAGCTGAGAGCAGACAGGAGTACCTGACCAGCAGAAAAGAACATACAGAACCACACAAAACTCAGTAGGACGAAGGAAATAGGGGGAAAACAGGAGTGTTAGTAAGACTGGACCTGCCCTCGGTGGGTGAGGGAACTGAAGTGGGGTCTGATCTCCACACTGGGGCAACTGTCTGAGTCAGAGGAGATCCATTTAAGGCTGAGAGTGAAACAGCTGATCTGTGGCAGCCTAAATGCAGTGAGACTTAGGCAGTTCTTGCCACAGCCATACATACCCCAGACAGGGACGCAGGTCCCCCGGAAGGTGCAGCAGCTTGGAGCTGGAGTTTAGGGATTGTGGAGCAATCTCAAGGCAAGGGCTGCTGTTGACTACGGAGAGACAGATCAAGGGGATGTGAGGGAGGAGACTGTGGTGTGAAATGCCTGTGGAGGAAAGCTGGGCAGCCATGGAAGCAAGGCGATACTGCTGAGTCACGAGTAGCGGGTGGAGCCATCACCACAGCCCCTCTCTCCCCACAAGCCAGCATTGGTATCTGAACAATAGAGAGGCTGGCCCATCAAACACCTGATACACTGAACTACAGAGTAGGACCCCTTCAAGTGCCTGAGGCACTGCACTGATCTATACAGTAGGACCCCAGCCAGGGGAGCCCCTCTATGTGGCTAACACATGGAACAACAGAGAAGGACCCCAGGCAAGGGATCCCTCTAAGCGCCTGAATGGGCGGAGCTATGGAGACAGACTGCCCAAGGAGGCCTTCTGATCACCAGCTACAAAATGCTCAAAAAAAGCCTCTGATAGGGCCCTAACTCCTGCAGCAGAGGCAGTCCGTGTCCCTGCAAGCCAAGCAACTGTGCCACCTTCACGCACAACTCTCACTGGGCAGAGCTGTCACAGGCAAAGAAAAGTCTTGTGTCTAGGCACACAGGGTCACTTCAGTTGTGTCCAGACTCTTTGCAGCCCTGTAGACTGTGGCCTGCCAGGCTTCTCTGTCAGCGAGGGGGGTTTTCCAGGCAGAATATGGAAGTGTATTGACCAATACTGGTTGCCATACCCTTCTAGGGTACTATATTTCCTGCTGCCCTAGCTGCCAACTCCCCTCTGTACCTGGTGATGCCAGAGCCCCTGTGACCCAAGCAGCTGCCCACCTCCACACCCCTGCCTCACCGGGGCAAACCCAAGTCCTCAGGGGCAGCCTGAGGAGCAAACCCCAGTGTACGATCCATATGTAGAGGTGGAAATAAAACCACAATTGAAACCCAGGGGCAGTGTGGCTAAGGAAGGCCCGAAACCTTCCCACCAGCTGTACAAGCTTCAGGTTAAGTCCACACGATCAACCAGGCAGACTCTGTGTCTACGGAATATATAAAAGGTCACTGAGAGCTCCCACGAAAGAAAACACACTAGCTCTGATAGCTGTGGACACTGGAGGCAGGAACACAGAGGAGTAGGACCAGATTAGAATCTGAGCTGCCCCCACAGCAGGTCCAGAGATCAGCACAGTGTTGGAGGGCATCCTAGGGAGGGGAGGTGGATTGTGACTCCCAGCTAGGGAAAGGACTCTGACAGCAGTGACTCCAGAAAAACATTTGTTATTCTTATGTTTTGACTTGTTCTATAGATTCTTTTTTTTTTTTTTTTTTGACTTGTTCTATAGATTCTTTTGGATTTTTTTTTTCTTTTTTTCCTTTTATCCCCCCTCTGTTTTAGGTGTCGATTTTTTTTTTTTTTTTGCAGTATGAAATCTAATTAAGCTTTTGAGCTTTTTTTTCCTCAATCACATTATTTATTGTTGTTATAAACCTCTGCCTCTACTTTGGGCTTTTGCAGTTCTGTGGAGATCCCCCCCTTTTGTTCCTCTCTCTTTTTTATAATTTTAATTTTTAATTTTTTAAACCTGTTATATTTTTTCTACATTTATTCCTTTGTTTGCCTCTCCAACTGTTCTTTTCCCCTTGCAGTTAATCTTTAATGTATACAAATCTTCTTCATCTACTTCTATTTAATTTTGCATATCCTTTCTTTCTTTCTTTCTTTCCTTTCCTCTCTATATATTTGTTAGTTTTGTTTTCATTGCTTCATTCCCCACTTGGCACCTTGCTTTAGTTTTGTTTTCCAGCTTGTGTTTTAGTTAAGTTTGCTCTTAACTGGTAAATATTTTATTTCCTTTGTTTGCTGAGTCAATCTATTGTACTTTATTTTTGTTGGACTGTGTTGACTTTGCTCATCAGTGTGTATATATGTGTGTGTGTGTGTGTGTGTGTGTGTATTCCATTATTTTAATTATTATTTGCCTGATTTTGTAACTGCCATTTGTCTGGTGTTCGTCTTTGGTTTCTCGTTTTTGGATATTTGTTTTAATCTCACTTAATGCCATAACAAACCACTTGTGGAATCTTTGTTTTCAACCAGAGATCAAGCCCTGAGCCTTTGGAGTGGGAGCACTGACTCCAAGACCCTAGACTACCAGAGAACTAAGTCAGAAAGAGAAAGAGAAATATCGTATTCTAATACATATATATGGATCTAGAAAAATGGTACTGAAAAATTTATTTACAGGGCAGCAATTGAGAAACAAAAATAGAGAATAGACTTATGGACATGGGGAGAGGGGAGGAGAGGGTGAGACATATGGAAAGAGTAACATGTAAACTTATATTACTATATGTAAAATAGATAGCCAATGGGAATTTGCTGTATGGCTCAGGAAACTCAAACAGGGGCTCTGTGTCAACCTAGAGGTGTAGGAGGGGGAAGGAGATGGGAGGGAGTTTCAAAAGGGAGGAGATATATGTATACCTATGGCTGATTCATGTAGAAGGAGATATCTGGTATGGTTCTAAATATTTGGAAATTAAGTAACCTATTTTTAAATAACAAAGAGTATTTTGGGAGTTGGTAGAAATAAAAAGTTGAAAAAAATTTGAGAAAATCATTCACATTCATATTTATTATTGAAATTAGAAAGCAGAGGCCTAGAATGTTTTGGGTTAACTTATTTAAGATTTGACAATGAGGCTCTTTCCCCAGGCACAGCACTTCTTACACACTGACTTGACTGATGTTTGAGTGCATGTCTTGTTTCTCCTACTAGACAGTGAGCTCTTTGAAGGCATGGATGATTCCTATAACCCTGCATTGCTCAAAACACCAAGTATGCATTCAATGAATGATAAATAAACCATAAAGGGATGCTGGCAGGGTGAAGACCTAAAGGCTGCACTCCAAGACCCAGGGCAATGTTTATTCTTCCTTACTACATAGACAGAGAGCAAAGGTTATGCAGCCATGATTCACATCCAATTCATGTGATATTCAAGTGACTTTATTTCTCAGGTTCTTCATCTGTGAAAGGGGAAAGCCACCCCTGCCTACAGGGCTGAGGTAAGAAATAAATCATGGACTGGAGAGCTGTCATTCCTTTTAGCTGCACAGCATCTGATCCTTCTCGGAATGTTTGAGAAATTCTCCATCTGATACATCAGAACCATCCTCCCGCCACAGAACCAGAAAATGTCAGACTTACCTTCCCAGACCCCCTTCCAAAGAGGACTGAGGGCATGTGACCATCAGACACACTCACCCCAGATTTCAAATTGGAAGCCATCGATATGTACAAGCTGGAGTCACTGAAACAAAACGGATCTGGCAACTGCATTTCCCAGGGGCAGCAGGGCCACCCATTCTATAGCAGCTCTGACTGACAGACATTTCCGGGATGATGGAAATATTCTAAGGCTTATGTGTAGAAGTCCTTCAGCACTGTGCTATCCATTCCAGGAGCCATTAGCCACATATGGCAATTAAGCACTTGAAATATAGCTAGCTCACCTGAGGAACTGAATTTAAAATATTATTTAGTTGTGATTAACTTAAATGTAAATAACCACAAGAGGCTGCCAATTAGACAGCACAGTTCTGCAGGCAACATCCAGGGCCCGTTGTTGGTGGTTGTCAGTTGTGTACATGGCATGTCTAGCCTCAGAGGTGGTGGCAGGCGTGTCCTCATCACTTACTGAGTAGCTGCCAAGCCCGGTTCCCTGGTTTTCCAGAAAGCTTCTCATTGCCCTTTACTACATTCCTTTCTTGCCTAAAGCGCCCAGGGTGGGTTTGTGATGCCTGACACCCAGAATCATAAGTGACGCAAATGAGGCGTAGAATGCAGCAGTGTCTAGCTAGCTCAGTAGGGACTCAATAAACCTTTCCACGGTCTTCTAAGAATGTGTGGGCAAATGCTAATTATAGGACATGACTGCTCTGTCTGAAGATTAAGTAATCATATCCTCTAATCCCACGACAGGGAAGGTAGATAGGCCCTTTGGGTCAACTCCAGCCCTTCTCCTGTAGCATCTTTTTCAGGTTAAGGTAGCATTCAGGATACATAACACACTTGTACTCAAGGGCCCAAAGAAACAGTGCCCTCTTAACTCTACAGGGAAAACAGGTATCTATTTTTAGTCTATGAATACCTGATTTGGGGCCTCTTCAAGGTTTTACCTTCCTCTAGTCTACATGGCCTAATTTATGTAATTTATGTCCTCAGTTTGTAGAAATGATCATAATTTAAAAAAAAAAAAAACAGGAGGAAATGCAATTTATTTCTACATGATTCATTTCCCAAATGGATCCATGCCCCTGATTAGAGCTGAAATGGAATTTCTACACTCAGAGTCAGGCTTGGCTGACAGGTTACCAGGGCAACCTGTAGCTCCAGAAGAGTAACCGCCCCTCCCACTAACTGTGGCTCAGGATAGAAAGAGGGTTCAGCTACATGAGGGCTGGATTTGTGCAACCAGTTACTGCTCGTCGGGAGGAAAGTGCTTTCAATACAGCTGCTTCCCACCCTGTGCAGGGATGGGAAATCATGGGCTCTGGAGTCAGGCTGTTGGATTTTAATGTGGCTACACCACTCACTGTCTGTGTGAGCAGTTATATAATATCATTGAGCCTCAGTTTTCTCATCTCTGAAATGGCAATACGAACATTCATTTTGTATCCCTGTTGGGAGGATTAAATGTTTTCATAAGAATAAGTGCTTTACAAAGTATGAAAGTGAAGTCGCTCAGTCATGTCCGACTCTTTGCGACCCTGTGGACGGTAGCCTACCAGGCTCCTCCGTCCATAGGATTTTCCAGGCAAGAGTACTGGAGTGGGTTGCTGTTTCCTTCTCCAGGGGATCTTCCCAACTCAGGGATCGAACCCAGGTCTCCCATATAGTAGGCAGATGCTTTACCGTCTGAGCCACCAGGGAAGTTACTTTATAAAGTACAGTGGTCACTAAATAATATTATCACACATGACGTCATCTAATGCACATGGTAACTAATTACAACCACTGTTTATCAAACTTTGAGTACATGTTTATGCACTGAGCTAAAAGTTTATATACAAAACCATATTTAATGCACGTAACAAGCCCCCAAAGTAATTATCTTTATTTTTGGAAAGGTTAAATGACCAGTTCATGGTCATAAAGCCAATCAGAGTCAGGACTTGGACCCAATACTAGTCTTTCATGAGACCGTTTATTTATCCAACACATATTTATTGAGTATCTACTACTTTTCACCACCACACACTGCATTCCTCAGTGATATATTATTCTCTTTCAATGAAAACTCAGAGCTGATAATGCAAGTTCTTAGATTAGAAAGAAGCCTTCTTATAATAATTAAAGCACCACCTATGCTTACAATAATGCTGATTTACTTCACTCTTTTCCTAAAACATTCAAATACATATGTATTTTCTTTCCTCAGCAAACACGAGGGATGAGGCTTTGCTTTCCTTCTCAGCAGAAAGCACCTCCTTCTGTGGGAATTTGGAGCAGTACTCAGAGGCTGAGAAACTTCTCTCCCACTGCCGACCCACTGATTAATCAATTACCTGCATTCACCTAGTGTCTATTACACCCCGGGCACTATGATCTGCTTTGTTTTTTCACATGAATTCCTTCATGTACTCCTTGCAGCTACTCTGTTAGGTGCTATTATCAACATCTGTTTTATAAATGAGGAACATGGGGCCCACCGAGATTTTCTATGAGGGACCCAACTGTCCACAGCTGGAGGGTGGCAGAGCTGGGATTTGAATCCAGGCAGTCTGCCAGGTCCACGTGTTCACTTCATTTTATTTCTCTCTGCTTTTGCAGAATAGAGGATTTGAATTTCCCTAAGTTAAACACTCTTATGACACAATTCCACCCCATGCTAATGACTCTAGGCCCTACTGTCTCACGGTCTTGGGATGCCCTGTCTCCTCCAGAAGACACTGAACTTCCTTTGGTCAGAGAACTAGCTGAGATCTGTACACAACAGGAGCTCAATAAATGTTTGAGGAAGGAAAAAAGAAACAAACAGGAAAGGAAGGAGGTAGAGGCAAGGAAGAACAAAAGGAACGGTATCTCTGGAATGGAGTCTAACCTTCTGCAGTCTCTTCCTTTCAGCTTCCACTGATGAGCGAACTGACTTGATTTCCACCGTGTGCTTCTTCACCAAGTCTTCTAGGCGCTTCATTAGCTGGTCTTTGAGATGTTTCTTCTCCTCTTCTGTCTGATGTTTGATTTTGCGAAGGTCTTCTTCATATTTTTGCTTCATAAATTCTGTCTCAATGCATGCTTCTTTCTTGGTCTATGAAAAGAAAAAGGGCTTGTAAAACTGCCAGGGTGGAGAGAACAGGAATTCACCATATCTCTTTTGTGCAACTTCTACAGTGTTGATTACTGATTTTAAAGCATGTATCACAAGGTACAGCAAAAGTTATAAGATGACATGCTTGATATTTGTAAGAAACCTCACTTTATCCACCATCGGAAAAGGACTTTTTGGAGTAATGCATCTATTGTCATAGGATCAGGTATTCCAGCCCACACTATAGTGCTTTCTAAAAAAAAAAACAAACCAAAAAAATGCTTTGTTTTGACTGGGAACATATAGCAGGAATCTTAAGCAAGTTTCCAGTTTCCCAGGAGCTGGTGATAAGGAGTTGGAAGAATGCCGCTACATTCTCAGTCTCCTAGTTTCAAATGACATGCAGCTGGCAGGACATTGGCTAGAACTTCACACCTACACATTCACCCCTGACACTATGGGACCTGTTGCTTCCAAGTAGACCTATCATGGTTCGGGGCTGGCCTCCCTCTGAAGCTTGTTCCAGCAGAGCCCCCCATGACTGCTCCATCCCCAGGGCTGGGTCAGACACTACCTGTGTATCTGTGCCTCCTTTTGTGCAGGGACACTCCTTGGCAAAGTTCTGGTCCTGCTGAGGATGGAGACTGCAGGTTTCCAAATCATTCTCTTTCCCTAGGACTTCATTCTCTGAAACTCTCTCTGTCTTCATGTCATCTGCAAGCACAAGTTCCAACATCATTGGGAATGCCCTTGGCCTGGGCCTTGTGCCTGAGGCCTCTGCAGGTTACCATTCTCTATTCAACTCCCCCATGTAATCCCTGCTCCATGGCCTTCTGGCCTCAAGTATGATCAAGATGGTGATTGTCATCTTTGCCCAAGTAGCATCTTGAGTTCACATAGTTGCCCTGCTCTCCCTTCTTAAACTAGTCATCTTTTACATAGGTTAAAAAATTGAGGATGTTCCTGGACATATGTACATTCAAAGGATTTAAATTTAAAGAGATTTCAAGTATAAGACAAAAATTAAATACAACTAGATTGCTCGGTTTCTTCCCATATTCCCCAAGGTACTCATGCCTTACTTCTGAGACCACCATACCTTCTGGTTCCAACTCACACTTTTCAGCCCAAAGTGATTTCTTCTTTCCCAGACACCTTGTTCCTCTGCTGCCTGGGATGCACTCATGATATGAAAGCATGCTGTGGGCTGTAAAGTAACAATCCCATAATCTCCCTGGAGCCAGAGCCTATGTTTTGTGCCCTTGTTATACATCCTAGTGTCAAGCTGATCACACTATACATATTCAAGAACTTTCTGATGAGGGAGCTCAGTGGAAAGCACTTTTTTGTTGTTGTTCAGTCGCTAAGCCATGTTCAACTCTTTGTGACTCCACGGACTGCAGCACACCAGGCTTCCCTGTCCTCCACTATCTCCCTGAGTTTGCTCAAGTTCATGTCCATTGAGTCAGTGATGTTATCTAACCTTATCTCAAAGAAAGCACTTTGGAGTCAGATAACCTATGTATCTTACTCTATCACCAGCCAGCTGGATGGCCTTAAGCTAGCCACATAACTTTTCTCTGGTTCATTTCTTCATCTGTGACATGGGATACTGACAATACCTAACTCAGAGAATTATTGGGAACATCCAATAACATCACTGTGTGAAAGATGTTAGAGTATAAAGTGTTGTCTAAGTCTAGGGAAAAGCCAGAACTGAGAAGTTCAGGCACTATGGTAGACTGGATGGAGAACTATCTGGGAGCCAGAGATCCTTCTGCATCATGCCTTCTGCATCATGCCTGACCTGTGGCAGCTCTGGGTATTGGCTTGCTTGTGTCTTGCATGATGGGACTCACCACCAGGCAGGTCAGATCAAAGAGCCCTGCCCTCCATTCTGCTCCCTTAACAGTCTCAAAGCTGCAAGCAGCGCCAAGCCAACCTGGTGGCCAACCTTTGCTCTGTAAGGAAATCAACTGGGGCATCTCACCGGTTTTCTGTGTCACATGACACTCCTGCAACATCAGCTTATCTTTGGCAATGGCCAGCTTCTCCCCAAGTTTTTTTGCCGTGCTTTTCAACTCTGAATTCTCCTGCCGAGCTTCCTTGAGCTGCACATCCAGGTCCTAAACAGAGAGACAGGGTGTCATTTCTCGGTTCTGTGCAGACACAGCCTATGTACATCAGCTCTGAAAAGTGGGTAAACGCACAGCATGTGCCATTAATCTCTGGAATTCAATCGCTCCGTGTTCATCAAATCCTGATTCATCCTCTGATTGGCTATGTGACCTTTGGCAAATTATTTAATCTTTCTGTGTTGTGCTAAGTTGCTTCAGTCATGTCCGACTCTTTGTGACGCTGTAGATTGTAGCCCGCCAGACTCTTCTGTCTTTGGGATTCTCTAGGCAAGAATACTGGGGCGGGTTGCCATGCTCTCCTCCAGGGGATCTTCTGGACCCAGGGATTGAACTCCTGTCTCTTATATCTGCTACATTAGCAGGTGGGTTCTTTACCACTAGTGCCACCTGGGAAACCTCAACCTTTCTGTAGTGAGGAGTAAATGAGATAAACTGGGACAGAAAACAATGCTCAGGAAGTATGAAAGATACTAGCTGGTGTTACTTTTAGAGACGGGGCTCTGTGAGACTGTGGGCCTCACATAACTAACTTGTCACTGGTCTAGTTTTCCACAAATATAAAGCCTCAAGGACGTTAGGACAGGCAAGTTGTTAGGGAGTGAGCAGGCGCTTTAGAACTAGGCTGAACTGAGTTCAAACACTTTTCAGCTGTGTGCCTAGCTAGCCCCTCCTTAAGCTTCTCAATTTCAGTTTTATCTTCTTATCTGTAAATTGTAAGTCTCTCAGCTCTCAAAGGACAGGGATCAAGTCCAGCTTACCATGTGTCTCCTGAACACAGCCCTGGCCTGGCACATAGTAGGTGTTCAATAAATATATTTCCTTAATGAACGTGGTTGAACTCAATGAAGGTAATGATGCTCCCTTTGGCAGAAGTCACAGCGCCTGATGCGTGGTAGGTGTTCATACTACCGGCCATGGTTACTCACACTTGGGAGGTAGGAAGAGCCCCTGCTTTACCTGAATGCGGTCCTTCAGCTTTTGGGCGTACTTTTTCAGGTCACTAATCTTGCGGCCTCTGTGCTCCAGATCCCCTTCCAGCTTCCGGACCTGGGCCTGGAGGGCTGCCTCCTGGGCCTGGAAGTTCTTCCGGAGGTCGGTCTCCTTCTCCTGCCACTGCCACAGGGCCTCGCTCACAGACTGCTGCATCGCCTGCCGGACCGCCTCGTTCTCCCGCTCGTAGGTGGCCTGCAGCTCCTCGGCCTTCCGTGCATAGTCCTTGCTCAGCTGCTGGTTCTCCGCTCGCAGCCGCTCCACTTCCAGCAGGACCTCCCGCATCTCGGGGCCGCACCCCGGCTCGGCCTTGGGCTCGGGACCCTCCTGGTCGAGCCGGCCCCACCGGGGCGCCTCGTGGCCACTCAGGTGCCGGAGCCTCTTCTCATAGCTGGCCTTGAGCTCCAGCATCTCCTTGGAGAGGGTGAGCACTCGTTCGGCGTGCTCGGCCTCCACCCTCAGCTCCCTCTCCTGGGTCTCCAGCCTGCACGAGGCCGACTGGGCCAGCGCCTCCTGTGTCAGCCGCTTCTGCAGCTCCAGGGCGCTCTCCAGGGCCTGGATGCGCTGCCGCAGGGCCTCCTCCTCGCCCGCGCAGCCCTGCGCCTGCAGGAGCCTGGCCTCGGTCTCCGCCACCGCCTGCTGCAGCTCCTCCTGGTGGGCCTCGCGCAGCGCCTCCATGCCCGCCTCGGTCTCGTCCTGGCGGGTGTTCAGGGCGTAGATCACCTGCGGGAAAAGTCACAGAGCTGGGTTAGCCCGAGGGATGTGGGTGTGGGTGTGTGTGAAGGGCCACAGTGACCAGAGAGGGCCTTGACCCTGGCAGTCACTCAAGCTGATCCCCACGAGCTTCACCTGAGAACAGGATTTGACTGGAAGTGATTTATTAGAAATTGCCCCCTGGATAAACCAATAAGGAGTTCCCTAGGTGCCTCTGGGAAGTGCCACGGGAATCAAGCAAAGGGTCTGAAACACTTTGGGACACAGAAAGCACCCCTGAAAACCAAACCAAAACAAAATACAACAAAACACTAGAAAACAGAATTCAGCAATGTATAAAAAGGATTATATACCATGACCAAGTGGGATTTATCCCAGAAGTGCAAAATTGATTTAACTTCTCAAAATCAGTTAATGTGAGATACCATGTGAATAGCATAAAGGGTAAAACCCATAAGATTGTCTCAACAGACAGAAGAAAACCATTTGACAAAATCCAATACCTCCTCTTGACAAAAACACTGACCAAACAAGAAAGAGAAGGCAACTCCCTCAACCCAATAAAGGCCATCTGTGAAAAACCCACAGCTAACATCATACTCCCTGGTGAAAAACTGTTCTCTGTAACTTCAGAAACAAGACAGAGACAGGGCTAGGTGCTGGATACACATTTAGGATCTCAGAAAATCCTCATGGCAACGCTGAAAAGTTTGTGTCTTTGTCCCCATTCTAAGAATGAACCACTGAGGTTCAGAGAAATTAAGCAACTTTTGCAACGTCACAAGGGATAAGAAGATTTGACTAACTCGTGATCACAGTACGGAACTGCACTGCATCTCACTATTCTACTTAAGCTTTCATTCATTCACGCATTTACCCAATATCTCAGATGTGCCATGTTCTGTGCTGAGTACTCGAAACACGTGTTGATGAATAAGGCAACTGAAGCTGTGATCTCAAAAATATAATTCAGTGGGAGAGTCAGATAAGATTATGGTTGGTTTTAGTGCACTAAGTGCTATGAAAGTGATCAGCACCAGTCACTAGGGAAGCACAGAGGAATGGTGTAGTCAAAGACTTCCCAGAAAAAGGGAACTTTGCCTCCTTATCCTTGGGGTTGACCAGTTCCCGTTAACATGTCAAGCTCTGTATAGGCATGAACAATTGACTTCTTCATGTTGTCTCAGAGCATTTGGTATGAAGTTGAGCATGGGGTAGGTTCATAATAAGTATCTATTATGGTACTGTTGCTGGTCATCAAAGATTCATGCTTGCTTTCCACAGAGTTGATGCAGAGAAACAGCCACCAAGCCAAGATCCATTTCCTAGTACCCGTGCATCTATATGGGACCACATGACTAGTGATTACAAGTGGAATGTGGCCTGAGGTGGATGGATGTCATCTCAGGTCCAATGTTGGGGTTAAGGTTAAGAGGAGGGTTAAGCAGAAGGCATGTCCTTTCCACAGTCTCTTTTTCTATCTGCCAACTTAATGTGGAGTGCAAGATGGAAAGTGCCTGGGTCCTCGGTGACTGAGCAGAAGGCCACTGGCTCACCAGGAGCACTGGTCTTGATTTCTGCACTAACAAGAAATAAACTACTGTGTTGAGCCTCTAGAGTCTTGACATTTATTTGTTACAACAGCTATGATCACTGTGGGAGAACTCACAGGACTCAGCATATAGTCATACTTATGGCTATGATTAATTATAGAGAAAGGATACAAAGCAAAATCAGCAAGTAGAAAACAAGCTTGGCAGTGGTGGGGGTGGTGGGGAGTCTGGAGAAAAACAAGATGAAAGCTTGTAAGAATCCCCCCCCAAATGGAGTCACACAGGATTTCCCTGGCAAGGAGTTGTGACAACACATGTGAAATACCGCCTGCCAAGAAGCTTACTGAAGACTTAGCAAGGTTTTTATTCAGGGCGAGTCAGGTAGACAGGCTTCTCTGGTAGCTCAACCGGTAAAGAATCCACCTTCAATGCAGGAGACCCCAGTTTGATTCCTGGGTGGGGAAGATCCACTGGAGAAGGGATAGGCTACCCACTCCAGTATTCTTGGACTTCCCTGGTGGCTCAGATGGTGAAGAATCTGCCTGCAATGCAGGAGACATGGGTTCGATCCCTGGGTTAGGGAGATCCCCTGGAAGAGGGCATGACAACCCACTCCAGTATTTTTGCCTGAAGAACCCCCATGGACAGAGGAGACTGGCGGGCTACAATCCATGGGGTCACAGAGCTGGACACAGCTGAGCGACCAAGCACAGCACAGTCAGGTAGACAACATCTCCTGGGCATCACCAAAATTCCAGACTCCCAGAAGGAAAGTAAGTGCTCACATACTTTATATTGTTTGCAGAAGTTAAGGCCTGCTGAGATATTCTTATTGATGTCAGTGGTGGAAACCCTCTGGAAATCCAAGTTCCCAGATGGCAGCCAAGAACAACTTTGCAAACAGGCCAGCTAAGGAGCAGTCTCAGATGCGCTATGTTAACTTTTCTGCACACCTAACACGCCAACTGATTTTAAAAAAAAGACTGATTTTTCTCTTCAATGGAGTCAAGCTGTGCCAGGTCAAATCTTAACATAAATGGGGTTTTCTCATGTGAAGAACAAAGCATCCTTGAAAAGGTTATTCCATGAAATTTGGCATTGTGACTACACTGAGGAATGGGAATCCAAAGAGAGACTTGCAGAAGCAGATGCCCTGAATGGCAACACACATGAAACAGACAAGCACAACAAGTAAAAGACTAGGCTGTGGAGTCTATGCTGCCTGAATGTAGTCCTATTTGCCATTGTGTGGATGCCATACAATGTATGGATCCAGAAGCTGTCTGCTCTCTGTGTGAGCTTGGGTATGCTATATAATCTCGCTGGCTTCCGTTTCCTCATTTGTACAATGGGGAGAATGAAGTTCCTGCTTTATGAGTTTCAGTCAGTCAGTCAGCCATTCAGCCACTCAGTCATGTCTGACTTTTTGTGACACCATGGACTGTAGCCCGCCAAGCTCCTCTGTTCATGGACTTTCCCAGGCAAGAATACTGGAGTGGGCTGCTATGTCCTGCTCTAGGGGATCTTCCCGACCCATGGATCAAACCCGTGTCTCCTGCATCTCCTGCATTGGCAGGCCGGTTCATTACCACTGCACCACCTGGGAAACCCCTTAATGAGGTTACTGAAGGATTAAATGAGGCAGTTCTACCCTGCACATTGCATAGTGCCTGGCTCACAACAAGAACCTGTGGGACCTGGCTATCCCTATTAGGGTTGCCCACAGGACACTTTGAGCCTGATGGAGATCCCTGTGGCAATGGCACTTCTCTTAAGGAAGGCAGTAGACTAGAACTGGTGGAGTAGGGGTCCTCTGGAGTGAAACAGACCTAGATTTAACTACCTAGGAGCAGAGATTACTGGTGGATCCTGTGTCTGTTTTTCTCCTTCGTCCTTAGAAATAGAACCCTTACCTTTCCTTTGGGCACACTGCCACATTTCTTAGCCTCCCTTCTAACTCAGAGCAGCTAAGGGACCAAGCTTTGCCCAGTTGAATATAAGCAGAGGTGTCATTATTTCTTCTGGGGTGAACCTCCTATTATCAAGCGGACATTTTGGATGCTGAAGGGGACACCACCGGCTAAGGATGGCAAGACAATAAGAGGAGCCAGGGTCTCTACACAGTGGAAAGCCATGCCAGCCCTGCAGTGATTCCACACAGATTGCACTGGATTTTCTGTCGTTCGCAAACTAATTCTATTTGGTAGACATATTTCTCAACTCTTTTTAAAATTGCTTATGTTATTTCACTTCTTGACCCCTCAGTTTCTTACCTGAAAGACAGAGACAACCCGGACCCAGTTTTGTTTTTTTTTTTTGAGGATCAAGTAGTATTACATCTAAATATGAGTTGGCACAAAATAGGTACTTATTAAGTGTTTTTTTTCTCTTCTTTTTTTTCACACTATGTCCTCAAAAAGAAACATCCCTTGTTTTCGGAAACATAATCTGGTCCACCCTCCCACCCCACCCCACTGTCAACATCTGAAAGTGTTGAGTAGATTTTGAATATACCCACCCTTCTGCTCCTGGTGCCTCACAGGCCACTTGACAACACTTTCTCTGCCACCTACTCGCTTTCTTTCACTCACCACCTTCTTACTCAACTGAAACTTCAAGTGGCTGGCCCAAGTTTCATTTGTGAATCCTTCTCAGGAGGAAGTCAACTTCAGAAGCCATCAAGGGACATGAATAATTCAGCAGTCAAGAGCAATATTGAGCAAGTTGCAAAGTCTTCCCAAGGATTTTAGAAATCCACTGCTAATGGTTTGATTTCAGAGACAATGTCTGCAGTGGACCTGTTAAGGTCTTAAAGGTTGAAAATTCCATGGACAGAGGAGCCTGGTGGGTTACAGTTCATGGGGTCACAAAGAGTCTTGACATAACTGAGTGACTGAGCCCGCACGCGCTGTAGGTTTAATAAAGCTATAATTAATGAATTCTGAGCATCAGATCCTAAGGAGAGTTTCCATTGAGTCTGGCAGCAGGAGTCAGAAGTGAAATGGAAAAGGAAAACAGGAAATAATACTTATCCAGTGCTCCCAGAATATAACCTTCTCTGGGTCAGTTAATAGATACATTATTTGTCAATAAATTTAACAGTTTTACAAAGTAGACATTCTCATACTTCTTATTTTTCAGATGAGGAAACTGACATTGGATGGGGTTAATTTAACATCTAGCGGTTATAAAGCATGGTGCTTAAAAGGAGGCTTTGGATTCTGCTGGGCCTGTAGCTCTACCTCTCTCTAACTCTGTGACCTTGAGGGCATTATTGAACTTCTCTGATTCTCTGTCACTTCATCTAGCACAGGGGAGAGAAATGCCTATTTCATAGATTTATTTGGAGATTAAAATGACACACCGAACCTAATACCCTTAGCCGCATTCCTAGCACAAAGTAAACATCAAGAAATTCTGTCATTATTTTTACTATTATTGCGAAGTGTACTCGCTCAGTCATGTCTGACTCTTTGCAACCCCATAACCTGTAGCCTGCCAAGTGCCTCTGTCCTTGAAATTCTCTAGGCAAGACTACTGGAGTGGATTGTCATTCCCCTCTCCAGAGGATCTTCCCAACCCAGGGATCAAACCCAGGTCTCCTACACTGCAGGCAGATTCTTTACTGTCTGAGCCACTGGGGAAGCCCATTATTATTGCCAAGACAATGCTAAAAATAAATAATAAAATAAAATAATGCTTAAAAATGCAGATGTTAGGATTGAAACCCAAATCCTTTTGGATCCCCAAATTAAAAGAAACAGAACAATAAGCTTGTTTAGAAGAAAACTGGTGATATTCTTTCATTAAGTATTTTTACAGCATTTACGACATGCTCAGCATGGTGCTTCTCATCTGATTGGCAAGTTCTTCCTCGTCTCCCACCCTTCAAATAAAAGGGCCCTAGAGCTTAGGCCTCAGACTTTCTCTTCTCTACAAACATTTTCTTGAGATCTCATTCAATCTCATGATTTTATTTACGCTCTTTTGGTTAGTGACTGTCAAATTTATATGTTTAGGCTGGACCTGTCACCTCAATGTCAGATTCATGTCCTGTTGCTTATCAATATCCCTATTATCTAATATGTACCTCAGATTTAATTCTGGAGATTTTTCCTTCAAAACCTGCTCTTTGTACATTATTACCCATCTTGCTCATCTTACTCATCTGGCAACCCCCTTCTTTCAGTTGCTTAGGTCAAACTTTGGAGTCTATTAATAAACACATGAAAGGAAGCTGAACATTACTAATTATTTGGAAAATACAAATCAAAACTGCAATGAAATACCACTTCATGCCCATTAGGATGATCATCATCAAAAACCAAAAAAATAAGTGATGAGGATGTGGAAAAATTGCAACTGTATTGCTAGTGGGAACATAAAACGGTGCAACTGCTATGGAAAATGGTGTGGTGGTTCCTCAAAAAAATTAAACACAGAATTACCATGTGATCCAGCTATTCCATTTTGGAATTTCAATTTCAAAATAATTGAAAACAGAAACTTGAATAGGTACTTGTACACCCACGTTCACAGCATTATTAACACTAGCCAAAAGGCAGAAACAACCCAAGTGTCCATTGATAGGTAAATGGATAAACAAAATGTGATATATACCTGCAATGATATATTGGGGCTTCCCTGGTGGCTCAGAGGTTAAAGCGTCAATCAATTAGCTTTAAAAAGAAAAAAATTCTGACACATGCAACCACACGGATGAACCTTGAAGACATTAAGCTAAGTGAAATAAGCCAGACACAAATGGACAAATATGGTATATGATTCCAATTATAGGAGGTACCTAGAGTAGTAAAATTCACAGAGATAGAAAGTAGAATGCTGTTTGCCAGGGGCTGCAAGAAGGGGGTACTAGGGAGCTAGTGTTTAATGAGTACAGAGTTTTCATTTGGGAAGATAAAAAAGTTCTCAAGACAGGTGGTGGTGATGGCTGCACAATAATGTGAATGTGTTTAACATCACTGAACTTTACACTTAAAAATGGTAAATTCTATGTTATTTATATTTTACCAGAATAAAAAAAAGTTTACATCTATCTGTGTCTCAAATATGTCCCTAATGTTCCAAATCAATTCCAACATCTAATCCTGAATCTTGCTATTTCTCACCATCCCATCCTACCGAGTCAGGAATACTTCTCACTTGAACCATTACAGTGACCTCGACCCTTGTGTCTGCTTTACCATCTAAGGTCTGTTAAAAGTCAGTCAAATCATGTCTCCCCACTGCTCCAAACCTTTTGATGATTAACCACACAGGACAAGTCAGAGCCTTACAACAGCCAAAAGGAAGGTTACATGTTCTGGCTTCTCATGACCTTTCTGAGCTCACGTCATCCTCTTCTCTTTCTCACTCCTTTCACTGCAACCACATGGACATCCTTGCCCTGCCTCAATCATGCAACCACACTCACTCACTGCATCTCTGTGGATATTGTTGCTTTTTCTGGGACAACCATGCTCCTTCAGGTTTCTGCTCATTTGCCACATCATCAGTGAGACCTGACTTGATTACTCCCCAAATTGATGCTCTCCCCATACCTCATCCTACTTTATTTTTCTTCATGTCACCTTTATCTGACATATCATATATTTTACATGTTTTAAAAAATTTTCTTATTGGTCTTCCTCTGGAGAATATGTGTTAGGTGCAGGTATGTTCTTTTGTCTGTTGTGTCCACTACTAGATCCCAGAATAGTGCCTGACTGTGGAAAGGCCTTTGTAACTATTTGTTGAATGAATAAAATATTTCTTTATCCTAGCACAGAGGTATCAGATGCAGAGGATTCTTGAGTTGGATTTGAAAATATGAGCAAGTATCAGCCAAGTGAAGAGAAAGAGGAAGAACATACAGGTGGGGGGAGTGTCAGGACCCCCACAAAGACATGAAACAGGGGTACTGGGAGGAGGTGTACAATGGGAGTCCTCCTGGCCAGAGCCTGGTGAGGGACACTGGCAGGAAAGAGGGAACACCATGACCCAGTGCTAGACAGGTGGGCAGAGGTCAGACACTCAAGAGGACACCATCCTTATGAAGGAGTTTGGACTTTATACTGTTTACATAACATGCAGCATGCGGTACATAGAATACATAGCATGTAGTCTGCATGTGGTCATGCAGACTCCCATACCTTGCCCAGAGATGTGGCAGGTCTCGGGCAGGGAGAAGCCAGGATCTGCATTTTTAACATCTGGTTGCTCAGGGCCTTGGGCTCTAAAAGCAAATGGGTACATATTTGAAGGAACTGTGGCTTCTGTGCCATGTAGGAAGCTTTTCTTACAAGATTCTGCCTCTCTGAAACTACAGGGAATAAAACTCTGTAATGGTTAATTTTACGTGTCAGCCTGACTGGGTCATGAGGGGCTGAGATATCTGATTAAATATTATTCTGGGTGTGTCTGTGTTTCTAGATGAGGTTAACATTTGAATCTGTCGACTGAGTAAGGCAGACTGCCCTCCCCAGTGTGGCTGGGCCTTATTCAATATCCAGTGGAGGCCTGGATAGAACAAAGCCTGGGTTAGGGAAAATTCACTCTCTGACAGCTTGAGATGGAATGCAAGCCTTCTCTTGTCCTCAGATTAGGATTTACACCATTGGTTTTCCTGGTTCTCAGGCCTTTAGATTCAGACTGGGATTTGCACCACAAGTACCCAAGGATCTCCAACTTGCAGATGGTATATTTGGGACTTTTCAGTTTCCACAATCATATGAGACAATTTCTCATAAGAAGTCTCTTTCTCAATATATATCCTATTGGTCTTGTCCCTCTGGAGAAGCTTGACTAAGACATTCCCTATTTTGTATATTTGGGGACCACTGCCTTGGCTTCAGTTTGGAGTCCAGATGTGATTGGGGGCAGGGAGAACAGGGGAAGGAGTTGGGGTAAAGGCTGGAATTAGAGCAGGGGAAAGGCATGTGGATCAAGAGCTGATAATGAGGAACAGTGGCAGGTCCATTGACTCACTAGGTGTGGGATGGGAGAGAGGAAAGAGTCAAAGGATTCTCCAGCTAGCATGACTGGGGGTGTGTCCACGCCACCCCACCTCAGAAGCACAGTATCCTGGGATGCCAGAATATGGACAGGCCAAGGTCATTGCCCTTGACTCATGTCCCTGCAGACAAAGGAGCACCAACTTCCCTGACACCAAGTCAGGAAGAGGACTAGCTAAATATTAAGAAGGAAGTCTTGCATGTGGGTGCTGAAACTCCTGAGAAGAGCAGAGGTCAAGTGGTTGATGTTCCTTCCTTTATGCAAATGGATTAAAACAGGTCCTAAACAAGGCTGGGCTCCTGCAGACAAATGGACTTGGAATGCATTTCTAGATGGAGTCCAAAATACTGATTAAAATCTCACCATTACCGATCAGAGAGCTGTAGGCAACTGGCTGCACATGCCATTGAGCTGTGAGGCATAAGCTTCTGAATAAAGGAAGCTAAACTCTCTCCCAAGCCAATTTAGACCGAGACTTAGCTGAAGGTAAGGGCAGTCTCTCCAGGATGCTCTTACTGAGAGACCCTCCCTTAATGAGAGCCCCTGCTCTTACTGACAGAGGCCAACACTCACAGATACAGGCCCATCTGCCTTCCAGGGAGTTTCACCACCTGCATAACATGAGGGACCTGCATAGGAAAAGAATGAAAAAAGAGTGGATATATGTATAACCAATTCACTTTGCTGTGTTTCTGAAACTAATACAATACTGTGAATCAACTATACTCCAATAAAAATTTTTTTAAAAGAAAAGCTTAAAACAAACAAACAAACAAAAAGATGAGAGACCTGGAAAGGGACCATCTTTTGAAGCTTGACCAACTTGTTTACAGTTTCTTAGAACACAAAGACTAGGGTTAGTGCCCTTGGTTAGTCAACCTAGTCAATAGTTGTGCATATGTGTCACAATACTTCTTCTGTGAACAAAATCAATACAAAAAAGTATTTAAAAATCAATGCAAAGTAATCTTAATACCTCTCACAGGAAATATTTTAACAGAGAGGTAATCCAAGTAGGAGCATCAAAATCTGTAGCCACAGAAAGAAACAAAATCGTGTAAACTTTATAGCAGAAAAAAGCAGCTCTTCAAGTTTGTCTGCTTTAGATTACATATTATAAATGTAAATTTATAATACTTTATGAATTATTATAATAATTTATAAACTCTAAAAGCAGGTTTTCTGTGCGATCCATATGGACACACATATCCATTTGTTTCATACAAACGATACCACACTGAGTGCTAATATTATTTTGCACAGCACTTTACAGTTCACAAAGCATCTTTACAAGATAAACCCCACAGAATCAAAGATAAATATATTGAATGTGCATTCTAAAGGGATTCTTATTTTCTCCACTGTTCTCTGTGTGTGTGGGGGGGATAATCTCTTTAAACATTTCCCAATCCATTTATTGTACCATCTACATAATCCTCAGACAAACAATATGTTTCAAGTGACATAGTCTTGTCCAAATATCATACTAAAACCCACAGATTCATTTATTACATGTGGGTCAGCTTTGCAAATTGTCCTTGCAGTCATGGCTGAGTTTCTGTGTTCTAGCAGCACATGGCTTTGAGTACAATGATGAGGAGTTTTATTCTCAATTTATGGGTGATGGTGCATGCTGCACACTTAAACTGCACACCAGAAACGGAAGGGCCACCTTGGGTCAAGTTCATAGACCAGAGCATCTTTTTGTACTATGGAGATTTGTACTATGGAGAGTATTTACGGGAGAACAGAGCCCTTGCCAGCCTCCCATGTCAGGGACTCCCCCCAATGTCAGGAGTAGATTACTCTAAATTAAAATTAAAAGGATGTAAAAGGGAGGATGCAACATGGTTCCAAAATCAAACACACACATCAACAAAGAAGAACATCAAGAATGTATTGAAAACATAACCAAGGTTATTTCTGAATGGTAATAGTGAAGGATATCCATTTTTCTCCTTTTTTTAAACTTTTTTTTAGTGAAACAAGTAAAGTGTTTATTAGAAGGAAATGAGTACAGTGTGTGTGGATAGACACACAGGTAGACTTAGACAGAGTTGTACCCTTGTGGTAGTTTGAGTGACTTTTTAAAAAACTTTTTATTTTATATTGGGATATAGCCGATTGACAATGTTGTGACAGTTTCAGGTTTGTGTATTCCCCAATTTTCTATATGAGTATGCACTTCAATTATTAACATAATCAGAAAAAACTCTTTTTTTCTTTTTATTTTGGAGGATAGGGCTATTCCATCAAACTGTTCCTCATTAGTTAATCCACATGTGTCTAAAACTGAGACACAAGCCCTGGGAGGAGAAACCTTCTAACAAGGAAGTGGAAGTGCTGAGGCCTCCCTCCTGGGGATCTGAGTTTTGGTGGCGCTGCCTCCTCCTGGCTGGTGTATTCTGATCTGAGCAGCTTGGCTGCGATAAATGTGTTGTCTTTTCCATTAAGGACCTTGGTTTTGTGAGGGGGAAGTTTAAGGCAATCTTGTTGCTGCTGTGGGTGTAATGAAGTGAGCCCAGTGCTGCCTGAGGCTTTGATCTGGGAGACAGGTAGCCACAGGCCACAGGCCATGCTGGGTGCAGCCACTATGCTTTCAGAAATGAGCTCTTGAACTGAGCCTTGAATAAATCTCGCCTGGAAATAAACACGTGACAACAATAGTAAGAGCATTTGCCTTTTGTCAAGCTGAAGGCACGCCTGCTCTCCATACTGCCTAAAAACTTCTAGAATCATTTCCTCCAAATCACCTTCACGCAATTACTCTACTTTAGGGCCCTTTCATCCCTTGCTTCACTGAAGTGTTCTTTCCCAGCCCAAGAACTAGCTACATTCCTGCTTAATACTCCCCAGGGTCTCCTCATCACATACCACAGTAGCTCTCATCCTTTTCCTGCCCCACTGTTTTGAGGGTAGGACATGTGCTGTGGGGGACTCTCCACTGTGGAGCCTGCTGGCTTTGTAGGGACAGAGTCATGACTTACTCTCAACTTTGTGTCCAGATGCCGAACACTGGACCAGGCAACCAGCAGGCACACAGTGGGTCCTCTGTGAAAGACTGTTGAAATAAACTAACAGGGACTGTTATACACCATTGTATCCTCACCACCTTGCCAAATCCCTGGTCTAGAGTTCAACAGAGGGTAAGTGAATGAATAATTGATGGGAAAAATGAATGAAAAAGTCCATACAATGAAGTGGGTACACCATTCAGATGTGTTATGTGCTACGGAAATTAAACAGGGCTGTCCTGGAAGAAAGCAAGCAATTAATATTCCCATCTAACTGATAAAAAATGCAATTTTGTGATTTTTACTGCCCCTAAGTGATAAAGTCAGAAAATAGCAAAAATAATATATATTTAGTGAGCACCTAATATGTGTCAGACCATGAATCCAGAGTTCTTCTCACTAAGTTCAAATCCAATAGCTGTCTGTGTAGTTATACAAGCTCCTACTAGCATATTCTGGAGGTATCTAAGAATTTGCCAGGTTGGGCTGTGGTAATAAAATTAAATATATAATCATCTCTGTTTTAACTAATGGTGACAGTCTTGTTTCTCTTAGCTGAGTTCCCTTAGCCAGTCTTATAAAGTCTGCCAGTTCTAGGGGGTAGAAATTCTATGTAACACATACTCCTGAACACTCCTTCTTTGCTTTTAAAAAGTAAAGAAAGGTCCAGGGGTTATGGAATAATCCCCTTCAGTATGTCTTGGCTTGATGCTTCTTGTCCAGTAAAAACATGTGAAATTCCCTTTAAAATCTTTATGTTTTAGCAACCAAATTCTAGAAATGTCCTGATTTACTAGTAAGGACTCTTCTAGATACAAAAACAGATCCACTAGACTGGGAAAAAGGCAATTTATTGGCTCAGGTACCTGAAAAACCCAGAGTTAGTGCTAGCTTCAGGTACAGATAGCTCCAGGCTCTTAAATGATGTCATCGAGGCTATCTTTTTCCATCTCACGGTTTTGCTTTTCTCTGAGTTGGCTTTATTCTTTGGCAAGTCCTTTGCAAAGTAGCTACAGGTAGCATCAAGATTACATTTTGCCAGCCTAGGACACTCCCAGAAAGATAGTCCTCTTTGCCAACAGTTCCAACAAGAGTCTCAAGTTGACTCTATTCACCTGGGCAGGGTCGTGGGTCTAACACTAATTCCTGTGGGCAAAGGAACAGAATACACCAACTGACTAATTTCAGGTCATATGGGATCCAAGAGAATGGTGCTTATCTGCCCCAACCACATGGATGGAGGACTGAAGTAGGGTACATGGTCAGCATCTCAAGGAAAACGGAAATATGTTACCAAAAAGAATGGATGCTGTGTCAGCAAGACCAGATGTCCACTACAGCTGATATTTCTGACTCTTCCAAGGAAACTCAATATGGACTGAACATCAACTTCAGAACTGGAGAAGAAAGAACAAACCATTAGGACTTGGTCCCTAATCTCACAGAGGAAACAAGAGGCAGGTACACACACACCAGTGTATGCAAAACATCTGGATGGAAAGATGGCGCAGAACAAAGACTCTGTGGGACCTTGGAGGAAGCACAGGGCCTTCTGCCAATAGATCTGAGTTCCAAGGCCGAGTTCTGTTCCTTTCAAGCAGTGTGACATTAGGCAAGTCCTCTAATCTCTCTGAGCAAACTGTTTCTTCTCCTAGTAAATGAAATAGACAAACTAAACTGATATTTCCTAAAGGGAATGGACGTGAACAAGGGATTCCAAGGTTGAATAAGCCTGAAGTGTGTGCAGCTCTGGTATACGTTTAGGCTGTCTTTACAGCAGCAGTTGGTCACCAAGTTTTTTTTAAATTATAATTCCAATTGATGTCCCTCACTATATATTTTGGGACATGCTGGACCAGGAGGTTCTTAAAAAAAATTTACTTATAAATATAAATAAATAAATAAATTATTGGCTGCACTGAGTCTTAGCTGTGGCACTCAGAATCTTTGTTGTGGGGGGTGGTCTCAGTAGTTGCAGTGCATGGGCTCAGTTTCCCTGCAGCATGTGGGATCTTCCCAGACCAGAGGTGGAACCCATATTCCCTTGCAGGTGGATTCTCAACCACTGGGCTTCCAGTGAAGTCCCTGGGCCAGGAATTCTTTAGGTTTTTGACACTGTGAGTTTGGTGTCAAAAGTACAGGAGAATAAATGCTTGGAGGGCTCAGGGCTTGGAGTTCCTTTTATCTCACAGTCAGGGCACACAGGTTTTGCTGGGTAGGAGGACAGGGGATGGTGACAGAGTGAGGAAGAACTCTGGGGAGAGAGTTTGGGCCAGATGTGTAGGCGTGGGAGGCGAATGCTGTCCTGGACAGCTGGGGGGAAATGCTGATTTATGACTAGAAGGCATCTCAGCATTCTAGTATAGTTATTTTTAGGTAGTGGAACTATAGGGGATTTTAATTATTAAAAATTTTTGCTTATTTTCATTTCCTCAGTTCAGTTCAGTTGCTCAGTCGTCTCCAACTCTTTGTGACCCTATGAACCACAGCACGCCAGGCCTCCCTGTCCATCACCAACACCTGGAGCCTACCCAAATTCATGTCCATTGAGTTGGTGATGCCATCCAACCATCTCATCCTCTGTCGTCCCCTTCTCCTCCTGCCCTCAATCTTTCCCAGCACCAGGGTCTTTTCAAATGAGTCAGCTCTTTGCATCAGGCGGCCAAAGTATTGGAGTTTCAGCTTCAACATCAGTCCTTCCAGTGAACACCCAGGACTGATCTCCTTTAGGATGAACTGGTTGGATCTCCTTGCAGTCCAAGGGACTCTCAAGAATCTTCTCCAACACCACAGTTCAAAAGCATCAGTTCTTTGGCGCTCAGCTTTCTTCACCGTCCAACTCTCACATCCATACATGACTACTGGAAAAACCATAGCCTTGACGAGATGGACCTTTATTGGCAAAGTAATATCTCTGCTTTTTAATATGCTGTCTAGGTTTGTCTTAACTTTCCTTCCAAGGAGTAAGTGTCTTTTAATTCATGGCTACAATCACCATCTGCAGTGATTTTGGAGCCCAAAAAAATAAAGTTTGACACTGTTTCCACTGTCTCCCCATCTATTTGCCATGAAGTGATGGGACTGGATGCCATGATCTTAGTTTTCTGAATGTTGAGCTTTAAGCCAACTTTTTCACTCTCCTCTTTGACTTTCATCAAGAGGCTCTTTAGTTCTTCACTTTCTGCCATAAGGGTGGTGTCATCTGCATATCTGAGGTTATTGATATTTCTCCCACCAATCTTCATTCCAGCTTGTGCTTCCTCCAGCCCAGCATTTCTCATGAGGTACTCTGCATATAAGTTAAATAAGCAGGGTGATAATATACAGCCTTCACGTATTCCTTTTCCTATTTGGAATCAGTCTGTTGTTCCATGTCCAGTTCTAACTGTTGCTTCCTGACCTGCATACAGGTTTCTCAAGAGGCAGGTCAGGTGGTCTGGTATTCCCATCTCTTTCAGAATTTTCCACAGTTTATTGTGATCCACACACTCAAAGGCTTTGGCATAGTCAATAAAGCAGAAATAGATGTTTTTCTGGAACTCTCTTGCTTTTTCAATGATCCAATGGATGTTGGCAATTTGATCTCTGGTTCCTCCACCTTTTCTAAAACCAGCTTGAATATCTGAAAGTTCACAGTTCATTTCCGAATTTCCTACAGAGTTTGTTTTATTTGGTTAATTAAAGTGATCAAAGAAAAGGAGTGCCAAAGAACTGATGCCATTGAACTGTGGTGTTGGAGAAGACTCTTGACATTTCCTTGGACAGCAAAGAGATCAAATAAGTCAATCCCAGGAAATCAGTCCTGAATGTTCATTGGAAGGACTGATGCTGAAGCTGAAGCTCCAATACTTTGGCCACCTGATGCGAAGAACTGACTCATTGGAAAAGACCCTGATGCTGGGAAAGATTGAAGGTGGGAGGAGAAGGGGACAACAGAGGATGAGATGGTTGGATGGCATCACCGACTCGATGGACATGAGTTTGAGCAAGCTCTGGGAGTTGGTGATGGACAGTGAAGCCTGGCGTGCTGCAGTCCATGGGATTGGAAAGAGTCAGATATGACTGAGTGACTGAACTGAACTGAAAAGGAAAATTTTTAAATATTTTTAAAAATCCCCAAACTATATGAAGCAGTTAACCATGTGTCTTTTCTATATCCAGTATCTATTCGATTAAGAAGAAAAGATTTTCACATGAACGGTAATGTTTAAAGCTTCTTCCTTAGATCCTTGTCATTGGCATTTTTTAATAATCCAAAAAACACATGTAAGGATGACAAGTAAAAGAAACCACCCTCTACTCAACCTCTCATTTATCTCACTTCAGGTGCTCTGGCTCCTGAGAGGATGCTGAATGTGCAAAACCACGGGTGCAGCAAACACCACGCTCACCCTGCAGTTGACACTACAAGCAGACTAAGTGCAAAGGCAGCAGGTGTCTTTAGGACACACACTCATGCCTGGTACTAAATTCACCCTGTGTCAAACAGATATACAGACTCCTAGAGTGCTCAGTTCAGGTTGGGTGACTGTTCTTACTGGGTTTCCAAAGTCTAGGATGTTCAGAGAGCCAGTTTTAAAAGCATATAAATACATGATGATGGTGATAACAGTAAGGATGATCTAGATAATACTGATAATTTTAATAGGAACGAATATTTTTTGAAGGTTTACAAGATGCCAACACTGAGGTCACAGCTCTCTATACCTTCCTCTCATCTGATCCTCAGAATAATCCCAGCAGGTAAGTTTCAATGTTGCCTGATTATACAGATTGTCAAACGAAGGCAAGGAATATTAGGTAACACTCTTGAAGTTCTGGGGTTGAAGAGCAACCAAACCAAGATTGATTCTATTCCATTCTTATTCTAGAGCCTATATTCTCAACCACTGTGTAAGCAAGCCATTTAAAGAAAATCAGAGTGCCAACTAAGTAAAAGGGAATCATAGTTCTGTGATTGATAGGGTGCAGGCTGAGTTGTTATAAAAGACTCCCCAAAACACAGAGGATTAAATAAAAGTAGAAATTTAGTTTTCTCTTTCTCAAAACAGTCCATAGGTCAGTGGTGGTCAGAACTGGGGGGAAGGTTCTGGTTTATTACCTCTCAGCTCTGCCATCTTCCACCTACATCAACCTGCAGCTCCCATTATCTGGGCTCAATTTTGGGCCCAGATAGAAGAGGTCCAGGGTGAGCAACCTGTCCTTAGGTTGGGGGTAAACTGGAAGATGTATATACCACCTCTCTCAGCACCCATAGGCCTACTCTTTATCTCAGAGCCACAAGGAAGGCGGGGACATGCAGTCTCTGGCTGGGCTGCCATGTGGTTAGCTAAAGCATAGACGGTTGTCTTACTAAC
The DNA here is from genome assembly GCF_910594005.1 of Cervus elaphus. NCBI lineage: Eukaryota > Metazoa > Chordata > Mammalia > Artiodactyla > Cervidae > Cervus > Cervus elaphus. The sequence continues at coordinate 37,879,417 of NC_057831.1, forward strand.
AGGAAAAAAGAGAGACAGGCTGTTTCCCCTGTGCCAGCACCTTAGAAAGTTAAAGTCCGATCTTGCCTTCTACCAAATCTACACCGGCTGTGTTACATACAAATGAGGAGGCCAAGGCTCAAAGACTTTAAGCAGTTTTGCCAATATCCTTCAGCCCATTAGGGCAGAAGGGAAACTAGAGCTTGTGTCCTGATTTTCAGTCCAATGTTCTTTTCTCTAAATTGAGTCTTCCTTCAGTTTAAATTGAAAAGGTTACTGTTGAATTTTTAAGTGGTGCAAGATAAATACAATGACCTTTAAAAATGATACCAGACTGTGACACTACTCAAATGTTGAACAGAGATTCAAAGGAATCAATAAAATGTCAAGAAACAAGATGAGTATATTCACAGAATTTTAAGACTGTAAACAAGATACCACCAAGACCATCTTTCTCATTTTATAAATAAGACAACGTTGGCCCCAGGAGTCTGCTGATTTCTACATGGTCATATAGCTTGTATAAAAGAGTCACAAGTGTGCTTTAATCTCTTGATTTTCAATGTTCAATGTTCAATTGGACTGAAAATCAGGACACTGAATCTCAAAGTCCCTCATGAGAAAGATAATGGGTCTCAGAAGACCCTAAAGTTGGAACCCATGAGACTCCCAGAAAACTCCACCTCTGTCTGCTCAGGCATTATCTACAGACTCTGTTACTCTCTGATATAGCTCACTTTCAGTTTCAATTCAACAACTTCCATTTACAGAAGCCCTTCCCTTCATCAGGCATCATGAAGGAGCAGAGCGACCATACTGAAGTCATGGTCCCTGCCCCAGGAAACTCACAATTTAGCAACAAGTACATAAAAAAAAAACCAGGAAGTGATGAAAAATGACATGAGGACAGGATATGACTACTTCAGTTTTCCAGAAAAATGTAATATCTGACCTACAATCTGTGAGAGACTTTCACCCCTGACCAAAAGTGCTGAGTAGATATCCTTGGCTGGCTATTGATAGAACCCCATTCTTCTGACCAAGTGATTAGGGCAGGCTGGTCACAGGATCCAAGCCAGGCCAAGCAGGGTCCTTCCGAGGGTTTTATTCAATTGGTAGGAGAGAATCTCTCTTGCCTGTTGGGTCTGAGGGTTGGAAGGATATTAATTGAGTGACCTACACCCTTGTTTTCCATCACATGGAAAAAGCCAGTTAAGTACTGGAAAAGAATGATTCAGCCACAGAGACAAATGCAGAGATATGAGTAGGAGAAAGAGTTAAATGTACCCATCTAGCAACAACAAATATCTAGGTCCTTGTATTGTAATCACCATCATCAACATCCTTAGAGTTAACACTTTAAGTGCTTACTTGATGCCAGGAATGGTGCCTTTATAAAATGTGGGCACTTGATAACCTCTTTGAATAATGATAATAATAGTAACATTAATAAGGCTATAAAGGCATTATTATTCTGCTTTTACAGAAAAGTTAACTGAGAAACAAAGAGGACAACTAATTTGTCCCACAGCTAGTGGGCCATGAACTCAAATTTGTTTGACTCAAACCTAGTTCTTTCCACAGCAACATATAGCCCTGAGCCTGAAAACCACTGTGCTCTGAATGGAGGCAGGGAGCCTGAATCTCCCATGCAGAGCTAGTATTCAAGTACTCACACCATTTGGTCTCTGGGGATGGACTGACTCTGGGGATGGCTTCTTGACTCCTGGTGGGTCTCTCCCCAAATTGACGTCCCTTCCTTGATACCTTGAGTGGAAGTCCTCCTTCCAGACAGAGAAATCTCAAGTCCTCTCCACCAGCACCCCATGGTGAATATCAGATTCTGTCTCCACCTCTGTTCAGAGTAGAAAACCACCATTTCTGACACCAACACATTTCCACAGTGTTCATAAATCTGACAGGTTGTCCTTACTGAGATCTCATTGTGTGCCAGGTTCTTGGGATGTATCAAGGGACATGACATATAGAGATTGCTGCCTTCATGGAGTTGGATTTTAGCGGCAGGGTGAGGGAGGAGGGAGCAGAGAGATTGACAATAAACAATAGATATAATAAATGAGTTCATTACGGTTAGTTAGAAGGTTGTAAGTGCAATGGAAAATGAAAAAGCAGACCAGAAAAGGGAGATGAGGAGTATGGGGAGACAGGGTACCATTATTTGAAATAGGACAGTTCACGTTGGCCTCATTGAGAAGGTGACATCTGGGCAAAGACGAAAAAGAGGTGGGGGGTTAGCCAGGCAGACATCTGGGTGAAGGGTTCTATACCACAGCGAGGGTCCTGAGGCCAGCGGGGTTGAGTGGAGTGAGCAAGGGGCAGTAACAGAAGTTAGTCTGGGGAGGTCATGGGGAGGCTGGGTTGTAGAGTCAAGGACTTTGGCTTTTACCCAGGGATGAGAGCCACTGGTAGGTGTGAGCAGGAAAGAAGCCTGACTTAAAGAGGATCATTCTGGCTTCTGGGTTGTGAATAAACTATGGGGGGACCAGGGGGACAGCAGGGAGACAATCGGAGGTAATCGTCTCGGGGAAGGTAATGCAGACATCTCAACCCGGTGTGTCTCACAGCGAACTCATCCCCTTCCCCTTGCTACCTCCCATCCAGACCTGCCCTTGGATGCCACAATGCAGTCCCCTTCAGGTGGGAACCCAGGAGTCCTCTTTGGCCCTTCTCTCTTCCCCCCAGGACATGAAGACTGCACAGCCTGACCGCCAGGAAGTCTTCATGTCCATCCCTCCTCGTGCTGGGTTTCCTCCTACTCTCACCCGCCAGGTCCTCATTATTCCAGCCTTGTCTCCCTGCTGCCCAGCTCCCTGCTTTCCAGGAGTCAATAAACTGAATACAGCTTCTCCCCACACTACCTGATGGGGCTCCTCACAGCCCCCTGGATAAAGTGATGCTCCTTGGCATGACATTCAAGGCTCGGAACAATCCAGTATTAAATCCTACCACCACCTCTGAGGACCACAAGCTCCAGTGACAACTGGGTTACACACTGTTTCCTGCACAAGCCACACATTTGCAAAACTTTCTGGTTTTGCTAAAGCTCCTCCATCTGTCTGGCATGCCTTTCCTGCCGCGCTCTCCCTGGTGAAATTCTCCTCAACATGAAGCTCTAGATCCAATACCATCTGCCTTCCAAGAGCTCCTCCAGGGCCACCGTGGGGACTTCATTCATTCAAGAAGTATGTACTGAGTCCCGAGGCACTAAAATGATGCTGTGAGTTATCCTCGCCTAATAGTTCTCTTCTGGTATGAAGAGTGAAAAGAGATATAGATTTTAAAATTTACATTCCTTTTTTTCCTTCCTTCTCTATTTCCCCCATAGGATCTGTCCATGAGGCTGGGGAATCCCTTAGCGTCGAGCCCTTTCTTATAGAGCACAGGAGTTAAGTATGTGGACACCAGGGCCAAACTACCCAAGTTCATTGCCTGGATCCACTACCTAAAAGCTGTGTGACTTTGGGGAAGTTACTAAACCTTAGCGCTCCACACTATGTTCTGCATCAGAGACCACTATTTGTGCTGGGAAAGACAGTCTCCTGTATGTAGTCTTTCAGCCCCTGCTCGGCCACATAAGAATGGGCCTCTTGGCCTGGACTCCTTCCTTACCTAGAGATAAAGAATCCACACAGCCTGCATGGGCTTATCAGCTTGTGCAGGAATATCTTGCCCTGTCTCAGGCTCAGCGTGTACTCCTTTGTTCTGGTGAAGCGTGTAGGTCAATGGCCCTGAGGCATGTGCCCAGATTTCAGTATTTCAGACTCCTGAAGTGGGTAGGAGGGGTCCTTCTGCTACAGCACAATCGCCCTGTGTCAGCGCACGGGCATCTGCTAGCAGAGCAATGAGTATGCACCACTGGAGCTGATCTTTCTCTTTCTTCTCATTGTCAGTAAAGGGCTGATTCATTCAACACTTAACAATGTTGTGTTTTCCTTGGCAACTCAGACACCAAGATGCTATGGGAAGAAGCATTTGGACTTCTGCTCCCAGTGGGTGGCACGGGGATGATCTTTGCTATTCCTCCATGTAGTAATAATCATGGTCCTTCCTGACCATTGATAACCAGTGCGTGGTGTCCTGCTTGACAATTTGTTGATCCCAAGAATCTCAATTTTTAGCTGATATCCTTCTAATTTACTCTATTTTTCACACCCTTGTGCAGTTGTTTGTGGCCACATGGCTAAGTGCTACTTAATGAAAAGTTAGAAAGAGTATTATGTAGCTTTCCAGAAAGCCTCCTTAAATGTGCACATATCTTTTCCTTCTCCTCCCAGCAGCATGGAAAAGGATTGTCATGGCTGGAGCTCCAGCAGTCATCTTAGACCAGAAATTGATGTTGAGGAAGAAACTTTGTGGCTGGCAAGGCAGAGTGGAAAGATAAAAAAGCCTGTCTTGCATAGAGGGTTATCAACACCGATGTATAGAACAGACTTTTGGACTCTATGGGAGAAGGCGAGGGTGGGATGATCTGAGAGAATAGCATTGAAACATGTATATTATCACGTGTGAAACAGATCGCCAGTCCAGGTTGGATGCATGAGACAAGTGCTCAGGGCTGGTGCACTGGGAAGACCCAGAGGGTTGGAGGTGGGAGGGGGGTTCAGGATGGGGGAACACATGTAAATCCATGGCTGATTCATGTCAATGTATGGCAAAAACCACTACAATATTGTAAAGTAATTAGCCTCCAACTAATAAAAATAAATGAAAAAAAAAAAAAAAAAGCCTGACTTGCGATAGCATGACTCTTCCATCCCAACCTGTGATTTTGTACCTCTGGTTCTCTTTTATGTAAGGGAGGGAAAACTCCTCATTTGTTTGGATTTTTCTGTTATATATGTAGCTGAACCTAATCCTAACTAATTAAAAGTCTGTCTCCCACAAGTCACAACTAGAGACTGTTGGCTGCAACGAAAGATCCTTCTTAAGGCAATGAGGATCCCACATGCCACAGCTAAGACCCGACATAGCCAAATAAATAAATTAGCTAATAAATAACCCATTTATCTTGCTCACTTTTGTATTTCCTGTACCTTGCATTATGTCTTGCACAAAGTCTGTGTGCATGAGAAAGGGCTGATAAATCATAAACAAATGGGTTTGTATCAAATGGCTCACATCACAAACACAATAAAAAAAGAAACATTATGCATACATACATAAAACATATGTAGCTATTTATAGTTCAGGGCATATTTTGGGAGTAGCTAGGGATTTTCCACTGTAACTCTTAAGACCCAGTTGGGCTGTTGTTTACACCCCTCACTTCTTGAAATAACACAAACAATTTTGCTTTTGGGAGAGTCCTGATGTCAGGTTGGCCTCATCACTCAGGTGACAATAAACAGACAAGGAATAGTGGCAGCTGCCCAGCTAGAAGTTGGTTGGGAGCAATGAGTGTTTTCATGATTATATTTATTTAACATTTACAAATGATAACTGTCACCAGGAGCCGACCTCCAGGCTCCCAGGTGCTTTGTATCATAAAGCCTCATGGGGGGTTTATGTTTTATATCATGTATTTCTTTTCCCATCACAGCTGTCTTCACTGTTGGCTCTGCATGCAAAGTAAACTGCAAAGCCATATGGTCCATTGTCCTGGATTTTTGTAGCTAAAGGGAACAAATGGCCAGCTCACAATTTTTCTTAAACAACATATCCTCCACAAATTTCTTCCTATTTTTAAAATTGAAGTATAGTTGATTTATAACATTGTGTTAGTTTCAGGTATATAGTAAAATGATTTGGTTATATATCTATATTCTTTTAAAAATTATTTTTCATTACAGTTTTATTGGGCTTCCCTCATAGCTCAGCTGGTAAAGAATCTGCCTGCAATGCAGCAAACCCCGGTTCAATTCCTGGGTCAGGAAGATCCACTGGAGAAGGGATAGGCTACCCACTCCAGTATTCTTGGGCTTCCCTTGTGGCTCAGCTGATAAAGAATCCGTCTGCAATGAGGGAGACCTGGGTTTAATCCCCGGGTTGGGAAGATACCCTGGAGAAGGGAAAGGCTTTACCCACTTCAGTATTCTGGCCTGGAAAATTCCATGGACTGTGCAGTCCATGGGGTTGCAAAGAGTTCGGCATGACTGAGCAACTTTCACTTTCACAGTTTTATTACAAAATATTGAATATAACTCCCTGTGCTATACAGTAAGTCCTCGTTGGTTATTTACGGTAGTATGTATCTGTTAATCTCATACTCCCAAATTATCCCCTTCGGTAACCATAAGTTTGTTTTCTATGTCTATGAGTCTGTTTTTGTTTTTTAAGTCCATCTATATTTTAGATTTCACATATCATATGGGTATCACTTATGATATCATACAAGTGATATCACATGGTGTTTTTTCTTTGTCTGACTTACTTCACCTTCATCTCTAGGTCCATCTGTGTTGCTGCAAATGGCATTATTTCATTCTTTTTTATGGCTGGGTATATGTACCACATCTTCTTTATCTATTCCTCTGTTGATGGACATTTAGGTTCCTTCCATGTCTTGGCTACTGTAAACAGTACTGCTATGAACACTGGAATGCATGTATCTATTTGAATTAGAGTTTCTGTCTTTTCTGGATACATATCTAGGTGTGGGATTGCTGGATCACATTACCTACCATCAGTTTCTGTTAAAGAGAAAGAAATCACCCTTACGAAGTAAAATATATCTCTCATTATGCACACATTCCCTTTTTGGTCATGGTTTTCATTATGGGGGATACAGCATGCTCAAAGCAAATCTAAATCCTTGGGTACTTGAAGCTGACATTCAAGTAAGAGAGTCAGACAACAAACATGTGAAATACGTGGAATAAACAATCTGGTAGGAAGTAATAAATGCAAAGAAAAGGTATAAAGCAAGGAAGGAATACTTGAGGGGTGGAGTTAAAAATTTAACACAGAGCAGCGAAGGAAGGCTTCTACTGAGGAAGTAACATTTGAGTAGAGAGCAGATGACACAAAAAAGTAAAGGATGAAGGGTGTTGGGGAAGAGCACAGCGGGCAGAGGTTTAACAGCAGAGTCCAAGGGTGTGCGTCAGGCTGATGTAGTAGCAAGGAGGCCAGTGTGGCTGGGGCAGAGTGAGCAGTGAGGGCAAAGAGCAGGCAGGAGAGGTGAAGGGCCGGGCTGTGGAGGTCCCATGGCTTCTCGAAGAACTCTGGGCTTTACCCCATGTGAGACAGGAAGCCTTGGAGAGCTCAGAGTGCGATCTGATCCACATTTTATAAAGATCACTCTGGCTGCTGTTGAGAATGGTGGAAGCAGGGAGATTGATTAGGAGACATGTCTCTTCCAGGTCCCACCAGTCTTTTCCCCCATCTTCACTCCCTCGGTAATCCTCCCTAGCCCACTTCAGAACCAAGAGCCATTTCGTACTCCCTTTGTCCCTATCAAAATATATTTTTGGATTCTTCCATCACACTAGTCAACAGCAGCTGCCATTATTGAGCAGATTCATACCCAAGAAAAACAGAGTGAAGAACAACAATTTGTAGAGGGCTCATGGAGTGAAGGGGGTCTATGTTCTCCCCACTCTTCAGTCAGGACTTCCTCAGTTGTAAGCAAAATGAATCCAACTGTGCTCATTTTCTACTGCTGATAAAGAAATGACCACAAACCGACAAGTATGATGTGGCCAGGTTCTTGCTCAAGGGCTGAATGAAACTGAGGTGTTGCCTGCTGAGTTCTCATCTGGAGCCTCTGGGGAGAAATTCGTCTCTCATCTAATTCAGGCTGCTGGCATAATTCACCTCCTTATGGCTATACGACTGTTATCTGGGACTGCTCTCAGCTCCAAGAGGCTGCCTGCATTCTTTAGTACATGGTGCCTCCATCTCCCTCACTGAGTTTTTCTCATACTTCAAATCTCTCTGCTTTCTCCAACTGTAATCTCTAGACTGGGCTTTCAGGTTTCAAGTGATTAGGTCAGATTCACCTACTCTTTCTATCTTAAGGTCAAGTTACTTGAAACCTTAGTTACAACTGCAAAATCCCTTCCAGAAAAACCTAGATTGGTGTTTGATTGACTAACTAAAACAAGGTGTGTATATACCAGGGGCTGGGAATTTGGGGCCATGTTAGAATCTGCCTAGTATAGTCAGGTAAAAGGGAGCACACTGACCCACATGTCCGGGAAGGACCTCCGAGAATAGAGGGGAGAGGTACAGGAGCCGGGCAAGACCTCAATGTGCCCATGACTCACTTACATTCTCTTTCTACTCACCTCTCATCTCTGTTCACTTCTGCCTGTCTCCATTCTCCAGAGTTCCTCTCCCCAAAGAACAAGAAAGACCACCATCAACTGCCCTATTACCTGCAATCAGAGTTTTGTTATTCCAGCAGAAATAGAATTTCTTTCTCCCAAAGTTTGAATACCAGTCCTAAGGATTCCAGCCGCCTAGGTCATGTGCTCCTGGCTGGGATGGGAAGTACAGCTGAGAGCCCTCTGAGAACCATGTGGAGAGTGGGAGGGGTTCTCCAGACGAGGGAAATGCAAAGCTTGCTGTATAGACAAACAGACCAGCTGTGCCCCTAGTCAGCTGTCTCACTCTTCCCCCCAAAGACCTTCAATCCCCTCTGCATCCCTCCCTTTCCTTTTCGTACTTGACCAGCCTTGCCTTCTTTACCTCTCATGAGACCTAGCTCTAGAATCCACAAGATTAAGTTCAAACCTACATGGGACTTCCCTGGTGGTCCAGTGGTTAAGACTCTGTGCTTCCTTCCAATGCAGTGGGTCCAGGTTCAATCCCTGGTCAGGGAACTAGATTCCACATGCCACAACTAAAGATTGAACATCCTAAGTGCCACAACTAAGATCCGGAGCAGCCGAATAAATAAATACAAACAAATTTTTTTTAAAAAAAATAATAAAAAAACATCAATTCAAGCCTATGACAGTTGGGGGTATGGGATGTGGTTAGACATTAAAGTAATAATGCTTTCAAGAATAAAAGAATTCTGCACTAAAGTTTAGTCCTTCAGTTCAGTTCAGTTGCTCAGTCATGTCTGACTCTTTGTGACCCCATGGACCTCAGCACGCCAGGCCTCCCTGTCCATCACCAACTCCCGGAATTTCTAACTGTGATACGGAGCATGTGGCAGGGGTCCACTGTCCAGTTCTCTCATTCCAAGAACTTGACATGTGGAGTATAGTCAGTTGGTACCTTTAGATTCACTGTGACAGTCCCACCAAGGCAATGATTCCTTCCCACCCCACACCCCCCATAAAGCTGCTTCTAACCAACAACCAAGCCCAGAGGGAGGAACAAGACTGGGCTATTTCTAACCAACACAAGACTCCTCTAATGTGCCCTCTCTGCTCAGGAGCCCCTCATCAGCCTAGCCAAGACCCTTTCTTAGCTGGATTGCAGTCTGTGGATTTTTCTACCCAATTCTTCCTTCCCTCTTGCCTCTTACAGGTGTTGGACCTGCAGCACAGTCAGTAGGTGCTCCCTGTCTAGTCCTGTTCCCTCTCCCATACTTTAGACACTTCTCCCAATAAATCTCCTCCAAGTCGAAATTTGTCTTGGTGTTCATTTTTTGGAAGATGCAATGTAATATCAAGGGAATTGGACTGGATTTCTGGACTGGATCCAATATAACATCAACGGAATTGGACTGGATTTTTTCCAGCTCTAAAACTCTATCTGTTTGGGGGATTCTACAAGCTTATATCTGTTTCATGAGAGAAGAGAAAAATGACTGAGCATTTAGATCTCTAATCCACAACTATTTGGGGACTACATTCATTGCTTCTTTTGATTTTTACCCCCCCCCTCCTTTTGGTAATACCTTATCAAGAAAAGTAAATAATTCTGAGCAAAGTTTCAGATGGCTATAAACATTTCAGAGACTGCCTGAAAACTGGCCTGAAGCATCATTTTACCTTAGCCAATGGTTCTGATACTTCAGTGTGCAGAAAAGCCCCCTGGGGATATCTTATAAAAGGCAGCTTCCTGGACCCAACCCAAAGACAGCTTCACTCAAAAGAAGGGTAGGAGACCCTGGGAATCACTTTTTCATTAAATCCCCTTATGACTGATGCTGTTAGTTCACCGAGGAACTGAGAAATGAGAACTCATGATGAAGAAAATCTACATTCTTTCTTAAATTTTACAATGATTATTTACTGAGAACCTATAGGGTACTGTGAGAAGCTATACAGAGTCATTAACTCTGCATGCATGGTAGGGGCCAGGGTGGGCCATGATGATTTCTCAAAAGTGGTGATTTCCTGCAGTGGGCCATAAAAAATAAGAAGGAATTTGTCCCCCAGCCAGTAACATGGTGAAGACACTCCCAGTATATGTATATCACATTAGACTGGGGAACTGAGGAGTCCTGGAGTTGATTGGCAATGGAAAAGAAGACCAAGGGAAGGAATTATCTCAGTTACCACCTTGGACTTCACTTTCAACACCTGCAATATCGACAGAGAACATCACTAAAGAAGTTTAGGGAATAGCCGTCTTATCTTGAGAAAACACAAGGTCAACAGAAAGTTGAGAGTCAGAAGAAGTAAATGCTACTTGTTTTTTCTTTCATGGCATAACAGGGGCCTGAATTTAGAATGGCACTAGATTGGAAACTCTCTGTGATGCCTCGGGATCTCTGCTCGGGCTCCCTGAGGTGCATGCTGTATTCTGAAGCTTCTCACAGCCCCAGGAATGAGCATCTAATTGGTTCCGGAACCCCCTATTGTCTCTGAAGGTTAGGCAGATACAAAGGACCCATCTATCAGTGAGGGCATTTGAGCCCCTTGATCCCACTTCAGAAGTGAGGATCAAGATCCTCTGGTCCACTGATAGTCCCTAACGCTGATCCATAGTTGTCTTTGAATTTGACATATAGTTTAGCCCCTTGCGCTTCAATCCCCTGTAAAAAAATTTTTAATGATTTTCTTTCTTGTTATCAAAACAGTATAGGATCAAGGTAAAAATAAATCAAAAGAACCATTATTTTAAAAAATTACTCCCAATTAAAAGACTCTTTTCAAAAAAAAGAGTACATATATCTTACAATTTTAGAGGTTTAAGGGTGCTCTGAAGTACATCTATAAATTTCTTACTGCCAATGTACCTCATTCAGAAAAACTTTTGAAATGAGAAAAAAGGAAGACAGAAGGTATCAGAAAAAAAAAAAGAACAGAAACAGATCTAAATATGGAATTGTTGTATAATCTATACATTTAGTATTTGTTGCCTTGAACAAAGTAAGTTTAAATAAACATAGTTGCATTACCTCAAGAAAGACAAACAAAGAATAAAAATCACCTGTATCCTCACTGGTACAAAGAAATAGTCTGGCTAACATTTGGATGTGTTTCCTGTCAGGTTGCCTTTTTAAAAAATATTTTATGTATTTGACTGTGCCAAGTCTTAGTTGCAGCACGTGGGATCTTTAGTTGCAGCTGTGGGATCTAGTTCCCTGACTAGGGACTGAACATGGAGAACATGGAGTCTAAGACACCGGACTGCCAGGGAAGTCCCAAGGTTGCTTTTATACGTAAATGTTTTAAGATATTTATTTTCATAACTATGATCATGGTGTGCAATCAATTTCATTTCCTCACTTTTGCATTTACCATTATGAGTGATTTTTTGTTCATATACATCATGCTTAATGTGGACATAAAATTTCACCATGTACCTCTATCATATTTTACTGCTATATACACCTATTGCTGGAAATTAAAGTCATTTTCAATGTTTCATTATAAATAATGGTGCTTAGAATACAGAATTGCATTAAAGCTTTTTTTCACACTTTGGATTTTCCCCTTAGGATGAATTCTCAGAAGTAGAATTTGAGGATGAAAGAATAAGAAAGTTTTTAAGAGTTATTAACACACTGTCAAACTGCTTTTGAGAACAATGAGAACATTTCATACTGTTACCAGCCTAAACAAATGTCTCCATCACCACACCTTCACCATTGTGTTTCCTGTTCTTTAAGCTTTACAAGTCTGTTGGCAAAAATTGCTGATTTACTTCCCATGGTTGTCTTTTAATCTCATGGCCCTTGATTCTCAGAGATGCCACTAAGACATTACAAATAAGTATCACAGATGTATAAAAAATGTGTAAAAATAATTTTAACTTTCATAAAAGCAGTTTTATTCTTTCAGTTCATCATGCTTCCTTCTCATATTTTTGATGGAAGATTTCTCAGTCTCGGCACTTTGACACTGCAGCATCCCAAATGCCAATAGCTCCTCTCTACTCTACTGTGAGAACCAAAACTGGCTTCAGACATCACCAAGTGTTCCCCCCCGACCCAGCAGCCCCAAAAGGATGGGGAGTGGCCTCTGAGAACCCAGTGTCCCCTGGGAAAAAAATAGCCCCTGACTAATGAAAAACACAGAGTTGTAAGTCCAAGTTTCGATAGTGCCTATACGACATCCTTTTCTGCCTCCTTCCTTGTCGACAAAAACCCAATTTCATTCAGCTGTCCCCTCCCATGGATTCAGAGGGTGAATTATGGCAAATTATGCCTGGTCTAAGTCAGGCCTTACAGTTTTGTCTCATTTATCAATGACTCATTTTGATTTGGGCATGGAACTTGGTCCTGGCCAAGAGGACCCAAGGAGACATCTGAAGGGCTTCTGGGAAAGATTTCCTAACAAATAAAAAGAAGCACAAAGGAGAAAATGTCCTTCTTCAGGAGATGTCATGTCTCTGTATGTTGCCTGGAACAGCCACTGTGGAACTGTGCGGGAGGAAAGCATTGACATGCATAAGATGAAGATGGGCAAGCACATGACCTGTGGTGACATCCTTGAGACATTGAATTACCAGCTACAGAGAGGCTCTACCCCCTGACTTCTTGTTATGTGAGATAACACGCCTTTAGAGGTTCAAGACTGTAGTGTTTTCCACAATTGCATCCAACTGGCTTTCCGGGAGCCCCAAACACAGTTCCAAAGAGATGTAATGAAATCAGGGAGTCTGGAGAGCTGATTCAGACCCTCCAGATCCAGAGAAGCAGGTCCAGAAAGGCAGAGGAATAGTGGGATAGAAGCTGTTCCTTGGGGGAGTCAGGACCTCAGAGAAGCAGATGACTTCCAAGGCCACCATAAAAAGTAATGGAAGTTCTTGATACACAGTGACTGGCTCTGTGTTCATTGGGTCAGATTGGGCAGGACTGAGCCTGGAGGTGTCCAGTACCAGTAACCGCAGGGAGCTAGGAGAGGCAGGGCCTCTGGGAACTAGTGCCACTGTACCCTGCTGGGAGGAGAGTACCATAGTACAAGAGAAAGAACAAGGGTTTGGGAACTGGAGTTTCAAGAGGGATTTCAAACCCATGTCTGACATGGGGGGATGGCTGAGTAAATGGATAGGAAGGTGGGGGGCAGGGCAGATGGGTGGAGGAGGGGCTGGTCAGAAGCTGCATGGGTGAAGAAGTGATGAAGAGGATGGATGGGAGGTGGGGTGAGTGAGTGAATGGGACAGGTGAATGGAGGGGCAGTCGGTAACTAGATCGATGAATAAACAAATAATAAGGACTCTTTTGGGTTTTGTTTTGCTCACAGACAGCCACCTTCTTCAGGTGGGAAGGAACTTCTGGGGATCTCAGGAGGCCACATTCCCATTTTAAGTGTGGCTCCACTTCATAAGTGAAAAAGGGAAAGTGTTAGTCCCTCAGTTGTGTCCGACTCTTTGTGACCCCATGAACTACAGCCTGCCAAGCTCCTCTGTCCGCGGAATTCTCCAGGCAAGAATACTGGGGTGGGTAGCCAATTTCAGGGAATCTTCCTGACCCAGCGATCGAACCCAGGTCTCCTGCACTGCAGGTAGATTCTTTACCGTCTGAGCCACCAGAGAAGCCCATTGTGGGCATCCTCAAGAGGATGCCCAGGTTATCCCAACTGTCTACTATTTAAAACTTGCAAATGTTATAAAAATAAAAAGAAATAAAGACACTTTCTACAAGTCAGGCATGTAAATGAGAATTGCAAATGAATTTTTAGGCTGATATAGGGATACAATCATAAATCTAATATCACTGCAAATAAGCTTTGGCCTATCCTGAATCCGAGATAGCTGCACTTGTTAAAATTAAAAGAACAGTGAAGATGAAAGCAAGGCACGTCTTTTTCACTGGCAGGCAGTGTGACTGACTCCTGAGTTCCTCTCTTAGCCTCAGCGATTTGCCCTTAAAAGGAGCAGCTACTAGTAATTTGCTTGCAGGCTTTTTTAATTTGGTTGTTCATAGTTCAGTTAGTAAAACCAAGAGGTCCTTTCAACGTTGGTAGCTGGGCTTTGGTGCAGTTCCCTCTCACATCTGTTTGACTCCTAGCCTGATGTTTCGTGCCCCCTACCCCACTGAGGTCCCTCCTGTGGGTTCCACTGCACCCCTTGCAGTCCTCCAATGCCTCCCCCGTTATGCCGCACTCATTAGAATCTGTCTCTCATTGTTATCAGGGGTTCCTTCAGGTAAAGAATCCGCCTGCAATGCAGGAGACCCCGATTCGATTCCTGAGTCGGGAAGATCCACTGGAGAAGGGAAAAGCTACCCACTCCAGTATTTTGGCCTAGAGAATTCCATGAACTATAAAGTCCATGGGGTCGCAAAGAGCCAGACATGGCTGACCAACTTTCACTTTCAGGTTATTCCTAACCTAGCACAAAACTCTTAAGAATAAATGAATCAGCTTGAATTTTTCAAGACCAAGTTTTATTAAAACAGGCTTTTAAAACTGCTCTGTATGTATATTTTATTCAAATAAAATGTCTAAAATGTATTTAAATGGAACACAGCATTATTTTTTAAATAAGGCAATTTTCCCACTGCCTAAAATCTCCTCTCTTATTGTCAATAATTTCTACGATCATGTAATTCAGAGGTTATTAAATGCTGGGATTGGTTGCCTAAAGAGCTTTTTGGCTGTCACTCCCTGGAGGCCTTTAAAAATTGATTAGGATGAAAATATATGATTCAATTGTTTTCCCAATTATAAAAAATAACCAGCTGAGAAAGGTTAAGGAAGGAAATAATTCTATTTACAATAGCAGCAAATATACACAACACACAGGGGGACAAATTGAAGAAATGCATAGAATTTAGATCTAGAAAACTTGAAAGCTGTGAGACATAAGAGTAAATGAGAAGACCTACTGTGCTTTTGAAAAGGAACACTTAATACTGTAATATGTAAATTCTCTCTAATGCACATGCAGTCCTACACAAGCAATCCTACACAAATATCAACAGGATTTTGGGTAGAGCCAGACACTCTAATATCCACATCAAAAATTTAAAAAGTGAAAATCCAGGAACTATTTCGTAAAGTAAGTGTAGCAAGAATGGACTAGCCCTGTGAGTAGCTTTTCTAGTATAGCCCAAAGCTTATTATAAAATTACAATAATTAAATAGATTGGTCCTAACTATGAAATAGATAGACGATTAGAACAGAGGAGAGTCCTGATTGGCAAGTTAATGGTAAAGATGGCATTTCAAGTCCATAACTCAATAAATGTACAGAGCAATTGGCTAACCATTTGGAAAGAAATAAACTGGATCCCCACTTCACTCTTCATATGAAAACTAAACCCAGATAGAGTAACAATTTAAAATAAAAATAAAACCATAAAAATATTAGAAGAAACCATGGATTAATTTAGTTATATTTATTTCATATATTATATTAATTTATAATTTTGGAGATGGGTAAAAGCCTTTCTGGGCTTCCCAGGTGGTGCTAACCGTAAATAACCTGCCTGCAAATGCAGGAGACATAAGAGACATGGGTTCAATCTCTAGGTTGGGAAGATCCCCTGGAGGAGGGCATGGCAATCCACTCCAGTATTCTTCCCTGGAGAATCTCATGTATAGAGGAGCCTGGCGGGCTACAGTCTATGGGGTAGCAAAGAGTTGGACACGACTGAGTGGCTAAGCTGTTATTTACCTACTCTATTAGTTTCCTGTTGCTGCTGTAATAAATTACAAGTTTAGTGGCTTAAAACAACACAAATTTATTATCTCACACGCTGGGACTCAGAAGACTTAAAAGCAAGTTGTCAGCAGGACTGCATTCCTTCCTTCCAGAGGCTCCAGAAAAGAATCTGTTTCTTTGCCTTTTCAGCTTCTAGAGGCCACTATGAAGTTTCTGTAGTATGTACCGCTTCCTCAAGTCCCCTGAATCTCTACTTCCATAACCACATCTCCTACCATGCCTCTGACCCTTCTGCCTCCCTTTAAAGGATTTCTGGGAAGTTCACAGCACTTTCTATGAAGTTTTCTTATCAAAAAAATTGAACCTGAATCTAATCAGTCTTGTGAATGGAACCACCATTTTAAAGGAAATGTGACAGAAAAACATGTAAAAAGGCATCAAGGGTGCAATTGGCAAAATCCAAACTTTTGGAAACTCTAGAATAACCCAGTTTTTTTACAAGTAAAGGAGGAGAATATGTTTCTGTGTGTGTGTGTGTGTGAGAAACTATTGATTAAGAGAAACCTAAAAGACTTCTCAACTGAGTTGCAATATGAATCCTGATTTGAAAAGAAAATGGTAAGAATTTTATGAGACAACACTATGAAACAATACAACTACTACAAGAAGCATTTACTGTTAATTTTTTCAGTGTGATAATGGTATTGAATATTAAGGATATGCTACAAAAAGGGATACTTATCTTCCAAAGATATATACCTAAATTTTTAATGGATGAAATACTTCTCAGATCACTTTAAAATAATATAGAAGCAGGGAGTAGATATGGGTTCAAATAAAGCAAACAGCATAAGTTAATAATCATTGTTAAAGCTGAGCAACAGGGAAACAGTGTCCTGAAATGTTGTAAATATACTTGAAACTTTCATGGTAGAGGTTATATAAAAATGACAATAAATGTCTTGTTGGGGAGCACATGATTGGTATCACCAGAATTACATCAAGAAATCCATCTGTAAGGGATCCTGAGAAATATAATTTTAAGCTTTTCAGCCTCTGCAGCACTTGGCAGAATCAGGGTTGAAATATGTGTGAGTGAAATGTTCAACACTGTTCACCCTCAAATCTGTAACTCAAACCCTGACATCTCTCCTATAGGATCATAAAAAATATTCAACTGCCTCCTTGACACCTGACATGGATGTCTCATAGGACCTCCAACTCTACACCAAAACCAAAGCTAAAGATTAACCCTCTCCTGCTACTTACTAGCTGTGTGACCTCAGAGAAGCCCCTTGGTTTCCCAACTCTCCAGTGTGTGAACTGGGAAAATCAACTAAATCATCTTCAGGTCATCAACAGCTCCGGGAATGGATGGGACTAAAACCTACCCCCTTTAGACAGTACTAATTTAACTCTATGCTATATTTAAATAACAAGTCATCTTAAAAGGGACTTAGCCTATATGTTTTTAGAAGCAGCACTATCTCATGATAAATTTAGCATCAATTTAGCCATCAGT
The DNA here is from genome assembly GCF_910594005.1 of Cervus elaphus. Classification (NCBI taxonomy): domain Eukaryota; kingdom Metazoa; phylum Chordata; class Mammalia; order Artiodactyla; family Cervidae; genus Cervus; species Cervus elaphus. The sequence continues at coordinate 37,896,836 of NC_057831.1, forward strand.
AGTCATTTACTCAATATCAGTGACTGCAGTATGTTTAGCTGAAATTTCAAACAGCCCATAATTGCTTTCAGCATGGGTGCATGCGTCCTAGAACCAACCCAGCCAGAAAGCTGCCTCTCTGTAGCTAAGGAGTTGTCTGTTGTTGTGAAGATAATTTTGATGGCTGGGTTTCTTTCTTTCTTTCTTTTTTTTTGTATCTGTTTCAGAAATGTGACAGGTGCAATTTTTTCCAAGGCAAGAGGAAGAGATGGCTTTGACCTCTGGTGCCATTTTTGGCAAAGTTGTCATTTTTATTGCATAAGTGAGGGTGCTCCCACAGTGAAGTGAAGGGCGTGATAAATAAGATTCTTGGAGGCCGCTAAATGGCACTTGGTGGGACGAGGCCTGAGTGACAGCTGCGAATGGTGCAGGGATCATAACAACTTGCTTCTCTTCCTATGGCTCCCTACGCTACACGCTGCTGCTGGACTTCATTTTCTCTCCACTGGAATGACTTGCCTGATTTAAGGGAGTAAAATGTCAAGTAAACTTAATACAAATAGGAATAAAAGATAATTTGAAAAACGTGGAGAAAAAGTGATTCAGCCTCTTCTGGTCAGTTGAGAACTACTCCGAGGTGTAACAATGCTACTGCTGCTAAGTCACTTCAGTCGTATCCGACTCTGTGCGACCCCATCCCTGGGATTCTCCAGGCAAGAACACTGGAGTGGGTTGCCATTTTCTTCTCCAATGCATAAAAGTGAAAAGTCAAAGTGAAGTTGCTCAGTCATGTCTGACTCTTCAAGACCCCATGGACTGCAGCCTACCAGGCTCCTCCGTTCATGGGATTTTCCAGGCAAGAGTACTGGAGTGGGGTGCCATTGCCTTCTCCGAGGTGTAACAATAATGCATTTTAAACTCAGCTTTGTTGTTATTGTGTAGCTAAGTAGTGTTCCACTCTTTTGTGACCCCCATGGACTGTAGCCTGCCAAGTTTCTCTATCCATGGGCTTTCCCAGGCAAGGTGTTGGAGTGGGTTGTCATTTCCTTCTCCAGGGGATCTTCCTGACCCATGGATTGAACCTGCATCTCCTGAATTGGCAGGTTGATTCTTTACCACTGAGCCACCAGGGAAGCCCTAAATTCAGTGGCTCAGACGGTAAAGCCTCTGCCTACAATGTGGGAGACCTGGGTTCAATCCCTGGGTCGGGAAGATCCTCTGGATAAGGAAATGGCAACCCGCTCCAGTACTCTTGCCTGGAAAATCCCATGGATGGAGGAGCCATCCACGGACTGTAGGAGTCTGTGGGGTTGCAAAGAGTCGGACATGACTGAGCGACTTCACTTTACTTTTACTTTTATGTTTAAAAATGAAACTCTCAATATTAAGTAGTAATACAAGTCCGAGAAGAGCATACCATTTATATAAAAATTAAAAAAACAAATATTGTTTATTACCATGTAGAGAAATGTAGCAAACCCTAAAGAGAAGAAAGAAAATGACAAATGAAAAATTTTGATCCGAGGTTACCCCTGGGGAGGAGGGGAAGAAATACAGTCAGGGAGGGACACACAGTTATTAATAATGTCTTGATGTTTTAGCTGAATAGTAAATACATGTGCTCATTTTATCCTTATTTTTTGTACTTTCCATATAGGTACAATGTAATTTTTTATGTGTGAAATATTTCATGAAACTGCCAAGATTCCACACCAAGCTCTGTTTTCAAAAATGCTGCCATGAAACTGGTCAATGCTGTTCTGTAGTATACAGAGGAGATTTTTAGACACATTGGGAATATGGGAAGCATGGATTTTGCTGAATTCTAGTGCCTTCTGGGGTGAATATACTTTAAAGGTGCAGATGACACAAAGCTTCTGCAGCAGTATGAACTGTACATACCACAACCACCACAGATCTGCAGCTGATTTACAGAGCAAACTTCGGAAGCTGTGACTAAACTCAGTTTATCTTTCCTCAGAGGCAATATAAGCCCGGGCACTATCAGCTTGGGCATCCTATCCTATCCTTTTTTTATTGAAGTATAGTTGATTTACAATATTACATTAGTTTCATGTTTACAAATAGTATATTTTAATAGATTATACTCCATTTAAAGTTATTATAAGATATTGACTATATTCCCTGTGCTGTACAATATATCCTTGTAGTTTATTTATTTTATATATAGTAGTCCGTGTCTCTCAGTCTCCTATCCCTATCTTGCCCATCCTCCCTTTCCTCTCCCCACTGGCAATACTAGTTTGTTCCCTATATCTGTGAGTCAGATTCTGTTTTGTTATATTCATTTATTTGTTTTATTTTTTAGATTTCACATATGTATTAATATAAAGTCTTTTTCTCTCTCTGTCTTATTTTACTAAGCATAATCCATCTAGGTCTATCTATATTGTTGCAAATGGCAGAATTTCCTTCTTTTTATGGTTGAGTAAAATTCCCATTGTGTGTTTATGTATATATATTTATATATATGTGCACATACATACCTCTTTATCCATTCATCTGTTGATAGACACTTAGGTTGCTTCCATCCTATCCTGTCCCTGAGATTCAAAGGAAATGACACTTGAACCTCCAGTAAACATACAGTGGGAATCCCAGCATCATCCACCTTTTGGGCTGGCTTCTGTTCTCCTAGACCCCCCCAGCTCCACATCCCTGCTTCCACTGGACTCATTCCCTTAAGGAATCTGCTCAAGGCCCTGATGTGCTTTCCTGCCTCTGGAGACATTGCCAAGTGGTGAACAATGCCAGATCACCTTTACTTTCCCAAGGACCATCTCTACAGGGGCTGGGGCAGCAGACCAGCTGCAATGTTGGGAGGGGTGTCACACTGCAGAACATCATAGCTCAGCAAGTAGCTCAAAGATGGATACCAGGCATCTAGGTTCTTAAAGTTATGTCAAGGAAATTTTCAGCCATTCACTGTTGTGTTTTATATCCATTTGCTATGTCTTTTAGTTGCCATCTCTACACAGCTGGGCTTCCCTGGTGGCTGGAACAGTAAAGAATCTGCCTGTAACGCAGGAGATCTGGGTTAGATCCCTGGGTCGGGAAGATCCCCTGGAGAAAGGATTGGCTACCCACTCCAGTATTCTTGCCTGAAGAACTCCATGGACAGAGGAGCCTGGCGGGCTGAAGTCCATGGGGTCACAAACAGTCAGACACAACTGAGTGATTAATACTTTCACTTCACTTTCCATACACCTAGGTGGTACTGATTTCAACATTTGTCAGGTAAGGAATAAAATAATTTGTTAAGTAACTTTCTAAGGTTCTAGACAGTCTGTGGTTGACCCATGATATGAATCCAGGCCTAGCTGACTGCATAGCTAGGACTCTTTCCCTGTATCACACTGACCTGTAAACATCTCAGATATCATGACATGCATGGTTTATAAAGAATCCACACACAAATTCTAAGGTGCCCCTCTCCCCAAGGAGGACACATGGAGAAGGCAACCGGAAACAGCAGGGAAGAGGCATGAAAAGTCAACATGAAAACAGATGCCCATCTAGGACCCACAGGGAGAGGGCAGAATTTGGTAATGGTGGTTATTCAGGATCCCTTTCACAACTAAGGAAACCTTGACTGTACCCCTGATGTGCCCCAGAGATACAAGGAATTGTATCTCCTTGTATTTTGCTTTCTCCTTGCAGCAATCCTGAGGCAGGTAGATAAGGTGGGCACTGTGCCTTTGAGATCAGGATAGGGAGTCCTGGGGAAAGCTCAAGGTGGTGGTCTAAGCAGTGGTAAGGATGGAACCAGAACAAAATCTCCTGACACTGTTACAGACTGAATTGGGTTCCCTTCAAAATTCCTGTGTTGAAGCCCTAACCCCCAGTGTGACTATGTTTGGAAAGAGGGCCATTTAGGAGGTAATTAAGGTTAAATTAGGTCATACGGGTGGTGTCCTAATCTGACAGGACTTGTGTCTTATTCAAACAGGAAGAGACATCAGAGATGTCTTTCTTTCCATGTGTGTGCAGAAGAAAGTCCATGTGGGGACAGAATAAGAGGGTGCCATTGACAAGCTAGGAAGAGATCCCTCATAAAAAACCCACACTAACAGCACCATGATCTTGAACTCTGAGCCTCCAGAACTATGAGAAGATAAATTTCCGATGATCAAGCCACAGCGTCTGTGGCATTTGGTTATGTCAGCCCAAGTTGACTAATACAGAAGTCCACACATGACTGTCAGAACCCAACCCTGGCCCATCATTCTAATGACCCTCAGGCCATCAAAGAGCACTTATAATGACTTTCTTTAGAGCACAACCCACCTTCCGTCTTTGTACCAACCACCAGTTAATGTTCCCATTTGAAGGCCTCTTCTCCCAGAAGAAATACCACCTTCACTTGTGTCTCCTGGTACACTCAGAAGGATTTCTCAGACTCTCTTTTATGGGCTAGCAATCCCTAAGGCTCTGTTTTTGACAGCACTTTCTTGCTCTGCAAATTCTCCCTGGGAAAGTTGCCAAGAGACCTATTTCCATGAGAATCTTGGACAGTCTCCTCCATACCAATAAGTACCCAGTCTAGAATCAACCTTTACTAAATATTTGCTGAATGAATGAGTAAATAAACAAATAAACAGACTGTCCTCTAAGAGTTGATCATTTCTAAAACTGAATCTCTAGTCGAGATATCTTTTCTGATTTCCAGCCCTACAGTCTCAGTCAGGGACTGCCCACAATAAATGTTGCATAACAAACTACCATGCAAACTCAATGACTTACACCAAGAAGCATTCGTTCTCATGTAGGGTAACTGTGGTCAGGCGTGGCTGAGTGCATCTACCCTGCGTTTCAGGTCCTGTATGGTCTGGGCTTGGCTTGAGTTGGGAGCTGGATTAAGGTCTGCTCACTAGCACTAGGCTGTAGAGGCAGAGGCCAGTCAGCACATGATTTTCTCAAGGTGATCACCTAAATGCACAAACACATTTAAAGCCTCTACCTGTGTGTACACTTTAACGTTCCATGTGTGTGCATGTGTGTTAGTTGTTCAGTCATGTTCGACTCTTTGTGACCCCATGGGCTGTAGCCTGCCAGGCTCCCCTGTCCATGGAATTCTCCAGGCAAGAATGCTGGAGTGGGTTGCTGTTTCCTTCTCCGCTAACATTCCACAGACCAAAGAAAATCTAAGAAGCGCATCATCAATGGGAAGAGGACAGAATCTCTGCTTATAGGGTACAGGAAGACATTAGAGATGAGTGAATATTCACTGAACAATAATGCAAAATCCAATCCAGCACAACTGGACATCAACTGTAGGGCAAGACCTCTCCACCCTGAATGTCTTACAAGCTCCTTAAATTCTCTGTGTCATTTGCCAAGAATCTAGCCCCCTGCCAATTTCTTCCTTCTGGAGAATTAAGTCCTCAGGTCTATCACCAACTAGCTGGGCATCCTGCTGAATTTGGGCAGAACATCCAATTCTTTCTGACAGTTCTCCTGAATTCTGAATCATTCACCTTCTGGAACCCCTCACTGCCCTGGCCCACACAGCTGACCAGCTCTCCCACTGCAGACATGAGACCGATTCACACCTATGTTTTCTAAGCTTTCTGGACTTTGTGTCCCCAGATATCCTCAATAGGATGCTTATTTCCCAACTCCCACCTGCTCAGTGCTCGTCAGCCTCAGCTACCAAGAGCCCACCCAGCCCTGTGCATGTTTGCCAGGAGGAGACTGGACCCTGGAAGGTCCTTTAAAGCACTCACCCTTACACCTTCTGAAGCAAGATTCTTTTATTAGCTCTTCTCTGGGGACAGCACCACATGGACTTGGCTAGAAGCTACCTCCTATGGAACTGACATTAGGACCCAACAAAGGGGAAAGAGGTCAGTGAAAGAGTTACTGATTAACTTTTGTTTTCCTGGTTTAGATTATACTCAGGATGCATGCACGCACACACACACAGACACACACACCCTCTGCTCAGTTCTAATCTCCTTGCTCATGTTTACTTAGGCTGTCACCAGGTAATTTGATAGGCTTCTTCAGGACAAATGGGCCCTGCCCCAGGGACCTGAGGACAGGAATAGCAAGTCTGGACAGACGCACTTGGCAGTGTGAAGAGGAAAAGCTGTGCAGGATGAATGTCACGGTATTGCTGGCTCTTGCTTGCTGTATTAATTTCTCCCTTAAAAGAAAACTGACCCATTTTTTCCAGCCCACAGCCCTGATGGACTTGTATTCAGAGGCCATCCTTCCCCCACATAAAGAGCTGTATTGTACTTAATGATAAGCCTTTTAATGGAATTTGCTATTTCTGGATCTCTCTCTGGGAAATGCCCATTAATGAGCCTGCAAGTGCAGGGAAAAGCAGATGTTTGGGGGCGGGGGGATATGCTTCAAGGGCAGACCACCCTGGAAAGAAAATGGACAAACACTAGTAACAGGTTCTTTTTCATGTCCTTGAAATTGGGTTGATTTACCCAAAACTATGACTTAAATAAACTTTGTCTTCAAAATATAAAGCTATCACTCCTCGTGCTACCCACCCCCCATATCCTATTTGTATAAATCCTTACTCTACCCACAAATGCTTCTATAATTCTAATCATAACAAAATCATCAGCAGACCGCAAAGCTAGACCAAGACACATGGATAACTTAGCAGGTTAACATCTGTCACTCCTTCAAACCTGTAATTGGTCAATGCCTATTTAAGAGACTGAATGCAACATGAGGAGAAAGATGGAGCAGAACTGCTGAGGGAAGATTAATTTTTCTTTAACTGTCTGGAGCAATTCAGCTCTGGCCCCAAACCTGCATATTTACTCAGCAAAACCAAAGCCTTGACATTAACCAGCGGTGCCCTCCTTCACAAAGCAGTTTATTGTTCATTCACTATTTCACAACCCCTTCCAAGTCACACCTGCAACTGGAAACAGCCAGTGAAGATTGTGCAATACCACCCTTAAGGGTGGGGTGATGGTGTTCTACCATTTTGGCATCCTTCTGCACTTCCTGTGATGTGCTGGCACCCAGTGATGCATTTGTATCACTTATGGATGAAAGTTTTGCTGGCACACCCACCCTTTAATATGTCTCTTACTGGCACCCCCTCTGTTTTGGCATTAATGGAGGTGCTAAAGATATATTTAAAAGGTATAAGGCGAGGTCCTTGTCATCAAGGGTTTAACAGTTCAAAGTAACTCAACTCATATTATTAATATTGAGAGCAGGGCACTATGCTAGAAGCTGCACTATGCTAGAAGTTCAAATGGAGGGAGCCATTGAGAATGAGAGAGCCCTGAGAATCCTAAACGCTATCTCAAACTGGAGTCTGCAGCATCACCTGAACTTGGTTAAAAATGCAAATTCTTGGGCCTCAGCCATGATCATCTGAACGAGATGTGCTGTAGGTATGCTCAGCCATTTGTGTTTAATACTAACATTTGAACAGTACTGGCCTAAAGACCTCCTAGAGAAGTAAAAGAAATAAGAATCTCTCATTCAGTCTTCTGCTACCAGACAGAGCAAGTCCAGGACCAGGCAATGGACATGGACCTACTATATAAACCAAAGGCCAAAGGCCTATTCTGGTGATATGAGTCAGGTTAAAGTCATAGTCACCGGGGCAGTTTTCAAAATGCATAATTGCCTGAACCTCACCCAAAAGTTTTAATTCATTGGTCTAATTTTTTGTTAAAAATGCTGCCTGGTTGATTCTGACAATTATCAGAGGCAAGAACCTCATTAGGGGTCTGAGAAGGAAGAAGCCTTTGATGATGAAGAGGATATTGTGAAAGTTAGCTAGTGGTCTCACCTCGCATGGCTGCTATAACAAATTACTACAAACTCATAGCTTAAAACAACAGAACTTTATCAATGATGAAAAGCTTTTAGCTTTTTATCTGTGATCAGGAACAAGACAAGGAGGCCCACTCTTGCCACTTTTATTCAACACAATATTGGAAGTCCTAGTCATCAGCAATTAGGCAAATCAAAAAGGGAGAAAAACTATCATTATTTGCAGATGACATGATACTATGTGTAGAAAAGCCTAAAGACTCCACCAAAACCCATTAGAACTAATAAATGAATTCAGTATAATCAGAGGATGCAAAAACAAAATACAGAAATCTGTGGCCTTTCTGTACACTAATAACGAACTAACAAAAAGAGAAATAAAGAAAACAATCCCATTCACAATTGCATCAAAAAGAACAAAGTACCTAAGGATAAATTTATCCACGGAGGTGAAAGATTTGTACACTGAAAACTGTAAGACACTGATGAAAGATACTTAAGAACACATAAATGGAAAAATATTGCATGTTCATGTTTTGGAAGAATTAACATTGTTAAATGTCCATAGTATCCAAAATAAACTATAGAGTCAACACAATCCCTGTCAAAATTCTAATGACATATTAAACAGAACTACAAAAAATAATTCTAGAAATTGTAGGAAACACAAAAGATTCCAAAGAGCAAAACAACCTTGAGAAAGAAGAACACAGCTGGAGGTATCACACTCCCTGATTTCAAACTATACTCAAAGCTATAGTAATCAAAACATATGGTACTGGCACAAATCAATGGAACAGAATTGAGAGCCCATAAATAAACCCGCACATAAATGGACAATTCATTCATGACAAAGGAGCAAGGAACACAGTTTTATTTGTTTAAAAAAATTATTTATATGGCTGCACTGTGCAGCATGCTGGATCCTAGTTTCTTGACCAAAGATCAAACCTGTACCCCCTGCATTAGGAGGTGGTGTCTTTATCACTGGAAATGATTAGCGAAGTCCTGACACATAGTTGAGAAATGACAGTTTCTTTAATAAATGGTGGTGGGAAAACTGGACAGCCACATGCAAAAGATTGAAATCAGACACTATCTTATAACAGACACAAAAATTAAGTCAAAATAGATTAAAGTCATGAATGTAAGGCCTGAAATCATAAAATTCCTAGAAGAAAACATGGGTGGTAACCTCAGTGACACGGACCTTAGTGATATTTTTGTGGATGTGACTCTAAAGGCAAGGGAAACAAAAGCAAAAATAAGCAAATGGAACTGCTACTGCTGCTGCTAAGTCACTTCAGTCGTGTCTGACTCTGTGTGATCCCATAGACGGCAGGCCACCAGGCTCCCCCATCCCTGCCTGGAGAATCCCAGGGATGGGGGAGCCGTGGATGTGATCCTAAAGGCAAGGGAAACAAAAGCAAAAATAAGCAAATGGAACTACATCAAACTAAAAAGACTCTGTCCAGCAAAGGAACCATCATCAAAGTGGAAAGGCAACCTAATGGATGGGAGAAGATAATTTCAAATCATACATCTGATAAGGGATTAATATACAAAATATGTAACATCTCACACAACTCAACAACAAAAAGACAAACAATCTGATATAAAAAATGAGCAGAGGCACTGAATATATATTTTTCCAAAGAAGATATACAGGTGGCCAATAGGTACATAGGGTGTTCAACATCACTAATTACTAGGGAAGTGCAAATAAAAATCACAATGAGATATCATCTCACACCTATTAGAATGGATATTACTAAAAAGGCAAGAAGTAAATACTGTTGAGGATGTGGAGAAAAGGGAACCCACTGTTGGTAGAACTGTAAACTGGTATAGCTGCTGCATAAAACTGTATGAGATACCACAAAAAATTGACAATAGAACTACCATATGACTCAGATATTCCACTTCTGGGTTTTTATTTGAAGAATATGAAAACATTAATCTGAAAAGATATGGAATACATGACTAGTGGAAAAACCATAGCTTTGACTCTATGGCCCTTTGTCAGCAAAGTAATGTCTCTGCTAAGGTCCGTTTATGTTGTTCCAGGTGGAAGAATTTCATTCTTTCTCATTGGGAAGTAGTATTCCACTCTGTGCATCTTTATTCATTCATTTATGGACACTTAGACTGTTTCTATATCTTGGCTACTGTAAACAATGCTGCAGTGAACATAGGGATGCATATATCTTTGTTGGCAAAGTAATGTCTCTGCTTTTTAATATGTTATCTATTACTTTGCCAATAAAGGTCCATCTCGTCAAGGCTATGGTTTTTCCAGTAGTCATGTATGGATGTGACAGTTGGACTATAAAGAAGGCTGAGCACCAAAGAATTGATGATTTTGAGCTGTGGTGTCAGAGAAGACTCTTGAGAGGCCCTTGGACTGCAAGGAGATCAAACCAGTCCATCCTAAAGGAGATCAGTCCTGAATATTCACTGGAAGGACTGATGCTGAAGCTGAAGCTCCAATACTTTGGCCACCTCATGCGAAGAGATGACTCGTTAGAAAAGACCCTGACGCTGGGAAAGATTGAAGGCGGGAAGAGAAGGGGCGACAGAGGATGAGATGGTTGGATGGCATCACCGACTCAATGGACATGAGTTTGAGCAAGCTCCAGGAGATGGTAAAGGTGTGCTGCGGTCCATTGGGTTGCAAAGAGTCAGACATGACTGAGCGACTGAACAATAACAACAAATGGACCTTGAAGGTATTATGCTAAATGAAGTAAGATGGAGAAAGACAAATACTGTACGATTTCACTCACATGTGGAATCTAAAACAAAACAAATGAACAAACAAAATAAAACCAAACCAAACTCATAGGCACAGAGGATGGATTAGTAGTTACCGGGGGGAAAGGGGTTGGAGAGGGTGGTGAGATGGGTGAACGCCGGCTACTACCACACATCAAATGTATGGTGCTAGATGGCAACTACTTGTGGTGTGATCACGTGGTAGTGTACACAGATGTTGAATTATAATGCTGTACACCTGAAATCTATTTTAAAAAAAATAAACAGAGCTTTTTCTTTCACAGTGGGTCAGAAGTCAAAATCAAGGTGACTGCAAGGCCATACTCCCTCCTGTCACTTCTAGCTTTTGGTGGCTCCAGGTGTTCCTTGGCCCGTGGCTGCATAACTCCAAGCCCTTCCTTCATCTTCACGTGACTTTCTTCTCTTCTGCATCTTCTTCTCTTCTGTCTTAAACCTTGCTCTGCCTTTCTCTTCAAGGGACACTTGTCATTGGATTTAGGGACCATCCAGATAATCTAAGATGATCTCATCTCAATATACTTTATCTGCAGAGATCCTTTTTCCAAATAAAGTATTATAGTATCACAGGTTGCAGAGATCTGACACCTATTGGAAGGCTATTTTTAGTCTACCATGGCTTTTATAAAGAGAAGACAGCAACTGCCAAGTGTACAATTACACAAAGCTGTAAAACACTGAATAATCTCTTGGACTTGGCATTTTTAACAAAACAAGGGCATAAAGTTTAAGGGGGTAAAGCTATAGTGCTACCTGGTCAGGATTCAGCAGCTTTTCAGGAAATTTTTCTCTGCCACCCTGCCTCACAAGACTTGGAACAACATTATTCCTGATGAGTACATCAAAAACTCACAAGAAGGTCTTTCTGCTTCATGTTCTGAAGGTTCCACAACTAAGAGAAAGGCTTCCAGTGAGATCAGGGACAGACCAGCGAGAACTGCTGGCATGCTTATTGGTGCTACTGGCCTGTGAGCTGTGAGAGAGCTGCTTATTTCTCTAACGCCTCAAGGAACCTGGGAGCCTTTTCTAGGTGTATCCTTCCCCTGGAGGCTCAGAATATAGTGAGTAACTTCAAATAGGTCCATTAAAGTTATAATGTGAGCTGACAGCCTGGGCCTGTTATTATGCTACTATGGTTTGAAAGTAATTACGCCATTGTCTGTAACTATGAGAGCTGCTCACTTGAAACTGTTCCAGTGTTCAGATGATAGAACAGAGTTGTAGTAAATGCCTTTTTAAAAGGCAAGCTTTGTAGTTAACAAGTTAGGACCTCCATATATCTTGTTTTTTTTGGTTGTTTTTAACTAATTGATAAATATTCTCCAGGTCTCTTTCTTCCAATTTTCCTAATATTTTCTACAGGAATCTACCTGTATCAAACATGAGTTCTGCTCATGGAAATCTATCTCAAGGAAATAATCTAGTAAAAGTGCAGGGATCGAATCTCAAGAATATCCATCACAATATTTTAACAACAAATCACATCACAATGATTTTAACAATGAGAAACCAGGATCAACCAAAATATCCATGAATCATAGTCCCTATGTGCCTCAGGAAACTTTTATTGATCCCTCAGATTGTTCAGTGTTTTCATACTTCTTGCTTGGTAGCATATCAAAACCGTATTTCAATTTTTTAATAAAAACAGAAGAAGCTGTTTTAACCAGTCTCCATTCAATCAACGTGTGGATAACTTAATACTCCATTCTTCCTCTGGAAAGCCACCAGACTTGTCACTTGTTTATGTCAGTTGTATTTGCTACTGTAATTATGTGATTTAACACCGCGCTAAGCCAGTTAAATATGAATATGAAGAGAAAGTTGTTGTTCTGATGAAAACCGGGATGAATAATTTGAAAAGATAAAGCATTTATTGATAAAGGAGAGTTGCTAGAGAAAAAAAATGGTATTCAATTAGGTATGATGAAGAAGTGAAAAGTTTTAAAGGTTTAAAAGGATTCTGAACCCATATTGTTTCACAAGTGTTTTAGATTCTCCTTCTCTACCTTAAAGATGCCAAAATGATAAAAACAAAAAAATGAAAAACAACAAAAAAAAAACCTGATGCATTATGGTCAGGCCAGGACAGTCCCTGTTTACACCTTTAATTTCAGTGCCCTATCTGATTTAGTGGCCCTTTCATTCTCAGAAGTGCCTCAGTTTGTATGACAAATTAAAATGTCACTCTAACTATGGTAAACTATGGGTATAGTTTATACAAGACAAGTAAGGTGAAATGCCAGACAGCAGGCCATCCCAAAGAACTGAAACTGAGTCTCACATGAAAGAATTAGTGTATGAGTATCCATCTATGTGTTTTAAATTAGGGGTCCTCAAACTTTTTTCTGTAAAGGACCAGGTAGTAATTATTTTAGGCTTTAGCAAGTCTCTTTCCCAATGATTCGAATATGCCATTTCAGCACAAAAGTTACCCTAGACCATCTCTAAATGAATGTGCATCACCATGTTCCAATAAAACTTTGTTTTGGACATTAAATTTGAATTTCATATACTTTTCATGTGTCACCAAATATTTTTCTTATTTTGTATTTTTTCCAAGTTTTTAAAAATGTGAAAACTATCCTTGACTCACAAGCCATACAAAAATGGGCAGCAGGCTGATCTGGCCTGCAACATAGTTTGCTGACCCCTGTTTTAAGTTTAAAAAATATTATGTATGTGCTAGGCTTTTCTTTTATAGTTTTCATTTTGATTTATTCAAAATGTTCATATGATATTGAATATGAGGGCTTCTATTGTATTTGAGGGTTTCTTTCTACTTCTCTTGCCTGTAAGTTCCATGAGATAAGGGATTTTACCTGGTACTTTTAAAAACACTCAGTAAAAGTGTCTCAAATGAAATAAGTTAAATTATACAACATTTATACAATGGAATATTTTTAACACAACCATTAAAATTATGTTGGACAGTTCTAGATTTACTTTTAAAGAGGGAAAACCCCCAGGTAACACAATAATCATGAATGATACAATTCTGTTTTTTAAAATTACATGTCTATATATGTACGGCAAATCATAGAATAGGCTATACAAAATGGTATTAGTTATTGTATCACTGCAGTTACTGTAGATTGGGGATACTTTAAAATCTTTTTCTTCTTCTTTCTCTGTAATTTTTATTTTTCTCAAATGGATATTCTATGTATGATTGGTCACTGAGGTTTCTTTTTTTATCTTGCCCCATAATTCTGGTGTCCTGAAGGAATATCAGTTCAGTTCAGTTGCTCAGTTGTGTCTGACTCTTTGCAACCCCATGAATCACAGCACGCCAGGCCTCCCTGTCTATCACCAACACCTGGAGTCTACCCAAACCCATGTCCATCAAATTGGTGATGCCATCCAGCCATCTCATCCTCTATTGTCCCCTTCTCCTCCTACCCCCAATCCTTCCCAGCATTAGGGTCTTTTCCAATGAGTCAACTCTTCGCATGAGGTGGCCAAAGTACTGGAGTTTCAGCTTCAAAATCAGTCCTTCCAATGAACACCCAGGACTGATCTCCTTTAGGATGGACTGGTTGGATCTCCTTGCAGTCCAAGGGACTCTCAAGAGTCTTCTCCAACACCACAGTTCAAAAGCATCAATTCTTCGGTGCTCAGCTTTCTTCACACTCCAACTCTCACATCCATACATGACTACTGGAAAAACCATAGCCTTGACTAGACAGACCTTTATTGGCAAAGTAATGTCTCTGCTTTTAAATATGCTATCCAGGTTGGTCATAACTTTCCTTCCAAGGAGTAAGCATCTTTTAATTTCATGGCTGCAGTCACCATCTGCAGTGATTTTGGAGCCCCAAAAAATAAAGTCTGACACTGTTTCCACTGTTTACCCATCTATTTCCCATGAAGTGATGGGACCAGATGCCATGATCTTAGTTTTCTGAATGTTGAGCTTTAAGCCAACTTTTTCACTCTCCTCCTTCACTTTCATCAAGAGATTTTTTAGTTCCTCTTTACTTTCTGCCATAAGGGTGGTGTTGTCTGTATATCTGAGGTTATTGATATTTCTCCTGGCAATCTTGACCAAATGGGGAGCTTGGTCTGATCCTGTGTCTATGGTCAGGGGCTAGGAGTGACTAAGTCAGAAGTTGACCTGGGAGGGGATGGGGAAAGTCCATTTATTTATCAGATATGCCAGTTTTCCATTGCCTTTACGAAACTTGAAATTAGATGCTAGTACCTCCTGAGTTCTGTCCTTGAAAAAGAAATCTCCCCACTGTCCCATGAGATGGCTGTATGTAGGCTATGGCTGAAATGTGGTATTTTTTCCTAAGAGCTGTGGGAGGTCCATGAAGAGTTTTGTTCATTTAGCCCACCAACAAACCCTTGATGGGCACCAATCACTAGCCAGGTGCTGTTCCAGACACTGGGGTGATTAGGAGGGAACAGGACAGACCGAAATTCCTGCCTTCAAGGGATGACTTCCTTGGCAGGGAAGAGAAGGCAATAAACAGATGAACAGATGGACAGAAAAAATGGAAAAAGCGGATGGAGCTGAGGGAATTTCATGGTATAGGTGAGCAGGGAGGCCCTCCCTTAAGAGACATATGAGCCAAGCCAGGAGCAGGCGTAAGAAGCGAAGCCACAAGGACAAAGGCTCCAAGTGGCACTAGCATCTGAAGGCTTTGAAAGAAGGCCAGTGTGATGGAGAAGATGACGCTGAGAAGTGGACAGCAGACACTTAAGGTGACCATACTGAAGAATTTACTTAGGTGAAGAAAGTTTATTCCAAGTGAAATGAGACGCCATTTGTGGGTTCTAAATGGAAGAATGTCATACTCTGGTTTATGCTGTATGATTATTGCCACTGTGAGGGGGGTGAGGGTAGACCATGATGAGCCCCAGAAGGGTTGAGGGAAGGAGATGAAGGTGGCTCAGACTGGGGTGGAGGCAAAAATGCAGAACTGATCTTTTACATTTATGGGGTAAAGTCATCAGGACTTGCTTCAGAACTGGATTCAAATGGGAGAAAATTCAGTTTGTCTTTGTTGGTTTTAATGTTCACAGCTTAACTGAGATATAATTATTGAGACCACACAATCCACCCATTTAAACTGTGTAATTCAATGGCTTTCGGCACATGTGCAGAACTGTATAACTATCACTACAGTCAACCTAAGAATATTCTCATTGCACCAAAATGAAACCTTGCAGCCCTCAGTCACTGCCCAATTGTACTTTGTACCATATTTTATTCACACCATTTTCCAGTTGATAGACATTTAGTTTCCATCTTTGGCTACTACAAATAATGTTGCCCTGAATATTATGTACAAGTTAGTTTCTCTTGGGTATATACATAGGTGTAGAATTGCTGCTTCATTATGATAAATCTCTTAATTATTTGAGGAACTGCCAGACTGTTTTCCAAAGCAGCTGCAACATTCTACAGCAATGTAGGAGGGTGTTACTCAGTTTTCGCATCACTCTGGCTGCTGTGCAGAGAAAGAATTGGAGCAAGGTTTGGGGTGGGAAGTGCAGAGATCCGAATGTTATGCAAAAGTGGAGGCATCTTAGTAGGGTTCAAAGACACCCAATTTAAAGTGTCCTTCATCCTATTTTCTGGCAAAGAGATTTCTGTGAGATAGCTGTCTGTACACCACAAATCACTTCATTAAATTAAAAGATTCCAACAGAGAGGGCTTGTTAATACAGATCTGCAGTTTTCAAATCTAGAATCCTAAAGCAAACCGGTATGGAACTGTTTAAACATCTGTCCCCACACAAGTTCCTGCAGGCAGGAGGGTATTTGGAGAGAAGCTAAGGGAGTCAGCAGCACAATAAAACTTCCACAGCTTCAAGCCACAAAAACCCAGGGCTCAAGTGGCAGCCTGTTCCTGAGGACTCGTGTGGCAGCAGGCATCACTCCTACTGCCGGGGCCACTGCCCTGGCCTCTCAGCCCAGGAAAGGGCTGGCTTTGTTCCTAGCTGCTGGTCTTGACAACTGAGCAGTGGTCCTGTCCCTCTGCAATTCTTCTAGCTCAGGAAGGGAAGGGAAACCAACATCCATCAGACTTGTGGTAGTTCCGCTCCCGGGGTGAGATGCTCTCCTTACATTCCTTAAGTTAGTGAACTCTCACAAGTCACCAAGGAAGAAAGGACTACTTTTCTCATTTACAGATAGGTTGGCCCCTTTGGGTGGGAAAGTCAGAAAAGGTATCTCTGAAGAGATAGCATTTTAGCTGGTAACAGCCACACAAGGATCATTCTAAGAGTAAATCCCAAATTGTTAGCTCTCCGGGTGTCCTCGTTTTTACTCACATTTAATTTTTATTTATATTTATTATATAAATAAGAGTAAGAAGCACCCTTCTAGAAATAAATCCAACTTAAATTCATTTAAAAGATAACCTGGAGTAGAAATTATAATTCTTTTTCCTTAATATTTCTGACTTTTTACTCAGGGACTATTCCCCATAAAAATATCTAAACATCCCTAAACAATCCACTATTTTCCCCCAACATCCAATATGACTGTCTCTGTTCATGTATCTCCACAGACTTCAGTAAGGTTCTGGGATGTGCGGAGACACAGTTCCTTTGGTTTGGTCATGCTACTGTGCTGGGAGTGCTGACTCTGACCTCCAGACCTTCCCACAGCAGGAAGGAAGGATCTACAGATAAGAACTATACTGCCACTCAAAGGGCCCCTGCTCTCAAGTTAGGATGCTTTCTTGAATGACAGAATTCATTCTTACTACAACACTTTACCACAGTCCTCAAAACTGAACTCATCCTAAGATCTGCGTGGTGGGTCTTTAGGAAAGCCCAATTTAAAAAGTCATTCTTCCCCAGTGAACTAACTAAAACATAAGACCAAAGCATAAGGCTGTTTTGAGATCAAAATATACTGTGTGTATCCTCACTCATGGCTGACTGTTTGTGACCCCATGGACGGTAGATAACCAGGCTCTTTTTTCTAGGGGACTTCCCAGGCAAGAATACTGGAGTGGGTTGCCATTTCCTCCTCCAGGGGATTTTCCTGACCCAGGGATCAAATGTGTGTCTCCTGCATCTCCTGCATTGGCAGGTGGATTCCTTACCACTGAGCCACCTGGGAAGAGTAATAGAGAATGTGGCTTATATCCATGGGAAAGCTGGATTCCTGATATTTACCCACCTACTCACAAGCTGGGCCAGGGCAGTTCCTCCTCCTCCCAGAACTGTACCTATTCTTGTAAACAGATGGGGACTGACCATGCTCATCTCCTTGCCATGCAGAAATGTTGTGCTCCTGGAGGATGAGTAAGCGTGTCAAGGGCTTTGCAAACAATGCAAACACTAGGGAATCATAAGGCATCACTAATGTCCAGAAGTTGCAGCCACTTGATTTCACCATAGCCCCTATAGGGTCTTCTGAGACCTGGAAAGACATCATTTTGGAAGGGTGACTGACAGGTTCTCTTGGGGTTATCTTACTCCTTATAGTTTTAGCTTGGCAGCTTCTGACACTAAGAGGACTGCTTATTGCCTCCTGGATACTTTTCTTCTCATAACTCCCAATGAGAGGTGGTCTTGTGGGTGTATGGAGTCATGTTTATGGGCTGGGTTCCTAAGATTCAGCCTTCAGTTTGAGGGATGATTGATGGAGAGGAAACATGTGCTTTCCCACTCATTTTTGTGTTCTAATACAAAAGGATCTTTGTTAAACTTGTTTTGGGGGCAAGACACTCCATCCCACCTTGAAAGTGGGAATTGGGAAATCTCTGTGTATGAGGGATGCCAACACTTCTGGGTAAGAGGATGTGGAGAAGGTTACAAAAGGAAAAATCAGCTGTAGATTTCTGAGCGGGTGAAAAGTAGAGACTGGCTGAATGGACAGGGCTAGGCAAACCTGCCTAATGCTTTCAAGACCAAAGTATCCCACAGGCTATTATGGGAAATAGACATGAAACCTCCTGCTCTCCCAATTAACTCCTCTGTGTCTGCTCTACTATTTAAACCTTTGGCTATTCTGAACCACTGATTCTCAACCCTGTGTGAATGTTATAGGTCTTGAAGGGCTTTAGAAAACAGCAATGCCTGTCACCTCTCCTTACTTTCTAAGATGGGGTCTGGGATCCTGTATGCTTTTTGTTTGTTTTAAACTTTTATTTAGAAAGAATTTCAAAATTAGGGGAAAACTGCCAGAAAAAGAACAGTACAAAGAACTTCACACCTACCTTTTACTCAGATTCTCTTATTCTTAACCATTTGTCCCATTTGTTTTATTATTTGTTCTCTTGCTATATTCTCTATCTTATTTATAAAATAATGAAGATGTGTGTGTAAGAATGCAATGTTTGTAGCAGTATTATTCATAGTAGACCCAGAGTGGAAACAATCCAAATGCCTATTAATTGATGAATATGATCACTAGTATCCATACAATGGTATACTAGTGCATAATAAAAGGGAATGAATGAATGACATATGCTACAACAACTGATGAACCTCAAAACATGATGCTAAGATTTAGCATCTAAGTGAAAAAACCAGATGGAAATACATGTTGCATTGTTTCACTAACATGAAAAGTCTGACAAAGACAAATTTATAGAGACAGAAAGGAGATTAATGGTTGCTTGGCATGGGGGTGGGAACAGGGACTGACTACAAATGGATACAAAGGACAATGACAGAAATGTCCTAAAACTAGATTATGGTTACGGTGCAACAACTCTGTAAGTTTACTAAAATATGTTGAATTGTATGCTTAGATGAATTTTATGATATGTAAATTATACTTCAATAAAGCTATACAAATTAAGAAGTTACCAAAATCAGACAGAAAGGATGCAAGAACAGCAATCTTAGAAATGAAAATATAATTATACAACTTAATAGATGGGAAAAATTCTGGATTGGACAAACTGTTTAGTGGATTGGCAAACAAGAAAACATGATTAAGGAATTCACCAGGATACAGAGATAAAAAAATTTTAATAACATTTCAGAATATGGAGAGGCTTCCTTAATTCACTTAATAGCAGTTCCAGAAAAGTGAAAGGAGGTAATGGCAGAAAAACAATATTTGAACAGAAAATCACTGATAATTTTCCAGAATTAAAGAGAGCATATGAGTCTTCAGTAGAAAGTACACTCAATACCAACTAGAGAGTTATAATGAAACTGCTAAACATCAAAATAAACACATGCAAATGCCACCAAGAGAAAAGGCAGGTTATCTACAAATAAGTGAAAATTTGATGGGCAGTAGGATTTTTACCAGCAGCAATTAGTACCTGACAGTAATAGAACACTACCAACACTGTGCCTTGGAAAAATAACTGTTCAGAGGAATTTTATGGGCAAATAAACAACAGTGAGGACAAAATAAAGACATTTTCAAATGCACAAAGGATTTCTTCGCCCACCAGGACCCCTATAGAAAGAACATTAACAGATGAACTTCAGATGGAAGAAAACTGAACCAAAAAAGAAGGCCATGGATTCAAGAAAAAAAAAAAAAAAGCATAAAAGAATCAGCAAAGTATCTGTAAATTTAATTAACTATAAAAATGATTTAAAATTTAAAAGGTAAAAAATTCTAGACAACAATGACAAGATGGGAAAGGGAAGGGCTATTAAATGAGTGAGGTAAGCAAAGCTCTTTTTCAAGAAGAAAGAATTACATGATAATTTTATTCAGTTCAGTTTAGTCGCTCAGTTGTGTCCGACTATTTGTGACCCCATGGACTGCAGCACACCAGGCCTTCCCGTCCATCACTAACTCCCGGAGTTTACCCAAACTCATGTCCATTGAGTCGGTGATGCCATTCAACCATCTCATCCTCTGTCGTCCCCTTCTCCTCCTGCCTTCAGTCTTTCCCAGCATCAGGGTCTTTTCAAATGAGTCAGCTATTCGCATGAGGTGGCCAAAGTATTGGAGTTTCAGCTTCAACATCAGTCCATCCAATGGACACTTAGGACTGATCTCCTTTATGATGGGCTGGTTGGATCTCCTTGCAGCCCAAGGGACTCTCAAGAGTCTTCTCCAACACCATAGTTCAGTTCAAAAGCATCAGTTCTTTGGCGCTCAGCTTTCTTTATAGTCCATCTCTCACATCCATACGTGACTATTGGAAAAACCATAGCCTTGACTAGACGGACCTTTGTTGGCAAAGTAATGTCTCTGCTTTTTAATATGCTGTCTAGGTTGTCATATTAGAAAAACTATAGTTAAATATGCATGTGAAAAACTAAATGTTGATAAGTATAGGAATAATGCCTAAAGCCCTTAAACCAACAGTGGAAAATGAGGGAATATAAATCATTTAACTAATCCCATAGAAAGCAGAGATGGAGAAAAAGGATGGTAAATGAAAAGCACAAAATATGATGGAAGAATAAGCCCCAATATATTAGTAATCACAGTAAATGCATATGGATTAAATTCACCTATCAGAGATACAACAAAGTAAAAGTTATAGAAGAATTAAATATAAAGAGATGGAAAATACGATGTACAAACAACCAAAAGAAAGGTAGCATATCAATATTAAAAGGGTCTAATTTAAACAACTAGCATGGAAAATGATAAAGAGAGCACACCATAACAAAAGTCAACTGTGATTTCTAACGCAGAATATACTTTGAGAAACACTGCCTACTATGCCATAAGGATCGTGGATGCTTTCTTCACTGCTTCCTTCACAGTGCTGGGCAAATAATAATCATGCCAAAATATTAATGGGTGGAGTGACTACCATTACCACATTATATTCAAATGATCTGTTTATACATTTGTCACACCACAAGGGCAGGGGCCCTATCTTTTTCAGTTGTATGCCATTAATATTGAACACAGTGCCTGGCACATAGTTGTTGCTCAGTCACTAAGCCG
This sequence comes from Cervus elaphus, assembly GCF_910594005.1. NCBI lineage: Eukaryota > Metazoa > Chordata > Mammalia > Artiodactyla > Cervidae > Cervus > Cervus elaphus. The sequence continues at coordinate 37,918,242 of NC_057831.1, forward strand.
TGTCCAACTCTTTGGACACGTCACACTCTGCAGCACATCAGGCTTCTCTGGCCTCCACTATCTCCTGGACTTTGCTCAAATTCATGTCCATTGAGTCAGTTATGCTATCTATCTCATCCTCTGCTACCCCCTTCTCCTTTTGCCCTCAATCTTTCCCAGCATCAGGGTCTTTTCCAGTTAATAGGCCCTTCACATCAGGTGGCCAAAGTATTTGAGTTTCAGCATCAGTCCTTCCAATGAATATTCAGGGTTGATTTCCTTTAGGATTGACTGGTTTGATCTCCTTGCTGTCCAAGGGACTCTGAAGAATCTTCTCCAACACCACAATTCGAAAGCATCAATTTTTCAGTGCTCAGCCTTCTTGATGGTCCAACTCAGTAGGCACCCCATAAATTCAAACTGAGTTCAAGGTTCATCTCTTCCATAAAACTTCTCCTAACTGTTTTGCCTATAATGACTTAACCTTTGTTTCTACCTCTAGAGCTCTCACAACTTAAAACATCCAATTTAGCAACTGATTACAGAGTAGTGTCTTTTCGTTTTCTCTCCAAAATTGTTTCTCCAAAAATATTTTACTTTCTTTGAAGACAGACAAGATGCTTTATTCTGTGCCTAACATCTCAAATCAATACTTTTTGGGTCGACGTTACTATTTGGGAGACTGCAAATTAGATCAGTGGTGCCAAGCAGCATGTCCCAAGGCCTCCAAGGAGTATCTCCATTTCCCCTTTTCCACCCTTGACTCAAGAGATCACTGTTTGGATACAGGCTCATTTGCAAAAAATGTGGAGAAGTTAAGGGAAGGGCCTAAGAAGGCAGCTAGTGCCCAATTTCAGATCTCTGTGCTCTCTTTCTTCTGGTGAGATAGGGAGGAAAATGCCTGTGATCCCACAAAAAAAGTGGGTGTTGGAAGCGGGAGGGAGACAGTTGGGGAAGAAAGCATGTCCCATACACAGAACCTGGACCTGATGTTCTACTAGCAAGCATGTTATCAGGAATAATTATGAGATCAAAAGGAAACTCCAAGGCAAAAAGCTAAATTCAGGCACTGGGGGACCTTGTATAAAAGACAGAGAGGGATGTTTTCCATCTACACGCCAGGCACAGGAGGGGTGCCTGTCACAAGGAACTCCTAATTGCGAAGCTGCAGGGAGCTAACAAAGGACAGGGTGACATCTTTTGCTGGTCTTTATAAGGAAGGCAGCACGGTCCCTAGAGGTTCAATCAGGGCCCTGGGATGAGGTAGGAGAATGGGCTGGCTGACCTCCCAAGGTCTTCTGTAATCCCGTAATTAAATGGTGAATCGGTCACTTCCCCATTTACGCTCTGCACACGTCTGCAGCCAGTTTGATAGTAAGTCCCCCGGGCAGCCTTCCAGGTTTAGCACGGTGCCACGCAAGCTGCTGGCACTCAACAAATGACTCGAATATTTGCTGAATGAAGGAATAAATGAATCAAATATTTAAATAGCCCACATGACCTCCTCCCCGCCGGTAAAGTACTGTGATGAATGAAATCACAACATTACAGACACGATCATTTGAGCAGAGCCTGCAAAGAAACACACATACACACCCCAGCACTGATTCAACTCGATTCACATTCCCACCCTGGGAGCACTGACCACCTGCTCGGCGTGCAAGCTGTAGGAGTTTTTTTGGCAAGGATCCTTTCTCTCAACTGCACTAGGACGGTGCCTCCAGAAGGTCACCAAGATTTAAGGCCGCTTCCCTTCCGCTTGGCGTCGGAGACAAAGTTTCAGCAGGGATTTTGCCTGGGCCTCCCCTGGGTGCGTCCGCACTCCCTTCCCTGCCCCGGGCGCTCCGGGCGCATATCTCGCCAGCCCGCAGCGCCTCACCTTACCTTGGTGAGCTGGGCGATCTTCTTGCACATTTTCACGTGCATCTCAGGATCACAGTCCATTCTCCAGCCGGCGCCACCGCGGGCATCGGCTTTGGAGCCCGGGCAATTCCCGGGAGCGTGAATTTTGCTGTTCAGGGCAGAAGCCATCGCTGAAACGCGTACGGCACTCAAAAGGCTCTTGCTGGCTCGGGTTCTCGCAGCCCACGATGTGCACGTGCTTGAGCGCGTGGGCGTGTGCGCTTGTGGGCTTTCTCCGGAGAGGCGGCACTGCAGTCCCGCCGCTTGCACCGCCACCTGGCTCTTGCTCCCTCTGGGTGTCCTCCTCCCAGCTGCCCGCGCGTCCACCCTGTCTGCCCCCGCGCTCTCGCTCGCTCGCTGGTTCTGCGGGCACCCGCACCCTGCGGAGAGGCGCCGAGGACCCGCACGTGCTGCTCGTGATTCGCGCGCCGCTCCCGGGCCGGTGCGGGTCTCGTCTGCAATAAGCTTCCGAGATGAGGAGTTGCTGGCCTTGAAGAGGTTTTCACTGGCCCGGCGCCTCGTTCTGGGACACGTGGGTGCAGCCGGGCTCCGGACTCAGCGGCAACGGCCCTCGCCCGTGGTAGGCATCCCAGGCCAAACAAGAAGAACCGGCTTCAGCCTCGGGCACCTGGGGGCGTTTGATCTGGGGAGGGGGACCCTGGCGAAGTGCTGTGGGCCAACGGGTGGCGAGGGACGGGGCACCTTGATGGGTGTCCTCAAGCAGCTACTCCGGAGCCTCCGAGCTCGGCGCTGAGGGCGGAGGTTGGAGGTTGGGGGTTGGGGGCTGGATGCCGAGAGAGGGGCGGGGTGGGGAAAGCAAATTGCGGGGACGCAAGGAGATGGCGGGGACCCAGGCAAACGATTTGGGCCCCTGTCTAGGCTGAGGGTGGGAGCCTCCCTTCTCCCATTTTAAGGAGGAGCGAGGATGTTGCGGGAGAATTGCCGGAGATTTACCAAAGGGAAGAAGCCAAAGGGGCTGCGGAGAAGCTGGTGACCGAAATCTGGGAGAAAGAGCAGGGTATGTAGCGAGGGACTGTGTGGTGTAGGGGTGCAGAGGAAAAGTCAAAGACGGAGGTAGAAAGGATGATAGCAGGTGTGGGAAGGAGGCAAAGAGGAACGGTATAGTAACTGGGTAACAGATGGAGCTGAAAGTCTAAATAAACAGTTCCCAGGGAAAGTGAAATGATTCATCCACACGCGTGGCCACCCGCCTCCCGGAACCAGAATCCTGTCGTCTTTCGCTTACCCTACAAGTGTGTTGTATCAGCAACCAAATATCATGAGCCACAGAGCCACTGATGATCTAATTTTCCAAAGAGGTAAACAACTTTTGATAAAGTTCTGATCAAAAAGGCTATTTAGACCATCCCCTCCCCAATTCAATTAGAAAACAGAATGCCTGAAAATCAGAATCTCTACCAGGAAGCTGATGTAGACTCTTAGTGCTATTTTAGATTCCAGAGTCAAAATCTCTGGAGATGAGGGTCCAGAGCCCACATTTTACGTGACTTTCCTACCTAATTCCATATTTAGAGTATTTTCTGCAGGGTTTTAATACATACTGAAATTTACAGGAATTCGACCAATTTGTTATTTCTAAGACACAATTTAGAAATATTTTAACGAATATTGTGTTGTGTCTGTTTCAGACACTTAGAATATTTCTATTCTAATTTCCTTAGTCTCGCCCCATCATGTTACAGTACATAGGCATGGCCAACCTGGGTTTTAGTTCCTAGTTTTATCATCTTAGGTTCCCTCTGCAGGACAACCACCCCTTCCCCAATTCAGTTAGAAAACAGAATGCCTGAATCAGACTCTCTACCAGGAAGCTGATGTAGACTCATAGATTACAGAGTCAGTATCTCTGAAGATGAGGCTCCAGAATCCACATTTTAAGCGAGCTTCCTACCTAATTCCATATTTAGAGTGTTTTCTGCAGGGTTTTAATACATACTAAAATTTACAGGAATTCAACCACTTTGTAAACTAGAGGAAAAATAACCATTTTGATCAGAACTTTATCAAAAGTTATTTACCTCTGTGGAAAATTACATCATCAATGGCTCTGTGGCTTATGATAGTTGGTTATTGATACAACACACCTGTAGGGTTTCCCAGGTGGCTCAGTGGTAGAGAATCCACCTGCCAATGCAGGAGATGCAAGAGACACAGGTTCGATCCCTGGGTCGGGAAGATCCCCTGGAATAGGAAATGGCAACCCACTCCAGTATTCTTGCTTGGAGAATTCTATAGACAGAGAAGCCTGGTGGGCTACAGTCCATGGCATCACAAAGAGTCAGACACAACTGTGCAAATAAGCATGGACACACAACACACTTGTAATGTAACTGCCATATTCATGATGAATTAGCCAATATGTGCAAGCATCTGAGTACTGCCTTATGTCATAAAGTTCATCAAGCCAGAGCATTCCTATATTGAAATACATATTATTTAATTATATTGCTTTCCTTTTATTATACTGATAATATTTAAAATGTATTTACTAATTTGAAAAATTGTCTATGAATTTCAAGATAATAACATGAATGTTATAGAAAAGATGATAATGGGTATGAAGAGGATTGAGAAACACTGCTCTCGATGATCTTATACAGACTACAGTTTAGTAATACTCCTAATTCCAAGTTTTAGTTATTTAATAATGATCTTATTAAGTCTGGGGTATGTTATACTTTCAACTTTATTGTGGAAGACAATGGGGAAAGCAGATTCCCTTATCAGGCTTTGTTGGATTGCAGTTAAGGTACCATGAGCTCGTCTGTCTTGGAAAGAGACCTTTGCAGTTTTCGGAGGTTTTCTAGCACCGTGGCTAGTAGGTCTTTTGACAGTATCAGGAATGACATAGAGAGCAGAAGGGGATTAAGTGCTTTGTCTAATACAAGGCATTTATTAGTCCACTAATGTGATCTTGGCATTGCACCACACTTTTTGCACATGTTCTCACCCCTACTTAGGCACTTATTATCCGAATTCTACAGTCTAGAAAATTGAAGCTAAGGGAGGCTAAGTACCCAATTTTATACAGTAAGTGAATGCATCTGGGCTTCCCTGGTGGCTCAGACAGTAAAGACTGTCTGCAATGCAGGAAATCTGGGTTTGATCCCTGGGTTGGGAAGATCCCCTGGAGAAGGAAACGGCAATCCACTCCAGTATTTTTACCTGGAAAATCTCATGGACAGAGGAGCCTGGCGGGCCCCAGTCTATGGGGTTGCAAAGAGTCGGACCCCAGTGAATATTCCACCCTAGAAACACAGATAAAGAACATAGCTCTTAGCAAGCCGTTAACCAGGCATACTTGCCTCTAAACATTTCTAACAGAGCAAGCATGTATCGACTTTAGGAGTCCCCCATCCTGCTGAGTCCTTTCAACTTCAACTGTGGTTCTGGTAACTGCATGTTCAGAAGTCAAGGCTGCTGCAGCAGACAGGACAACAAGACTGTGTAACCCAGGATTCAGGTGGTCCTCTTACCTCCCTGGTACTGTATTCTAAATGTCTTAATCATCACCAATTGACTTCTGTTTAAAAGTGGTTCAATAAATTATGGGATTTGAGTTGTAAGGATTTCCTGTCCATGACATCTAGGATAGAGAGCCTGAATGGTAATTTAGTGTCTGAATAGAGTGTGATAATTTGGAGGTTACCATTGCATCAGGAAAACTTTCTACACGACATTATACACGGATCTTTGCACAGATGTGCAAGTAATTCCATAGGAGTAATTCCTGGGAAAACCTGACTTTAAAGAGTAAGCAAATTTTAAGTCTTGATATATTTTCTTATACTGTTCTTCAGAATAGTTATTCCAAATTACACTTATTAGCAGTGCACAAAAATGTGTGTTTCCCATACCCTTACCAACACTGTTGCTAGTGATCTTGAAATATCTTCCGATTTAAAAATGAAGTGTCTCCCCTCAGCATTTGTTTGATTACTTGTATTTTACTAGTAAAATCAAATCAAAATTAGGGTTGTTAAAACACATTTCTACAAATTGATCGGTTGTTGGAATTTAACATTATTATTTTTTGAATTAAACTTTTTGTGCACTTGCTTTAGCCTGGCTTTCTTCCACATGTTGAAGTAACTTCCTAGAGCAAGATGGAATTGCTACTGTGCAGGGTACCACAAAAGCAAATTAAAACTTAGATAACTTCTGTGTCTCTGTAATGCTCTGCATGACCAGACACACAGTATATGTAACTCTGGGCACTTTACTTAGTTCCTTTTTCCTTCTTACGCCAAACAAGTTTGACAGGGTGACCCCAGCCAATTGGATATGTTCTACTTTTCTGTGTTCTTTATTCTTCATCCTTTAAAAGCTCCCTGTCTTTTACATCATTTTATTCCACTTTATAAAGTGCTGAATTGTTTTCTTTAGTCATTTTTAACACTTTACAACATCTTTCTTTGTAGAGGCTTCTACCACTTTGCTTACCATACACATTGCAAACATTTCCCCCAGTTAGTAGTTTATTTTAGCTTTCTTATGCTTCTCAAATATTTTGAATTTTTATGTAGTAAATCTGCTGATATTTTCTCTTACATTTTCTGGCTTTTGCATCATGCTTAGAAAGGCCTTCCCCATCCAATAGTATGTTTTCCTAGCACTTTTATGGTTTCACTTTTTTAAAATGTTTACATTTTTAAATCTAGCTGGGATTATGTTGATACATGGAGTGAGGTTGGAATCCAAGCTTATGTTTTTCCAGATGGCTAAGCAGTTGTCTCAACAGGTATTGAATAATTCATCTTTACCACACTGATCATCTAAGTTCAACCTTAGGTGATTTCAGTAGAAATTTACTAAGGTAATGTTTTATCCTTTGCTTTGGAATTTTCTTCTTAATCAGTTAAGCAGCATGGGTAACTCTATCATAACTATTATTACTACTCATCTAAAAATAAAATCAGGCTTCCCTGGTGCCTCAGTGGTAAAGAATCTGTCTGCCAATGAAGGATACTCGGGTTCAATCCCTGGGTCGGGAAGATCCCCTGGAGAAGAAAATGGAAACCCACTTCAGTATTCTTGCCTGGGAAATCCCATGAACAGAGAAGCCTAGCAGGCTATGGTCCATGGGGTCCCAAAAGACAAACATGACTGACCTACTAAACAACAAAAACAACAAAAAAATAAGATCACATTCTTGAATATTTCACTTAACTTCTTTACCTACAAGGCCAGTTTTCTTGCCCTGTCTTATTCCTACTTGATCTTTCACACTAGTTTACATGTCCCTAAAATATGCTCTCAGGGCTTCACATTTCTGTTGTAGCCCTTATGTCATATTTTATTTTTAAAAGCTAAAGTTTGTTTTTCTTGAAAACATTCCCTCCCCCTTTTGAGGGGGGAATGCAAGAAATGAACATAGCTTAAATTGGCACTATACTTGTATCCTGACACATATTAACTAGTAGTAGGGTTTCATTAAAATTAACTTTATGTTTTCCTCTCCACAGGAGAGGAAAATAAAAACAACACCCCCCCATCACAAAACGGCAACATTTGCACTGAGATTACAGTATCAAATAATACTATGGAATACATTTGGAATAAAATGTTTTGTGGCAGAATTTTAGCCAGATTATGTTGGTGGCTCAGATGGTAAAGAATTTGCCTGCAGTGTAGGAGACCCAGGTTTGATCCCAGGTTGGGAAGATCCCCTGGAGAAGGGAATGGCTACCCAATCCAGTATTCTTGCCTGGAGAATTCCATGGATAAAGGAGCCTGGCGGGCAGTAGTCCATGGGGTTGCAAAGAGTTGGACATGGCTGTGTGACAATACACAGACGTTAAATATTAATATGATCACTCTGAGTGCCACAAATTGTTTTGGAAACAGCTTATAGGCAATATAAGTCTAGGAATTCTAGCACTGGCAGTCATTTTTTCCATCTTCATACCTTAGTGGTAACAAAGGTGTGAAACACAGGGATAGAAGAAGAGCTGAGTACATGGGTGCTGCTGCTGCTGCAAAGTCACTTTAGTCGTGTCTGACTCTGTGCAACCCCATAGATGGCAGCCCACCAGGCTCCCCTGTCCCTGGGATTCTCCAGGCAAGAACACTGCAGTGGGTTGCCATTTCCTTCTCCAGTGCATGAAAGTGAGAAGTGAAAGTGAAGTCGCTCAGTCGTGTCCGACTCTTAGCGACCCCATGGACTGCAGCCTACCAGGCTCCTACGTCCATGGGATTTTCCAGGCAAGAGTACTGGAGTGGGGTGCCATTGCCTTCTCCGGAGTACATGGGCTAAGAGTAGTTAATCACACAAGTTTTTGTACCTGAAACATTCAACAGCCAATTTGCAAAGTACATTTGACTTCACCTTAAACAGGCAGAAAGTGAATCTGACAGCTCAGTACTCTTGCCTTTCTAGTCTTTTTCTGGAGTTCAAATGTAACTGAACAGAATTCTCTAACACTTGAAATGGAACTGATGCTTTTAAACTCTATTACATAGCAGCAGAGTGCTCTCTACTTGTGTGTGTTAGTCACTCAGTCGTGTCTGATGCTATGCGACCCTATGAACTGTAGCCTGCCAGGCTTCTCTGTCCATGGAGTTCTCCAGGCAAGAATAGTGGAGTGGGTAGCCATTCTTTTCTCTAGGGGATTTTCCTGACCCAGGGTCTCCTGCATTGCAGGCAGATTCTTTACCATCTGAGCCACCAAGGAAGCCTGCTCTCCACTTAATAGAAACAAAAAAATTTTTTAACTGAATTAATTGTTGGTAATAAGGATGACCTATGGTTGAATTTTTCAACCTAACCAAGTCATTTTTCAATTTCCCCCTCTGGAATTGACCACTGTTTTTGTTTGTTTTGTTTTTGTTTATTCTTTAAGGTCATCTTTGGTGTCTCTGCAATACAAATCCAAGTATCACCTAGAATATGCACATGGGATTTAGAACTTTTCAAATTTTGGTAAACCTAAAAATCATCTGGATCTTGATAAAAATGAATAATTCTGACTCCCTACATTGGAAATTTTCATTCAGGTTTGAGTAAGGCATCTTAAACAATCATTTCAGTGATGCTGGTATGGATGGCACTGGACCCCACTTTGAGAATTGCTTTAATGTCCTTAACAAGCCTTCACAGTTCCATCTATGTCATCTTGCTTTACAATGTCCTCCGCATCCTTTCTCCTATTCACATCCTATCAGCCTTCAAGTCTCAGCTCAGGCAGTACTCTGAGGGAGCTCTGACCAGGTGACTCCAGTCAGAGATGCTCTCTCAGAGCTCCCATGGCAGTTAGGATACAGCAAACGTCTCTAAAGTTTGATTCAGCAGCCTATCAGCAGAAATGTTTTGAGCATGCATGCCTAATAATGTATTTCTTAACCTATGATTCAGTATTGTATTGTACTAATATTTTATATATGCTATTAAAATACACACAAAAGAGACTGCTAATGGATGAATTAAAGAAAATATGACATATTATTACTAGACAAAAATTTTGGTATATTTTATTAATATATTGTGATATAATATTACAGTATTTTAGATGAAGCAATTGAATTGAATATGCTTCAACATTTTACAAAATTTTGATTTTATCATTTTGTTTAGTTGCTAAATTGTGTTCAACTCTTTTTGACCGCAGCACTGTAGCCTACTAGGATCCTCTGTCCATGGGATTTCCCAGAGTACTGGAGTGGGTTGCCATTTCCTTCTCCATTATCATTTTAGGCTATTGTAATTTTGATGTAATTCTAAGTTCAGTTTCAACATTGATTTTAATAGTTGTTATAACTGAAAACATATGAAACTTCACAGGTTCAATGGAAGGATATCATTAAAGGTATTTACTAAATTATGGTTATCAATTTTTCAATCCCACATACCAATATTCATAAAGGATTTTGCTGAAATTTTGTTGAAATTTAGTAAAGTTATATATTCCCTGATCAATTATCATAAGATAATCATAAAATTTTGCATTTATTAAAAATGTATTTTTAAATAGGTAATGTATCCATATGGTATGATATTCAAGAGTGAAAGATGAAAAGCCTTCCTTCCATCTCTGTTTCTAGTGACTGGTTCCACTCCTGGAGAAGCAACAAATTCTATTCCTATGTGAGCATAAAAAGCATGTATATATTTGATTTCCTGACACCTTTTACACTTACTATCATATTGAATGAGGAATTCCTACATCATATCCCTTCCACATTCCTTAGTCTTATTTTATCAGAATTTGAATAGTATTCGCTTAATATAATAACTACATAAATATGGTTCATGGACTAAAGTGTGCTCAAACTTATTCTTACTTTTCTTATACAGTCATTCTTTTTTGTCTTCATATTCTTCCTTTTTTATTTATGAACTGTTAGGCATAGATTTAAGTTTGTGTTGGTCTCAATATTCAGCCAAATTTGTTCTTAGGCATTTGCCTTTCCCTTTGGGAGACTGAATAGCTGACAACTTCTTTCAATATGGTTTTTGGCAACTCTGAAATTGTACTAGATCAATGATAATGGTTCTTTTTCCAGATGAACATCAACCTATTCAGATTAACAACATCTGTATTATTAATAAGGCAAGTGTATTAGTTATGGTAATGTTAATTGCTAAAATAAACAAACCCCACATCTCAGTAGCTTAACCTAGCAAAGTTTACTTTTGGCTCACATGAAAGTCTGAGTTACGTGTCTTTGGACCCTCTTCCTATCTAAAGTGAATCAGAGGTTGGCTCTGTTTGTGTTCCAAGATCCTCCAGAACCCAGGACCACATAGTCATAGGCATCTAGCCAGTAAAATGCAAAAAGAACAGAGAAGGTATATCAACTACTAAAATGCCTTTGGATCCTAGAATTGACATGCCAACTGTGCTGTCATTCTATTGGCAAAAACTAATTATAGGCAAGAACTGAGTAAGATATAAAGGGGGCTGGAAACACAACTTCTGGCTGGGTAGCAATTTTTCATAAGAACTCTACACTATGAAAAGTGGAACATACAACATGATGGACATAAAATCATCTATTACAAATAATTCAGACTTACTGTTAATATCTGAATATTCACTTTAGTACAGGTAAACATTTGGGATATAAGTTGAAGTGAAAAATCACACTTAAATGTAAGCTGCATGAAGTCAGAAATTCTTGACTGCTAAAACCCTAGTGATTAGAATAATATGTGGCATTCTATAGGTGCTCAAAAAATATTTGCTGAATGACCAACTGAATGTATTTTATGCACTGAAATTCTACTAATCTGCTAAGATATTAATGTGTATATATTGCAAAAGTATAGTTATGAAAGTAATTGGTTTGAAAACTGTTAATTTTATGCCGAGAAACAGACACTGAGAACTTTCTGGTAGTTGAATAACAGGGAAACAGATGAACATGAATACTAGACTAGGTAACGTCTAAGATTAAACTTAAATGTATGAAACGCGTGCGTGCTGTGCTATGCTTAGTTGCTCAGTCATGTCCGACTCTGTGTGACCCCATGGACTGTAGCCTGCTGGACTCTCTGTCCATGGGGATTCTCCAGGCAAGAATACTGAAGTGGGTTGCTGTGCCCTCTTCCGGGGGATCTTCCCAACCCAGGGATCGAACCCAGGTCTCTTGCATAAGACATTTAAAAACATTTAAATAACAGTACGTGGCAGAATGAGCTTCCTAGGTTTCACTAGTGGTAAAGAACCTGTCTGCTGACATAAGAGACAAGGTTTCAATCCCTGGGTGGGGAAGATCCCCAGAGGAGTGCATGCAACCCACTCCAGTACTCTCTCCTGGAGAATCCCACGGACAGAAGAGCCTGGTGGGCTACAGTCCATAGGGTCACAAAGAGTTGGACACGGATGAAGCAACTTAGCATGCATGCACACACAGGGCAGAATAAATAGACTCAACTGTTTATAATTCCAATAGCTGTAGAATTGGTATACTAAAATTCACAATTTTTAACAAAGGAGTGTTATTAGATTTTAGTGGTTTATACCATTTTAGATAATTAATTTTCAAGAAAAAGTCCAATTTTCAAATTCTTCAGTCTTTTGAGGGTAACTGAAAAACAGAATGTCAACTCTCCGAACCTCAAATTTCATGAAAAGGACACATTCCAAAGATATATAAACTACATTTGTGATAAATGACCATAATCTGGATTTCTGCTTGCTAAGTCGCTTCAGTCATGTCTGAGTCTTTGGGACGCTATGGACTGTAGCCTGCCAGGCTCCTCTGTCCATGGGATTCTCCAGGCAAGAATACTACTGCAGTGGGTTGCCACACCCTCCTCCAGGGGATCTTCTCAACCCAGGGATGGAACCCACTTCTCTCATGTCTGCAGCACTGCACACTGGCGAGCAGGTTCCTTACCAGTAGTGCCACTTGGGAAGTAATCGGGATTAAAAAAATATAAAGAATATGAAAAAAGGAAGAAAGTAATAGAGAAAAATAAGATATTTAAAATATTGTTCCAAGGAATTAAATTTCAAAATAGCTGTAATAGGAATATTTTAATAAAGACAATTCCTTTTCTACCTCAGATCATATGAAAAACTAACTTGAGATGGATCACAGACTTAGTGAAAGCTAAAACTGTAAGTCTTCAAAAAAAAACAAACACAGAATAGCTTCAGAACATTCAGGTTGGCAAAGGTTTGTTAAAAGCACACAGTAATAGAAAAACAACATGATAAACTGGATTTTATAAAAATTAAAAATTTCCATTCATAATATACCACTAAGAAAGTAAAAACAAAAGGCATAGACTGGCAAAGATGTCTATAACACACACACACATATATATCTGACAAACTTGTGTACAAAATATATAAAGAACATATCCCTAAGAAAAAGATAACTGTAGTTTAATTTAGAAATGGGCAATTCTTGAATAACTATTTTCAAAAGAGATATCTGAATGGCTGATAAGCATATGAAAAGGTACTCAATACTGCAAATCATGGAAATGTAAATTAGAGTCACAATAGTAGAGATACTACTATACAATATCAGAATCGGTAAAATTAAGGACAGACAATAACAAATGTTTGTAAGGATGTGAAGTAATTGGAACTTTCATATATTGCTAATGAGAGCATAAAATGATACAATCACTTTGGAAAGTATTTGACAGTTTTATTCTATGACACAGCAGTTTGGCTCCCTAGGACCCAAGAGGAATGAGTGCATATACTCAGAAGAAACACAGAAATATATTTATTTCAGCTTTATCTGTAATAGCCACAAATTAGAAAGTACTCAAATCTTACCTAACAGATAATTGCATATGAATACAATGGGACAGTCTACAACAATTAAAAAAAAATGAACAGTGGATACATGCAAACACCTGGATGAATTGCTGATATTACATTGATTAAAGCATCCAAGTGTAAAACAGCACATACTGGATGAGTCCATTCACATAAAGTTGAGAAAAAGCATAACGAATTGATCTTTAGAAGACCTTCTGGGGCAGATATAAATAGGGAAAAGGACACTAGGTAATCAGAAATTTTTTGGACTTTAATCTGAGTATACACATCTTAATATGAGAGTATACACTATGTGAAAAATCAAGTACACTTGTGATTATTGCACTTCATGTCCTTCACTGTAGTTATGACTATCCCTTACTTAGAAAAGGCACATGAACAAATTGTCCTGGCATGGTGTACTCAATAGATTTGATGACAGAGAAAAAAACACATCACCATAGATAATCATTGGCAATTAGATCAAAATTTATTCTTAGGTTATATAATACTAATGTAGACAAAGTACAGGAAAAAACCTCAATCATAATACATAGGAAAAAAAATCTAAAGCATTATATGGGAATAACTATATCTTGATAGCAAAAATAGTACAGAAGATGAAAAATAGTATGTAATTTCAAAATATTTTTAAAGAAGTAAATCATTCCTTATGCTTTTGAGTCTATAGAGGCTAAAATTTAAGCAAAAAGCTTGTTGAAATTATTGCTATGTATTATGCATTATTTCTTTAAATAAAAAAATTTGAGATTTGTCTAAGCGAGGGGCATAGTTCCTTTTACAAGACAAGTTATTGAAAACAATTTTTTCTTTCTGAAAAAATCTTCTGCAGGGCACATCTTTTTGAAGGTGAGTACCTATTGCAATTGTGGGGTATGATGCCTGAAGGAGCAATCTAATCACTGACAATGCTACAATTCTCCTGTATCTTTAATGTCAAACTTCTAAAATCTGACTATCAAAATTGTAATGATTACATTTTGAGAAATAAAATTTCAGTTTATTTTTGTGATACAGAAACATTTATTTAAAAATGTATATTTGGTGTACTTCTAATTGCCTTATTTTATCATTATTCTCACTACCCTTGTGCTTATCTTTTTATATTTTCTCTTGCCTTAACCTCTGTTGCACTTCTTTTTATACTTTCCATGTACTCAAACACTTTGTTCCAAGTTTCCTAGGGACCTACTTCCTGAAACCCCCACCCTACTTATTTGACACAGTAGTCATCATGGGACTTTCATTGTATTCCTTTGTCAGATCTTATATTTTCAGGATCCCATGCTTTCTTACTTAGATTACGCCTTTGTTTTGATGAAGCACATCCTCCAGTAGCCTCCTAAGAAAGGGTACATGGTAAGATACAATTTTGAGACCATGCCAGTCTAACCTTTATTTTGGCCCCATACTTGATTGGACTGTCTATAATTCTAGATAGAATATTAGATTGGAAATAATTTTTTCTCTTATATTTGAAGACCCTGCATTTATAGTCTTCTAGCATCTTCTAGTGTTGCTATCAAAAAGTCAAAATGCCATTCTGAAAACATCCTTTTATGTAACTCTTGTTATCCCCCTGTGGAAACTTTTAAGGATATCCTGAAATATCATCATATGCCTTTGCATGTGTGTGTGGGTGATTCATTGTACCATGAGCTCAGTGAATCGTTTTATTAATAAGAGCCACATGTCCTACATGTTGGGGAGATGTTCTTTTTTATTATCACCTCCTTTCTCTGTTCTCTGCTTTTCGAGATCTTATTAATCAGATGTGTCCCATTCTGATCTAATTTTTTGGTTCTTTGCTATTTTCACCTCCGCTTCTTTGTTCTATTTCTGAAATTTCTTCAACTTATCCCCGAACACAACTATTCCATATTTAATTTTGGCTCTCTTATTTTTCTAATATTTTTTTTCTGATTGTTCATTTTTTATAGCACTGTGTTCTTAATTTTCATGGATGCAATATATGCTATATTTCTGAGAATACTATAGCATCTTTGGGGACTTTATGTTTTCTGCTTTTTTTTTCCAGGCACTTTTGTTTTGGTCTTCATCTTTCATTGTTGAAGTTATTTCTGTAGGTATAGTGATTCTTGGCTATCAGCTTAGCATTATTTCAAGGGACTGAAAGTCATGTATGAATGAGCAGGATTGTGAACTCTGAGTTTCACTGCAACAAATAATCAAGTGGCAAACTGTTTTTTAAAATTGTTCACCTTTCCAGAAGGGCTGGGACAGGCTAGGTCTAAGCCCAGCTGCCACATTCTGTAGCAAGGTGGTGAAGGGGCACTGAAGGCTCATAATGTTCTGAACACTAATCTCTGTCATTGTTTTCAGTGTAGTACCTCACTACCGCCACCATTCTCCCCCCAGGTCCCAGCTCTAATCTGTTTGGTTTAATTTCTCCAGAGAATAAGTCTCCAGCCTTCTGCTAGAAAAAGAGAAAGCTGCTTGGCTACAAAGGGAGAACAAAAAGAGACTTTCAAATAATCCCCTTGTTTTCAGCTTTGCTACTTAACCTCACCTTTCAGGGCACCTAGTGACTCCAAATCCTTGACTCTTTGGGAGGTTCTGGAAGAAAAAGATAGGTGTTCCATATTTGTGGATCTTTTCTGAGATGAAGAGTGGCTGTGAGAATTGTGCTACCTATCAAGTATTTAAGAAAAAAAAAAGTAGTGCACTCTTTCCCTTCATGGTAAAAGGGAAGGGGAAAGTAACTGTTTAAAAGTCACACAAACAAAAAACAACAGACAACCCCTAAACTACCGATTACCTAGACATTATTTCGAAAATTTGTACATCTGGAAATGTTTTAATGGCTATGTGAGAATTTTAGCCAAAGACAATGTGTCTCCTATTAAAAACTCTCATATCTGCAGTTAGGCTTCCTCTTTTATCTCTTAACAATAAACTTTGGGTCAACTATGTGTTAGCCTCCTTCTTCCCGTATCAGGTATTAGCAGGTAAAAAAACCAGTACATAAAGGAAAGAACCGGTGTGTTTCCTGGGAACAAATTCATGACTACAATCCAACCTTAACTAGTGTTACTAACACATTTATAGGGTTGCCAGATAAAATATGGGATGCCACATATATGTGAATTTCAGATAACTAATTTTTTTTTCTAAAATAAGTATGACCCCTATTTCTTTTTTCTGAGATTCAAATTTATTTGGGCATCCTGTATTTTTATTTGCTAAGACTGGCAATCCAACATATTTAAAGAAAGAATATATCGTAAGTAGAAAATGACCACCATAGAAAAGCTGGATATAAAGAAGGAAACTGGGGATCTGGACCAAAACTACTCAAGCCACCGAGAAAAATCTACATTACCGGGACTTTGCCTGCTGGTCCAGTGGTTAAGAATCTGCCTTGCAATGCAGGGGACGAAGGTTCGACCCCTGGTGGGGGAAGTAAGATCCCACATGCCACAGAGAAACTAAGCCTGTGCACCATGACTACTGAGCCACCAGGAAAAGACCCCACATGACACACTCAAGATCCTGAATGCGGCAACTAAGACCCGATGTGGCAAATAATATTTAAAAAATCTGCATTACTACCAAGCTGGTATCCGTGGGCAACCCCATACACACCCACTTTGCAATATAGACTGCCTTGGCTGTGACAAAAATTAATGCTTTCAGTCACTATAGGAACTCGCATTATCTAGGTAGCATGGGTAGCCCCTTAATTGTATCACTAGAGCTCTCCTTCTATCAAGCCAGTCTGGTTCCTTAGGGTAACATCACAAAGCCAATCAAGGGTCTTTTCTGATGGCAGATGGCCATACTCTTGGGCTGTTTCAATTATTTGTGTATCTGCCAAACGAAGTTCCCCCAACCAGACCACTGCCTGGATGACTCACAGCTAGACATTAACTGATGTACTGCAGTGTCAGGTCTCACAGGCTGACACCACGGTGGAAGAGTAGCATGAAACATGGGTTTGGTAGTTAACCCAAATATAATAACTTCCCCCTAACTAAAATGTGATCAGCTCTTTAATTTACAGGCTGCAACTCATTTTAAGATCTCATCTGGCTTCTGTTGATCCCTAATTTGACACCACACCAGCTCAGTTCCTGTGTATACTAGGAACTCAGTAAACAATCTTGTTAGGCTGACTGGGATCCTATCTCCTTGATGAATACTGGTTATGTCCTACTCTAGGAAATAGAGCATAACTTTCCAAATATTTTCAATAATTTCTATATCATCTTTCAGGTGCATATATTTTTTCCCGAATAAACTTCTTGAATTCCAGACAACTTACTGCTTTATGCTCCAACACTAAGCTGTTGTTAACATTTTATTTTTTTTTGAGAGTTTGAATTGTTTATTTTACAATTTTATACACACTGTGTTTTAAGTGCATTATTAAATATTTAAATATTTTGTACAGAATTGGAAAAGTAACTTTTCTCATCTTCAGATTTCTCATCTCTGGACATTATCTCAAAGTATCTTTCCATAGAGTCCTTTCAATGGGTGCTATAGGATTAAAAAAAAAGAATCATTCAAAATCATAAAGTTATGAATGTGGTAAATATTGCCTGGCTGTTGAAGGTCACTTTCAGGTTTATGAGCTGGTGTTGATGAGAAGTAAACAATGATCAACCACAGGCAGAAGCTGCAGGGGATGTGGGGAGAGGTTCCTCACAGTGGTCTATGCTCCACATGTAGAAGAAAAAAAGGCAAAAGCCAGTCTTTAGGTTTTAGATGAGGTAGAGGACTGGTTTTATCAACACCCTTCTGCCTCAGTTCTGATGCTCTTTGCTGTAGCCCTGTTCTGATTCAACCTAAGCCCTGAACATAGTTGATGAGATAGGGTAAGGTATCATTTTTGTATTTATGCATAATATTAAGGGGTTTTTACATTAGTGAAGATGTGAGTAGAAAGGGAGGATTTTTATATTATGTCACAAAATAGTTCATTTTTGAATATTTTAGAATATTAACAAAATTCTCTTGGAACTAAATGTATTATTTCATGTCATGTGTGGGCTGGAAAAAAAGTGACTAAGTTCAGAATTGACATTTAAAATGAAATGTTTATTTCTAGTCCATCTGAGAGTGGGTCTTCACTGGGGAGGTTAACATTTTAAACTGACTCCACAGTTGAGAAGCAACAAATCTAGTACTGTCTGCCTGCTACACTGTTATTTTAAATTATCATCATTATTTTATCTTGGCCACACCCTGAAGCTTGTGGGATCTCAGTTCTCCAGGGATTGAACCTGGGTCACAGCAGTGAAAGCGACAAATCCTAACCACCAGACTACCAGGGAACTCTACTATTATTTTTAAATCAAGTCTTCCTTTTCCATACCTTATTGAAAATTCAGGGCTGGTCATACCTCTTATAGCCAAGAAGAGCTCGGAAGATCACGTCACTGTGATATTCCTTCCTTAGTCTCACTTCCAAAAATTTTATAGTACATAATCCCACTGCTGCCACCAATAGAAACAGATTAGAAGACTTATACAAGGATCAGACTCAAACATGTAGCCATTAACTAAACTTGTTTCAAAACTGGCAAAGATACACCATACTTTCCTTTGATAACAGCCAAGTAGACACAATACCTGGTGGTTGGTGTCAGTGTAGCTCCTTCAATTTCCCTCAGTACAATGGATACTGCTTATTTGTAGACTTATATTAAGGCAGAGGCTTGTACAAAGTTGTCTCATGAAGTCTGAGAAGTCCAGACTTTCTGGGCCTTTATATATACTTCAGTCATATGAGCAAAACACTTCAGGTCTTGATTTTTGTGTGCCGTTGCCTTGTGAATTTAGTATATACAATTTAAATCTGTGTATAAGATACCTATTTATTTTATGTATCCCCTTATCTGACTACCTCCTGTGGGGTTTAATTGTTGGGGTGTGCTCTCCATGTGAATTTCCACTATGCTTGGATGGCTGTCTCATTTTCAAATAATCACCGGCAGGTGTAAGAAGTACGCTTATTTACTGTGAGCCTGACCCTAGCTCACAGTAAGTAAGCACTAATAGCCAAAAGCCTTGGGGTAATTCACACTGGTTCAGTACATTTTGAAACTAACTTCTTATATATCTTAATTTTGTACTCTCAGTGAGTATCTTGAATTATAGTAGGCAGTCCATAATATTATTAGATGAACAACTATATCTCTATTTAAAACTAATGGGCTGCTCCAAAAGATGTTGAGTTCTCTAACAATGGAGCAAAAAAAAGAAAATCATGTTAGAGATGTAAGAGAAAGTAAGCAAATGACCTAAGTGACTAGAACTAAAGTCCTAATTGCTTTAGGAATCTACTCTAGTATCAAAACACTATTTTCATCTTTTAGATGGATAGTTTTGATAGGAGTCCCATAAGATAATTGCCTAAAGGTGACCTAACATCTACCCTCTTCCTGCCATGTCTAGATTTCTTCCTTCCATTAGGAAGGTGACTGGCTTAAAAAGCATGATTATGGCCTTCTGGGCTCAAGTTTTCTGGACTGCTTCAACAAAAAGAGACTATTTGCACCAAGAAAGAATAATACCTTTAAATAACACTGATGTCTGTTGGTTTAGAAATCCCTTTCCCTACCTCTTTGATAAATATTTCGATAAATAAGAGAAAAAACTCATCCTTCTTAATCCTAATTATGATGACTGAATTTAACCAAGATCCATGGAGAGAGAGAGTGTGAAAGTAGTAAACTGACCCCTAGCCCCACACTCATGACACACAAACAGAAGTAAAGTCTTAAGGCTTATTCAGGTACCTATCATTTTATGCAACCTGAAACTACTTAATATATACAAACAAACGGGTTCAAACCTAAGTTTGGACTGAATATCTAACACTTTCTTCAATTATGTTTCTTTCCTAGGGCAGCCAAGTCACCTCCTATGAGATCCACTGTATCTCTATGGACTCTATTTAGCACTTAGTGAATGGTGAATATGCCTTAAGCATGGTAGAATCTATTTCATTTTGTTAGGAACAAATAACCATACTCTGTTCAGCATGTACAAAGCTATTGCTTTATTCAGCTGGGAAGCTGGGAAAAGGCTTCCTTTTGGAATGAACAGCAAAGATGTGTTCATGAACAAGGCACTTTTACACACACACACATGCATGCGCACACACACAGAAAAAGGAACATATTACTGTTACATAAACAGCAACATATTTTAATTTTCAGATCTCCCTACTTCTTCCCACCTCCCCCTTTGAAAAAAAGAAACATGTTTTTGTAACATTAAAAAAAAACAACAATTTCATAGAACATCTACATAGGAGCAGTAAATTCAGTTTACTGTACATTCAGTTACACTAACATTAAATGGTTTCAGTTCAGTAATTTTCCATTAACAAATATTTTTTTTCTACCCACTATAATTCCCTCCTTTTCCTTAAGATGAAACAACTAAGGTTCAGTAGAAATTTCTCATTAGGTTAGAAACATTCTTCTTTCTCAAAGTTGCTATACATTTACAGAATTTGTGATTCCAATAATGCTTCCGTATTTTGATGCCACATTGTATACAGCACTTAATTATGGAGAACAGGAAAAAGCAAAAATAAAATAAGGAAGGATGTGTATATATATATATATATATATCTTTAACAATCTATTTTCTGATTCCCTTTAGATGACCAGCCAACCAGGATCACATACAGATTTCCTCTTTATTGTAGGTGTGTGAAAAGACTTACTGGCCTCACACATTTTATGTATGTTGATTTCTATGTTTAGACACAGCAAGACTCATTTGCAAGGGTATGTATGGTTTCTATTCAACCAGAAAAAAAATCTAAAGTGAGACACAGAAACACTTCAGATTGTATTAGGCTGAGATTTTCTGCAGTAAAGTTCTTTAAAGTTAGAAGGGTTCCTAAAAAGTTTGCAATAGATGTGGAAAGTGCATGAATACTGCTCCAGGAAACATATAGATAAAATACTTTCATCTACCAGCATAAATGCTTTTAATTCTTTCCCACTGGTCTTTTGGAATGTGTTTTATTTGCTACCAACTAAAGTCTAGATGCCAGGATGCAGGAAATATATTCCATACAGAACAAGTGTTTGTTTTAACTCCATGTATGATCTTACAAGGCTGTTCACATGATGCAGTGGTAAAGAATCCACCTGCCAATGCAGGAGACGCAAGAGATGCAGGTTCATCTCTGGGTCAGAAAGATTCCCTGGAGTAGGAAATGGCAACCTATTCCAGTATTCTTGCATGGAAAATTCCATGGATAGAAGAACCTTGCAGGTTACAGTCCATGGGGTTGCAAAGAGTCAAACAAGACTGAGCACACACACACACATGATCTTACAAGCCAGTTTATCTAGAGAGAGCCTGGTGAGAGCCTATAAAATGTGTATGCTGTAACTGCAGGTCCCATAATACGTCTGAAGTAGTGTAGGCTACTACTGCATTAGTGGGTTACAGTCCACGGGGTTGCAGATTCGGACACAACTAAGTGACTAAGCACTGCTGCACTGCACTCCCTCCCCCCAAAATAGGAACCCCTAAAGGGCGCCCTATGTAGGACTATCAATATAAAACTGGGAGGTAAATCCATATTCCTACCATTTTCTTTTGTCCAGTTATTAAATTTAATTCAAGAACCTCTCCAAAAATGAGTACTAGAGAAAAGTATGCTCAGAAAGGTGTTATTAGCACTAACTTACCAGTTTCCACAATGGCTATTCTGAAGGTTGGGTAACAAATGGGATAGTGGCCCACTTTTCCTTCCTACTAGTAATTAGGTATCTAGTTAAGTCCATTAGACAGGCAGAGTAAATTGTGGGGAGAACTGAGTGTGGAGAATAGTCAACTTATTTTTCTATAAAAAGGTCCCTTTTAACTAATTCTCTATTGAAGTTCTCATCTCATCCACAGGGTCTTTCAAAAGGAATGTCTGCACTGCACATTTTCTGTAGCTGAGTTACAGGACTCTTAGGGTATGTATTTAGTACTTGATGGTATTTTGGCTTCTGAAGACAGGGCATAGTGTGGCTGAGAAGACATTTGTTTCTCAATTGTGGGCTGTGTAACTGTGTTCCTTTCTCAGGTGGGAACACGAGATGAGAATGAATGGTGGGTTTTTTATAGTGATGCAGTTAGGAGTTTGTTAACTGCCTTTTGGAAGTCAGTGTAGGAATAAGTAGTGTTGATGGGTTCAGTGCGGGTTGTTTCCTTAACTGTTTTAGTTAACCAGCCACAGCAACAACCAGAAACACAGGAATTAGGAATCTGTTTTAGGTATTCAGGTATCGGGGTGGCTCTACTCAATGTTCGGCTTAACTGTTTGGTGGCAAACTGCAGTGGTCCATTTAGAGTGGCATGGTCTCTAGAAAGCCGGCTGGGACTTATAAGGGGCTTTTGAAAAGGTGGTACTCCACAAGAAGCCAGAGGAGGCCATTCAGGAATTGGTTCCAGTTTGGGTACACAATGGGAGCAATGAGAGAGTCTCAGGCCTATCTCTCGAAGTATATGGACTGGTGTGCTAGCATCCAGGAGTTTAGCATGATATAACCAGGAATTAGGATTTAACGGTTTCCAAGTTGTAGAATATTTTAAAAGGCACTTAACCTGCCAGGCAAGACTCTCAAGAGGTGTTAGGTTGGGCACCACAGGGTCCTCTTCTTCAGAGGAATCCCACTCTTCCCCAGAACTCTCATTTAGGTAGGTAGTGTTTTCTTCTTCCTCACTTTCTGATTCTGATAAGGGATCAGGAGAGGGATTTCTAGGACCCATTAAAATAGACCAACAGTATAGGAAAAAAGATACCAGGAAAAGGTAACAATCTAAGCCAGCAAAACACTAACACTGGCAAATAAAGCAAAAGATGAGAAGCTGTTTCAGTAAGATTCACTTGTATCTCAGTCTGTTAAACACACATGGTATGCCTCTGGCTTGCAACACTGTACAGTTCTTCAAGATTATGTTGTATATTCTTCACTTACAAAGAAGACAGCTCAGTTCTCAGCACCAGTTCAGTGTGTAAAAGTTAGTCACTTACCAGTGGCACAGGTCAGAGTCTCTCCTTCAAATCCTGGCTACTGAAGAAAAGAAGAGGTCATCGTATAGACAAGCTGATTTGCTTAGCATGGTCTCAACTGGTTGCAATTTCATGAAGAGACACCTTGTGTACTCTTTTTTGTTGGCAGAGATATCGTATCTATTTGGTAATGAAAAGAAACTCAGTGGTTGCCTTCTTTGTTGGCTGGTACAGTAACTTTTGTGCAGGGGGATGGTGGGATGAGTTGCCAAGGATCTGTCTGGTGTGCAATGATCCGATGTTTTCCATAGATGGTGCAAATGCCCTTGGAAACTGGCGACTTAGTTGCTGGACCATCTGCAAAGGTAGCCTTAACCTGTGAATGAGAAGACTTGAGACATGATATTAAAGCTTGAAAACACTGGGTAACATTATTATCCATCTAACTTCATAGAGTATCCAAGCACACTGATGCTAAGCAAGAAGCCTTATTGGCTTTCCCATCTCCAGCACATAAACTTAGGCAGATTCTCCAACTGGGACTGGCTCCTACCTTGACAAAATTGGCAAAGAGACCCTGGGGCCACTTTAATCCTTTGTTGGTACATACCTGGGCCAGTTTGTTTTTTATTATGCAGTTCTAGACCAGGGATCTGCCAAAGTGGATCCCTTATGCTCCAAACTCCAAATAGGGAGCTGTAAAAGGTACCTTTTTATCTTTAGAGGTGCTTCTTGGCATTAATTTTAGGAGATCTGTCCTCATTGTAGTTTCTAGATATTAGAACTCTTGCTGGGACCCAGAGGTTGAGGTCCTATGACTATACTCTACAGATCATGGCAGGCATAAATCTTAATATAGCAGGAATTACAATGATTATAAACAGCTTAAATTCATAATTAAAAGACAGACACTCAGAATGAATTAACAAAACAAAATAAGATTCAGTAACATACTTTAAAGCAAAAAGACCCACAAAGGTCAAAACCAGAAATGTGAACAAAGATGTTACCAGGTAACTGTGGACCAGAATAAAGCTCAGATAGCAATCTTAATACCCAACAAAAAAGATTTCAAACCAGAAAATATAAGGAACAAAGAGGGATGTTATAATACAGGCAAAAGTGAAAGAATAAAAGTGATATACTCATAAATGTCTATGAACCTAAAAGCACATCCTTAAAGTTCCTCAGGTAACGACTAATATAACTGAGGGGGGAATATAAGCAGAGATATAAGCATTCTGAAACAGTTAAAAGTATTAATATGCTCTAGGAATTTTAAAAGACAAACACAGAAATATTTCATGCATTAAGCTATAAAGCATAACTAGATTCCAAAGTGTGAACTTCATTTAGACTAAATTTTCTGACCATAATGCAATAAAAGTAGATGTTAAAAGTAATTATAGGTTAGGAAACTCGATAACTCATGGATTAGTAAAATGGATATCATAAAATACATTAAATATAAGATTGAATGGTAATATAACCATACAAGGCAAAATTTGTGGGGCATGGCCAAACCAGTACCTAGAAGAAATTCATAGCTTTGAATACACTTGCGAGGAAATAAGGAAGTTTAAATACCCCCATGTTAGGCATTCAAAATAACAGAAAAAATCAACAGCAAAATAAGCAGAAAAGAAATAATAAAGGCAGAAATTAAATAGTATGTAACAGAAAAGTAGATTGATAAAACTGAAAAAGAGTTTTCTGAAAATATGAGTAAAAAAAACAAAACTGGTGAGACTTATCAAGAAAGAGATTTAAAAATACTCCAAAAAAGATTAAAAGTAAAAACAATATATGCTAACATGTGAAAACCTAGATAAACTGGCTAAATTCTAGAAGAATATATAATACTAAAATTCATATAGGAAGAAATAGATAACTTGAATAAAACAGACTAGTATTAAAGAAAGTGGAAAAATAATAACCGCCTATTAAAAACACCACTCTCATAAGATTATGAGTTCCATTAAACTTCCAAGAAAATTAATACATATTTTATATTCACTGTTTCAGAAAAAAGCAAAAAAGCATAAAACTGATTAGCTTCTTTCATGAGGATAATAAAACATTAATTAAATCTAGAGATGAAGCATATAAGAAAGCTATAGGCTCATTTTACTTGCAAAAATTTCAAATACTACCTAATGAAATGTAATAGTGTAATAAAGAAAAAAAGAATGTCATAATCATGTAGAGCTTGAAAGCAAGAACATCTCAGTTTCATAAATTTATAAATATAAATCACTATAGTAATAAAACAAAAAATCAGATAATTTTATCAACTGTGGAAATTTAACTCTTCTTAGTTTTTGACCAACACCTATTTATGACTTAAAAAAACAAAACACTTTAACCAAATTGGAAGAGAAAGCTACTTTCTCATCATGGTAAAACTTATCTACCAAAAACTTTCAGCAATTATTATCCTAAATGAGAAATTTAGATATTCTCTTTAAAAATGAATTACATAAGGGTGATTCTGATGACTGATACTGTGTAACAAAGTACCAAAGTCCTAGTCAACATTATTATTTTTTTTTAAAAAAGGGTGAGAACTGTAAAGAGATAAAACTACTATTTTACAGATGATATGGTCATCCAAATTAAAAAAAAAACAAACCCTAAAATATAAACTATTAGAGCTACCAAAAAAGCTCAACAAGGTTCCTGAATCTTTCTTCCAATTCACACATTAACCTATGAATATTCATTAACTTATTTACATAGCACTCACTATTTGCCAAATACTATTCTAGGAATTGCACAAACACTACTCATTGAAATTCTAACAATCCTGTAAGATAGGTACTTTTATTGTCCCCATTTTATACATGAGGTTTAAGCTACCTGTCCAGGGTCCTATATCTACAAAATGATAAGATTTGACCACAGGCACTCTTAACTTCTATACCAGCAATATGGACCATAAAATATATTACATAAATACTTTCACAATAAAGGAAAAAAAAAAAAAACTCAGACCAAACCTATGAAGATTTAAGAACTAATCAATAATATGCAAAACCTCTACAAAGAAGACTGTAAAATTCTAATCAAGGACACAGATAATTTAAAATAGACATTCCATGCTCTTGGATGGAACAAATCAATACTACAAAGATAACTTTGTTCCAAATTAATTCATACAATCCTCATATGTTAAGAATAAAATTCCATATATAGCTAAACCAACTATTTAAACAGAAGAGTAAAGGAAGTTCTTGGCCTACAGGATATTAACACATATTAGAAAAGCTACAGAAATTAAAATAAGGTAGAGTCAGTATAAGAACAGGGCTTCTCTGGTGGAGTATAAGAACAAATAGTCCAATGGAACAAAGCTCAGAAATAGAGCCACATAAAATTTTAGAATGTAATATAAAGTTAGCACATAAATCAAGGGGGGATGAATCCATCTAGCACATACTAATGGTAAATCTGGCTCATTATATGAAGAAAAATAAAAGTTACCTATATAATGACACATACAAAGGAGGACTCATGATAGATTAAAGATCTAAGTGAGAAGTATAAGACTATATAGTCACTAGAATATAATGCAGGAGAATATCTTTGTGAATTAGGAGCAGAGGACTTCTTAAAAAAAACAAACATAAAGCACAAGACCAAACTATGATGAGTTCAATCACATCAAAATTAATCCTTTCTGGACTGAAGTAAAGACATCAAGAAAAAAGTTAATTACAAATCAACAACAAAGGTAGCAATCTCAATAAAGAAATGGGCAAAGGATAAAAATACCCAGTTTACAGAAGAAAAAATCGACAGGCCATTAACTCTATGTGAGTAAAGAGATAATCACATTATTCTATTATTTTGGTAAAAATTAGGAAGATGGATAATGCCAGCTGTTAGTGAGGGGACTAAAGGAATTCCTTTAGAAACCAGCATTATTGGTGAGATTATAGACTGGGCTAACCTTTCTTAAGAGCAATCTGGCAGCACTGCTTAGCTAGGCTATCTGCACATCTCAGGATCTACTCTTGGGTTTATATAACAGAGAAAATCTCTGGAAAACCAACATGTATTCTGAAGCTTCATCTTTGATGGTAAAGAATTAGAAGCATTCAAAGTTTCCATCCCTAGAGGACTGGATAGGTAACATGTGATGAAAGCACATTAGAAGTATACATAGCAACACAGATGGACTAAAAGCATAGGTCTAAATTGCAGAGTTGGCCATAACTTAGCAACTGAACAAGTCAAATAAGCAAAACCAAAGTATCAACATCCCACTTAGGCCATTCTGTAAGAATGATTTTCAAAATGAAAGTCTGTAACATCTCTAGGGTCAAATACATAGAGGTGATAAGGGCTGGCTTCGTGTCAGTAATGTTCATCTAAAGAACATTTCTCTGGGACTTCCTGGTAGTTCAGTGGTAAAGATGCCATGCTCCCAATGCAGGGGACACAGGTTAGATATCTGCTCTGGGAACTAAGATTCCACATGCTGTGCAGCATGGCCAAATAAAATAAGAGAATATTTCTCTGGCTTCTACTCATTCTTTCATCTAATTTAGTTCTCAGCAGTGGCACATATTAGGGGCTTAGCAAGTTTTTTTTTAAAAATTAATGAGAGAATGGTAGAGGCCAGTTATAAGTTAACTACACAAGCATGTTTTACTTTTATTCTAGGGAGACAAAAATATTTAATATACATGTATGAGAAAGATATATAGACATATGAAATAATATTTAAAAACAGAATCAACAAAGATACTACTAAAGCCATACAAAGGGAACTGCTTTTAACTTAAAACTTCATCTTTAAGAATACTTTAAAAAGTTTATATTACCAACTTCAATCTGAAAACAAAATTATAAATGTATTATAAGTATTTTATTGAATTAGGAGGTTTTAGCTTTTAATTCTTCTGTCCTTGTAGTTTTACTATTTTCATTCAGCCAGATTCCATCTGCAAGACTATTAATTGGCTACGCTTTAGTTATTGTGTTATTCAAAGTATTCTTTAAAAGGCTCATTCTACTATAGCAGAAATAAGACAGTTTCTTTGAAGGCATCTGTAAATTCTAGAGTGAACCCATCCTGTTAACCTCTTACATTCCACAGGCACTATAGTGTTAGTTGCTCAGTCGTGTCCGACTCTGCAACCGCATGGACTGTAGCCTGTCAGGCTCCTCTGTCCATGGGATTTTCCAGGCAAGAATACTGGAGTGGGTTGCCATTTCCTTCTCCAGGAGATCTTCCCAACTCAGGGATCGATCAAACCTGGGTCTCCTGTATTGCAGGCAGATTCTTTACTGTCTCAGCCATTACAGAAGCAGTTATAGGCACTATAACCCCATATCAGAACTGAATTACTGGGAAATCCCATGGACAGAGAGCCAGGCAGGCTACCCTCCATGAGGTCAGAGTTGGACACGACTTAGCAACAACATGTATATGATGATAAAGTAACTGAACAAAAAACATAAAAACTGAATTAATCACTCTATATACTCCCATGTAAAATTTACCTTGAAAGAATGATTTTTCTGTAATTTCAGAAATAGTCTTACTATACAAATTAGTTTGCTTAGTTTAATTGCTACAATTTCTTTTCCCCAATAGCATTAAAAGTCAAGTCACAGATAAGTGAAAGGCAGTGAGTTTAACATAGCATCTTTTTAAAAATGAAGCCAGTTTTATTGAGGTATGATTGACAAATTGTGTATATTTAACATGTACATGTGATATCCTGAGACATGTATTCACTGTGAAATGATTACCACAATCAAGCTAATGAATATATCCATCACCTCACAGGTTTTTTTTTTTTTTTGCATGTTATGTGATGAGAACACTTAGGATCTACTCTCGGTAAATTTCAAGTATACATAATTTAACTATCACCACCACAACGTACATTAGGTCTCCAGAAAGTTTGTACGCTTTGGC
Source organism: Cervus elaphus (assembly GCF_910594005.1). NCBI lineage: Eukaryota > Metazoa > Chordata > Mammalia > Artiodactyla > Cervidae > Cervus > Cervus elaphus. The sequence continues at coordinate 37,947,322 of NC_057831.1, forward strand.
ATCTTCCTATTTCCTTTACCCACTAGCCACTGGTAACTCCCTTTCTACTCTGTTACTGTGAGTTCAACTTTTTGAGAGTCCACATGTAAACAGGATCATACAGGATTTGTCTGTGTTTGGTTTATTTCATATGGCAGAATGTCCTCCAGGTTGACCCATGTTGCTGTAAGTTGTAGAATTTCCTTCTTTTTAAAGACTGAATCATGTCTGTATATAAATGTTTCATCTTCTTTATCCATTCACTCATTGATAGACACTTATTTCCACATCTTGGCTACTGTGAATAATGCTGCAATAAACATGGGAGTGCAGATACATCTTTGAGACAGTAATTTTATTTCCTTTGAATATATACCAAGGGGGATTCCTGGATCATATGACAGTTCTATTTTTACTTTTTTGAGGAACTTCCATATTGTTGCCCACCAACATGTATCAGTGTCCCTTTTTCTGTACATCCTTATCAACAGAAAGGATTGTTATCTTTAGACTTTTTAATAGTCATTCTGACAGATGTGAAGTGATACTTTACTGTTGTTATCATTTGCATTTCCCTGATGATTCATGATGCTGACCACCTTTTCATATACTGGTTGGCCATTTGCATGTGTTCTTTGGGAAATTTGTCTATTCAGGTCCTTTGCTCATTTTTAATTAAGTTATTATTATTAATTTGCTATTGAATTGTATGAGTTCTTATACATTAATATTAACCCCTTATGAGATATATGGTTTGCAACTATCTTTAACCATTTTGTAATCCAGTATCTTTTTTAAAAAAAATTTCAGATTATAATGTTAAAAAAATACTGAAAAAAGGCATATTATTAAAACCTCACCTCCACAGAGCTAAGCAAGATAGTTAGGCTGACCTCTGGTGGCCAATGCCTCACTCTTCAGTAACTGACAAAATGGTATGAATTTGTGGTGAGATAATTCAGTAAAATATGGTAAAGGAAATTAACAGTTAGAACTGCACAGTTAAAAAAGCAACAAAGGTAGCATACACCCAAAGCATAAGGAAGCCTGAGCAATAAAAGGCTACAAAATAAGAAAAATGCCTCCAAATATTAGTTTGTTCTAACTTTTAGTTCACCAGTTGATTTTAGATGAAAAACAAATGGTTAAGTTCAGTGGTTCCCAAAGTAAGAATAGTTCTACACTACTACTGCAGCCACTAGCTCCATTTAGCACTTGAAATGTGGCTAGTGTAAATAATTCTCAATTTATGTTGAATACATGTTGAAATGCTATTTTGGATATACTTGGTTAAAAAAAATAATGCCCTTTCTATGTTTCTTTCACCACAGCTGTCTAGATATTCTATGTTTTATTCTACAGTGAGATTATAATTGTTATCAAGCATATTCCATGCACTCTTAAACCTCTATGATTTTCCTAGAGCTGATTAACCTAAAGTACCCACACATCTTGCCTTTTCAGAAATTAGACATCTTGATAATTTTGAAATTATGGGGACTCCAACTACTACCATATTTATTTTAACTAGAATTTGAATACCTACAATGTTTCAGGAATTAGGACTGTGAAGCAAGGGAATGTATGAACAATTATGGCATACTCAAACAATAGAATATTAGCGAAACTGTCTGTACCTCAGTTTCCCCTGCTTAAAAAGGAGAAAGTAGTTTCAAGAGTTGTATCGCAGGATTAAGTGAAGTGCTTAGAACAGTGTCTTGGCATAAAAGGCAATGAAATAAAATACAATTTTATGACAAGAAAATAAAAATTAAAACATAAATTTTTTCTCTGCCTGTTTGGGCCTCCTCCCTCCCCTTTAGTGTGTGTTGTGTAGCTGCACTAACCAGACCTCCTAGGAGATAACCTTCCTTCTTAATCTTGTAAGGGGTCTGGTATGACCTACTACTCTCTTCATACCCATAGATCTGGATTGTGTAAACTGTCAGTAATGCGTTGACTGTCACCCTTCGTCTCAAAAACATATATAATCGTGCTTAGTCCTCTAAAGGGCAGAACAGTCCTCAGAGCTTTCTGAAAGACTATCTCATGGGTTATAATCCTCAGGTTGGCTTGAGTAAAATTTTCCTTTTCCTTCCTAGATCAACCACTGATTACTTTTTCCTAGACAAAGGGTCCATAAGGTGTTCAGTTACTGTTACGAAAATATCAATATGAATAAACTTCAAAAATAACAGTTATGGGAAAAAGCAGGTTCCATATAATTATTCATATAACGTCAGAACATGAAAACAATACAGTATACTTATTCACAGATTTATTCATATGTCATTAACACACAAAAGTTAACAGTAAATTAAGAAAATCCCCCCCCCCAACCCCGCGCCCTCCAAAAAAAGAAGAAAACCCATTACTGCCGGGAAGGGAAGATAGTTCGACAGGAAAAAGGCGTACATGAAGCACTGTAATCTAATTCTGTTGATTTCTACCTGAAATAACTCCATTAAAAAAAATTCGGAAGGCACTCCAAATTTATCTTAATCTCTATACCCTTTCCCAATCTGTGTTCTTTGTTGAAAACGCTACCCTTAGGTACCTTTGTGGGGCTTCCCTGGTGGCTCAGTGGCTCCCTCCTGCCAAAGCAGGAGATGCGGATTAGATCCCAGGGTGGGGAAGATCCCGTGGAGGAGGAAATGGCAACTCACTTCAGTATTTTTGCCTGGGAAATCCCCCACGGACAGAGCAGCCTGGCGGGCTACAGTCTCTGGGATCGCAGACAGTTGGACGCGACATAGCGACTAAACATGCACGTTTGTAAACCAGGCCTTCAAAGCCTGTGCATCTACAACAAGCTGTATCTAAATTAACTCGAGCCTCTCTTCCCAACTGCCTCCCACGTTTGCAGCCTCTCCACCAGCAATTTCACTGTGGGGCGAGGTTTAAGTAATTAGATGTGAGCACTGACCAGAAGGACAACAACCGCTCAGAATTAAAAAGCGGCTCGCCTCCATCAGAAGACCTCGGAACATTTCCCTTCTCAGTAGAAGCCGGGACGCTGCGCAGCACTCCCAGACGCCCGCCTTCCCTCCTCCCCTCAGGGGGAGCAGGGATTCTTCCCCTCAGCAGAGTCCCTGTTCTCACCCAAGGAGGATCCTTTCTTCTTCCTCGCCTCACCCCCAGCCGCAAGACCCGATCAGGCCTAGCGCCACCAGCTCGGTTCCAATAGTCGAATCTCCACAGAGTTCGCACTCCCGGCGGATATCTCTTCCGGGGGAGCCAATGACCCTTTCTCTTAGAAACGTCAAGTCTCCCTCGGAAAACGGCTTGAAAGACCCTCAGCGCATGCGCCCAAGCCGCGATGCTGAAGGCAGTGGATTCACCGCTTCCAGCTCTCGCCGCTCTACGCACTCGCGGTAGTCTCGCGGTATTTCCTTCTCCCGCGGGAGTTGTTTGAAAGCTTTGGCGGTAACCACGCCCTCGACTGTCTGCTTCCCAGTGGAGACGCGGACCTTGGTCCGTCGGGCCAGCTGTAGGCGAATGTGAACAGGCTTCGTCTCGGCCGGGTACTGGCGCCATGGGGAAGGAAAAGAGACTGCTGCCGATTAAGGAGGCCTTCCAGCTGGCGCAGCAGCCTCACCAGAACCAGGCGAAGCTGGTGGTGGCGCTGAATCGCACCTACGGCTCGGTAAGCGCGGGCGCCCGCGGTCCGGGGCCCCCGCCTCTCCCCTCCCCAGCCTCTCTCCTCCCCAGCCTCTCTCCCAGGGGCTTCCCGCTACCCTTCCGACTAATTTCATCACGACTCCAGTCCCAACTTTCCAGACCCGGTTCGAAGAGGTCTACGGCGTGGACCGTTAATTCTCTGGCGGTGAATTTAAGAGAAATGTTTGTGCGTACCGGGGCGACCTAGTGTAGGGCTGCATCCTGGGTCCTGAACGTGGTGGCTCAACGGTTGTTGTCCTTCTGGTCACCGCCCACATCTAATTACTTAAACTTCGCACCACAGTGAAATTGCATCATATCACCAATTAGCAAATTAATTGTTAGCACCAGAGTCTTCCTAGTCACGTAAATACTGTTTGCTTCCTTTTGAATGAAGTCTTGAGACGAATAGGACAATGGATTTTAGGAAAATAAATTATCTTGAGGTGCTAGAAAAATTATGTCAGTATAATAGGGCTTGAGGATATGAGACAGGATGTGAAAGTTATTATCGGAAAGGAATTGCTGTCTAATATTAAGGGTAATAGGCTTCCCCAGTGGTTCAGCGGTAAAGAATCCGCCTGCAGTTCAGGAGCCTCAGGAGACGCGGGTTCGATCCCTGAGTCGGGAAGATCCCCTGGAGGAGGGCATGGCAACCCACTCCAGTGTTCTTGCCTGGAGAATTCCATGGACAGGAACCTGGCTGGCTACAGTCCATAGGGTCGCAGAGACGCAACTGCAGCGGCTGCTTGCCCACGCACATTAAAGGTAATTCGGTAAAATGCAGACGCTGTTATTGATTTTGGATTGTTCATAAAGAAGCAGATTTTTACTAAACTGGTACCAAGACATCATATGGAGAACTAGAGTGTTGAAAAAAATATCGGAGGAATTCTTTTCACTGTCAAAATTCACGTTTGTTTTCTTTCTGGGAGAAGTACATTTCTTCAGAGAGAGATTTGTGCAGATTGATTTCCCCTTTGGTGGTTTGGATAGTTGAGAGTTTACTAAATAATGATTTTAGTTTGTGGTAAGGGCTGGTGTTTTCAGCGTTTTAGAGTAATGTTGAGAAAAAAAGGATTTAATCCATGCAGTTTTTGAAGGGTTTCTTTTCTCTTTCAGGTGGATGACAAGACAGGTTTTCATGAGGAGTTTGTTCATTACCTTAAATATGCTATGGTGGTCTATAAACGAGAACCAGCTGTGGAAAGAGTAATAGAATTTGCGGCAAAGTTTGTTACTTCATTTCACCAATCAGATATGGAAAATGATGAAGAGGAGGAGGAGGATGGTGGCATTTTAAATTATTTGCTTACTTTTCTATTAAAGGTATAGGAAAACTAGAATTTCAGGAGAACAGTATAGAACATTTTGCTATTTAAAAAGGGCCATAGGAGTTTGTGCATCTTAGAGAATGAAATATCTGATAATTGAGAAAATGTAAAGGAAATATTAGAACTGTCATTAAGATTAAAATGTGGACTTTAAAAAATAACTCTGCATTAAATTTTTAATGACCATTCTAAGCCAGTTCTCATAAACATTTGTTTTAAATGGGTTCTCTATTTTAGAAGTGAGAGTTCCTACCAAGAAGAATATGCTTTTGTAATTTAGTGAATACTTTATGTTTTGAGTCTTTGTGGTATGTAATGTGGATTTAGTATGCGTATGGATCAAGGTTTTTCTGCAAGTTATGAGTTATTATTGTTATATATTCTTGAATTCTAAACATACAAATGAATTAAAATGGTATGTTATTATTTAATAATGGTATGTGACTTGGAATAAATTTTGATTTGTTTCTGTTTTAGTCTCATGAAGCAAACAGCAATGCAGTTAGATTTAGAGCGTGCCAGCTCATAAACAAGCTCTTGGGAAATATGCCAGAAAATGCCCAGATTGATGATGATTTGTTTGATAAAATTAATGAAGCCATGCTTATTAGATTGAAAGATAAAATTCCAAATGTAAGGATACAGGCAGTTCTTGCTCTTTCACGCCTTCAGGATCCCAAAGATGATGAATGCCCAGTGGTTAATGGTATGTATAACTCCCTAAATCCTTTTCAGTTCTGTTGATTTTGTTAAATTCTCAGCAGATGAATTTTCTCATTATGACATATTATGGAAGAGTATAGTTCATATATATTGTACACATATATAATATGATTTTGAAACTTATATTAAGAAAAATCTTACACTCAAGTAGCCACCATCCAACTTAAAAAAGAAAGAATATCATCAGTACCTTTGAAGCCTATCTTAGGTCCCACTCCACTCCTATCACTCTCCCTCTGTAATGATTATCGTGAATTTTGGTTTAATTATTCTCTTGCCTTTGTTTGAATAGTTAAACACATGTATGTCTGTGCTCAGTCACTCAGTTGTGTCTGACTTTGCGACCCTATGGACTGTAGCCCACCAGGCTCCTCTGTCCATGGGATTTTTCAGGCAAGAATTCTGGAGTGGGTTGCCATTTCCTCCTCCAGGTGGTCTCCTGACCCAGGGATCATCTCCTGCATTGGCAGACAGATTCTTTACTACCACCTGGGAAGCCCAACCACATGTATATACCTCTAGATAATGTTAAGTTTTGTCTATCATTTTGTATGTTTTGTGAATCAAACTATATTTTTCTGTGCTCTCAACATTATTTCTAACATTCATCCATGTTGATATATTTATTTGCTGATTTATAACATTCTGCTGTATGAGTATAAGACAATTATATTGTTTCTGATATTGATGGACCTTCTAGTTGTTTGCATTTTTTTTCCCTGTTAAAATACAGTGTTGTTGCTATGAACTTTCTTACACATGGGTTCTGGTGCACAATTTTTCTGGGATGTGTACATAAGGGTTGACTTGGTATATATCATGAGCTTTATTGGATAAGGTGCAGGTGTTCTACAAAACAGTTTATCAGTTTATATTTCCAATAACTGTATAAAAGTGTTCATTGAGCCCTATCCTTTCCAATGTTTGCTGTTGTCGTATTTTAAAATTTCTGTTAACCTGGTTATGTGTATATTTCATTGTTATGCGTCTTTTCAAATATTTAGCAACCAATTTTATTTCTTCATTGTAATGCCTGTTAATGTGTTCTACTCATTTTTCTATTGACTTGTCTTATTAGTTGGAGTTCTTTATATATTCTGAAAGGAAACCATTGGGTTATATGGACTGTGGATCTTCCTACTTTAGATGGATTATTTCACTCTCTTCACTATGTCTTTTGTTGGACAAAAACCTAAAGTCAAAATTACCAATCTCTTCTTTCATGATTTGTACTTTTATTTAGGAAATCTTTCTCTACCTCAGCTTATAAAGAGAGTCATATTCCACTTTTCTATGTATGCCTATGCTTCTTTTGGGAACTCTTTTGATTTGTTTTTTTCTTTGTCTCTGTTACTAGCTTTATAATTTTGATAACTCGTGGTAGTTGGTATTTTTTGGTATTAAATGAAGGACATAATAATGTGTAAAATATGTATGTTTAATAGTTAACATATACTTGATTATAAAGCTGAGGAAAATCTGAGAAATAGAGGTAAGTATTTAAATACAGGAAATGAATTCTGTTCAGCAAAACCAGAAGTTCTGTCTTTTTAGGTTCATTAAAAATTAAAATAATGACCTCTTTATAAAAGCTATATTAGTTTAAAATAAACTGCCTTCCATCTTAGACTTTTTTCTAAATCTTGAGTAGCAAAGACATAATCTGAATGATGGATTTTTCATGAGTTTTAGGGTTATTTGTTTTCAGTTTTAGCCTTTATGCCCAGTTCATTGACTGCTTTCTCATTCTGTCCTTTTCAAGGAATGTTGGCAGAAAAGAATCTTCAGCTAAAATTAAATGTGTGAGACTAAAATATGGTACTTTTATCATTATAAAGATTATGAAATATGGACTATCTTACGACTATGGCTAAATAAATATTTTGTTGCTGTACTAAAATGTATTACTCTATTTTTAGCATATGCTACTTTGATTGAAAATGATTCAAATCCAGAAGTTAGGCGGGCAGTGTTATCGTGTATTGCGCCATCAGCAAAGACTTTGCCAAAAATTGTTGGGCGCACCAAGGATGTGAAAGAAACTGTCAGAAAGCTGGCTTATCAGGTAAATAAGTCCAGTGTCTTGTGTAGACCTGTTCTTAAAAAGACAAGAAGCCATATTCTTGGTAGAATCCTATCACATTAATGTGTTACAGGTATTAATTTTTTTGTAGATTGTAGATAATTTTCTTAGTGAAGGAGATATTGCTAGTTATAAAATTCATAAGTTATATTGAGTTTAATGGCCATTTTTTATTATCTCTTAAAGGTTTTAGCTGAAAAGGTTCACATGCGAGCTCTGTCCATTGCTCAGAGAGTAGTGCTCCTTCAACAAGGTCTCAGTGACCGATCAGGTAATTTAGACATCTTTATACATAAAACTTTTCTAGATTTTGAGGTCAAACTAAAAGGTTTAGGAGAGTGTCCTATTAATAAATTAGATCAGGTAAATCTATCATTTCCACAGCCTGTCAGAGTTTATCTAGGTATATTGTATAGAAGACATTTCTTAAGATCTTGGTACTTAGAAGTAGCACAGTTTGTTTTTTTCTGTGTTTGGTATATGGAGAAACTAGAATTTAAGGCTGTAAAAATAACTTACATCAGCAGTAGGGCAGAATCTCTTTTTCAGCCCTCTCTCTTTAAAAAAATGCTATCTTTTTTGTGTATATCCTGCTATGAATGTGTTCTGTACATCTAAAACAAGTAGAAATGGTCAGACCAGTGTAGTTTCCCTATTTCCCACCTTTTCTCTTTTACAATTGGAGAATTGAGTTACAGCAGTGATATGAGGAATGATACATTTTAAATTTCCAAACCCCATGAGAAGTCTCCAATGGTTTAATTTTGCCACAGCAAGAAAACCTGAGTTTGAAGGACTAATAACTAGGATGACTTTAAAAACTAAGAATAAGGTTTTTCAGTGATATTGCTTGTATGATTCACTACTGCAAATATCGTCGTATATTTGACATTTTGTATATATGACATGAAGTCAGGCAACAAGTGAAATAATAGGTATTATATATAGTCTAAACTAACATCTGACAGTGAACTCAATGAGAGAAGGAATGCACAAATATTAGGCTGTGGTAGTGGTTATGTTTATGGTTCTGACCTTTTCCATTTTCTTTTTTTTTTTTTTTTTGACCTTTTCCATTTTCACTTGAAAGTGAGGATCATAGTGACTTCTGTAATGTTCTTTTAATTTTTTCTTTAGTACGCTTTGTTTTGTCTCTGTCTGGTTTCATTTTTGTAGTAAATGTCAACTTAATGTTAACATTGATCTGATAAAAGTTAATGTACAAAAAATGTAAGAGATGGAAGCTAGAAGGGGACTTTGTTCATCTATGTTTCCAATGACTTAACAGATGCTGTGAAACAAGCAATGCAGAAGCATCTTCTCCAAGGCTGGTTATCTTTTACTGAAGGAAATATATTAGAGTTGCTTCATCGATTGGATGTGGAAAATTCTTCTGAAGTAGCAGTCTCTGTTCTCAATGCCTTGTTTTCAGTGACTCCTCTTAATGAACTGGCAGAAATCTGTAAAACTAATGATGGCAGGTATATAAAGTGTTCATTATTTGAAATATGATAATTGATGAACTTCTGTACTTAAAAGTAATCCCTTTTACCATTACTTAAGATTGTATCGGTATCTTTTACCCGTACCCCTTAGGTTTTCTTTAGTCTGGTGAATGTCTTTTTTCCCTTCTTATATAAGAACTCACCACTTAGACTACTTTGCATTTTTTGTTTTATTACTTTTATGTTTGCATTAAGCCTACCATGAGAAGTCCAACAGCATGCATCCCTATTATGTTTGCTTATTTGAGTCTTTCTTTTTCCTTTTTGTCTAAATATCTTCATTTTTTTGTGTGTGGATAAATTAATGACTTTAATTAAAGAGGTGGTGGTTATAAATCAAGGCTGCTTATTCCCAATTTTCTACTCGGTTCAAATTTCTTGTGTGTTCAAATTTTTACTGGATATTAAGATATCTTTTATTCTTTCCTTTTTAAATGAAGGAAATTGATTCCAGCAGATACATTAACTCCTGAAATTGCTTTGTATTGGCGTGTCCTTTGTGAACATTTGAAATCAAAAGGAGAAGAAGGTGAAGAATTTTTAGAGCAGATTTTGCCAGAGCCTGCCGTATATGCAGAGTATTTACTGAGGTAAAATTTTTTCGTTTGGTTTGGACTGAGCTTGTGTTGTACTTGTGTTGTTGTGTGTTAACTTCCCAGCCCCCTCCCTCAGAGCCATACTTGATTAAGTTAAAATCCAGTGTTTTGGACAGACAAGGAAAAATAGGTATGCACACTGAGACTTTCTAGAGAATATCCTGTGCTGCTCAGTATACTAAAAGACCGAAGTCAGTATGTTTTGGGACATTTTCTTAAAATTGTTCAGATGTGATGATGAACATTTTTTGTAAGGTTGATACTGTTGTGCTCCCTTTTGAAATTTGTTGGCAAACCTTTTGGAACTGCCAGGTAGTAAATATACTTAGTAAATATTTCTGTGGGCCATGCTGTCTCTCTTGCAGTGACTCAATTTGCTGTGGCTCTGCAAAAGCCGCCACAAAATATGTTATGAATAGATCTGGCTGTTTTCTGATAAAACTTTCATTGACTTTTATGGACACTAAAATTTGAATTTCATGTAATTTTCACATGTACATATTTTTACTTATGTATTTATATGTATGTCATTTAAAGATGTAAAAATCTTAGCTTTCATGCTGTACAAAAAAACAAGGAACAGGCTAGATCTGGTGCATGGGCAAGCAATAGTTTTCCAATTGATCGGGTGTATCCCTGTGGCCGGTTTTAGTATTTATTAAAACTGTTACTGTTTGGCTTTTTTTTTTTTTTTTTAAGTTTTTTCAAAATATCTTTTAATTTATTTGAATTACTCTGATTTCTACTTAATTCACTTTATAATTATACAAGTAAACTTGTATAACTAAAACATGAATGCATTGTCAAAAATTCAAATACAAAAGTACATAGAATAAATATGTTTCCTCTTATCTCCTAATTCCTCAATCTCCATAGAGTTAATATCTAAACAGTTTGGGGCATACAATTCCAAACCCTCTTTCTCTGCATTTAGAGACACATTAAATGCATAATTTTAAAACTATAACACAGACTATACATATCTTTGCTTGTTTTTCAACTACTGATACATGAGATCATTATATATTGGTACATACAAATCTATCACAATTTTAACAGCGTGTCACTTCATAGTATGGTGGTAATATTTAATTTGCTCTTCTTTTGATGGTTGATGGACATTTAGGATGTTTTCAGTTTTTACTGATAAAGGTGTCTTAAACTTTCTTTACGTCTTTATGTTTGTTTGGGATTTTGTAGAGTTGATTCCAAGAGGTGGAATTGCTGGGCCAAAGGTTATATATGTATTTTTTTTTTTTTTTTTATGGATATTGGTGTGTAGATTTTTTAACTTCATGATTTTGGTGCCCTTTTTTTTTTGACTGCACCTTGTGGGGATCTTAGTTCCCCAACCAGGGAGTGAACCCCTTCAGTGGAAGCGGAGAATCTTAACCACTGGACCACCAGGAAGTCCTGGTTTTGATGCATTTTTTAAAAAAGCTTTTCATACAATATGAATTATAGGCTTGAATTCTTTTTATTTGGAAATATAGAATTATGCTTTTGCTTATGAAAGTGAAAGTGTTAGTCATTCAGTCCTGTCTGACTCGTTGCAACCCCAGTACTGGAGCCCACCAGACTCCTCTGTCCATGGAATTCTCCAGGCCAGAATACTGGAGTAAGTAGCCATTCCCTTCTCCAGGGGATCTTCTAGACCCAGGGATTGAATCCAGGTCTTCCACATTGCAGGCAGATTCTTTACCATTTAAGCCACCAGGAAAGCTTTTGCTTATAATGGCTCCACTTATAAGTTAGAGAGCAAAGCTAAGAATGTGTTTGAATTTTGTATGCAAAACATTGAACTTAAAAATATCTTAAATGTGAGCCAATATGGAGACTTAGAGCTTGAGCTCATAGTGACATGAAAAACGTGGGAATCTACTTAGAGTTTTAATTGTAATTACTTCAGGCTTTAATTGGAATATTCATTATAATGCAGTTTGGGCCATGTTGAAATGTTCCAAAAAGAAATGATTTTTTTTTTTACTTTTTATTTTGTATTGGGATATGGATGGTGAAGGACAGGGGAAGCCTGGCGTGCTGCAGTCCATGGGGTTGCAGAGAGTCAGACACAAGTGAACAACCGAACATCAACAAACAGCCGATTAACAATGTTGTGATAGCTCAGGTGAACAGCTAAGGGCCAAAAGGAATAAGTTTTTGATGCAGTGTTTAATAACATATGTTTATATAAAAGTAATAAGTGCTCATAGATTGAGAAAATACAAGAAAATATGAGGCTATGTTAAATATTTAAATAACAGAAAACATCTCTTCAAAGACTGCTTTACAGATTAATTCTGTGAAGAGCTTGGTTCCTCTGACTTTGAGAGATCAGTGATTTTTATATATTCTTTGTTGCTTTGTAAGTTTTTAATTAATTTACTTGAATCAACTTGTTTTTTTCACTTACAAAAAGATTTAAAGATTATATTTAATTATTGAAATAATACTTAAACAGGATGATTTTCTCTTTGGAGCAATGTCATTAGATAGGAATAGTTTTCTCAGGAACAGAAGCAAAATGAAATGGAAAAATTGTTTCTTGATAATCTCAAATTTTCAGGCATTTTGTAACATGAAGAGTCAGTGACTCTGACTGCTAATATGAAACAATTTCCTGTTAACTGAGGTGTTCACGTAAAGAGAGGAATTGGGGATGTTAAATGAGGCTTATTAAATTTGAGTAAGGAAAAGGGACACATACAATTTTTAGAAGGGTTAAATATAAATTCTTAGAGAGTTAAAGACTTTCTTGAGTGGTCTCTTCATTATAATGATTGCCTGTAAAAATGGTTGAGTATAGATGATTTCATGGTAATTAAAATTACTGAATCCATTTTAAGTTTTATTTATGCAGTTCAGGATTTGTAATTACTAATGAAATAACTACTCTGAATTTATTTTTGAAAATACTCAAAGTCTTAATGCTATGCATTGTGCCGAAGCTGGGATGGAAAAGTAGGGAGAGATCCAAAGTTGAGGGAAGGTTTTTTAGCTTGTCAGAAGTCAGCAACTCTACTGATTTATAGATTTTTATAATTATCAGTTTTGTAGCTTTTGCTTAGTTTCCTGCCAGATTCCAAAAGGTGGCTGATATGTTTGAAGTTCCTAATATCATTGCTGTAGATTGTTGAGCTTTTATTTACTCTTGGCTGTCATTTTACGAGTCATTTCATTTATTCATCATACAGAATTCTGCAGTATCTATAACTTGATTTTTGTTGACAGTTTAAAATGACACATTTTTAAATCTACATTGTTGTTGTTCAGTTGTTTCTGACTCTTTGTGGCCCCGTGAACTGCAGCCCACCAGGCTTCCCGTCCTTCACCATCTTCTGGCACTTGCTCAAACTCGTGTCCATTGAATACGTGATGCCATCCAACTGTATTGTCCTCTGTCGTCCCCTCCTCTTGCCTTCAGTCTTTCCCAGCATCAGGGTCTTTTCTAATGGGTCATTTCCTATATTCCAACCTAATGGCACCTAATTGTGTAAGTTTAAACTCATAATCTATTTAAACTCTTTAATTTGCTTTTAAATAGCTTTTTTTGTTCCACAGAAAAAAAGAACTTCTGGTAGGCTCTTGAATGTTATCTAGGTGAGGGTTGTAAATGACTAATATAGGCAGTGGTAGTAAAAAAATAAAGGGATTCCTTGGTGGCTCAGTGGTTAAGAATCTGCCTGCTAATGCAGAAGCCACAGGAGATGCAGATTTAACCCCTGGGTCAGAAAGTCACTGGAGGAGGAAATGGCAACCCACTCCAGTATTCTTGCTGGGATAATCCTGTGGACAGGGGAACCTGGCAGGCTACAGTCCATAGGGTCACAGAGTTAGAGACCCCTGAGCAACTGAGCACACACACACAGTAAAAATAAAAGTGTGGTTGACAGTGCTTGCTTGGTAGCAATTAGAACAGGATAGCAATTAATAGGACTCTGAGCAAGGACTGTAGCCCACCAGGCTCCTCTGTCCATGGAATTCTCCAGTTAAGAATACTGGAGTGAAAAAAAAAAAAAGTACTGGAGTGGATAGCCATTTCCCTCTTTAGGGGAGATATTCCTGATCCAGGGTTCCAACCCAGGTCTCCTGCATTATAGGCAGATTCTTCACCATCTGAACCACTGGGAAAGCCCTCAAGCAAGGATAATAGAAATTCATGAAGCTATCTATTTTTTTCTAATTTTTTAAAAAGGTCATTGTGTTCATGGCTAACAACGTAATTTTTATTTATACTATTATTCTTTTAAACAAAATAATGATTAAGGATGATGAGGGAAGACTGGCTCTTTCTGAATAATTGTATTTTTGGAGAAGAGATTTAGAACTTTATAATTGAGAATACTAGTAACATTGAAATAATTAGTTATATTAAGAGATATAAATATGTACCTTTTGAAAATTTCCCATAGGAAATGTGTATTTTTAATGAAAATATATTTCCAAGTTCTTTTGAATCAAGCCAGTAAGTTCACAAAAGTTCATGACAATAGCACAGAATTTAGTTTCTAAATTACATTAGTATCACATGGTATAAATGTCCATATATAGATCTTGGGACTGATAAGGGCATAAAATGACCCTTTTCTGACTTAATAGGGAGCTGTTCAATGTTTCATAACAAATTCTACATTTTATTAATTGTGCTTGTTTTAGTTATGTTCAAAGCATTCCAGTTGTTAATGAAGAACAGAGAGGTGATTTTTCCTATATTGGCAATTTGATGACAAAAGAATTCATAGGTCAACAATTGATTCTAATTATCAAGTCTTTGGATACCAATGAAGAAGGAGGAAGGTACGTTTAAATGTTAACTCTTGTTCTAATTTGTTCTCCTAATAGTCTTTGTTAAAATACAGTTATATTACCATATGATTAAATGTATTTAACCTAACTCTCTAAAGTACTATATGAAGTTTTTTCTTTCCTCTTATATATATAATACATATATGGAGTATATAAGTGAAAATACGTGCTGTCTATGTTTCTCTTCTCTGTTATGTGAATATGGAAATATGAGTTTCTAATTCAATTTCATCAGAATAAACAATGAAGTTGCAGGTTTTTGCTTAAAATTTTCTGGTAGTATTACTAGTCCTCTCTATAATAAATACAGTATAAATTATTTGAATCACTTATGGTATTTTGTCATTTCATCCTGTTGATTTATGAAAGATTATAGGGTCATTTATAAATTATTTTTTTTCAGAATGTGAATTTTTGGCCTAAAGTCAGTACATATATATTTGTACCTATAGAGATAAATATAAAAAAGAATTAAGACAAATTAAGTCTGCAGAATAGGTGAAATATAACATGTTTCTATTTTTGTATTGAAATTTAAATAGTTCTTCTTGAATTTAGGAAACGGCTGCTGGCTATCTTACAGGAGATTCTTACTCTACCTACTACCCCAATATCCCTAATTTCTTTTCTTGTTGAGAGACTGCTCCACATCATTATAGATGATAATAAGAGAATACAAATTGTAAGTAATTTTCTTCATTGTTGATAGAAATAAAAGGTTTTGGTCAATAACATTGCTAATTGTGTTTTCAGTGCTTTTGGCTTTATTTGTCTTTAATTGCTTTTGTTTTAGTTTTGTCTCTTTGTGAAGCTTTTAAACTTCTTAAAACCCAGTCCCTCTCACACACATGTTTTAAAAAATATTTCTTTTCTTCTCTTACGGTACCTATTGTGTTGATTCAGTTTGAAATGGAGCAGTTTAGGGAAGAGGTGGCATAGGCATTGCTTGCCGGGTTTGAGAGCTGGCTGAATTTATACATTTGTTGTTGTTCATTCGCCAGGTTGTTGCTGACTCTTTGTGACCCCATGCACTGCATGCAGCACACCAGGCTTCCCTGTCCCTCACCGTCTCCCAGAGTTTGCCCAAGTTCATGTCCATTGAATTGATGATGCCATCCAACCATCTCATCCTCTTGTCACCCTCTTCTTCTGTCTTCAGTCTTTTCCAGCATCAGGGTCTTTTCCAGTGAGTTGGCTGTTCACATCAAGTGGCCAAAGTTTTGGAGTTTCTGCTTCAGCATCAGTCCTTCCAAAGAGTATTCAGGGTTGATTTCCTTTAAGATGGACTGGTTTGATATCCTTGCTTTCCAAGGGACTCTCAAGAGTCTTTTCCAGCAACATAGTTTGAAAGCATCAATTCTTTGGCTCTCTGCTGTCTTTATTGCCCAGCTCTTACATCCATACGTGACTACTGGAAAAACCATAGCCTTAACTGTATGGACCTTTGTTGGCAAAGTGATGTCTTTGCTTTTTAACATACTGTCTAGGTTTGTCATGGCTTTCCTGCTAAGCAGTTGTCTTCTAATTTCATGGCTATAGTCATCATCCCTTGTGATTTTAGAGACCAAGAAAAAGAAATTTGTCACTGCTTCCACCTTTTCCCCTTCCTTTTGCCGTGAAGTGATGGGACCAGATGCCATGATCTTATTTTTCTTAATATTGAGTTTTAAGCCAGCTTTTTACTCTCCTCCTTCATCCTCATTAAGAGGCTCTTTAGTTCCTCTTCACTTTGGGTTGATTTCCCATTGGACACTTTCTGAATTTGTGACTTTACCCAAATTACTTAATTTAGAATTTTTGTTTGCAAAATAAGAATAACAATATTTATTTTTAATTGTTCCATGAAATAATTTTCATAAAGTGCTTGGTAAATACAAACATAAGTATCTTCATTTTTTTAGATAAATAGATAAAAAATCTACTTATTTTATTTTTAAAAAATTATATTACTATTTTCAAGTATTTTTATTTTTCTCTGGGGTAGCCTGAAAAACAGACTTGTATCATTGATTTTCATAAAATTGTAAATCACAAGTTAATTCAAAGGTTGTCTTTTCCAGTCCTTCCTTATACAGATAGTATATAAGTTCCTTCTACAACATTGCCAATTAGTGGTTATAACAGCACCTGTTTAATGTACCTTCATTAGGGATGCCACTTTTTCCTGAATCTGCCACCTCCAATGCCTAGTGTCTCTGAAAGGGAAGTGTTTAGTTTGCTGTCATTATGCCTTGTACACCCAAAGGAGGAATTAAAGGGTATTCTTATTTTTGTATTCCACTCCCATTGTAGTTTAACAAGAGAGGGAGTTGAGGATTAGAGGCAGAAAATTTTAGGTTTACGGTACCCAAGATTAGAGGCTTTTTTCATTTTTTTTCTGTTTCTAAGCACTGTGTGAAAGAGAATTTATCTTCAGTGTCTATATGCCTATTTACCGTCGCATAATATTAAGAGTTTTTAGTCAGATGTATTGTCTGGTCATTTTTTTCTAAAATTGTCTAGGAAATAGAATGTGTGCCATTTTTGCTTATATGTTTTGCTCTATTTTTGAAAAGATTGTGGATACTGTTTGGAGTTTTGTGTGACAGTTGAATGTCATTTTATGTTTTGTAACATATATTAAAACATTTATTCTGAATTATAATTTATCAGGTTACAGAAATTATCTCAGAGATTCGGGCACCCATTGTTACTGTTGGTGTTAATAATGATCCAGCTGATGCAAGAAAGAAAGAGCTTAAGGTAACTCTCTTCTAAATTAAAGAAATGCTTGACTAGAATATAGTTGTGCAAGTCTTTTATTTCTTGTACATTTAAAAAATTTCTCTCACAAAGTTAAATTATAGATTAACTATTAAACTATAAGAGTATCAAATGTTATCAGATTATGTGAGTTGAAAGATTTTCCAATCTGTTTCAGGAAGACTACAACTTTTTCTATATGTGCCTGACTGATTAATTTGTTGATGGTTGAGATGTTAATAATACTGTTTAGTTTGCTACAGATTTTGTATTAATAGTTTTTGTTTGGTGTTTTTACAATTTATATCTTTTCTTAGATGGCTGAAATAAAAGTTAAACTTATTGAGGCGAAAGACTCTTTGGAAAATTGCATTACCTTACAGGATTTTCATCGAGCATCAGAGTTAAAAGAAGAAATAAAAGCATTAGAGGATGCCAAAATAAAACTATTGAAAGAGACAGAACAACTTGAAATTAAAGAAGTCCACATAGAGAAGGTATAGATAACTTTTTTACAGTAAATGTCAGCTGCTATTAATCATCATAATTAAACCTTGTTTGCTTAATTTAGCTGCCAGAATATATTCCCTTTGGAGGGATTTTTAACAGTACCATGAAATAATATGAAAGTTATATTTTTCTGCCAGTTCCTTTCTATGTTGGACTTCAAAAAGCTTTAATGAACTTTAATTATTATAGCTAGGACTTTATTTGATTTGCTCCCTTGTCATGCTGATCCCTAGGATCTAAAGTCTTTCTTCCTTGCCAAGGAAAATTGCCTTCCAGTGGTTGCCTTCTCTTTATTTTTTGTTTTAGTTTGTCATCAATGATTTAGAAAAGGAAAATGCATCTTTCCCTTACTTATGGAAGACTCATGATCTTTCCACTGCTAGGAGAAGAATTTATATAGTAATAATACTGTTACACATATATTTTTTAAAGTTAAATTACTCTTTTATTTTAGAAAAAGCTAAGTAACTTTGTTATTTTAAATGAAATACTATATAAACTAGGTAACTAATAAAAACCTGCTGTATAGCATGGGGAACTCTTCTCAGTACTCTGTAATGGCCTCTGATCATTCTCATGAAGAGAAAGCTGGATAGGGAAGAGTTTACTCTACAGGGGAGTTTTGTGAGTTATGTCATTGAGTTCTGTAGCCATAGACTTTCCTGCTCTTAACACCCCACCTTCCCAGTGGATATGCCTGAATTTTATTTTCATAGTTAGTAGCTATTTCTTTTGTTTGACAAATTCAGTGGGCTTTTAAATTTGAGGAGGAAATTTAAAGCAAAAATTGAAAATGGAAACTGAAAAATGATATAAACTGCAAATCTGAATTAGAAAAATTTTAAGTAAGGTGATCTGTCATAATTACTATTATCTGTTTAACTTTACTTGCTTTGACCATTTATGTGTTCATTTGTCCTATTTAAGGGTTATAAATCTGTTCCAGTATAATCACAGTATAGTGTAATAAATGCTATAGTCAGGTAAGTGTAGGAGAGGCATCCAAACCACATAGTGTGGTGTTGACTTCTCCAGAAGAATAAATGTTTAAACTTGAGATTTGAAAAATAATTTTTGTTTTTAAATTTTTTTATTAGTTAGAGGCTAATTACTTCACAACATTTCAGTGGGTTTTGTCATACATTGATATGAATCAGCCATAGATTTACACGTATTCCCCATCCCGATCCCCCCTCCCACCTCCCTCTCCACCCGATTCCTCTGGGTCTTCCCAGTGCACCAGGCCCGAGCATTTGTCTCATGCATCCCACCTGGGCTGGTGATCTGTTTCACCATAGATAGTATACATGCTGTTCTTTTGAAACATCCCACCCTCACCTTCTCCCACAGAGTTCAAAAGTCTGTTCTGTATTTCTGTGTCTCTTTTTCTGTTTTGCATATAGGGTTATCGTTACCATCTTTCTAAATTCCATATATATGTGTTAGTATGCTGTAATGTTCTTTATCTTTCTGGCTTACTTCACTCTGTATAAGGGGCTCCAGTTTCATCCATCTCATTAGGACTGATTCAAATGAATTCTTTTTAACGGCTGAGTAATATTCCATGGTGTATATGTACCACAGCTTCCTTATCCATTCGTCTGCTGATGGGCATCTAGGTTGCTTCCATGTCCTGGCTATTATAAACAGTGCTGCGATGAACATTGGGGAGATTTGAAAAATAATTTTTAAGCTAGTAGTTACAGGATGCTTTTGTATGTGTGTGTGGAGGTGATATTCATGAGTGTGAATTCATTTGATTCTCACTATGACCTAGTGGAATTGGTACAATTACCCTCATTTTATAGAAGGCAAGTAACTTGCCTGAAGTTATGTAGATAGTAAATGGTGGAGGCAGGATTCAGACCCAGGCATGTGGCTTTCATTGTGCTTTTACTGCACTCTATCATCTCTCTGCAATGAGTTGTTAAAGGAATGTTATAGGCAGATGGAGTGACATGTGTGAAGGCTCAGAAGTTAAAGAGTGGCTGTCATGTTAAAGAACTTAAGGTCCGTGTGACTATAGAATTGATGGGAAGAGGTAAGAGATAAACCTGGGGGAAAAAATTAAGGGCCAATTCATGTAAGGCCTTGTATAAGCAATCTTTTAAAAATTGTGCCTTACCCAAAGATCATGTTGTTGTTGTTCAGTCGCTAAATTGTGTCCAACTCTTTGCAACCCCATGGACTGTGGCATGCCAGGCTTCCCTGTCCTTCACTATCTCCTGGAGTTTGCTCAAACTCAGTCCATTGATTTGGTGATGCCATCCAACCATCTTATCCTCTGTCATCCCCTTCTCTTCCTACCTTCAATCTTTCCCAGCATCAGAGTCTTTTTCAGTGGGTTGGCTCTTCACATCAAGTGGCCAAATATTGGAACTTTAGCTTCAGCATCAGTCCTTCCAATGAATATTCAGGATTGATTTCCTTTAGGATTGACTGGTTTGATCTCCTTGCAGTCCAAGGGACTCTCAAGAGTCTTCTCCAGCACCACAGTTCAAAAGCATCAATTCTTCAGCGCTCTGCCTTCCTTATGATCTAACTCTCACATCCATACATGACTATTGGAAAAACCATAGCTTTGACTAGATGGACCTTTGTTGGCAAAGTAACATCTGCTTTTTAATACACTGTCTAGGTTGGTCATAGCTTTTCTTCCAAGGAGCTGCTGCTGCTGCTAAGTTGCTTTAATCATGTCCAACTCTGCAACCCCATAGATGGCAGCACGCCAGGCTCCGCCACCCCTGGGATTCTCCAGGCAAGAGTACTGGAGGAGGGTGCCTTTGCCTTCTCCGCTTCCAAGGAGCAAGTGTATTTAATTTCATGACTGCAGTCACTATTTGCAGTGATTTTGGAGTCCAAGAAAATAGAAGTCTGTCACTGTTTCCGTTTTTTCCCCATCTATTTGCTATGAAGCAATGAGATAGGATGCCATAATCTTTGTTTTTTGAATATTGAGTTTTAAGCCAGCTTTTTTTCACCTTCATCAAGAGGCTTTTGAGTTCCTCTTCGCTTTCTGCCATTAGGGTGGTATCATGTGTATATCTGAGGTTGTTGATATTTCTCCTGGCAGTCTTGATTCCAGCTTGTGCTTCCTCTGGCCCAGCGTTTTGAAATATGTATTCTGCATAGAAGTTAAATAAGCCGGGTGGCAGCATACAGCCTTGATGTACTCCTTTCCCAGTTTTGGATCAGTTTGTTGTTTCATGTCTGGTTGTAACTATTGCTTCATAACCTTCATACAGGTTTCTCAGGAGGTAGGTAAGGTGCTCTGGTGTTCCCATCTCTAAGAATTTTCCAGAGTTTGTTATACTCCACACAGTCAAAGGCTTTAGTGTAGTCAAATAAGCGGATGATTTTCTGGAATTTTCTTGCTTTTTCTATGATCCAATGGATATTGGCCATTTGATCTCTGATTCCTCTGCCTTCTCTAGATCCAGCTTGTACATCTGGAAGTTCTTGGTTCATGTACTGTTGAAGGCTATCTTGAAGGATTTTGAGCATCACCTTTCTACCTTATGAAATGAGCACAATTATGCGGTAGTTTGAACATTCTTTGGCATTGCCCTTCTTTGGGATTGGAATGAAAACTGACCTTTTCCAGTTCTCTGGCCACTGCTGAGTTTTCCAGATTTGTTGACATTGGTGCAGCACTTTAACAGTGTCATCATCTAGGATTTTAAATAGCTCAGCTGAAATTCCATCACCTCCACTAGCTTGACTCATAGTAATGCTTCCTAAGGCCCACTTGACTTCACACTCCAGGATGTTTGGCTCTAGGTGGGTGACGACACCATTGTGGTTATCCCGGTCATTAAGACCTTTTTTGTATAGTTCTGTTTATTCTTGTCACCTCTTCTTAATCTCTTCTGCTTCTGTTATGTCCTTGCCAGTTCTGTCCTTTATTATACCCTTCTTTGCATGAAATGTTCCCTTGGTATCTCCAGTTTTCTTGAAGAGATCTCTAGCGTTTTTTATCCTTTTGTTCTGTTTCTTTGCATTGTTCACTGAACAAGGCTCTTTTATTTCTCCTTGCTATTTGGAACCCTGCATTTAGTTGGGGATGTCTTTCCCTTTCTTCTTTGCCTTTCGCTTCTCTTCTTTTCTCAGCTATTTGTAAGGCCACCTCAGACAACCATTTTGCTTTGTTGCATTTCTTTTTCTTTGGGATGGTTTTCTTCACTGCCTTCTGTACAGTGTTACTAACCTCCACTTACAGTTCTTTAGACACTCTGTATCGGATCTAATCCCTTGAATCTATTTGTCACTTCCACTGTATAATCATAAGGAATTTGATTTAGATCATACCTGAATGGCCTAGTGGTTTCCCTTACTTTCTTTAATTAAAGTCTGAATTTTGCAATAAGGATCTCATTTGAACACCCCCGGTCTTGTTTTTGCTGACTGTGTAGAGCTTCTCCATCTTCAGCTGCAAAGAATATAATCAATCTGATTTTGGTATCAACCATCTGGTGATGTCTATGTGTAGACTTGGCTCTTGTGTTTTTGAAAGAAGGCATTTGCTATGATAGTGCGTTCTCTTGGAAAAACTCTCTTAGCCTTTTCCCTGCTTCATTTTCTAGTCAAAGACCAAACTTGCCTGTTATTCTAGGTATGTCTTGACTTCCTACTTTTGCATTCCAGTCCCCTATGATGAAAAGGACATCTTTTTTTGGTGTTCGTTCTAGAACGTCCTGTAGGTCTTCATAGAACCATTCGACTTCAGCTTCTTCAGCGTTAGTGGTTAGGGCATAGACTTGGATTACTGTGATTTTGAATGGTTTGCCTTGGAAACAAACCAAGATCATTCTGTCATTTTTGAGATTGCACCCAAGTACTGTGTTTCAGATTCTTTGTTGACTATGAGGGCTTCTCCATTTCCTCTAAGGTAGTCTTGTCCACAGTAGTAGATATAATGGTCATCTGAATTAAATTCACCCATTCCTGTCCATTTTAGTTCAGTGATTCTTAAAATGTCAATGTTTACTCTTGGCATCTGTTTGACCACGTTGACCTGTTCAAAGATCATGGTGTAGAACTAAAAATGAGATTATGTCATTCTGTTACTCAGGAAATTAATTTCATGCAGATATACTAGTTTGAAGACTTAGATTAATGTAGGATTGAGTTGATTGTGGCCTGAACATGATGATGGTGGATTTGGAAAGAAGTCATGGATTTGAAACATATTTTGGAATTAGTAACAGGGAGAGCAGTGAGTCAGGAGTGTATCCCTGGTCTTTTGGTTTGAATGGCTGGGTAGATGGCAGCAGTATTTATGGATGTTGCACAGGAGGAGGGATTTGAGTAATAATTAGTTCCCTTTTGGCCATTTTGAGTTTAAAAAGCCTGTTGGACGTACAAGAGGAAATGTCTTATGGCAATTTTCTATATGAGTATGAAACTTTAGAGAATAGTTGAATAGCTCATAAATGGTAAATTATGTGAATGGTTAAAGTCATTCAGGGAATGTGTATAGAGACAACATGTCTTAGACAAAAAACTCTAAGAAAGTAAATATTTGAGGGGTGGGCAGAATATATTCTTACTAATGCAGAATATCTTGTGTTTTGTTTTAGAATGATGCTGAAACCCTACAGAAGTGTCTTATTTTGTGCTATGAACTATTGAAGCAGATGTCCACTTCAACAGGTATAGGTGCAACCATGGATGGCATCATTGAATCTTTGGTATGTTGAAAGAAATAATGTAGTGGCTGCTTCATATTGTGAGAATTAAGATAATGCATGTAAAAGACCTAGTATATGTTATAATTATTCTTTTAGAAAGTTTGAAAAAATTATTTTATACTGGCAAGAGATGCAGAATATCTTCATTTTTTGAATAGTAAGAGGAATACTGAGATACAATAATAATATTTAAAGTACCAGAATCTTACTGTGTAGAAAGACTGAGAAAGTTACATTGTAAGCCTTGTGAAGGAATTTGTTTATTACTGCATATTTAAGGGACTTTTTACTAAAGTAACCCCCATAGGTAATCTCCATTTTACTCAGGAGAGGGATATAAATTCTGCAAGCCTTAGAACAACATTGTCTGGTAGAAATATAATGCAAACCACCTGTTAACTTTAAATTTTCTAGTAGCTGCATTTAAAAGTTAAAAAGAAACGTGTGAAATTAATTTTAATATATTTAACTCAATATATCCCAAATATTATAATTTCATCAGTTAGTCAATATAAAAATTATATTCTCTTCTTCATACTAAGTCTTAAAGCACATCTCAATCTGGACAAATCAAATTTCAAGTATTCAGTAGCCACATGTGGTTAGTGGTGATGGTATTAGACATGAAGCTTTAGAGTATTTTTTTTAATATTGCTACTTATCCAAAGCAAATTTTAAATGTGTCCGAGCTCTTCCAGGATTTTCCCTAAGGTTTTTTCCCTTGGGATTAGTGAAAAACAGCCAACAATTGTGCTCTAAAATCTGGTTCCTTGGATTGTCATGAGTTTGTCAATATAGTAAAGAAATCAGATTATTATTTAGAAAAGTCCAGAGCTGATTAAAACTAGATCTATTCAATCTCTAGAATTTAGTTTTTAATTTTAAGGAAGAAGATGTCTCTAATGAAAAATGATATTTTAAAATTCTGCTGTGTGCTTTATGTCTGATTCTGTTGCAGGAGAATGATAAATTATAGTATAATTAACTACACAATTGAAACAGTAATTACAAAGACATATATATATATATATATATGGGAAAACACATACAATATTGAGGAAATAAAGAATACAAAATTGAATGGTCATAATGATTTTAAATATATAAAAGTAATCTGTCTAAAGATTGGAAGAGTAAGGTATTTAGATATAGGAGTAATAATATTTTAATGGAGTTACTGTGCTTAGAAAATGAAAGTGAACAAATATTAATGATTTTATAATAAATATAAATAATATATCTATCATAGTGTATTGTGTACTGTACACTCAGTATTGGGGATAGAGTGTACATGATTTACAAAACACATGTAGACTGCCCTTGGTAGATCTTTTGGTCAAGTGAGAGGCGATATCAATCAAATAAACAAGTGAAAGCTTATGCCCTTGATAATGGCTATGAAGAAAAGCTTTATGGTCATGTGTTAACTTAAGATAATGAGTTTCATCTGTCCATGGAGGGTGACCTTGAGGTGACATTTAAGTGGGCATATTAAGTATGTGAAAAAGGAAGGGAAGAATGTATAGATTTACTCTTGTGAATACTGTAGCCACCAGCAACATGTGGATATTAAAAACCTGTGACTATTAAAAACTATTTTAAATATATATATTTATAAATGTAAAAATACATTGGGTTTCAAAGACTTAGTACAAGCAACATAGTTTATCTCACTTTTTTATAAAATTTTTTTAAAACCACAGCTAAAAATGTTATCTCAATTTTTAGATGTTGATTATATGTGTTGTTATTTGTTTTGGAATAAAATATATTAAAATTAATTTCATCTTCATTTTACTATAATGTGGCTATTAGAAAATTTAAAATGACATGTGATTTGCATTATGTTTCTAGTGGATAGCACTGATTGGGAAACATTGAAAACAGATCAATTGAATAAACAAAGAGCAGGGGATATTGCGGCATGAGATGATACTGGGAAAGACTACACAATAGGGAGTTTTATCTTTTCTTTGAGCACTGGGAAGCCATTAAGTCAGTTTTGGCAGGTGGAGGGAATATAGGGACTATAATTTGCTCTGACTGTTTTCTTCTGTTTTAGCAATTTACTATTTAGTTTTTTGAGTTAATAGACTATATATGGAAATGAAGTAGATCTATGAGGTCTTAAAGAAATTTTCGCTTTGACCACCTTCTTAATATACTGTTTTAAATTTCTTCTTCTAGTCAAAATTATTTTAATCTCTAATTCATTTTAGATTCTTCCTGGAATAATAAATGTTCATCCTGTAGTAAGAAATTTGGCTGTATTGTGTCTGGGATGCTGTGGACTGCAGAATCAGGATTTTGCAAGTAAACACTTTGTATTACTATTGCAGGTAGGATTTATCACGTGATTAAAAGCTTGATTATACTTCCTGAAATAAATACTCAATCTGTCTGAATGTGCTAGTATTATAAGTTTAATCTATTCCAGGGCTTATTGATGTTGTTGATGATGGATGACTTTTAGGAACTCAGTTTTTAACCTTTTGATTTTTCTGTTATTAAAAATTTTTTGTAGAAGATGAAATGTCAGTTATTTAAGGTTATCTTAAAGTTAATCATATAGCAAATTATATTGAGTGCATATAATATGCCCTGCATTATTCTAACTTAGGAAAAAATAAAATAGGTAATGAAAAACACAAGATAAAAGTTGCAGAGGAAATACGCAGTGGAAAATAAACAGTAAATAGTATGTCAGATGGAAAAGAAACAGAGGAAGGAAATGAAGACTGGTAATAGGGAGTGGGAGCAGTTTGATCGAGAAAAACCTCACTAATAAGTCGAAATTTGGGCCATTACCAGTGAGGAGTGAGAATGAACTGTGTAGATCTGGGTTAAGAAGTCTCCAAAGAGAGGGAAGAGCAGGGCGGGAGGCCCTGCAGTAGGACTTTGCTTTACATGTTCAAGGAGTAGGACCTCATACGGCTAGGGCAGACTGAGCAAAGGGAAGAACAGTAGAAGAAAGAGTTTGTAGGTAGCTGACATCCGTGTCTTTATAGATGTCTAGCAGTCTATAAAGATGTAGCTTCACAGTGAATGAGATGGGAAGGAATTGGAAGATTTTGTGTAGAGTATTTTTATGCTCTGACTGGGTATAGTGTTAGTTAGATCATGGGTTGTCAAACCTTTTCTGTAAAAGTCTAGAGAGTAAATTTTGTAGACTTTGCAGGGCGTATAGTCTGAACTCTTGCCCTGCTGTGGTGGTTGAAAACATCCATAGATGAGATACATTATTAGGTGTAGTTGTAGATCAATAAAACTTATGGAATCTGAAATTTAAATTTCATATAATTTTAGCACATAATGAGATATCATTTTTTAACTGTTTAAAAATGTACAATTTTATTCTTAGAGTCTGTATAAAAATAGACAGCAACTGGATCTGGTCCATGAGTCATAGTTTGCAGATCCCTAGTAGTAATTACAGGGATACAAGCATGGAAGCAGGGCTACTCATAAGGTATTGTAATAATCCAGGAAAGAGAATTTGATGACCTGGACCAGTGTTATGATTTTTGGGGTCATGAGAAGTGATGGTAATTTAAGTTTGAAGACAATGTCTGTAGAATTTGCTGATGAATGTGACATGACATGTGAGAAAAAGAAGTGGAAGGAAACAGGAGTTTGGCCAGAATGGGTGGAAAGATGGAGTTACCCTTTCCTGTGATAAGGAAAACAGAATAACAGGTTTTATGGCAGGTAAATGAGATAAGGAGTTCAATTTTGGACATGGTAAGTTTGAAATTGGAGGTACAAATGGGTGTATATTGGAGAGGCATTTGTATGTGGGTTTGGAGCTAGAAGACAGGCCCAGACTGAGCACATGGATCTGGGAGTCTTTATTCTATAATAGTATCTGATACCTAGAGAGTGGATGTTACCTGACAAATGCATGTAGTTTGAGAAGAGATCTCAACTTTGTTGTTCCCTAGGGCTCAGGCAAGGGAGATGAAGAGGAACCAGTTAAGACCAGGGTGAAGTAGATAGGGGAGAGTGTGATGTCCTAGAAAGCAAGTGAAGATGATATTTTAATGAGGCCAAGATGACCCAACTGTCTAATGCTTGTGACAGGTTGGTAAGACTTCATGGTTGACCATCTTTGGCAAGTAAGGAAGTGTTCGGTGACTCTCGTGAAAGTAGTTTATGTGAAGGTCAAAGTCTATTGTAGTGATCCAAGGAGAGAATTATTGAGTAGAGGATTTTTTTCTCCATTCCTTCTCCCTGAGAAGGATTGGAGACAGCCAGTGTAGACTATTCTTTCAAGGTTTTACTTTGTTAGGAGTAACAGAGAAATGGAGGGGTAGCAAGAGAGGATATAGGGTAAAAAAAAAAGATTTTTTGGTTTGAATTTTTTTAAGATGGAGAAAATTAAAGCCTGTTTTGTACCCTAATGAGAAGGACCAACGTGGAATGAAAAAAGTGACAATATAGGGAAGAGAGAGAGTGCTCAGCTGCTTGAGTGCCATTGAGTAGACAAGAGGGGATTAAGTCTAGTGTATCAATGGAATCCATTTGACTTTTTAGCTCCTTTGGGCATCTGTTTTTAACATTTGGGCCTAGCTTTACTTGGAAAATATACTTCCCTCCATCTCCCCACATGGTCACAGAACGACAGTGTGATTCATGTAGCACTTGGAGTTGTCAAATGTAGTGGGATAAAAAAGCTGCAAGGTATTTTTGATCTGGGGGGAAATTCAACTATTGATTGGGTTGAGTCTTTTAAAAAAATCTTCATAAAAATGATAATCCTTGTTGTCACATGTTGTTTTCAAGTTAACATGAAAAGTGCTCCCGTTTACCTGTTGGCAAGCAATTTGCACAAAAATACCTTGCAGCTTTTTATTCCACTACATCTGACAACACCAAGTGCTACATGAATCACACTGTCCTTTTGTGACAACGTGGGGAGATGGAAGGAAGTGTATTTTCCAAGTAAAGCTAGGCCCAAATGAAACTTCCTTTAATGTTGCATATGATATTGCCAAGAAAAAGAAAGCATACAGTTAGGGAGGACATGGGTAAGTCATGTGTTCTGGAAATAGTCAAACTGTGACTTCTATCAAAGGAAAAAAATTTTAAACCATACTTTTTTTTAAAAGATAGTTCTCAGAAATTTCAGTGTTTGGTTATAATTTCCTTTTTTGGAGTACTTCGCATCTAATCAGTTCATTTAATGTGCAAGGGTTAAATTCCTAACGTTGCTTTGTTTATATTTATCATCCCATGCTCGTTATCAGAGTAAAATTTCTGTTATGTGAGATTCTTTTGGAAACTTGGAATGTCAAGTATTATCTTTAAGATGGTGTACAGTTTTTTTCAAACTGGGAGAAAGATTTTGTACTTTATTCTGATGAATCATTCATAGCACTTGGCCATATATCTGGTTTTGCTCCAAGATGGAGAATAAATCTCCCATTACTATTTAAATCAGCAGGTTTTGGCATCAGTGATTCTACTAGTAATTCTAAAAGGAGTCCCATCTACTATTGTGAATTTTATTTATTGGCTTTATAGATGGCCAGGAAATAAAATCCTACATTTTCAAAGAGATTTTGCTAAGAAATTAAATGAGTAAGTTGTCAACTTCAATTTTCTGGCTTTCTAGAGGAAGGGTAGTGAAGTGTAGATTGACCCCTAGTCCTTACTTTCTTTTTTAAGTGGAAGAAAAATCTTATGAGAACATTTTATAGTGAAGGGTTCATTTATGTCTAGCTTACTAAGTACAGTGCTTTCTGACTCTAAAAATGAGGTAAAACATTCATTAAGTTGCCCTATATACCATTATGAGTACTTCTGAAAATTTACAAGTTGTTTTCAAAGTGGAATGCTGATAGAGGAGATTAAAGTTAGACAATTATATAAAATTTCTAGCACTGCAGCCAAAAAAAAAAAAAATAGCCTAGAACTCTTTCCAAAAGTACAGTAATGCACTTGACTTTTAAATTTGAAATGTGAATTTTGATCTTTTTAATTTTTGTTGATATAACATGAATAATATGGAGAAGGAAATGGCAACCCAACTCTAGTATTCTTGTCTGGAGAACACCATGGACAGAGGAGCCTCAGGGGCTACAGTCCATGGGGTCACAAGGAGTAGGACACAATGGAGTGACTAACACAATGTGACAACAACGTGAATAATAAGTGTTTTGGTCATTTTAGAAGAAGTGTAATATGAATTTAATGCTTAAGAGTGTCCTGGAGCATTAGGAAGTTATTTAATACTAAACTCATCCCCCCATTTGACAGAGTTATAGGAGCATTGTTTTCTCCTATATAATTTTCTGTAGTGGAAAGGAATTGCCAAAATCAAGTTCGTGTGAAAAATAAATGAATGTTCCCTATCAAGACCATTACATAATTTTACCTTAATTTCAAATCAAAATAGTTAATAGTAGTCTTGTCATGGAATTAAAATTTTAAACAATTAAAATTGACCTTTTTTTTTTAACTTTTAACTTTGATCTCTGAGCTTTTTTCAGGGACTGGCTATTAATGTTTGTCTGAAAAATTAACAGTATAATTTTTTGTACATTAAAAATATGGGTGATACCAGATACAAATGCAGTAAAATAAATTGTTTATGGAATTTTGCCTATGTTTTGAATGTTATTCTGGGTTGGACTTTTATTAGATCTTCAAAGGGATTTGCATTCAAAAGAATTTAACCACAGCAGATTCATTTGTTTATTAAGGTATTTTCAGAGCTGTCATTGGAAGATTTTAGATTAAAGGAAAAGAGCTATATTTTGGGAAAGTAAGAAATCAGTTTTGTTTTTTTTTAAATCAAGTTTGACTAGCAGAAACTGATTTAAGAAATATATCTACACTTGTTAGAAAGGCAGAAGAGGGAAATTACTTAATTTTAAAATCTTTCATTAAAAAAAAACCCAATTTTGAGAGCTATTGCTAGTCAGTAAAGGACTGAAAAGGGCAAGGAAAGCCAAGATGCTGTTGAGAGAGTAGTGTGTTTGAAATTTGTAGAGAATGGTTATGACACTACATTTTTAGAAATAAGCACTTGGATTTGGCAAATTTCCAAGTCTTGCCATAAGAAAATGTAATAGATGTGCCTTGAAATTAAGTTTTGTAATTTTGAGCCATTTTTCTCAATTCATTTATTTGACAAACTTGCTGGTGATTTTTTTTTTTTTTTCATTCTATGGGCTAAGCTGTATAGTTTATCAATCAATCAGGCTTATCAATGACCAAAATTTAAGTACATTAGAGAATATACTAATAGTAAATTTCTTCATAGTAGAAACATTCAACTCTATTTTTTTTCATGGCTTTGAAATTTGGTTTATAGGAATTCAGTTTTCTTAACTTAGGATACTCATACAAACTGTTGGGTTTTGTGATTTACTTCCCTTTATAAAAGAGTCCAGTTCAATGAAAACTGAACTGATGATTAATGAAACCTGAATTTATTGCACTAATAAGAAAAAAATTGTCTTTAATGAAGCTTGATAGCTTAGAGGAATACTGATGTTCTAGTAAATGCTTTTCATTAGTTAGGATGTAATATTTTTGTCTTTATAGATGACCTAAATAATTGCAATATAATGGAGCAGTCTTTCTAGATCTTAAAAACATAATAAAATCATAGTTGAACATATACTCGTTGAACACATATTCATACACATTTTTATTTATAAAAGGAACAAATAATATAATTCAGCTTGACTCTAGTTCAGGAAACTTTTACTGACTGATGAACTTTTTCTGAAAGAAATGTAACTCTTAAACGTCATGGTATAAATAACAGTAACTTTAGAATAAATTTTAATTGCGTTTTTAAAAATATTATATGTAGACTTGACACTGTTGTTGAAATTAGACTAAGATATATGTTAATTTTATTTTGTGTGAACAGAATGAAAGTGTACCTAATTTACTTTTGGTGGGGGATGTTGTTTCAATTTAGGTTTTGCAAATTGATGATGTGACAATAAAAATAAGTGCTTTAAAGGCAATCTTTGACCAACTGATGACATTTGGATTTGAACCATTTAAAACTAAAAAAATCAAAGCTACTCAAAAGGAAGGTGCAGACATAAACACCGATGAAGAGCAAGAGTCAAAAGAATCTGAAGAAGAGACTGCTATAGCCAAGAATGTTCTGAAACTACTTTCTGATTTCTTAGATAGCGAGGTAAGAAATAATCATGGCCCTATTAGTGTACAAGGTCATTTTTAGCATATATATGTTTATGCTCTTTAGTTTTTAAGCTGAAGTTTAAACTTGGCCAGCATTTTAAAGATTTTTGCCTTTTGAATATCAATTAAATTCTTTCACTTATAATATACCTGATTTCCCACTATCATATTACATGTTTAGAGAATTGAAGTGTAAACAGAAATGAAATGACTGTTGGGAGGTTGTTGTTTTTTCATCTTTTTTCTCTGTCTTATGATCTATGACTTACAAATTTCTTCCCCAGGAGTTTTTTTTTTTTCTTTTTTGGCACGGGGATTTTAGTTCCTTGACCAGGGATTGAACTCCCACCACCTGCACTGAAAGCACGGAGTCTTAACCACTGGACTGCCAGGGAAGTCCTCCCAAAGAGTCTTGAGAAATAATTTAAAATAATCTTATATTGAGTGAGCGCAAGTTCTAAGATATGGTATGGGCTTAGATCGCTTTCCTTAAGGTACTCATTAACTACATTTTTAAAGCATCTATAAACATTTAAATTATAAAATTTTTAATTTTTATTGAGATGAAATTGACATAACATAAAGTAACAATATTAGAGTGAACAATGCATTGACATTTAGTGTAGTGCAACCACTGCTTCTAACTTTTAAAACTTTTTTATTATCCCAAAGGAAATTACTCATTAAGTAGTTGTTCCCAGTGTCTCCTCCTGCCAGCCTGTAACAACCATCAATTTACATTTTGTCTCTATGGATATAACTCTTCTGGATATTTCCTATAAATGGAATCATAAAATATGTGACTTCCTGTCTGCTTTCTTTCTCTTAGTTTTTTTTCAAGATTTATCTATGTTTGACTTGTGTCACAAGCCTTCTTATGGCAGAATGATATTCTGTTCTATGTATATACCACAATTTGCATAGCCATTCATCCGCTGAAGGATATTTGGACTGTTTCCACCTTTGGGTGTTGTGAATAGTGCTGCTATGAAGACATGTATGGCTGAGTAGCTGTTTTCAATTCTTTTGAGTATATTTCTAGAAGTAGGGTTACCAGGTCATATATTAATTCTTCTTTGCTATTTTAGGATTTTGCTTCTGCTCCTCATCCCAACTAATTGCTTAATATATCCTCAATCTTTCTTTCTTTTTAAAGTTAAAACATTTATGTTCTCTCAGCAGATTTTAGTAATACTATAGTGTTATCATTTAGCCACCATGTTTTACATTTGGTCTCTAGAACTTATTCATCTATACAAACCTCTCTATATTTGCCCCCACTCACCAATCTGTGGTAACCACTATTCTACTATTTCTCTGAGTTTAACTTTTTGAAAGATTTCTACATATAAGTGATACAACAAAAGTATTTGTCAGGCTGTTTCACTTAGTTTATTGTCCTCAAGGTCTAGTCCTGTTGTTGCAAATGGCAGGATTTCCTTCCTTTTTTATGGCTGAATAATATTGCACTATATATCTCTCAGCTTCTCTATTCATTCACTAATGGACACATAGGTTGTTTTCATATCTTAGCTCTTGTAAGTAATGCTACAGTGAACATGGGAGTGCAGATATGTCTTCACGATTCTCTTTTCATTTCCTTTGGATATATACCCCAAAAAGGGATTGCTGAATCATATAGTATTTATGTTTTTACTGTTTTGAAGAATTTCTTTCTACTTTCTATAATGACTACACCAATTTACATTCCCACCAAGACTGCACCTAGGTTCTTTTTTCTTCAGATTCTTGCCAAATGTCTTTTTGGTAAAACCATTTTAACAGTGTGAGGTGAACTCTCATTGTGGTGGGGTTTTTTTTCCCCTTAAATTCTTTTTTAGGTTTTTACATTTTGGTTTTTTTCCATTTTTGAGTTAATCTTTCGTATATGGTGCAAGGTATGATCAGTTGTTGTTGCTGGGTTTTTTTTTTTTTTTGCATAAAAGTATTCAGGTTTCTTCTAGCACCATACAGCATGTGGGATCTTAGTTCTCCCAACCAGGGATCAAATCCATGCGCCCTGTGTTGGAAGGTGGAGTCTTAACCACTGGACCACCAGGGAAGTTCCTCATTTTAGTTTTGTTTTGTGTTTTCTTGGTGATTAGTGATATTGAGCGCCTTTTCATGTACCTGTCAGCCATTTGTGTATCTCCTTTCAAAAAATGTTTATCAATTCCTCTGCCCATTTTTTTAAAAATTTATTTTTAATTGAAGGATAATTGCTTTACAGTATTGCATTGGTCTGACTCTTTGCGACCACATGGACTGTAGCCTACCAGGCCGCTCCGTTCATGGGATTGTAAATGGAATTATTTTCTTAATTTCTTTTTTGAATTGTTCATTCATATTGTATAGAAACTCAACTGTATTTTTGTGTGTGGATTGATTTAATTTTGTATCATGCAACTTTGCTGCACTCATTTGCTAACTCTTGTAGTTTCTCTGTGTGTGTATTCTTTGGTATTTTCTCTCTGAAGATCAAGTTATCTGTGAAGAGACAGTTTTAATTCTTCCTTTTCAATTTGAATATCTTTTATTTCTTTTCCTGGTCTAATTGTTCTTGCTGGAACTTGCTGTGTAGTCTTGAATAGCAGTGGTTAAAGAAGGCATCCTCGTTCTATTTCTGATCATAGGGGGAACGTTTTCAGTCTTTGTTGACTATAATGTGGATTCTTCATGAATGCCCTCTATCATTTTGAAGAAATTATTTTTATTTCTCTGAGGTTTTTTCCCCTAATCATAAAAGCATGTCTAATTTTGTCAAATGGTTTTTCTGTATGAGTTGAAATGATCCTGTGATTTTTTTTCAATTGCTATAGTACATTATAATGCTTCATTTTCTTATATTGAACCACCCTTGCATTCTTTGGATAAATCCCACTGAGTTAAGTTGTATAATCTTTTTAATATGTTGTTGGATTTGGTTTGCTAGTAATTTGGTAAAGATTTTTTACATTGGTATTCATAAGGAAAATTAATTTATAGTTTCCTTGCATTGTCTTTGTCTGCCTTTGGTGTCAGGGTAATACTGACCTCATAAATTGAGATAGGAATTGTTTTCTCCTCTTCTGTTTTTTAGGAAGACTTTGAGAAAGATTGATATCAGTTCTTCAAATATTTGGTAGAATTTATCAGTGAACACATCTAGTCTTAGACTTTCCTTTTGGAGAAGTTTCTGATTTCTTATTCAATCTATGTATTTTTTATTGGTGTATTCAGATTTTATATTTCTTCTTAAGCAATTTGTGTGTTTCTAGGATGTGGTTCATTTCATCTAGTTTGTTTAATTTGTTGATATTCAGTTCTTAGTATTATGTTTATAATCCTTTTTATTTCTGTAAGGTCAGCTGTAATGTTCCTGCTTTCATTTCTGATTTTAGTTATTTTTGTCTTTTTTCTTTTGTCAATATAATTAAAGGTTTTTCAAGTGTGTTGATCTTTTCAAAGAACCAACTTCCAGTTTCATTGAGTTTGTTTTTCCCTCTAATTTTCTGTCTCTTTTTTAGTTCTTTAAGATGTAAAGTTAGCTTATTGGTTTTAGATTTTTTTTTAACGTAGACATTTACTGCTATAAATTTTCCTCTGAACACTTTGGTGCGTATCAAAAGTTTTTGTTTTTTATTTTTATTCATCTAATTAAGTAGTTTCTAATTTTCATTTTGATGACTACTTTGACCTGTTGGTGTGTAAGAAGAGTATATTGTTTAATTTACATACTTCTGTATTTTACAGTTATCTTGTTATGCTTTTCAGGTGTTTTCCATTGTAGTTGGAGAAGATACTTTGTATGATGTCATTTTTTATGAATTTATTGAGACTTGTTTTGGGTCTAATACAGGCTTTATTCTTGAGACTGTTCCACGTGCACTTGAAGAGACTAGGCAGTCTACTGTTGTTGGGGGGAGTGTTTTGTATATTTGGTAGGTTCATGGTGTTAAGTCCTCTACTTCCTTTTGGTCTGTCCAGCTGTTCTATTCGTTATGGAAAGCGGCGTATTAATGTCTTCAGTTACTGTTTTCAAGCTGTCTTCTCCCTTCAGTCCCATCAATGTATTCCAGATGTTTTGGGGCTCTGTTGTTTGTTTTATGTTTGTAAGTATCTTTTTGATCAGTTGACCTTTTTAAAATTAACATTTAATGTCTTTCCTTACTGTAACAGTTTTTGACATCACATTTTGACTATAAATTGGTGGAAATAAGTCCTTATTAGTATTTTCTTAAATTTTAAGTTACTAGCCAAGTAATAAGACTGACTTCTTGTTGGGAATTATCCAGTGCTGTGGGCTTGCTGACATTGCATAGATGTCAGTAGAAAACTTTGAACAGGAAAACTGTTTGACTGTAGATGAATGAGTTTTGTTTTTTGGGTTTTTTGTTTTTTTTAAATAGTGCAGGTTCATTAATCTCTTTCTGGCTTCACTAGATTCTGTGACTTTGATTTTATTTTTGTCATAACCACTAAAAAAATCTTGACTTTCTTAATTGTCCTCTAGGCCATATACAAGTTTTTTTTACATGCTTTAAAGACCTGAAGTCCTGTCCCAATTCAAATTCCTATGTTAGAAATTTTAAAAAGATGAAAGGCATGCAGCCTTTGGAATTGGAGACTTAGAGACTTGTGTTCTAGTAACATCTTTGAATCTGAATTCAATAAGGTGTTTATTGTCTCTGGACTGTTTTTTAATCTTTGAAATGGGAAAATGATGCTTATTCAGTGGGCTGGTTCTTTAATTTAGTCAGTAAGTACTTGACAGCTATTTATGTGCCCGTCACTATATGCTCCTGAGAGTACAGTGCTGGGTGGAACAAAGTCTCTGCCCTCATGGTGGTTTTGAGCCCTAAATGAGTTTGTGTGTGGAAAGTACTCTTTCCACAGTACTCTGGCACTTATTAATCTTATCAACCTCTATATTTTTCTTTTTATTTTTGAGTTTGGAAAAAATTTCTGAAATAGTTTTTGTATTTCCTCATTCCACTGTTTTCCCTTCTGTCCCCTCTAGTTTAGACTTGTCTTTCATTCCCAGATTATGGCCTGTCAACATTGTTGTTGTTCAGTTGCTCTGTTGGGTCCAACTCTTTGTGACCCAATGGACTGCAGCACACCAGGCTTCCCTGTCCATCACCAACTCCCAGAGCTTGCTCAAGCTCTTGTCCATTGAATCGGTGGTGCCATCCAACCATCTCATCCTGTCATCCCCTTCTCCTCCTGCTTTCAGTCTTTCCCAGCATCTGGGTCTTTTCCAGCGAGTCAGGTCTTTGCATCAGGTGGCCAATCTATTGGAGCTTCAGCTTTAGCCCTTCCAGTGAATATTCAGGATTGAATTCCTTTAGGATTGACTGGTTTGATCTCCTTGCTGTCCAAGGGACTCTCAAGAGTCTTCTCTAACACCACAGCTCAAAAGCGTCAATTCTTCAGTGCTCAGCTTTCTTTATGGTCCTACTCTTACATCCACATGACTACTGGAAAAACTATAGCTTTGACTATATGGACCTTTGTCAGCAAAGTAATGTGTCTGCTTTTTAATATGCTGTCTCAGTTGGTCATAGCTTTTCTTCCAAGGAGCAAGTGTCTTTTTAATATCATGGCTGTAGTCACATCTGCAGTGATTTTGAAGCCCAAGAAGATAAAGTCTGTTCCCATTGTTTCCCCATCTATTTGCCATGAAGTGTTGGGACTGGATGGCCATGATCTTCATTTTTTGAATGTTGAGTTTTAAGTCAGTGTTTTCACTGTCCTCTTTCTGTTTCATCAAGCTGCTCTTTAGTTCCTCTGGTTTTTTTTTGCCGTAAAGGTGGTGTCATCTGTGTATGAGGTTATTGATATTTCTCCCGGCAGTCTTGTTTCCAGCTTGTGCTTCATCCAGCCCAACGTTTTGGATGTAGTCTGCATATACGTCACAGAATTTAGTTAAATAATCTATGATTTGTCAACATAATTTTCCTGAAATCTCATTTGTCTAAGTACTCTTTCAAAAATCTTCAACTATATCCTACTTCATTGAGGGTGAATTTCTTTACCTAACTTTCAAGGTCTCTCTAATCTGATTCCTAAGAAAACTTACTTTCTATCTGTA
Organism: Cervus elaphus; assembly: GCF_910594005.1. Classification (NCBI taxonomy): domain Eukaryota; kingdom Metazoa; phylum Chordata; class Mammalia; order Artiodactyla; family Cervidae; genus Cervus; species Cervus elaphus. The sequence continues at coordinate 37,985,192 of NC_057831.1, forward strand.
ATAAAAATAATCACTGGCATTTGTTAAGGGTTTACTGTGTGGATGGCGCTTCTAAGAGTTTTACATATATTCTTTGTCTTTTGTGATAAGTACTTCTGTTACCCATTTTATATATATGAAAAAAGTGAGGCACAAAGAAATTAAGTAATATGCATAGGATCACATTATGCAGCTAGGAAGTGTCAGAGGCTTGAATTTAATTCAGGCTCAGTAGCCAGTATTTTTAACTGCTACTCTTTTGTACCTGTACCTGTTTGAATACCACTATCTCTTTTTCATTTTTTTCTCTAGTTTTGGTTACCAGGAATGCCTTTTTCTTCTTGTGCACCTTCTATTCACATTTTACCTGTTATTCACACATATTGCCACTCCTGCCTGTGGAACTTTCATTTATAGACACCTTCTCTGATGGTAGAGACCGTTATTGAAAGTTTTCTATATCTTAGCACCATGATAAGTGTTTAATATATATGGTTTTGGTTTCTGGTTTCACAATATTACCTTTTGGTTCTTTTTGTTCTGAAGAGTTGAAAGGGAATTTATAGCTAGACTAATAGTTTGTCACATAGCCTTAACCTAAAAAGAAATAAAGTCCCCTTATGTGCCTTTAAATAATCATTAATAGCATGAATGATTTTGGATAAATTTATATAAAAGTACTGTAGGATGGGCTACAATGTAAGGCCTAAAAGGGAAGTTTTAATACAAATAAAAATTTTCTTTTAATGAAAGTCATTTTTAATAGGTGTCTGAACTCAGGACAGGAGCTGCAGAAGGACTAGCCAAGCTGATGTTCTCTGGACTTTTGGTCAGCAGCAGGATTCTTTCTCATCTTGTCTTGTTATGGTACAATCCTGTGACTGAAGAGGATGTTCGACTTCGACATTGCCTAGGCGTGTTCTTCCCCTTGTTTGCTTATGCAAGCAGGTATTTAGTCATATTGATAACCAAAGTCCAGCTTGAAATTGAATCTAGGCTCCTCATGAGTCATATTTATAGTATTTTGTTGTTAGTTTTCTTTTTCTTCAGTAGTAAATGAGAAGAATTTACCTAGATTCTATCTACCTGAATTATTTGGCTCTTTCCTAGATAAACATGTACTATATCTTGATAGGGTGAATTTTACATATAATGTTGTTTTTAAAGAATCATATGCTTTTTCTTTGCTAACATACCTTGAATTGTTTTTCAATAGGACTAACCAGGAATGTTTTGAAGAAGCCTTTCTGCCAACTCTGAAAACACTGGCCAATGCCCCAGCATCTTCTCCTTTAGCTGAAATAGATATCACTAATGTTGCTGAGTTACTTGTAGATTTGACAAGACCAAGTGGGTTAAATCCTCAGGCCAAGAAGTCCCAAGATTATCAGGTGGGTGAGTATATTAACCTATGGATGGTAAGGGTAGTAACTAGCATGCAGGTCACTGTTGTTTTGGTAAAATAATCCTTCTGATAGTTTCTTTAAAATAGAGAGGCTGCATATTGATCTTGGGATTTCTGGTGTATGTGGTAGTACGTAACACTAAGAAAAGAAAAAGGTCTTTTGCAACTATGTTGGTGGACCTAGAAGGTATTTTGTCTGAAATAATTTATTTGTCTGAAATAATTCAGACAAAGACAAATACTCTGTTAATTACTTATTTGTGGAATCTAAAAAATAAAAAGAATGAATATGACAAACGGATATAGAGACTAGTGGTTATCAGAGAGGAGAGGGGAGGGATAAGACAGAGATAAGGGATTAAGAGACACAGACTACTATTTATAAAATAAACTACAAGGATATTACTATATAGCACAGGGAAATGTAGCCATTATTTTAAAATAATTTGAAGTGGAGTATGATCTATAAAAATACTGAATAACTGTTATGCACCTAAAACTAATGTTGTAAATTAACTACATTTTAATTTAAAAAAGCCTTTTGGGAAATGGGGAGATAATCATATAAAAATAAAAGTGCTAACATTTTTGCTACTGAACAGAAATTACCAAAAATTCATCATTTTTACCATCTGCTCCCCACCTCATGCTGGCTGTTACTCATTCTGAATAATGACCTGTTATGTAGGGCTCATTGAGTGCTCAATTATGGACTTACCTGCTATGTTTCTGATACAGGGAAGGGGAATTCAAAGGATGAAACTCACCTGAAGCTTAGTTTTGTTTTTAATTTAGAGAAGATACAGTTAGTGCATACTCTCCCACAAATTAAATTAAACTGGTTTTTAATCCTTTAATATCATTTGATCAAACATTCACCATATTGAAAATAATGTTATGAATTATTTCAGACGTCAGTGTATTAAGTTGAAGGTATTGGTCTTGTTTTAATTGATATTTAGTGACTGCATACCTCATTTGAGTTACTAAGTTACATGTTATTAGAAAGAAGATTACAAACATTAAGACAAAATATAGTAAGGGTCAGTGATATAGTTAAGTGCTTTAGCATTTTAAAAGATGGCAAGTTTCATGTGGTTTGGATGATAAGTTCAGCATTACTAGTTTTAAATCTCGCTGAGAAATTTCACTTAGGCCTTGTTTGGATTTGAGAAGTGGTTTGAATAGAGAAAAAGACTCAGTACAGATGATCAAATGTAGCTGGTTTTACAAGTCATGTTGGGGAACTGGAAAAATCATTATAGCTAAGGATCCTGAATAGGCCTTAGGGAATTTGGAGTTGACTCTATTTGCAGAGAGTATAATGAAAGGCTTAATGGGATAACAGTCATTATTGGGAAGATTAATTTGATTGTCAGTTTCATTAGGTGTGGTGAATTGGTAAGAGGAATAGAGAATATTAATAAAGAGAGCAGTTAAAAATTGGTTTTGGAGATAAATGCTTGTAGAAAGAGAATAGAAAGTAGTAGTAAAAAGTAGTAGAAATTGACAGAAAAAAAGTTGCTGGTATAGAAGCCTAGGAGAAAGAGCTTTGTTTGAGGCAGGGGAATTGGAGGAATCCAAGATAACTCTGAGGTCCTAGGTGATGGTGACTAAAGACCTCAAGAACCTGTTGACATTAGGGTGTACTCTGATGAGCAGCATCTTGGAGGAGTGAAGGAAATAGATTGGGCAGAGGAAGAAATTGAACTGTCATGCAGTCTTAAGGCCTCAGCTGATCTCACAGGAAGTTCCAGAATTGGGATTGTTCTTTGCTTTGTCCAGAATTGAGATAAGGCTGGGCTGTGTACCTGTACATCTACCAGTTACTCAGTGTGGATTAACTCTTGGGGAGGAAGTGTGATCTTAAGCAAAGCCTATTATTTTGTCTTCAGTCTGGTTCAGTCTACACCTGGGAACTTTTAGCCTCTAAAACTCATGGTAGCCTGGAGAGTGAATGGTTCAGTACACATTGTACCACAGCATCTACTATAAGAAGGGGAGCTCACATGGGGAGGAGTATGTTAATTTTGTTTTAGACCTTTTGGGATTATGACAAGATCATTAGTTGGAAATGATATGTAGGACTGTATTATAAAGATACCATTTCAATTTATCAGTATTTTTCTCTTGATTTGCCAGGCCTTAACAGTTCATGACAATCTGGCTATGAAAATTTGCAGTGAGATCCTAACATGTCCACATTCACCAGAAGTTCGGGTCTATATGAAAACTTTGAGTTCTTTAGAACTCAGTAACGATCTTGCTAAAGATCTTCTGGTTGTGTTGAATGAGATTCAGGAAGTAAGTAGTTTCTAGTCACTCTTAATGTGTATATGTTTTTTTTATCAAAGTAGAATTTACATTATATTTGATTTATACATACATTAGTACTTGGTGCTCATTTCTTAAATATTTCCTTCATAAATATAATAGAATTTTTAGAATGCTTTGTTAATTTTATCATTATATAGTTTTTTTAAAAGGTTAGAAAATGCTGCATTAAAAAATATGCTACATAAAAATTTTTTTTTTTTCTATTACAGCAAGTAAAAGATAGAACGTGTCTAAGAGCTTTGGAGAAAATCAAGATTCAGTTAGAAAAAGGAATTAAAGAACATAGTGACCAAGCTGTAGCAGCACAGGATGACATCACAACTATGACTGCTCTTCAGAGTGAAGATGGTAACGATATCGTAACCTGAGTATAAGATTCTCCTCCTCTAACATATAAGTGATAGATGTCAGAAATGGAAGAAAAGTTTTTCTAATTAAATTCACTTGGGAAAGTGTATTATTATTACTGATAAGTGTTTATTGTACTTGTATAGATTTTTTTGTGTACATTTCTCACCATAATACCATGCCTACAATGTTCTTAAGAGTTTTGCTTGCTTATTTGCCAGTGTTCACACTTGCGACATTTATTTATGGTACATTTCAGTAGCTGCTGTTGGGACTGATTGTCACTGACTTGCTCATCTTTTATGAGGCTATTTTTAATAATTGTATTATTTCCTTTAATAGAAAAGAATAAAGATGTATACATAACTCCTGTCAAGGAAGTAAAAGCAAATCGAACGAAATCCACTCAGCAAAAGACCAACAGAGGTAATATGGATTGTCTAACTTTACAACTTTTCAGTTTTGGTATCCAATGAAATACTTTGTTTCCTTAGGTAAGTGTAAAGATTTTTCATTGTCTTACATAAATTTCTTTTTGATTTGTTTCAGCTTATATTAGGTTTTACCTTGTGTCTAAAAAAGGTAATATCTGTTGCTTCAAGTGCTTTTGATTGAAAGAAGTATGATGCAAAAGATCTATTGCAAAGGACTGTTTGGGTTAAACTAAGATTTATTTATATTATCAGTTGTTTGTTGTCTGTCCTTTATATGATAAAGCATTTTTGTCCCTTTTATCCTCATAGTATTTTTCTGGGCTTCTATTTTCCTTTTATTTCATATTTTCCCAGGAATTTTCCAAGGGATATCCAACAATAAGGGATTTGTTGGAATAAAGTAAATGTTGACTGTTTAGGGGTCACTTAGAAAAAAAATCTGAAAATCAAGGTCTTTTTAATCTTTTATTATTTTCTTATTACAAAAGCAATGCATGCTTGTTACAGAAGAATCAGAAAACACATCCAAGCAAACTAAAGAATGCTAATAATTCCATTCATGAGTCAACCATTAAAAAAATTTTTTTTTGAAGCCCTTTTCTCTTAAGATTTAATTATTTCTAAATGGAATCTGGCCATGATATTGTTTTGGAGCCAGTTATTTGAATGCTAATTGCTAGATATTGTTCCACATTAGTCCCATATTGTTGGATGTTTTCTTAGGGATAACTGCATTAGAAGTTTACAAGCAAATATGTAATGTTGGAAGAAAACAGAAGCAAAAAGTCTCACTTGAATATGTATGGTATATAAATTTCAACCAAATGACCACACAGAATAATTTGGCTTTGATCCAGATTGCTTTTAGTCAGATATATTACAAGAATTCCACCTCTTATTTTTTTTAATAGCTCAAATTTCATTTATGTATGATGTTTTATTATCATAAATGAGGATCATCACAGGCCACTTTACTTTGTAACTTTGTAATTTTCTATCAGGTAGAACTTTTGTAACCCCCTCCAGCATATAAAGGCTTTAATTTTATTCTAAAATGTTGTAGGACACACATTTGAATTGACCTTGTAATTTGAATATTTTCTTATAAAATTTAAGTATTTTATAAGAAACCATACCTTACTGATTAAAGTTCTGTTTCTTTAGGACCTGTTTTATGGGCTTAATCTATCTTTCTAACCTTATCATTAGATCTATATATACGTTGTGCCATAAGGGGTATACTCTTTATGTAGCATTTTTCACGTGCTTCTTTTCCCCAAATAAATTTAACAAAATTCGCCTCCGTATAACTCAGTTTCCATCTTTTTCCTTGCCTATTGTCAGAGCTTACATAAGAAATTAGTAAAATTTTAATCTTACTTGGGTTCCATTTCTCTGTGGTAGGTTTAAAATGAGCAATTGATAATGAGTTATATACTGTCTTTAAGGACGGAGAAAAGTGATAGCTTCAGCTAGAACGAACAGAAGACGTCAGACTGTTGAGGCTGAGGCTAACTCTGAAAGGTATGCCATGTACATCTAGAATATGTAAAGAAGCCTATCTTCATTTTTAAAAAATTATCTAGAAGTTAAAAAAATTGTAGTTTGCTTATATTGTGAATATATAACAAGATAATCTGAAAATGTATAGCTTTTTAGATTATCCAGGAGTATTTGACTTCCTCTGGTTTGTGTGCTTTTCCTATTGGTTGACATGACTTTTAGTACTATGTAATTATTATGTTTTCAAATTATATTTCCATTTATTCATGTAATTAAAAGATCACGTATGTATGACATCTCTGTATTTGAATTGGCAAACTACTGAGGCTTAGATTTGGGTCCTCTACATTTATAACGATAGAATAATTTTGCCTGTAGTTTGGATGGTGTCAGTGGTGTAACTTATTTTTGATTTCTGCCAATAAGCCTCTGTTGGAAGCTGAATGTTTACAGCTGTCTTGTGTTCATTCATTCATAGGTAAAATGTACATATTTTCAGTATGTAATTTTAAAGGTTTGATTAAATTGAAAATATCTTTTGGGGATACTTGCTGTTTAGTGTTTTAGGAATTTATTTGCCCAAATAAATAGAACTTATTTTTTTCACTACTTGAATATCCCATAAAATTCTTGGGCAGTTGCTAGGATTCCTGTTTAATTATAAGCTTCATTATAGAAATTTAAATTTTTGTTTTTTGCTTTATTAAGACCAGGTTCAATGTAGATATAAAAAGAAATTAGTTAGGTTTTCCATGGTTCACTTAGCTAGATAGCCAGTCAGTGTTTCTTGGTTTTGAGATTTTAGTTTTAAGCTCAATGGAGTCAGGATATCAATCACACACTGATAGAATGACAGAAACAAAGTTTTATTTATAAATAAACTGGTTTTAAAGCTTATATTTAAATTGGTGTGTTTCAACATCTGTTTAGTGATCATGAAGTTCCAGAGCCAGAATCAGAAATGAAGATGAGATTACCAAGACGAGCCAAAACAGCAGCACTAGAAAAAAGTAAACTTAACCTTGCACAATTTCTCAATGAAGATAAAAGTTAGGAGAAGAAATGATGGAGGTGGAGTCCTTTGAGAAATGGCCTTTAAAATTATGTTCAGTTCTTTGCTTTAATAAAGTTATCCTTGTATGAAAACTAAAGTCTGATTCTTGTAGAAATTTCTGGTGTGCGATTCCACATTGTTTTATCCTGTATTGAATCTATAAGTGTGCTTACTGCTCCATCTGCTATCAACCATGGATTTAATAAGACTCTAAGGTGGGCCCAGGAACCTGCCTTTTAACAGGCCTCCCAGGTGATCCTTATGAATTTTCATGTTTAAAATCATGGCACATGGGCAACATCTAAGTGTAACTAGCTGGCTGCTTGCTTTGAGAAACTTGACTTAGCTGTGGCATATCCAACATAGATAATAACACTGCAGAACACATTTTAAAAATGACATCTTAAGGACAAATAAATACCACAAACTAGCCAGAAATAAGCTTATTTCCAGGGAAGACTAGTATGATGAACCAGAGTCCCCAGCATCCAAGTTCAAGTTATCATTTTGATAACTTTGTGATCCTTACACTTTAAAATATTTTGATAATGCTACTTATGTGGGTGATTTTTTTCCCCAAAGTGTTTGCATGTGACAGCCCAAGTTTGCTTATGTTATGATGCTTCCTTGTTAGGGAGATATTCACATGTACATATTAATGATGGGGTTTTCTGTGTTTGGGATGTAACAAGATATTTATTGTGAGTAATTAAAAAATACTAGTAGGAAAAGAATGTGACAGGAAGTTCACTAGATACTAATTTATGAGCACTATTTCTTCAACTAAATTTCTGAATAAATTTGGCACTTGCCTGACTTAAGAAATTTACTCTGCCAAATCCGTCCTCTTTCCTTGTGTTAATATCCAACAAAACATCTTTTACCCTCTGATAATCCTATCATTCAGAATAGAAATACCCTAACATTGGATCTGTTTTAATAATTGTGCTTTTTTTAAGGTTTATTTCTGAGAGGCCATTTCTTTAAGGTGATGTACTCTGATGGAGCTGAAGTTAAGACTGCTGTGCTTTTCTGGGCCAGATTGCCACGTTACATATGTATAAATGCTTTATACAACTTAGAAATATAAAAGGAGCCCAGAAGTTACAAAGAATGCTTATTAAGCTAAAAGGAAAATGAAGATACGGTGGTGACATAAAACTGAAAAACAGATGATTGTTTTTCATTCTCTTGGCTGTCTTTTCCTGTGCTTCAAATTCTTTATGTAAGCCTTTTTGTTAAATCCCTGTCATTTAAAGAATTATTTGGGGGGTGGGGTAAGTAGGGATAAATAAGGTCTTAAAAGGTATGCCGTAAGTAAAAGTCTTTAGAATCTCAATAAACTAAATCCCTTTTAATCCATAGCTATCCAAAGGGAATCAGCCATGTTCTTACATACTTACATGGACCCCCATACCACAGCTTGCTTTCTCTGGCATGGGAAAAATAACTTTAAGCACCAAACTTTGAGTATTCTTACTATTCAAGTTTTAGACACAATCACATAAGCCAATGATGAAGCTATGCTTTGTACTACTAAAGGAATATTATCTTCATTTTAGGACATCCTTTTACACTTTAAAATAAATGGCTAGAATACAATAAAATCAATAGATGTAAATCCATTTACCATTTTTCATTCAAAACTGATAACTTACAAAAAACCAAACAGTATTCTTATCTGCAAGAGGCACAGATATGCTGAAGAGTAAACATGCAGTTGTGCCATTGCTCTTAAAGTCCACAGACTTCATAGGTTAAAAAGTACAGAGAAATAACTGATCAGATTCTCCCTATGAGTGAAACACTTGATGATAAACTATGATCAATTTTCTATACATATATAACTTTGAAAGAGATACTTCTAAGAGATACCTTTGCCTTTTACCAATTTGCTTCGAGGTAGTTGGTATCCACCTGTTAGACAACCGTTCATGGGTCAGGTCATCAGAAATCTTTACAACACTAGCCTTCTAAATTTCACAATGCATTATATATTAAGACTTTGTGTACAGAAATAAAACTGGGGACAATTATATATTTAGGGTGTAAAAAATTCACAAAATACCATTAAAAAGAGAAACATCAAAATCCATTTGTACTGCAAAATTCCACAATGGTCTGGCATAAAACATGTAAAAAATACAAAGAATATAATCAAAATGATTAATGCTAATGATTTTATAGACAAATCACAAGACCAGAAATATTTCAAAATCAATAAATGCTATTGGCAGAAAGAATGTTGATTTACAAAATAAGGATAGTGCAAGAAGAACTGCAATCTATTTCTCTTCACTTTTGAGATTTTGGTTATGAACTGTACAGCTTGCTAGGGATGCTGCTGTCAACTTCAGATTCCATTCAATGGGATGATTAAGGCACATCTTAATGGGGCTCAGAGGGCAACTTGCTGTATTCCCATCAGACAAATTCAGTTTCTCATCAGTTTTCACTTGTAGCATGCTGGAAAAGAAAAGTGTAAAGCACTTTAGTTTTGCTTTCATTTCAAAGAAATGATCAACCTTAGAAAACTCAGTAGTTTTACCATTTGGACCTCTAAACAGCATTTGTGTCTTTTTTTTTTTTAGCTCCTGCTGCCTTAATGAACTGAATGCAACATAAGTAATTGAGAACTGACTCAGATACCCCTGGACAAAAAATAGCATATATGGATTTCATCAGTATCCCTCAGGATATTTGACCTACTGAGCTTGGCCAAATTCAACCCTTTTAACTTTTCCTTTAACCTTCCAAGGATCACAGACAGTTTGACCACAAGAAGGAATTAACCTCTGTTGAATGCCTACCATATTCTAGGCACATTCGCATGCATTATCTCACATTTCATTAACAACCAAGTAAGGCTGGTATACTGTACCAGCCTTGAGACCATAAGAGACAATAAAAGTGAGTCAGAGTTACAGTACAAATAAAATCAAGTCGCAGGACTGCAGCTGAAATACAGTCCTCGCTCTTGCTCATCTACTAGCTCTGATGAGAATCTTCTCTAAAATCACAGACTTAACAGTCCAAAGGTAGCTAGCCACTCCACATGTGATGCACATGTAATCCCAAGTCTTAAGTAATATTAACAAAAGTCAGTTCACATCTTGAGATGGAAGTCCTTATGTTTAGAAACAGCTTGATATACATTAGCTCATTTGACATGACTGATGAGTTCAATTGGGCTCATCATTCCTAAGCTTTCTCTAACTGCGTGTCAGTGATTCTGCCCGTGAGTAAAGAGGAAGCTTAGCTGTGTAGTAAAGTGGCTTACTAGAATTGGTAAATGGCAGCAGCATCCAGACTGCGCTAGCAATTTCCTGATCTCTCCTTGCAACTTCAAACAACTGACTCATTTGTCATTCCATAAACCAGAGATTTCACCTGTTAAACAGTATTTTAACAACTATCATATTTTCACTGAGTTTCTCCCACATTGTTTCACTGAATGACATGATTTCAATTTTTATAGATATGAAACAAAATGACAGCTTAAAAGACTACCAAAGACAGTAAATCACTTAAAGCCAAAATTTAGAGAGCTGATTAATGACAGTAATCTTTTACTTCCTCCTAGGACTGCCAGTCTTCATATTTATTGGTATTTTCAAAACACAGTTTGATATATGCCTCTTTGAGAAACTCTAAAGGAAGCTATACAAACACAATGATATTAATTGAGGTATCTTGGTAGGTATGTATATCAGGTATCAAACTCCCAAATAAGAAAACAATGGCATTGAGCAACAAGTCGTGGTCATAAAAATTTCTCTTCTGTTTTCTTTTTGCTATTTAACAAAGTATTCATTACAGAGTAATACTCAATAACTATATTATTGTTCTTTTCAATACTTAAAGACAAATTTTTAAAGTTACTTTTTTTAGAGAGTAAACTCCAAATTTGGGAACACAAACTCCAGAGGTGCACAAAACTATACAAATGCATGGAAAGAAAATATCAGTCAAGAAAAAGAAATAAATGTTAGTACCCACATACAGATTGACATGTTTAATTAATACATACCTACCAAAAAAGCAACGTGTTCAAAATTTGGGCACCTGTGATCTACAGAATACTAAGAACAGAACACAGCCCTTATTCAGGCCTTACGTACCATCTGGGTTCTTTATTTGATATAGACAGGGCCTTACTTTGGATAAGTACCTCTCCTAGCTTCCCCCCCTTTCACCAAAGTATGTAGTGTTAAACTAAGCCTTTACATTTGTCTATAGCTCCATTTGGTTTTTAAAGCATGTTGACTGACTCTCATTAGATCATCAGAAACAGGACTGAATAAGGGCAAAGGTTGCCTGCAATGATTATGTAGACAGCTCAGCCTATTTTCAATACTTAAGTAGTTTCACTCACCCTAAGACAGAGCCCCTCTCCACCATCTGAATAAAGGTTTACATGTGCATTTGGAAAGTATGAAAGGAAAAAATAATTTTTTAAGTCATGGAAATCCAAATAGTTATTTGTGTTTAATGATTAATGATTACTGATAATTCTAAAATATTTTTTCATATATACAACTAATAATTTAAATTTGTTTTACTTATTACTGGAGGTATGTGATGGTTCATTTCTGTCATATAGACAATAAAGTAAGCCAGTCACATTGCAGAAAACATTTTAGTGTAATCAAGACAAGTCTAAAAGTATCACTTATAAAGCAGTTGCTATATACCAGGCATGATGCTACAAGCCTTTCTTACACTGACCTCATTCAGTTTTAACAATCATCCACTGAGGCTCATAGAAGTAAAATGACTGACCCAAGGTCACAAAACTGAGTGAGTCTTCAGGGCCTATGATCTGTTTATGCTATCCTGCATGCGGACTCTTGGGTTGTGTTCTGTCATGCTTCTCCCTTGTTACTACCTACTTATCTATTTCTTTAAAATACTTACTTTCCATGTCAGGTCTACAGCCATAACCTTATCCAAGAGACCTATATGTTTATAGCATGGATTTTCTTTAAAGAGGGAGCTGCTAGTCATATCTTTTAATTTCCCAGTGTGAGAAGAAAATGTCAGGGCACAGACTGACATGAGAGCTACCATGAGTGTTCTTTAGGTTGAGTTTCAGGGAACACAAGTTATCTTTTCAAAGGAAGAAAGAAGTCAAGCTATATGCATGGATAGGCAACTCTGACCTAGGATTTGGAATTTGAATAGTTACTATAACGTCCCAGAAACCATCAAATTTGAACTTATTTAATGCCAGTGGGTGACTTGGCTTATTTTCCTCTGGAAATTGTGTCTTCTATTGTAGTAGTAGTTTAGTCACTAAGTCGTGTCCAACTCCTGGTGACCCCATGGACTGCAGCCTGCCAGGCTCCTCTGTCCATGGGATTCTCTAGGCAAGAATACTGGAGTGGGTTGCCATTTCCTTCTCCAGGGGATTTTCCCAACCCAGGAATCAAACCCGGGTCTCCTGCATTGCAGGCATTCTTTACCGACTGAAATTCAGTAAAAAAAAAAAAAAAACCATTCACTGATAGTTGTTACAGCTCAGCACTATCTTTGGGTCTGATCTCTCCACAAATCTGTCCAAATAACATGAAAGGGCTGTCAATGTGCAAAACTAGAGCAGAGAACCTTCATGAAGTAGACAGGTGTATTCCCATGTTTTTCAGTAGTAAGTAACAAAAATGAAATCACTGTCTACTGGAATATAAATTTGATGGTTCTTAGGTTCTAGGAGGCCAATATAGGACCGTGCCACACGAAAAAAATGTTTCAGTTCTACATGGAGCTGGCATGTGTTCACCATCCAGGTCTGCTGGTAAGTAAAGTAAAATCCTTAACAATATCTACCTAATATATTAGGAATATAAAAGTGTGTGCTGGTATCTGTTTTAAAGGGTTTTGCAGCTTGGTAAGGAGGTGGTGGGCAGGGCAGGTGGGGAGGGAGTATTCATAAAATACCAGAATTAAAAGCAGTAAAAGGAGTAACCAAGGACAAAGGGATTACAGAGAAGGGAAAGATTAATCCTAGAAATTGATTAACATTTGAAATAGGTCTTTAGGAATAAGAATTTCAGGAAATTGGGACAGAAGGAGATTTTAGATCCTGAGTTCTGATCCTAAATCAAATCACTCACCTGCTGAGTGTACACTCCTTAGCCTCTAAGCTTCAATTTAACTGGATAGTGAAGATAGAATATCACATCTTAAGGGTAATGTGACTATTAAATGAGTTTATGTAAATAAAGCACCTGGTATAGGGAATGCATGTAATATGCCTGATTGGACACATAGTAAGGAGTCAATAAATGTGAATATTAGTACTAATAACAAAAATCAAAATAAAACATTACATGTGTGGGGATAAACTATGGCAGATACATATATAATCTGTTTTTGCAATTTTTACCATATGTTTCCCCGGTGATTCAGCAGTAAAGAATCTGCCTGCAATGCAGGGGACTTGAGTTCTATCCCTGGGTCAGGAAGACCCCCTGGAGGAGGAAATGACAACCCACTTCAGTATTCTTTTCCTGGAAAATCCCATGGACAGAGGAGCCTGATGGGCTTCAGTCCATGGGGTCGCAAAAGAGTCAGAAATGACTTAGCGACTAAACAAGTAATTTGTATACAGCAGGTTAATTTTGAATCTCTGGGCTTTGAGGAGGATCAAATGTAAAAAAGCTATAGAATGCAGCCAGGTAAACATGGTGCACTAGTCAACCATGAGCTTTAACACGACCAAATAAATCCTTTCTCTTGCTGGAAAACTGAGTGTTAGGTTGTACAGCTGTTGTATTTGTTTGTTTTTAAAAGATATAATTTATCTGAAGAGTAAAATTGCCTTTTGGTAAGACACTGATGAATTTAAAAGCTTTGGCAGATTGTTAAAGTGGGAAATTTTAAGTCAGCCATTTCTCTGGATTTGCTTTTGGTTATTTGATATGGTTATCTGGAGGAGCAGAAGAACCAGGTGTTTAGGAGCAAGACCTTGAAAGCCAAGTCTTAGAATAGAATCCTAGAGTTGCAACTTGCTGCTACCAATTTTAGAAAAATTACATTTTCAATAAAAGATCACACATGGTACACGCAGGATGTGCTTACTTAGCACTACCATGATTATTAAAGAGCAAACCGAAATAATCAAAAATTGAAAAGACGACATTTAGAATTTAATCATTTCACTAAGAAGTGAGATATCTACCTGAATTTTTAGCTAAATGGAATGACGGAAACTATAGTCAGATCAAAGGTACAAAAAACAAATTTTCTTCAGGATTCAATGAATAGTTTGCACTGCTATGTGATTTAGAAGTGATTCTCAGTCTTGTAGGGATCCCTGAATTTCTTAGTGAACTTGCATATTAGTACAACTGTGCCTAAAGCAGTATATAAAATAGGCATTCAAATATCCAGAAACTACATGATTCAGATACCTTTATAAATAAAATATAAAATTTCAGTAGTAAATATGAAAGTAAAAGCAATTAGGAAGCTGTTTATCTAAAATAATGCCAATTAACTGTAGACAATCACAGAACCTGGCATGATGTAAATGTTTTTTGACCCTGTTCCCATAGGCCTTCTCAGGAACTTATCAATGATCATCATCAATGGTTCCAACCCTTCTTAAATATAACATCTGTGGCAGATTAATTAATGACTTCGGTTCTTCATCCATCACTGTATTCACTCTGCCCTATCTATTTGACCATGCCCTCCCATCCTGACCCACCTATGTGATGTGCTCTGGCTTAATGGGATAATAGCAAACATGCTATTTATAAACAGCAAACATGACGCTAGCTGAAGTTGAGAAACTGGACATTTATGTTCACTTTTACACCTCTGCTTCCGCCCTGAGAACATGCCTGGCTGGCTTGCTGGATGGCTCTGAGACACAAGGAGCAGGGCTAAGCTGTTCCACTCGATTGCCAGCTAACCCCAAGACACTGGAGGGAGCCCAGCCAATATCCAAAGAACCTCCAGTCATACTTGCCAATCACTGACTCAAATACTTAAATTACTTTGAGCTAATGAGTTTTGATGTGGTTTGTAAAATGTAGCAAGTTGTGGCAATAGATAAATAATAGACCATCTCTTCTCTTTTGGATCCTCACCATCATGTTTAAACAAGTGCAAGGTCCCTCGTTCCTTAAAAAAACAACTATGGCTTCACTCAATCTTTTGACCAACCTAGACAGCATATTAAAAGCAGAGACATTACTCTGCCAACATAGTCAAAGCTATGGTTTTTCTAGTAGTCATGTATGGATGTGAGAACTGGACTATAAAGAAAGCTGAGCGCCAAAGAACTGATGCTCTTGAAATGTGATGTTGGAGAAGACTCTTGAGAGTCCCTTGGACTGCAAGGAGATCTCACCAGTCCACCCTAAAGGAAATCAGTCCTGAATATTCATTGGAAGGACTGATGCTGAAACTCCAATACTTTGGCCACTTGATGTAAAGAACTGACTTAATTTGAAAAGACCCTGATGCTGGGAAAGACTGAAGGTAGGAGGAGAAGGGGACAACAGAAGATGAGATGGTTGGATGGCATCACTGACTCAATGGACATGAGTTTACTCCGGGAGTTGGTGATGGACAGGGAGGGCTGCCTTGCTGCAGTCCATGGGGTCACAAAGAGTCGGACACAACTGAGTGACTGAATTGAACTGACTATTTTTCGTCAGATTACTTTAATGAGCTGTCCTATACTTGCTATCACCATTTTCTATACCTCTTATTCTTTAACCTAGCTTCCCGGAGAAGGCAATGGCACCCCACTCCAGTACTCCTGCCTGGAAAATCCCATGGACGGAGCAGCCTGGTGGGCTGCGGTCCATGGGGTTGCTAAGAGTCGGACACAACTGAGTGACTTCACTTTCACTTTTCACTTTCATGCATTAGAGAAGGAAATGGCAACCCACTCCAGTGTTCTTGCCTGGAGAATCCTGGTGGGCTGCCGTCTATGGGGTCACACAGAGTCGGACACGACTGAAGCGACTTGGCAGCAACAGCAGCAGCAGGAGGCAACCTAGCTTCCAGGGCTTTTGCTCCATGAAAACAGCACTTACTAAGTCACCAGTGAAATAAATCTAACAAAGGATCTTTAGTTTTTTGACCTTTTGGCTTCCTAACAACATTCAACACTTTTGGCTGTTTCTTCTGCTAGGGACTGGATTGTGTCCCCCTCCCTTCCCACCACCCCTCCAATCCCCCATCCTCAGATTTATATGTTAAGAGATATGGGGCCTTTAGGAGTAATTAAGGTGAAATGAAGTCATAGGGTAGGCCATAATCCAATAATTCCTTAGAAGAAATGGAGTAGCCCTCACAGTCAATAACAGTCCTAAATGCAGTACTTGGGTGCAATCTCAAAAACAACAGAATGACCTATGTTCATTTCCAAGGCAAACCATTCAAATCACAGTAATCCAAGTCTATGCCCCAACCATTAGTGCAAAGAAGCTGAAGTTGAATGGTTCTATGGGGACCTACAAGACCTTCTAGAACAAACACCAAAAAAAGATGTCCTTTTCATCATAGGGGACTAGAATGCAAAATTAGGAAGCCAAGACATACCTGGAGTAACAGACAAGTTTGCCTTTGGACTAGAAAATGAAGCAGGGCAAAGGCTAAGAGAGTTTTTCCAAGAGAAGGCATTGGTCATAGCAAGCACCTCTTCCAAAAATACAAGAGATGACTCTACACATGGACATCACCAGATGGTCAATACTGAAATCAGATTGATTATATTATTTGCAGCTGAAGATGGAGAAGCTCTATACAGTCAGCAAAAACAAGATCGGGGGAGCTGATTGTGGCTCAGATCAAGAACTCCTTATTGCCAAATTCAGAGTTAAATTGAAGGAGGCAGGGAAAATCCCTAGGCCATTCAGGTATGACCTAAATCAAATTTCTTATGATTATACAGTGGAAGTGACAAATAGATTCAAGGGATTAGCTCTGACAGACAGAGTGCCTGAAGAACTATGGACCAAGGGTCGTGACATTGTACAGGAGGTGGTGATCAAAACCATTCCAAAGGGAAAAAAAAAAAAAATGCAACAGTGCAAAACAGTTGTTTGAGGAGGACTTACAAACAGCTGAGAAAAGAAGTGAAAGGCAAAGGAGAAAAAGAAAGATATATCCATCTGAATGCAGAGTTCCAAAGATAAGAAAGGAGAGATAAGAAAGCCTTTCTAAGTAAACAATGCAAAGAAACAGAGGAAAACAATAGCATGGGAAAGACTAGAGATCTCTTCAAGAAAATTAGAGATACCAAAGGAACATTTCATGCAAAGATGGGCACAATAAAGGACAGAAATGGTATAGACTTAACAGAAGCAGAAGATTTTAAGAAGAGGTGGCAAGAATACACCAAAGAACTATACAAAAAAGATCTTCATGATCCAGATAAGCACGATGGTGTGATCACTCACCTGGAGCCAAACATCCTGGAGTGCAAAGTCAAGTGGGCCTTGGGAAGCATCATTATGATCAAAGCTAGTGGAGGTGATGGAATTCCAGCTGAGCTATATCAAATCCTAAAAGATGATGCTGTGAAAGTGCTGCACTCAATATGCCAGCAAATTTGGAAAACACAGCAGTGGCCACAGGACTGGAAAAGGTCAGTTTTCATTCCAATCCCAAAGATGGGCAATGCCAAAGAATGCTCAAACTACCACACAATTGTACTCATTTCACATGCTAGTAAAGTAATTCTCAAAATTTTCCAAGTGAGCCTTCAACAGTATGTGAACCGTGAACTTCCAGATGTTCAAGCTGGATTTAGAAAAAGCAGAGGAACCAGAGATCAAATTGCCAACATCCGCTGGATCATTGAAAAAGCAAGAGAATTCCAGAAAACCATCTGCTTCACTGACAATGCTAAAATTTTTGACTGTGTCAATCACAACAAACTGTGGAAAATTCTTAAAAGAGATGGCAATACCAGACCACCTTACCTGCCTCCTGAGAAACCTGAATGGAGGTCAAGCAACAGTTATAACCAGACATGGAAAAATGGACTGGTTCCAAATTGGGAAAGGATTATGTCAAGGCTGTATATTGTCACCCTGCTTATTTAACTTCTACGCAGAGTACATCATGCGAAATGCCAGGCTGGATAAAGCACAAGCTGGAGTCAAGATGCCAGAAGGATCAATAACCTCAGAAATGTAGATGACAGTACCCTTATGCAGAAAGTGAAGAGGAACTAAAGAGCGTCTTGATGAAAGTGAAAGAGGAGAGTGAAAAAGCTGGCTTAAAACACAAGTGCTCGGGCCTGGTGCACTGGGAAAACCCAGAAGGATCGGGTAGAGAGGGAGGTGGGAGGGGGGATCGGGATGGGGAATACATGTAAATCCATGGCTGATTCATGTCAATGTATGACAAAAACCACTACAATATTGTAAAGTAATTAGCCTCCAACTAATAAAAATAAAAAAATAAAAAACCTCAATGTTGAATAAACGAAGATCATGCCATCTGGTCTCATCAGTTCAGTTAAGTCTCTCAGTCATGTCCGACTCTTTGCGACCCCATGAATCACAGCACACCAGGCCTCCCTATCCATCACCAACTCCTGGAGTTTACTCAAACTCATGTCCATCGAGTTGGTGATGCCATCCAGCCATCTCATCCTCTGTCGTCCCCTTCTCCTCCTGCCCCCGATCCCTCCCAGCATCAGGGTCTTTTCCAATGAGTCAACTCTTCTAATGAGGACACCACAGTTCAAAAGTATCAGTTCTTCGGCGCTCAACTTTCTTCATAGTCCAACTCTCACATCCATACTTAACCACTGGAAAAACCACAGTCCCATCACTTCATGGCAAATAGATAGGGATACAATGCAAACAGTGACAGACTTTATTTTCTTGGGATCCAAATTCACTGCAGATGGTGATGCAGCCATGAAGTTAAGACGTTTGCTCCTGGGAAGAAAAGCTATGGCCAACCTAGACAGCATATTAGAAAGCAGAGACATTACTTTGCCAACAAACATTTGTCTAGTCAAAGCTATGGTTTTTCCAGTAGTCATGTATGGCTGTGAGAGTTGGATGATTAAAAAAAAAAAAAAAAAAGAAGAAGGCTGAGTGCTGAAGTATTGATACTTTTGAACTGTGGTATTGGAGAAGACTCTTGAGAGTCCCTTGGACTGCGAGAAGATCAAACCAGTCAATCCTAAAGGAAATCAATCCTGAATATTCATTGGAAGGACTGATGCTGAAGCTGAAGCTCCAATACTTTGGCTATCTTATGCAAAGACCCAACACATTAGAAAAGACCCTGATGCTGGGAAAGATTGAAGGCAGGAGGAGAAGGGGATGACAGAAGACAAGATGGTTGGATGGCATCACTAACTCGATGGACATGGGTTTGACCAAGCTCTGGGAGATGGTGAAGAACAGGGAAGCCTGGTGTGCTGCACTCCATGGGGTTTGCAAAGAGTCAGACATGACTGAACAACAACAACAATAATCCAACAGGACTGAAGTTCCTATTGAAAAGGAGACACCATAGAATGGGAGAGTGTCCTGCAAGCCAGGAGAGCTCTCACCAGAAACAGAATCCTCCAGATCTTAGACTTTCCAGTCTCCAGAACTGTGAGACAATAAATCTCTAAACATACTCTTTTTTTTTTTTTGAGACTCAGTACTGCTTTTCCTCGTTTCTTCCTGTCAATTCAAGTCATCCCACTCTACCTGGCTAATGCATGTTGCCACTTCTCAAGTTGGGGTCCCATGCTTGCTTTTTTTATACTGTCAGCTCTCATCCATACTCAGTTTCTGTTATCAATGATATTCTAGTTATCTCAATTTTTCTGAGTACTAACCCTAAAGCAGCTTTACAAAAATATCCTTGTATCACCTAATTTCATCAGATTTTACCACTGCCTGTGTTTTCTATTTTTCCCCCTCCCAATAAAATACAAGCTTGATGAAAGTATAAATCCCTGTTGGTCTTGCTCAGTATATTATCATTATCACCTAGCATACTGCAGTTGGATAAATATTTGTTAAAAAGTTAATCTGGGACATTTTTTTCTGACCATGATGAGGTAACAAGAATCTGCCCTCTCACTTTATAAACAGCACACTAAATAAATGAAATAATGTTTCTAAGATAAAGGATGACAGAAAGTAGAGATGACTGTGATTCCTGAAAAAAAGGAAATAAAAGGTGATAAGTCCTAAAATTTGCTATGGTTTACTGCTTAGAGAGTTTCCAGACTGCAATATAGGAGGAACCCAAACAGAGCTTGGGAATCTTCCTGAAAAGGGAAGACAGAGTTTAGATGTAGAGGCGTCCAGGGTGACTAGAATGTGTGGAGAACAGGAAAGAGAGGGGCAGAGAGAGCTGGCTCCAGAGCTCCCTGTGAGTCTGCAGATCAATACTGATCAGACATACATGTTTTCCAAGGCTCTGAAAAAGACCACTGAGAAGGACCAGATGGAAAATACCTAGAGGCCATACAGGACCGGATACAACTGTGTTGCCACCAAAAAATGGAATGTCCTCTTAGAACCTGGGTCAGTAGAGTCCCCGGATAGGCACTGGTGTTGCCTGACTAGTGGAGTGAAATCAGCCACTGAAAGGACACAAACACGGCTTCTGAGAACCTGCGTGGTCTGCCCCTGACATACTCT
The DNA here is from genome assembly GCF_910594005.1 of Cervus elaphus. Lineage (NCBI taxonomy): Eukaryota > Metazoa > Chordata > Mammalia > Artiodactyla > Cervidae > Cervus > Cervus elaphus. The sequence continues at coordinate 38,005,883 of NC_057831.1, forward strand.
TCAACGTTCACATGTGACATCATGCTCCTCCTTCTCTCTTGACTCAAGACACACCAGTCAAGTCTTATCTCTCTAATTCCACGAGGAATACCAAGCCTCATGTTTTTTTCACATTCACTCCTTTCTTCCTGGCAAGTCATTCCTCCCCTCCCCATTCTGCCACTTGGCCTAGTTGATGCCTACTCATTCTTCACAGCTCAGTTCAATGGACACTTCCTCAGAGAAGCCTTCCTTCACTTTGCTGACTTGGTAAGATCTCCCTATAAGGAATTCTCATCGTAAGTAAGTAAGTAAATGTTAGTCGCTCAGTCGTGCCCGACTCTTTGTGACCCCGTGGACTGCAGCCCACCAGGCTCCTCTGTCCATGAGATTTTCCAGGCAAGGATACTGGAGTGAGTTGCCATTTCCTTCTCCAGGGGATCTTCCCAACCCAGGGATCAAACCCGGAAAACCTGCACTGCAGGCAGATTCTTTACTGACTGAGCTAAAACGGAAGCCCATTCTCACAGCACCACCTATGAATTAAGAACCTGTAAGATCTGTTTAAGTTTTCTCAAATGTCTGCCTCTCCAAAGCTGACCATGAATGGAGTGACATCTGGTTTTGTCCCCCTTCATATTCCATATGACTACCATACTGCCTGGAACACAGGAGACAAAAATTTTTGAAAGAATAAATTAATGGGGTCTACAGATACTGGTTTCTAAAATCTATCATTCTATACATTTATATAACACACAAAGAAGCAAACAAATGAATTTTCCAGGTTGCCTAGAAATGGAATTGGAGGGGAAAAAATGAAGCCAAGGTCTTGCTTAAAATTAACAAAAACAAGGAGGAAAAAACATGACAGGATGAAATCATTCAGATACCTGCTCTGCCTTTGTTGTTGTTGTTGTTTGTAATTAAACAATAGGTGAATTCAGTAGGCTGTTTATTATGATAATCACAGAATACTCAGCTCAGTATAGGACAAATGAGAAAAATACAGTAGTCATGAGGGCTGAACTAAAGATTTTGAATTACTAAATGAATAGAGAAGATAAAAGGGTAGAAAAGCGGAGAAGAGAACATCTGAGGCAGGAATTTAAGGTGTGAAGTACTGAAATAAATCTCTAACAGGTGGTAGCAGCTGGTTAAGGAAGAGAAGGGTGACCCTTGAACCACTTACCTCAGATAGACAAAGCAGGTCTGGAGGCTGCAGGGAGAGAATAAAGATTTACAAAACAGAACAAAACTGGCATTGATGGCTCCCCCAGCACCACTCTGCTGGATACAGACAGGTCTTGTCCCAGGGAGATAAGAAAAAATAAAATAACTACATGTCAGAAATGTAGTGGATTGTGTGGAAAGACAGAGTGGACAACAGGGAGGGAGTGGATGGGTTTTGGGAATGAACTGGATATAATAATCTTAATTTACTAAAAACAAAAAAAAGACAATAAATTTTTTTCTAGTCACATCACATCAAAATTCTACCAGTAAAAATGGGTCAGCAAACTTTTTCTGCAAAGGGTCAGGATATTTTAGGCTTTGTGGGCTTTAGGATCTGTTGCAACTACTCAATTCAGCTTCTGCAGCATAAAACAGCAACAGACAAAACACATAGGTGAATGATCATGGCAATATTCCAATAAAACTACTAACAAGGCAGGCTGGGGGCCAGACGCAATTTGGAAAGTTAATCTTGTTTGAAAATAGTGCTGTACTTCATATCCATTAATAGGGTGAGTCAACCAAATTATCTTTCTTCAAGTTTTACTAATTATGTTGTCAAACTGAAAAAATAACTTGAAATATTTTTTGCTAAGTTCCCTGAGTTACTTTGTAACTCTAATGTCTAACAATGCCCAGTAGATCAAAAGAAAAATATACAATATTTGTTGAATAAATGGAATAGTTTTCCATTAAAGATATGGGGCAATTAGTAAAGCAGAATATTCTGTAATGGTTGACAAAGCAATGAGATATAAGATATGTGAGAAAAATTCTAGGAAAAAAAAGATAAGGAATTACCAAAATAGCTGTTTCATATAGCAAAAATACTACACTAAAACTCTTTAAAACCTAACTCTTCTTTTTAGTCAGTTTCTATGAAAATTACAATGATGGGGAAAATATCTAAATGTAAACAGAATGCATTTTATTAAAGCCTTTTTTATTTCATTAGAATGCTTTAAATTACTGGGTCACAGTTTTAACATTTTTACTGATGGCACTGGCAAGTAATAAGACGGTAATATAAAGCCCATGTAAAAAAGAACAGGTCGATATATTTATTATTTTTTACATTAAAATGTCTTTTTTTATCCAGTTCTGACCAAATTAAGAGTGTGGTTTAATTAAGACTCAAGGAGACTCTGATCTCATATGTTTTCCTAAACTCGTAAGGTATTTTCTCATGGTTTTTAATACAGAAGGAAAGCCACCTGAACTGACTGCTACTTCCTTTCTTGATTATGAAATAAAATCTATACAAAAATGAAACTTATAAATCAGATTTATCAAAATGTGATTATTTTGGCCTGAATGTATTTACTAGAGTCATCTTTTCATGGTGAATCTTAGTAAAGCACTTACAATTTAATTTTGATTACTCTAACAATTTAAGTACAAGAACAAGTCTAGTACATAAATTAACTTATATATTTATAGTCACTGCATTCTTTCTGGTAACATCACAGTAAGTACAGAGAAAGCCTAGAAGGAAACTATGTAGAGCAGTGTTTCCTAATTATGTTGCCAAAACTATGTTCTGGGGCTACCCAGGTGGCGCTAGCGGCGCCTGCCAAGGCAGGATATTTAAGAGATACTGGTTTGATCCCTGGGTCAGGAAAATCCCCTGGAGAAGGACATGGCAACCCATCCCAGCATTCATGCCTGGAGAGTCCCATGCACAGATGAGCCACGGGGTCGCAGAGTTGACACAACTGAAGTGACTTAGTGTGCAAGCTATGTTCTACGGGACAGGAAGTTTGGAGAACGTGTTTTAACATACTAATGGGGCACTGTGATTCAGTAAGCGCAAGAAAGAACTGAGCACTTGGCAATGTTACTCGACTACAGAACACTCTGCACACAGAACATCTTGGTGGACCAGTCTTTCCTGGAATATAACTTTGGAATGCTTGTGTAGTAAACCAGATTAAAGTGACTGAATCATCTGGAAACATTTTTCTATCAAAATGAAATTTAGAAAATCATCTACTCTAGTGCTTCATAATTTCCATTAGGTAATATGATGCTGAACGTTACATGAAGTAACTCTAAATTTTATTTTTAACTGTTAAAGGATATTCTGTGCTGAGGTTGCCTCAACCATACAAATTTAAAAGAATATCTTGAGTTAGGACTCAGAAAAACATGGTAAAATGTTCATTGGCAGGACCAGAGAAGGATGAGTGGTTAGTTTCAGTTTTAGGTAATTAAAAGAGTATATCAATTTCAAATCACCCATATCTCAGTGAAAATCAGAATTCTGAATGAAAAAAATATATATACATAGAGAGAAAAGTCATTTTTGAGGACAGATGACAAAACCGGAGAAACTGACAAACTGAACTTTTTTCAGTCATCTCAGAATCCAATTGAAAGTGTAAACTTGAGATTTGAATTTTTATGGAAAAATTTAACATTTTAGGAAAAATAATATGAGGATAGTAGCTTTAAGTACATACTAGGTTATTCTGGCCTAAAACTTCAGAGGTGTCCGAAGTCCATTTATTATATCCAGCTGTATATCAATTAGGAAAAGGCACACATTTGCTTTAGGAACTCAAACAACACTGACATTAAAGAGGTCTATATTATTATTTTCAATAGTCACACGTAACTTTAGATCACTATCACCACAAAAACCGTCTCTTACAACTGGTCCTTCACATACCCCTTCTGTCCTCCCTTCTAATCTATACTGTGTGCAGCTATGAGGAAAAGACTTCTTAGAAGTAGTTTGATCACATAGTTTATCATAATTCAAAGAATAAATTCTTAGTTTGATCTCTTTTCCTTCTGTTACACCCACTTGGTGAACACAGTTACTATTAAGTATAATGGCCCATCTTTCTCCCAAGCTTTACATTCTGGCAACTGAGATAAAATCACAAGGTGTTCAATCCTATTACTTATTGAGACAGTATTTCAAACATTATCCAGAGCTCAATACTCACCATAAAACTCTTAGATTACCTCTTGATTCATAGAAAATAGTCTACTATCCTAGACATTCTCCCCATAAATTATACACTGATTTGCATCCTCCTAAAAATCATTCCCACTATTCTCATGTTTTTGGCTTCCCAGGTGGCACTAGTGGTAAAAGAACTTGCCTGCAATGCAGGAGACGTAAGAGATGAGGCTTTTATCCCTGGATGGGGAAGATCCCCTGGAGGAGGGCATGGCAACCCACTCCAGTATTCTCTCTTGGAGAATTCCATGGACAGAGGAGCCTGGCGGGCTGTGGTCCATAGTGTCGCAGAGTTGGACATGGCTGAAGCAACTTAGCATGCACACATGCATTCTCATGTCTTAGGAGAGAAAGGACTCTTCTGGCCAAAACCAATCTCTATAACGATTCTCAGGATATCCCACTATCACGTCAGGGGCTTCACTCCATTTCCCCTACTTGCCATCTCATTTTTCTACTTAAGTCTTTCATTTTCCAGTGGCTTCTTCCCATTGGCATCTAAACATCCTTCAACTGGGCTTCCTCTCACTACTTCCCTATTTCCTCACCAATCTGCCATTTACATTTTTCTGTGCTAATTTTCTTCATTTCTTCTTCCTGCATTTACTCAATCATAAGAGTTCTGACTTTAAAATAACCTCTTGTGCTACATAGAAGATTTCAAGACCGAACTGACCTCTTATTAACACTTTACACTGTTGTTTTTTTTCCTTCTTAAAACATACTTCCTGGCACCATTCTCTGCTGGCTTTCCTCTTTTCTCCTGGCTACTCTCATTAGTCTCCTTTTGTACACATCTTTTCTTTTCTCTATAACTCTGTGGCTTTGAGACCCTATGTTCTTCACATTTTATACTGAACAGTCCCTTTCACTCTCATGGCTTGAATTATTTGCTGGCCCCCAAATCTTTATCTCAAGCCGAGACCTCTCTCCTGAACAAAAACTCGTAACTAGTTGCATCCTAAAATCTTTTCTTGGATACCCCACTAGATATCTCAAACTTTATATGTCTAAAACTGAACACCTAAAGTGACTATTACAATCACCTACCCCGATGTCCAAGCCAAAAACCTGATGTTAAACTTTATTCTTCTATTCTCTAAGACTGATTCTACTTCATGGATGTCTCTCAAATATATCTATTCTTCCCCAATACTGATACTATTAGGGCTCCAGATTTTTTTTTTTTTTCATTAACTGATGCTGACCTCACAATTTGTGCTATGCCTCCATCAGTAGTTTTATATTTTGCCATTTTTTCAACTACCCCCTGCCCCTTCCTAAATTCCTATTTTGTGTCTTAGCTATATGAACTAAATTAATCAGTGTTCCACACAACTCTGCTCTCTCCAGTCAACCATATTTTCCCCATGCAATTTGCTTCTGCCTGAAATACTTTCTGGACTTCTAATACTTTGTCATTCTTCAAATTCCAGCTTAGAAACAAGAATCCTTGCGTAATTCTCTGACCCTGGGTTCAATTTCCCTCTGTATTCCTATAGTCCATCTCTCTCTCCCATCATAGCACTCATCTTTCTACCAGAATTGCCTATTCACTATCCTGCATAAGATGGTAAGCTCCTCGAGAGTACAAAACATGATTTCTACCGTTCTATCCCCTTAAAACATATAATATCACACTTAAAACATAAAATACACTCTATATAGTGAATAAATAAGCAATATAGATCTTGTTTTCTTACTTCAGTGGGATAAAAAGCTTTTTGAACCTTCTATCGTGCCTAAGAGCGTATTGTAGGAATTCATTAAGTATTTGTTAAAACAAAAATACAACAGAATTGCACGTCTTCTTCCTTTCCGTGTTTCCAGTTGATAAAGCAGTACAAATGTCGTCAAGGATAACGTTTAAAATTTCTGTGTATTAAACCATATCTGGATGGTTAATCTTGAAAAGTTTAAAAACAAGGTATTTGTAAGTAAAAGCAAAACTCTTCATCAACAGAAATATTCCATTAATTCATTATTACATTGCCGAAGGAATTTTCCTAGAAAAGTCCTATTGTTAAAAGTCTCAAACTTCCAGTCACTATGTATTCAATGAAGAAGAAAAACACATATAAAATAATGAATTTTAGTGTCATTTCCAAAAAGGCAAAAAGAAGTATGGAATTATCAAGAATAATGATAAAAAAAACAACACCTTAATAAACATTTAAAAATCAGATAATATAACAAATATTGCTATAAATAGAACTTTATAAAAATAATGTCCTTGTTGATTGAGTGGGAAAAAAAAAGAATGTTAAAACAAAAAAGGAAAGTTATCAGTAAAGATAAATAAAACTTTGAGTAGAACAGGAACTATTACTATGAATTTTTAAAATGAGAAAATGTGAAAAACTCCTGATACTAAAGTTTTTTAAAATGTTACAAAAGGATTTGAAATTAATTTGAAAAATTAACAGTTAGGCATCTTCCACCTTATTTTTCTAGGGTGATATCATATTTAGTGAGATGAAAAATCATATTAAAATACATTTACATTAATACCTTAGAAAGATACAATGGTTAAGCTGGAAGTAACAAAATACAGTTCTGTTGAGAAATGACAATACAAACTATCTTTACTATGAAATGAGGATGGTGTAAAGAATTAAAAATAAAACATTACATTTTATTCTCCATTCATGGCAATCTTTTAAAAATACGTGAAAGTATTTTTAGGTGAATTATAAGTTCTTTTGAAAAAATAACTATTAGACTTCTTCCTCTTTTTTCCTGACATACTATTTGTTGTGTTACTTTTAGTTATCCTTAGGCCAAGGAACAAAGGGCATTACTTTTAGATTTGATTCATCTTTAATAATGGAGACTCTAATTTGACCATCTTTAAAATTTTAATCATTTATGTTAGTTAAAAATTTTAATCACTGCATGTGAGATATACTGAAATAGGTATTATAAAAGTTATTCAGTTAAGTAATTGAATTTTGGGGTTCATAATAATCTTCTAACCTATTAAAACTTGAGTTTAATTACTGCTTTTGAAGTTTCAAATTAAGACCTGAAAGTGTTTTTTTAGTTTTTAAAAAAGTTTCTAAAAAACATAACAAAAATTAAGCCACTAATACCTCTCGGGCCACACAAAAGACTCCCTTAAAATACACAATGTAACAATGCAACCATATGATAAAATATCCTTAAATACCCAAATGTCACCCAGTAACCCTGCATTCGTTCACTCTTTCATGTCAGGGAAGAAATCAACAAACACTACCACACTCTTACATATCCTAAATTGTCTAGCACCTATCAAGAAGCAGAACTGGAACTGGTTATGATGGCAACTAGTGTTTACATCCCATTTTTGCTAGGTTCAAGGGGTAACGGTCTCCCTGAGGCACTAATGTCAGGTTAGTATAACTGAGTAAAGCTCATAATTACTTGCTAAAGTAATTTCAGTTTGCATTCTGAATTTAGCATTACCTTAAAATTACCTCTATATGATTTTCTCCCTTGGTAGGTGATGTATTATCTCCATAAAGAAATCCTCATCTTTATACCCATGGAATCAATGTCAGATATGAAAAAACTATTTAATAAGTTGCTGACATATTGGAAAAAAATCTTGACACTTTTAAATAAATAGAATCTAAAAGTGGTTCCCAAAGCAGTATCAAAGGGCCTAACAACTTAATGGTGAATGTGAAATTGATACCCTAGGATTATTATTATGTGTTACAGTCTTTATCAAATTAACCATGAGATAGTTTTTACCTTCCAGATGGTCTCAAAGTTACTAATTTATCATTAGACAATAAATATATATTAGCTTGTAGTGTAGTAGTAAATTTTTAGATAGCTACTTGGGCATATTTATTTGTCAAACTGTTCTCTATATTTTACATTAGATCAGATGCAAAAGAAGATAGTATTTACATTAATATTTTAGAAGCTTTCTATGTCTCAAATATACTTTTCTTGAAATCCTGGACACATTTAGATGGGGGGAAGTCCACTGGGACATTTAGCAGCACCTAATTTCATGAGTTTCATACTAGGTGCCAAGAAATTAGATTGTCCAAATATTTTGGAAATAAAACTAAATCAACTGTTCCTTTTCTATCCATCATCTAATATTTCACTCAAGGCACCTACAATGAAACTAAAATTAAGTAGAGAAAAACTTACCTAGTTGGTATTTTGAATAAAAGTTTGCCATTTGTCCACTGTTGCAAGACTGTCGTTTATGTCTTTTTGTTGACATTTCTGTGGTCTTCCATGGTGGTCTTTTTCTTTTGTTCAATTTGCTAAGAGCTTCACAATTATCAGGATTCTTGTCATAGTTAACACATTTATTTAATTTACTATTTTCAAGTTGGGCAGGAAATTTATCGCTTGAAGGATTATTTGCTTTAGCATTTTCTATTTCTTTAGATTGCTTTTTAAAAGAATTTTGCCTAGCAGACTGGGATCTTAAGGTAAAGCGCTTTGATTCTTCTATGTGAGTTTGACGATTATTTCCACAGTTAGATTCAGGAGAGTAAATGATGGTATTTAACTTAAAAGTATTTCTGTGTTCGAGATAGTTGATTTTCCTCAAAAATATTCTACAGTCTTTTAAGGTTTTTGACCTCCAATTATTTAAACATACATTTCCTAGTCTTGGTCCCTTTTCAAACTCTTTTCGGCTGCAGTTTGTTCCATTCTCCTTTGCTTCTGAGTTAAATTTATTCTCTAAACTAGCATGTGTTTTGAAATCAGACATGGCCAACCTCTGTTGCAAAAAGTTATCCCTGATCTCAGCTGGGAAAATAAACTGATTATCTACTGTGTTTTTTCCTTGGAGTGGGACGTCAGCATTTGTTACTCCCTCAGTCTTACTCAAAAGTTGGTTCTGGCAAAAAAATCTTAAGTTCCTCCTTTTAGATATCCAAGCACCTGTCCCATGGCTGTGCAGCTTTCCCTCTCTTCTCCACCTTTCATGATGCAACCTCTTAAACTCAGTTCTTTTTAATCTAGTTAGTGTTAAATTACTTTTCACATTTAAAAGCGGGGAGCTAACCATTTTATGCAGTATATGCAACTTCCCTGCTGACTTTGAAGGTGAAGATAGTGCAAATTTTTTAAAGTGCTTTCTGAAAGGGCTGGTATTAAAATCAGAATATTTCGTCCCTAATTTAATTCCTCTGGTGTTTATTACTTCCAAAGGGTTTCGTGCATTTGCTTTTCTAACTAGTGAAAGAGACTGTGTTTCTGTTGTTTGCATAAACCAGGTACAGAGTTCATTCAAATCACACTTTTTCTGAAAAAGCATTTTTACAGGTGAAACCTCAAGTTCTAAAAGACAGGTCTCCAAAGGGCTTGCTATTTTGAAGTTATCATTTTCAATGGGTTCTCTTTTTTTATGAACACAATTTTCAGCTTCATCTCCACTCACAGGCACCCAAGCATTTGTTATTTGTTCAAATCTATTGTTTAATTCCTCTAATAAGGAATCGTTTGAAGTAGAAGCAGCCCACCACCTGAGCAAAGGGTTTGATGAAATTATAGGGTCCAAGGATACTTCAGAAATGGGTATTAATTTATCTTCCAAATGTTTTTTTGCATTCCTTGAATTTCTAGCTCCTGGCGTACCTTTGGAAGCTATTTTAATCCTTGACTGCTTATGTTTGTCCTCCTGACTTTTACCTTTCTGCAAACGGAGCTTATATGACTTATGGAGCAGGGAATTTCTATAAATAAGTGAACTAGAAGATGCTAATGAATGTAAGAAATGCAGAGATGGTTTTCGGTCCCTAATAGAATGTCTCAAAGGTATAGCAGCAACCATACTTTTCGATTCATTCTTGAATTTGTCAGCTTCAGTGTGCCTTGTATCCATGCTGCACTGGCGATTTTCTTCAAGCAGACTTTTCTGGAATATATTCTCTTGTTCTAAAGGAGGTAAGCAGCTGCTAATACTCACTTCTCTCTCCTGAGGTGAAATTCTATTGATAGTCACAGATATGCCAGAGATTTTCACTTTTGCAGGTCTACCAGGCTTCCTAATTATTGCCAAAGGCTTCTGATTTGGTCGAATAATGTTCTTGGAAGATTGAGGTATCATAGACTTGTTCTTGAAAGGTCTAACATATTCAAAGCCAGACCCCAAGATTTCACTTTCAGTAGTCAAACTTGAAATAGCACTTATTCTTTCACTCAAGTCAGTGTCATATTCTCTAATACTTCTGAGACTATTATATTCTGTTGGAAAATCAGTAACATTATTTTTTAAAGACATACCACTGCTTTTGTTTATACTTCCTTCAGAAACATGCCTTTTAGTTCTTCTTGACCTTCCATAAATAACAGTTACTATAATACTCTTCTGATATAAACCTTCTTTTACTTCTGATATGAGACACTCTGGGCTTTTCTTTTCAGCACTAATGGACTCATCTTGGCAAATGGAGATGTCTGTTTGGTCAGTTTTAGGTTTCGGTGGTCTTCCAATTGGTCGCTTTATCTGTTTCACAACCTGGGGACCTATTTTTTTAGGTCTACCTGGTTTTCTTTTAAAAGATGAATCAATCGTATTGCTTGAATATTCTTTAGGTAACTCTTGTGGGTTATCATTCTTCATATCATCTGTAAACACTGCAGAGGATTCTGCAGTTTCTTTTGCACAATTAAATTTGTTTAGTTCTTTTTGGAAAATGTCACCATCATTAAGATTAGAACTATAATTTGCAGAGTTAGCATTTGGGATGGTCTCATTTGTTTCTTTTCTGTTTTCAGTTACTTGATGAGTTGGTTGCTTTTCAGAAGAAAAATCATGATTTGATTCGGAATTACTGACTGAAGTTAAAGTATATTTGACTCCTTCACTGCTTTTAACCTCAGATAAAAACATGAGTTTGATAGGACTAGAATAGGTGGCAAAAGAAGAGCTTTCAATGGTTTCATATTTTCTTGGTACATTTTCAACACTGGAAATCAAGCTATTTGTGTTTAAAACAGATGACTTTTTCTGGTTATTAAGTTGTTTGCTAATCAAATCTATTGTAGGTATATGATTGGTTTTAATATTGGTGGATGCTACTATGGATTTTGATAAACTTTGCTCTTTGCATGTCATTCTACTTACAGTTAGAGTCATATTTCTACCAGCAGGTTGATCTTTACCATCAACTTCTATCAATTTCTTGGATGCTTTATACCCTTCTGATAATGACTGATTATTCCAAGACTTTTTGGCCATATTTATTGTATCTTCCAAACGTTCCACAACAACTTGTAAATTAGAATTCATTGCAATTTTGTTTAAATCTATACTATGTGAGCTTTCAATCTGAATATTTTTTACTGCGTCTTTTCTTTTGGTAGAGTCAGAAACTTTTTTGGCCTTAGGGGATTTTTTGAAAACATAATTATTTGTTACATATATAGAATACCACCCTGGAGGTACAATATTTCGTTTGGTTCTGCTCAAAAGTCCAGGGACATCACTTTTCAAAGGAGTTTGAGTATTCTCTAATTTTGGATTCTCTTTATGATTTTGCAAAAACTTTTTCCTAGCCACAGATTTCTCCTGTGATCTCCTTATGCTCATTTCCTCAGGAGAAGCTGTTTTAAAGCTTTCTGAAAATGCATCAAAAGCCAAGTTAGATTCTAAATTATTTAGAGGTAGTTGCAATGACTGTAATCCATAATCTGGTAAAAAGGATGTTTCCACATGATTATTATCTTGCAGGCTTTTAGAATTTTGTAAAGAAGGTCCTTGGCAATGATAGAATTGCTCTTTGTCTGCTGAAAAGAGTTCATCATTGCGCAAAAACTTCCTTGGATTTTTTCCGGTGTATTTTTTTCTCATAAAGTTTTCATCAAGACTAGCAAGTTCTCTTTTTATCTGTAAAGACTGCCTTCTGAATATGGGTGAGTCAGGAGAGCTGTGCATTGCAAATAAGGTTTCTTGACGCTTTCGAAATCTTGTCTGAATAATTTTATTTTCTATCTTTTTATCATGTTGACTCAGTAATTCCATAAAACTGTAATCACTGGCCTTTGCATTATGCAAAAGAGAGGTTATTAAATCTCTCAATTTTAAATCATTATCTGTATTGCAATCACTGCTAGATAATTTTATAAGGTTTGTCATATCTATTGTTTCTATTGATTTTAATTTTTCATTAATACGATCCATTAAATCTTGAAAAATTATAGTAGTTTCACCCTTTTCATGATTTGTAGTACAATTATTGCTGTCTTCTAAGAGCAAAGAATCAGAGTTACTGGATTTTTTAGTTTTAGGCATTTTACCTTCATGATCATCTTCATCACTGCTTATTTCCGCTGGTGTCAGAGATGGAGGCTGGTTAATGTTTGTTTCAAGTCTATTATTTTCTAAGGCTGAACACTCTGAGATGACATCTTTCAATTTTTCAAATCCTTCAGCCTGCACAGGTGATAATGGTGGGGGTGAGGGACTTCGAGATCTACAAACATCTTGAAGACTTACTGAAACATCACATATTTCCCTTGATGAAAGAGGACTCTGAAAGCCTGATTTTGTGGAATGAATGTCTGCTAACAGTCCAGAACAACACCTGTGAGAATTGTAACTGTTTGTAATTCCTCTATTCACCATGGTCTTAATGTGTTCAATAGTTACAGTTTGGCAAGATAAACAATGTAAATCTTTAATACAGACTGGCAGAGGCACAAAACCAGGGCTTTGTCTTTCATTCTGTAAATGCCCTCTTTCTGCCAGCCTATATTCACAACTACAGAACAGACCATCTAAATCATCTTCAATTAGGGGATTCTGAGACTCTGAAGACACAGTATAGGATGAATTACAACAGCAAAGAGAAGCAGCATTCTGCTCTTGGACTAGAAATTTCAACATAGCCAAAACTTGTTCCTGGTGATGTATGCACAAAGATTCCAAAACTTTGCTTAATGCTGATTTTCCTTTTTCCATTTTAGTAGCTTCCTCTGATTTTGCAGTTGAACTAAAAATAAAAATCAAACAAAAAATGAATTACAGCAAAAATACTAATATTAATTTTAACAGAGCTTGAAATAGATATTTTGATATTGCTGGACTCCTAATTCCTATGGAGAGCTGTGAAAGTGACATCTTGATTATTGCTTACCGAAAATATAATGAAGCACTTATGACAATTTCCCATGACAAAATATGAGTCAAAGCAAAACCCTATTTTTTGTGTAATATAAAGGCTGCTACTGATAGATATGGTTATATTTACAGATTGCTAATGTTTAGTGCTTTGGCTATATTAAGAATATTTAATGGAAAGTGCTTCAGAAGGAGTTAAAATTTTTGTAAAGTAAATATTTTATAAGTTATTTGGTAGTTATCAGTCCATATTAGTACAGATAAGATAAATAAGATGTAGGAGAAAATCTTTCTTATCTTTATTTAAAATAGATATTTTTCAATGTAGTGAAAATAAAATTATTAATAAAAAGTTTTGTATAGTCAAAAGGAAAATTAAGGGATTTAGATTTCATATAACAGGCATTTTAACCTAGTAATAAAATAAAAATTTAAGCTATTTAAAAATGTAATCTATTTTTAATTTATTTTAAATACTAAATTAATTACATCAAAACTAAAGGCATTACTTACCTAATTATTTAATTTCAAATGCTGGAAAATATCCCACTGCAGAAACTAACATAAATCTAATGGAAACTAAAACCCAGGATTACTTAGCAACCAATGTATAAGTCTATAAAAAAAAAATCTTTCTAATCCAATACCAGCAGCAAGAAGAATAAAATATATTAAAAGAATTCTGTTTCAGAAAAGTATCTATTTAAATTAAACATATCACCAAACTCTGTACATGAAAATAGCCTCCCACTTGTGATTTCTTATATTTGTTGTTGTTAGTTACTGGTTTGTATAAATTTTATTTAGGGTTGGAACTGAAATATGCTGACTATGAACTGCAGTAGAAGACTGTATTTTGCTTAAATAAAGGGTTATATTCACCAATATTAAAAATTAAATAATTTCTTTAAAATGAAAGTGAAACTGATTTTAAAAAGTTCCTCCCTAAATCCAGTTTAACCTGTTTCACAGATAAGTAGGCAACATGTTATCTACATTTTATAAAATTTCTGTTGAGTAGCAAAAACACCAAAGCAAATGTTTCAGATTAGATAAAAATTTTTCTGGAAAAAAGATAATTTTACTAGATTCAACCAATGTTTTGCTGCTAAAACTAGTGTGGGATTTAACATAAAGCAGTTATCAAACAGAGAGGAGAGATGAAATTACAATAAAAATTTTGAAGTCCACTGTCATCTCTAGACAGATGAAGACAGGACATGACCTCGGTATCTCTTCCCTTTGGAAAATAATTTTTTTGTAAATTTTGTCATGGTTGGAGTATAAAATGATTGAACTGACTCCAAAGATTCACTACTGTATAGCTCAGAAAACATATGTAGAGATAAAGGCACAAGTAAATGTTAACCGTCAATAAAAGAGTGTAAGTGGTATTCTGTTCTTTCCCAGCAAATTAAAAACTATAATTTTCACATAAGCAAAAGAAAACCCCAAAAGTTCTGACAGGTCCATTTCCAACACGTTTGTTTAAAAGTTATGTTATGGCCTATTAAACGTATCTATGACTAAAGAGAGAATTTACATGCTTCTCATAAAAATAACTCCCTAAAACTGGTTTAACCTGTTTCACAGATAAGTAGGCAATGTTGTATCTACACTTCATAAAACATTGTTGTTTGACTAGAAGCAAAAACACCAAAGCAAATTTTGCAAATTAGATAAAACTTTTTCAGAAAAAGACTATCTATTTTTTAAACATTACTATGCTTTCGTAACAGTTCCTGAAATGCTCAAGTGATTTTTTCTGTTAGTAGTCTAGAGCAGAACTAATCAAAATTAATGACTAGTGTTATTGTGAAAATCATTGAAAGATTTTTATAGCTCCCTTTTGACATTCCAAGAAGTCTATACTTTAAGAATTTCTTATTCAGTTGATTATTTTTAATAGTGGAACTTCGAAAATCTCAACAATATCATAGGGGCCAATAATTTCAATCTAATGTCATATGAAGAACAGCTTTAAAAAGTTACTAATTAGATATTCAGATATTAAGATTTTATACATCTCTCTCAGATATCGGATAACTAAGTTCTCAAATTAGAGAATTCCACAATATGCTTATTTGGCTTCAATTATTTTCATTTCTGTATTTTTTTGTATGTTAGAATCTCAAAGAAAAACCGAATGTATGAGTAAATAGTTGAATACACATAAGCCTCCAATCTAGAATTTATTCTCACTTAACTACATAAAGATTCTTAATATTGTATGTTTCACAGCTCCATTGCTTTTCATGCTAAATTTTTTTCTAACCTTTTCCTGTTTGATTTATAAACAAACACATCCTGCTTATTTTTTCATAAGTTTCTATCCATTTTCCCCATTATAAGCTTTGTTGCTGAGAGTTGTCTTTAGAAAAAAGTCAATTTCTATTATTAATAAAACTGCTTCCTAGAGTGAATCAAAGAAGCCAGTGTAGTCAAGTTTTCTTTTCTTTTCTCTTTTTCTTTTACTGAATGAATGAGTAAATCAATCACACACCAACAGTGTTGTAAATTTAAGTGCAAAAGCATTGAAGTGCTTTACTACAAATTACAACCTAGAAACACGTTAACTGAACAATTAAAATTCATACAATCAGATTTAGATATATAACAACACAAAGTAGAAACAGAATTACAGTACATTTACAACACAAGACAGATACATGAATTCATTAGAAAATATTGTAATAAATAATTCATGAATTATAGTGCAATTGATTTATGCATAAATATAACTAATTGCCTAACAATCAGTTTATATTAACAAAATCTGTCAAAATCAAGGCAGCCACAGAGTTTTACTAAATTACTGCGACAATGAAAATACTGTAATTAAAGAACAAATACAAGTATTTGTACTGTAAACAACTAAAAAAATCAGTCTCACTAAAGTTAGTATACAATTTAATATAAAATTGTCATTAGCTACCAGAAATGGTTTAAACAACTTTACTGAGCAGTAGTTTTCTAAAAACAGAGGCACTGTTTTTTCTTTTCCTTCTTTTTTTTTTAATATAAAATACTTGAGGAACATTCAAATAAGTAGAAAGCACATAAGGATTGCTTTCACCTTCACTAAAAGTCTGCTGAAACTGGATTTTTCAGAAAATTGTCAATTAACAAGTAGTAACTGGTAACTAAATTTATAAAGTACTTTGAAAGTTAAACATAAAGAACACCTTAATAGAATCACTGGGGAGAAGGGGAACCCATAAATTTCCCTGCCTTTCCTAGTTTGTATAATCAAAAGTTAACTCAATAATTAGAAACATTTTGTTTCTTTTAAAAGTTATGGGTTGATCATTACCTATAAACTATCAAAAAATATTTAATTTACTATTTCTGACCAAAAATAAATAATACGAGTACTAAAATGCTGCAAATTAACTATAATATCACCTATAAAACTACTGATCACTGTGAAGTCAATAGCAAAATGATCCCTGATTTTATGAATCCTGTAAAGTTTTTGGTCAGGTCATCTTTTAAATGATATAAAAGTGTTCTGTAAGTATCCCTTTACTATAAACTTCTCAATCAATTTATTAATGTAAATATAGTGTGAGGAATAAAAAAGCTCAATACAATATAAATATTATGTAATGCATTCAAACCCCCAAATTTTTGCAGGTAAAATTCTGTATAAAGAGGTCAATAAAATTGTGTTGAAACATTTAACTTTGTTTTTCAATGGGGGGGAAGGGAAATATATTAAATAATCCAAGTTCTGGCCCTCACAAAATATGGCTTAATTCTTTAAAAACAAAGATGACCCTGACATCTGCTGTTTTGCAATCTATTATGTATACTTTCTTGGGGGGAAAAAAAGAGCAAGAGGATTCATATCCTAGTATGCAAGTAACTTTAATAGCTGAAGAGGATTCAGTATAGATCTGAGAGACCAAATAACTACTTGGTTGTGTAGTTTTCTACTCTTCAGTTTCTTTAAACTTATGTAAGCAGTTTTTAAATGTAATAGCTGAAAATCTCTTTAGTATTATATGTATATGTGATTATTAGATACACACAAACACAAGTGTAAAAACACATGTATTTGACAAGGTGCACTTATTTTTTAAATTCAGCTTTAAGTATTCCTTTTGGACTTAGGAAAACTGGCTTAGAAAAAATGATCCGAACCTGAATTTTAACAGAGAAAAGGGGCACTCGAAGAATTTTATATTTATGAAGCAAATCCCCATTCTTTCTATGGAGGCACATGCTTTATAACATTTTACCACTAAAACTGCATACTCCATAAATCCAACATGGATACTCTGAAACACATTTTAAAACTGCTATACAAAATTACTGGTCTTTCTTATGAGTCTAGTAAAAGTTAAAATGCACTGCCCAGCTTCTAACTACCTAATTAGTAGAGAGTTTACATTACTGAAAGTTCAAAACAGCTTCAGTGTTAAATATTTGTAAATCTATTCAAGACCCTGAACAAACTGCAAATTTGGTTATTAGCAAAATGATAATGTATCGCCCACCAAAATGAAATCTGTAACTCATTTTGATAAACTGAAAATGTTTTGAAATGTCACAGCAGCAAATATATTAAAGTTACACTGAGGTTTTTCAATAGTAGGAGTGTGTCACAATCCTTAAAATTTAAAGTAGTCATAACATCAACTAACCAGCACATTTAAACCAAAATTATCATTCTCAAGCTTTTTCTGTGCACATTATAAACATGCTCTAAGTTGCATTCCAACTTTCTTTTCTAACCTTACACATTAGCTTATTTTTCAAATGAAAAACAAAATTAAATTATTTTAATAATTAAATTTAAATTACTTTTTGTTCTTAGTATTCCATCTTACATTAAAGGATTCTATAGCTGCTGGGGTTAACTATGTGTCAGTTTCTTTTTAAAGTATATACCTTATAAACCCCAACTTCCTGCTAAATCAACTATTAAATGATAAATATTAAATTTCATTATACATATCATTTAAGGTTTTCTATTTCTGGTGGATGCACTTTAGTGCATTTCATATTTCATAGAATGCACTGTAGTGTACTAATACTGTATATATTAATTTTTATTAGTGTGGAGATAGCTGTCTGTTTAAACTTTGATTGGTTGTTTCATATACTTACAATAAATGTAAGTATGTTATGCAAAAATGCTTACAAACTAGTAATATATTTCCATTAGAAGATGGTTCAACTGAATGGCTGGAGTGGTCTTTCACCAATAAAAATATTTCACTTGACAGTTACTTGTTTTCCCACAATGCTTTATGCTATTGACTACTAAAGAAAACCTGAATCTTTTTCACCTATTTATACAAGGATTAAATACAAACTATCAGAATTAAGTAAGCAACTATATAATTCTGTCCACAGTGAAAACCCTGAATAAAACTTTTTTTCAAAAGGCATGTAAGTGGTTTTTGAACTGTAAAATTTCATGTCTCCTGTCAGAGTGAGCATGTGTAATTCCCACATGTGTGTATACAGACACACAACAACACACCTGTGCACATACACACGCAAACACACATACACGCACGCACGCACATACACACACACAAACATCTTCCTAACAAGTAATCTACACAGGCTTGCTGCTGTTTTTGCAGCTGCCAGTCCCTGAATCTGTCATATTATATAACCCAGTGTCTGGTAATCGGAGTTTCTTCTTCGGAGGAGTCTTCAGTGTTCCAGATCTTTCTTTTACCTTGTATTCTAAAGTGCTGTGAGGTACCCCATAAATTCCTTGTGCTTTGGAAACACTCATTTTTCCGCTCATTACCATTGCAATAGCCTCTTCCATTATTTCATGATCATATTGCCGATAACGGCCACGTTTTTTCCTGGGCTGCTTATTATCTTTCCGATCCAATCCATCTTCAGTATTTTCAGAGGTTCCATCAACTGTTCCATTTTTAGAATTAAGACACAAAGGAGAGAGGTCCCCATGTAGAAAATAAGAGTCAACACTTGAGTGAGTTACAGGCCCAGAACATTCTATTTTGTTCTGTTTAGGGAGTATATTTTTCAGTTTTTGGAGGGCTGATCCTTCAAGGACTGGAGAGGTTTTGGAAACTTGATACATAACATCCAGCAGACCAGGACCATCAGGTTGTGGTTTTGAAATAGAACTTACTCGTAGCTGAGGAATTTTTAACTGTACAGTAGGATGTGTTTCATATTGTAGGCTTTCATTTTTTTCTTTAAATTGAGTAACCATTTTCTGTAGAGTTAACTGATGGAGGTAACTGGAAGCTGTTGGGAATTTTAATTCTGAGGTTTCAAGTAGATTGAGTTTACTTTTTTCTGTGCGCTCTGCTTGAGCTCTTGCCCACAAGGCTACTTTTTGCAGCACTGCACAAGTTTCTTTACTGTCTTTATATGAGTAACTATCATTGAAATCTCGAGTTTTGTTTTTAAAAGATGCAGGCTTCCCTGCTGGTAAGGCTTCTAAGTGGAGAAGTAAAGTTTTTTGAGGTATGCCATAAAGTATGCCTGCTTTATTTATGTCCAGTGCTCCAGACTGAATGTCTTTCAAAGCTTTTGAGAGCAAACCATCTGCAAACTCAGCACTTCTTTCCACATAGTCCTCTCTGTTTCTGTGTAGTCTCCTGGATGGATGGAATGAAACGATGGTAAACTGATGCATGAGAGACTCTCACACAGCTATGGAAGGGGAGGGTCCACTCCTTTATTATACTCCTTGCTTAGGTAACATCACTTTTTAAGTCTGTGAGATGTAGTAGTTACTCCTTATCAAAGCAAACGCTACAGTCCTGGTAGGACAATGTGTCAATCATACGGTGGCCTCAACGGGCAGACCTTCCAAGAACATAAAATCCTAACTCAGTATTTGTAAAAATATTCTCATGATGTTGCTATTCCTCTGACAGATGCTTGTAGAGCAACACTTATAATTTTTTTTACAATTAGAGTTCCATTATATAAAATACCCAAATCCTAAAGGAGTTTTTGTTAGTAGAAACGTGACGTTACCACTAAACAAGTAATAAAAGAGTCAACCCCTTTAAAGGAAATTTGTAGCAGTAAGAATATTTCCAAACACAAACACCCCATATTCTTCTCTAGATAAAAACTTAAAATTTGAAACAAGTAGATATGTTATATTGGGTAAAATACTTTTAGATTTTATACATGTTATTTCTATTTTGAATGTATAGTTATAACTTTCAAAGTTTCTTTAACAGAAAGTTCTTTATACTTTATGACTCAAAAAGCTATTACAGCCTTAGTTGAAACAAATTACACTCTGTATCTGAGCTTTAAATGTTACTAAAAAGCTTCCTATGCAAATTGTTAATGGAAGATGCAAAAGTTACCCCCCCAAAATTCCAAAAATCCAAAAGAACAGCACTTCACTATTAGTGATTTAATTAATTAAACAACAGCTTTCAAAGCATGAAAGGACTTTCTGTGGTGATTACTAGATATATTAAGTCTGCCACCACACCTAAGACACAATGAAAAAACTCTAAGCACTGTAAGTTAGTTATAAGAATTAGTAAGTATAGTACTTTTAAAACTAGTTGATTGTTTAAAAAATTAAATAGTGAAATTACATATTTTCCTTTAAACTGCCTCCTAAATACTGAATTTAAAATTCTCTACTGGTCCTGCTTCTTAGTTTGTATTCTATGATTAAGTTGGTAGTTCATTTTAGTAACATGAACTAAAGTTTGGTGATTGTTCTGATAACTTTTCTTTAACAGAAAGAATAAAAAAGAAAGAGAAAGGACAAATGAAAGGTATGAAAGACACACATTTATGAGTGACAAAAAATCTGGAAGAAAACTATATATGTCAGTCTATTCAGAGTAGTATGAAGAATTCTCTGCATAATTTTATACTAATATTAAATTATATTTCCTAGATATTGCTTACCCAGCCACTGAATTTTCAGAAGAAGGATCACATATTGATGACTCTTCAGATTTTATGCTGGTTTTCTTTGTAGAGAGATCTAACACTCCATCCCCTATAATTTTTGCAAGAGAAAAAACTTTATATTTGTGACAGATAGGTAATCCTTACATCATAACATTTCATATTTTGATGATCTACTAATTAATGACCTAAAAATTAACACTGGTATTTGATATGTGGCCATTACCAACTCATCTTGTGGTTTTAGCAACAGAACATGACTGGGAAGGCACTACATAGGAAAAAAGAACAGAGGAAGAGCTGGCATTGCCGTGAAATGAAGAAATTAGATAAAAACTGTTTAAAATCCTTGTTCACCTTTCTCACTGTTCTGCAGTCAAGAGTCACTCAATTGCTTATTCAATAAAAAACATGACTGTTTTCCATTCAAGGCTGCCCAGATGATGCTTTGGGAAAGTGGGAATAATGTACGTTTAACAAAACCGAAAGCATAGAAAATACGAGGAGGAATAAGAGAATAATAATTAGCATTTACTAGGACTATTAACATTTGGAAAACACACTTTAGGTAATCTATGACTCTACGCTCAACCAATGTATTTTTCAGAGCTCACAGTATAAAACTTTACTGTTTTAAATAACTGAAATGTACAACAGTGGAATCACTGCCTATGTAACAGATTGTGATTATATCTGTGATTAGATGATGACACAACAAAATAACATTTTAGGAAAAAGTAGCTTGTTAGAAAACAACTGCCTATATATTTCTTACTAAAATGCAATTATTTTGTTATTACTATAATACTGAATTTATACGGACAAAAGTTCAAGTGACTCAGATATGTTGTTAATCTGATAAACTTCAAAATCAAGAATAAACTGAATTTAAAATACAGCAATACATATGGTGAATATGTTTCTACTGATACCTAAAAAATTGAAAAAGCTGTAAGAAATCATTTTAAGAAAAATCCATGTTTTAAAAATATACCAAAAAATTCAACTAGGTTTAAAAATAATCCAATTATGTGCAAAGCACTGTTGGAATTTGGAAAGCAGTAGTTAAAAATGCATAAAGTACCTCCTCATGGTTCTAACAATCTAGTTAGATAATTCATATACCACCACCATCACCATAACCATATTTCAGGCTGATGATGTGTGCTACTTAGGAAAAATAAAGCAGCGTGAGCTGATAAGAGAGTAGGCCTAAGGCAGCTGCTGTTTTATTGAGTATTATCAATTTAGGCCTCTTTTGACTTGAACACAGTCCTGAACAAAGTGAAGGTAACAACCGAGCAGATTATCTGGGGGAAAGCTTATAGAAGGACCCGTTTGTGCAAAGACTATGATATGGAATCATATCTGGAATATGAGGAATAGCGAAGAGGCCAAGGTAACTGGGGTGGAGTAAGCCACACTGAGAGAGCTGAGATCAGAAATCAGGCAGATCATATAGGGCTTTGTAGACATTTGAATTTTATTTTGAAAGACACAATAAACCACTGGAGGATTCTAAACGTAAGACTGACAATTTTAATTTTTTTTAAAGGATTAATCTGCTGTGGGGGGAACAGAGAAGCCTGTTGGGAAATTGCTCTTCTATTTCTCACCTTTGGGCTTTCACACTTTCAATTAGTCTCCTCTGCCTAGAAGTCTCCTAATCTCTCCTTCTATCCTCACATTCATCCTGTGTATGCAGGCTAAGCTGCTTTAGTCGTGTCCAGCTCTGTGTGACCCTATGGAACCCCATGGCAGCCCACCAGGTTCTTCTGTCCGTGGGATTCTCCAGGCAAGAATTCTGGAGTTGGGTTGCCATTTCCTTCTCCAGGAAGGATCGAACCAGATCTTCCTGACCCAGGATCAAACCAGGTCTCTTACACCGGCAGGCAAGTTTTTTTATAATCACTAGTGCCACCTGGGAAGCACCAAATCTTACTCATCATTCAAGACACAACTTGAACTTTGTGGTCATTATTGTAGGGTCCTATACTTGCAACACTTACCTATATTATTTAGCAGTTAGCAGGCCATAATCTAGTTGTTTACTTACTTACTAGTGTTAGCAACCAGGCAATATAATGAAGGCAGAAAATAAGTCTATTTACTGATGTAGCCTCATTCCCTACAACAGTGGCTGATACACAATAAGTGTTCAGTTAAGTATTTGCTGAAAAGAATTTAGAAGTAGAAATTCAGTTATTGCTAGAGGTTACAAAGCCTAGACTGAAAGGATAAAAAGACTGGGCAGACAAATACATGCTACATATTACCTTAAAAAATTATTAAATGAAGTATCTTTTGATCTCTTTACCTAATAAATGCCCCAGTTTATCCATTCAGCTCAATCTTATGCTTAGTCAACAACTCATTTCAATGCTCACACTTCCTGAGTGATTAAGCCATGTGCAATTCATCAAATATGCTGTGTGGTGTTGGGTCTCTAAAACTCCAGTGCATGGTTCCCTCTGCCTAGAATGCTCTTTCCACTTCTCAATCTGCCAAACACCTCATCTTTAAAGATTCAGACCCACCCCTGCCCCACCCAAGTAGAAGCTTAATGTCACCCTTGTCAACAGCATCCTATAAAACTTAACGACACACTCATGCAATTTTTGAGTTACGGATCTTTTTTTCCCAGAAGACTGAATTACTCAAGGTCAGGAATCCTGACATATTTCACAAACAAAAATAGATTTATGTAGGTTATAGCATATAAAACACACTCTTCATTAAGTGTTATTCCTTGTCAATGTTCCAGAATGAATTAATGAATTTCTCCAATTGTAAGTTCTAGACTTTTGATATGATTAAGGTTAATTATTCAACTATAAAGAAGAGAAGGAGGTGCTGAGAGCTCTTCCTCTTTCTCCTTTACACTACTGTGCTAACTAACCTGTCGCTCCCTGTAACTGAAACTCAGTCACGTCTGACTCTCTGCGACCCCATGGACTAGGGCCCATCAGGCTCTGCCCATAGGATTTTTCCAGGCAAGAATACTGGAGTGGGCTGTTATTTCCTTCTCTGGGGGTATCTTTCTGACCCAGGAATTGAACCGGGGTCTCTTGCACTGCAGGCTGAATCTTAACTGCCTGAGTCACAGGGCAGCTCCCAAGCTAGGGCAAAAAGGTATTCTTGTCCTTTTTGGACCGCTCCTTGACGGCCGGTTTCGTAGCTGATTTCAGTCTTGAGGAAGAACTAGATTTAAGATCTGTTTCATCTTTAAGAGAAACTACTCAAATCAGGCCTATATATCTGATTCACTTTCTTTAGGAACTCTAAACACTGACGCAGGTAAGAAACGCTCTTTTTTCCATAACCTCTTCTCCATGACTAGGCTGCCCATGTTACCTATAAAAAAGATCTCACTTTTTATTAGCAGTTTTGTCACCTAAAGTATTTTGCTGATATCAATTCCTTTTTCCATCATAAAGGCTGCAGATCAAGAGCTAGAAAAATGATAAATATCCCTAGGATTGTTTGAAAAACAAAAAGAGAAGGGGAGAAATAGCTTGGGAACCAGGACTGAGAAAAAAAAAAATCAGGAATGGCAAAAAGGGCATTTTCTTGTTCCTGCTGCTGATTTACATTTATCAGTATCACTCCTTCATAATGGAGATGTCACATCATAACTAGATTGTTTTATGTGTACACAAAGTACTAATAATTAATAGATAAAATTCAAAGTACTAAAATTCAAATACTAATAATTGATGGATAAAAACTAAACATCTATTATGCTAAATGCTGCAGGGCAATATAAAGTAAGTAGAGGACAGAAAGAGAGTGAAATTTATTTAACCATTCACCTATTCGTAAGTTCTTATGTTGCTTCAGTTTTTCACTGTTACAAACAATTCTGAAGTGAAAATCCTTCTAAATGTTTTCTAGTATTCATGCGTAAGAAGTTTTCTAAGATGCACACCTAGAAATGCCAGTGCTGGACAGTATATATTTTGAACTTTTGTAGATATTACTAAAATTTTTTTCCACAACCTTGACAACACTTGGTGTTGAGATTTTTAATTTTTGCTAATCTGATAAGAAGAACAAGTTGCAGGAGTAAACTAATAAGAGTATATTTGATATGCATTTATGTGGATCTCTAAAACACACAGAACTGTTTTGCTTATAGATGCACAAATACATATTATCAGAGGTTGCTTTCAAGGATAAACAAAAGGATGAACAGTTCCTTAAGAGAAAATATACTAGAAGTAAATATGATCAAGTAATACATTTATTAGTTCTGGGTGACAGGAACATGATTATTACACTGCATTTTGCTCTATGTATGAAAATTTTCCAAATAGTAAACAAATTATTTCCATTTACTGGTTACAGTCTGAGCATTAACATGATTATTTCTCATCAAACATTAATGCTAAAGATACAGAATGAGAGAGAGGCTGGTGTAATCTATCAACAAGGTCAGGTAATTGTTAAATATGTGACACTACCAGATAACTTTAAAGATAAACTGGTGTTTGAAAAATTGAAACCATGAACAAATTAAGCAACTTCTGGAGTATTAACATTTTATTGGGTTAATTTTTTTAGAATTCACATTCCAAAACCAAGGTTTGGATTTCTGTTTACAAACTGTTCTCAGTTCTATATTCTCTTGCAAATCCCTGACAGAGAATCTGTAAAAAGAAGATAAATACAATCCACATAATACAGATCTTTCACTCCTCCACGGGCACCATTCTCTCACATCCCTTACCTGCCCTCTGTCCATTCTTCTAAGTACACTCTATGCTCTCTTGGCCAGGCTACATATCACTTCAGCATCATCCCCTCAAAGAAGATTTTCCTAATTTACCCCCAGCCTTCTTTCATATTCCCATAGTACTCTTTGTATGCTTCTATATTGTTATTTACAATGTGTTATTATAATTTGCCAACTTTAGCACCTGAACTCCAATAGTACTGTGGGGAATTAGTAACTATTTTAGGATCTATTTACAATTTATATCTAATTAAGTATACTTATTTGGCTGATTTTCTCACTAGACTTACTTCCAAGCAAGGCCTGAAATGAACAGTACCTCAGTAAACACCAATTCACTGACTCAGCAATGACTTGCCCAGTTTTGTCACATCAATCCTGCATATAGCAGACCCTGACTGACAAAATTATCATGAAATCAAAGAACTTTGTTCAGCCAGTCAGAAAATGACAGCACAGTCAAGAAGCCGCTATCTTATAAGGCAGAGAAGTTAGTTTCGCACACAGAGAACTCCATTCAGTTAGAGGTTCAGAATGATTTTTTTTTTTTCAGAATGATTTTTAATAAGCAATTTCTATATTCGTTAGGTTCTAACAATAACAGATTTTTCTTCAGAAATCTTAAGACTGTTGATCATTAACCACTTAATATGAATATTAAGTATGCTAAGAACGTATTTATCAACTCAATACTATTGATCTCCTGTTGCCATACTAAGAATGAACATGAGTTTAAAAGACCTTCAAAAATACATTATGTATCATCAATATTAAAGATATACGTATGAATAAAATTCAGCATATGAAGGCAAGTGAATTTTAATGACAAACTACCATGTACATTTTATGCTGTTTGGACAAGGGAAAAATATTTCAAATTAAATTTCGTAACAACGCTAATCACCAGCACAAAACTTTCTTCCAAATCAATGCTATTTAACATTTTATGATGTTTGATACAAATCTATGCTAATAGTTTTAATAAATATCTGAACACTATTTCTACTCTATGTCTTTGATCACTTCTTATCTCTCCTTAAATGGTCATCCTTTTAGCCCCTCGATGTACTATTCTAGTCAGCCTTCAGATCTTTCTTGTTTTTCCCTACTGTACTCTGTAGAAGATTCCCCGGATTTCAAATATAAATCATTTATATTTAACTGGTTTCTAGAAAACAGAACTGAGAAAAATCTACATATATAAATCTATAATATTTTTCAAGTGTGCAGAACACTATTCTAAGAGCATTATATGTCTTAATCCCACTTAGGGCTCACACGTCCCAATGTAAAAGTAAGTTTTTTTAATTTGCAATTTTTAATGATAAAATTGAAAGTGAAATAGAGGTTAATTATCTTGCCCAGGGTCACACAGTTACAATTACTGTCATTCAGACTCAGGCAGTTATTCCAGACTCTGATTACCCTATTGAACTAGAATATGTAGTCTGCGTAATGTTTCAAAAAGTCAAGTTACAATGGTAATGATGTAAGGAATTTGCTACCATCACACATAACCAGTTGAGAAACACACTTTTGGAAATAATCTAGTAATATGCTATCAAAAATCTTAAAAATGTTCATACTCCTCTAGACATCTATCTTAAGAAAATAGCATTTAACAAGAAAATGCTCTTATGTACAAAGGTATACCAAAAATCTCAAATATATGTAAGTACAAATATATATAAATATTTGCACTATATATATATATAAATATTCACACTTAATATAATTTTGCTAATTTTCTCCTTTCCCCAAGTTTGCCATAATGAGCATATATATTAATGAAGAAACCACACAAACTTATCAGTAAAATACCAAACTATAAAAGCAATCACTTGGGTTTATCCAAATTTTATTTTAAAATTGTTTTTGTTACTTGTTTAACCATTGAGTTAGTTTCAGAGTCATGGGGGAAATAATCAATATAGCATCAGAGCAGGACATCAATTAAACTTTAATATTGGTTTTTCCATCCTTCATTTGCCTTCTTCTGCACATCAAACACACTTTTTAAAAGGGAAGAGTTACTGCTATCTCAATGTGTTTTATTTAGTGCATACACAGCTGAAATCTCATAGAATTCATTCACCTACTATTTACTAATAATGACAAGGGACAAAATAAATCAGAAAAAAGCGCTTGTAATATATTTAGGATATAAAAAATAATAATACTAACCTTAATTAGGAAATATTACTGGTAAAATTAAACAAGGTTTCAGCACTTCCACCCTATGCCATTTTAGAATTTCATCGCAGTTCTTTTTTCTTGCTTCAGTTATTCCTTTAAGTACCAAACTAAAGTCAAAAGGCTTCAAGTCAACACCTTGAAAAATATTTTGTAAAACATACTCTTTGTTTATACCAACTATTAGACTGTGTACTCTGTAAATTTAACCTTCAACCAAACTTATATGTGGGATGTATACTTATTACAACTTTAGATTTGCTTTAGATTGGAAAGCAAAACTTTATATTGGAAAACTTTAGATTTGCTAGTTCTTATCATGCTCATCCAAAGGTGATCTAGGAGTTTAAAAAAATCTTTTTACTGAAATATTACATTCACAACAAGAATGAACATAAGTACACAGTCTAATAAATTTTGAACATTTCGCTGTAAATAGCAACTAGATCACCACTATCAACCTGAAGCCCTCCCCATCGTATCTCCTCTGGTCACTAACTTACACCTACCTCCACTATCTTGACTTCTAACAGCTTTATCTTTTAAGTAGCAATTTCACTTCTAGGAGTATGTCCTAAGTAAAATTAAGATTCAGTGCACAATTTCAGCTTAAGCATGTATATCTGAAGGTAAGTATAATGTAATCCTTCCACGAAACAGAATACTATTCAGCTGAAACATACTGATGTTTTAAAATATTTTAAAAACACAAGTTACAGAGGATTATATAATGAATGATTTGAGGGAATAAGCTCTGGGAGGAGAGAGTGAGAGTAAGAGTTTGTAAATATGAGTATTTTTTTCCCAGAAACTCTGGGTGGATGAATAAAAGATCAATGCATAGCTTTACAATTCATTATTTTATTAATATTTGTTTATTTATTGCCAATCAGTCTTCTAAATGGCACAAAGGAAACAGTAGGGAGTAAAACAGAAAATGCTCCTGCTCTCACAGAATTTACATTCTAGTAGAGCAAAGAAAAGATAAATCAATAAAATAATATTGCAATTACCCTCCAATTAAATTAATTAAAAAATAATTTCACAAGATGATAAGGCCTATAATGAAAATAAAACACAGTAATAGGAAAGAACAACAACAATGGCAGGTAGGAAGAGGTTACCATGTTTGAATAAAGGATTACGTTTCAAAGTCTAGAGAATATTTGCTCTTTTTCAAAAAAGAAATTTCACTGATACACTTTAACCATGCAAAATATAGAATGAATCCTTCTATCCACTCTTTATACAATTACCTAGATTTTTGCTATGCTTGCTCTATTTATACTATCCTACTTAAGTATTTTAAAGTTAATTCCAGGTGTCACATCGTTTCTATATTCCCAAGCATCTTTAAACATATGAACATTTTCATACATAACAATTCCTTACTATCACCTTATACTTAGTTTGTATTGAACATCCTCTAAGCAATCCAAAGTGTTTTTTTACAATCAGTATGTTCAAAGTAGGAGCTGTGTTATGCTTGATGCTATTTCTCTTAAAATTTATAGCAGCCCTTTCCCTCATTTTTAAAAATAATGATACTGACTTTTAGAAGCCAGGCCGTCAGTTCTACTAAAGAATATCTTGCATTATGGTTTGTTCTTTCTCCTTTTCTATATTGTCATTTGTTTTCACCTTATTTCTTAATAATTCTGACAAATGAAGTTAATTCTAAAGCAAATGGTTCTGAAACTTTTGGATCTCACAATCTCTTTAGTGTTAAAAATTACTGTGGATCTCAAAGAACCTTTGTTTTGGTTAAGAAACATTTTATTTCTTAACATTCATAAGTTAAACTGAGATGTTTTAAAATATTTGTAATTGATAACCATAAATGCTAATATTTATAATAACATTTTAATGAAAAAATATTTTTAGATTTAAAGTGAGAAGTTAATTTTGTAACTCTTTTAAATGAATTTTAAATGAATGCTTCATAGAATACAGTTGAATTCTCATATATGCTTCTATATTCAATGTGTTCAGAAATCATACATCAATCAGCCTCTGACTGACTCTACTACCTACTCTACTACATACTGGGAGAAAATGAGAGTGAAAAGGGCAAATAATATATTATTATTAGTTTTGACCTGCTGTATTCTAGAAAGAGTTCCATTGAGAACCACTGACCTAAAAAATTGTTTAGAGTCATGTTCGACGCTTCTGTCAAGAATACTTCACAAGTGATGTATTAAGTGTATTTCCAATGATGCTTAAGTGATCAGTGTATCCTGATGACAATAGCTTGACCCCTCCACTGTAAAGTTCCCGAAGTAATCTTTCCTCTAATAGTTTTATCTTCTGATGATATGTTTTATTCGGTTTTCTTATTAGGAGTTGTGAACTAATAATATTTTAAGTCTATTATGTCTTCATATTTATTAACTGAAATTCTTAAGAATCTTTCTCAAAAGAAGGCAATTTGGTTGTCCTGAAATACAATTTGTAAAAGAAAAGCAAAATAAATGCTAATCTCTTTCCTGTAACTGCTCATTTTCAAAGTAATAAGCTGGTATGCTACGTTCCTCTGTGTAGACTAATGACTTTGAGGAATCATTATCATTATCAAGATCTAATAGATTCTAAAACATTCAACATGTTTCAGTTGAAAATGTTCTTCCTCTTGAGGCTTAAATGTTCTCATATCTGGCCAACAGGGAACCCTTAACATTGCCTCCTGTATTTAGTTGACAAATTGGTCTTTGGTACATTCTTGCTTGTTGGCACAAGATGTTCCAGGATCATCTTATACATATTCTGATCCAGACCTGGATTCCAAGAAGGTCTACTTTCCTTTAAGGGAAAATAATGTTTAGAGACCACAATCTAGGCCTGAGTTGAGTGTCATTGAACTGTCATGCAATTATTTCAGTATTGAAATATTCATAAATATACATTAAAAAGTAAGATTTTTGAAATAAAAATAAAACCATGAGTTTGCAGTGACATTTCCAATCTGTGTATCAGTCACTCAGTCGTGTCTCATCTGTGCAACCCCATGGACTGTAGCCCGCCAGGCTCCTCTGACTATCGGATTCTCCAGGTGATGTTCCCGACCCAAGGATCGAACCCAGGTATCCTGCATTGCAGGTGGATTCTACTGTCTGAACCACCAGGGAAGCCCTTTTCAATTTACATGTATGCAATTTACAGGGTTTTTAGTTCTTTAATTCTTAAATTTGTTTGTTTCTACTCTTACCCTGAAAATCTTGGCTTCCTAAAACAGTGTTAACATAATTATATATTTGATTTATCCTATAGATCCAAAATAACACACAATGGCAATATCATTACTAACATTACTAAAAGAAGTTTAGGATTTCTTTGAAGTACTCATTTGTGTTTAAAATATAGTCCACCAAAAATGTACAGTCAAAATACTGGGTAAAGTCACCTGACAGAATCCTTTTCTCAGTGTTAATACATTACTGTTAAAAACATGATGCAACTATGCTCATTTGTTACTTTCCTTTTCATATTTTAGGGATTGCTTTTTTTTTTTTTGCTTTAATTTTTAAAAATTAAAAATCTTTGAGATTTGCTGAGCATTTATATAAAGCTATATAAAGGTCCATCCACAACACTTCTATTCAGCCCTCTCCATCTCATTTACTTCATTCCCTTATAGGTTTTATCTTTCCTTCTTTGTTTATACAAAACAATACATACATATGTGTGTGTGTATATATGTCTGTGTATATAAAGTATATACACACACACAGGTCTCTATCTTGCTCTTACCTCCTAACATTAAATCTGAAAATGTCACTATAAAGGGATCTTTCTCACACCCTTTTTCCAAATACTCAAGTTTTCCACTGTATGGATGTACAATAATTTAGTTATCCATTTGGGTTACTTATAATTCCTTGGTATTACAAATAATATACCCCTGATGACTTAACTTTGAATATGTATCACTGATATTTGTATAATTATAAGCTCAATTCTTTGAAATGAGACTGCTGGGTCAAAGAGTTAAATGCATTGCCAATTCCCCTCCATAAGGATTCTACTAGTTTATATTCCCTTAGGAATGCATGAGTGCGCCTGTTTCTCATAGCCTCATGAGAAAGATGATGTTGTTCAACTTGAATTCTTATTAGTCTGATAGGTGTGAACCACATATGACTGTATTTCCTATGAGTTTATAAGTGTGTCTTCCTATGTTTAAAAACTTTTAAAGCTTCTTATATGAACTGACAGTAAAACAATGCTCATTTACCTATCAGGTGGTTTTTCTTTCAGTACTCAATTTTTTGAAACTGTTAATGCATTAGATTAGTAGCCCTTTATTTTACAATATAAATTATAAATATTTTTTCACAGACTACTATTTCTGTTTGGATTTTTCTAATAGTGCTTTCTTCTTTATCACCCAAAGTTATTTTTATACACTGGAATTTATCACTCTCATTGTTAGGGTGACATTCTAGTTGAGATATAAATGATGAAGGGGACAAGCCAGAGAAACAAGATTTAAAGGCAGAATAATCCAGGAAAAGCAACTGGCAAAAGTAAAGGTTCAAAAGTGAAATGAGCTGAGCATGTGTCAGAAATACACAGATAGTGTGAAGTGCATCTACTAAGCCAGGAAGAGAGGAAAAGGACTAAGTCCAGAAGGGTAGACAGGTACAAGATCTTAGCAAAACCATGTAAACTATGAGAAGAAAACAAATTTTATTCTTCTGGTAATAGAAAGGAAGATTTAACTGATAATAATAGAAAGATTTAAATGTAGAAGTAATACCAACTTTACTTTATTTAAGTGGATATTTTGAATCCCATTTTGGCATACTGATAACTTCAGAGTTATGTTAAGGTACATCTTATTAAAGCTGTATTTGGAGGGAAAATACATGAAAAAATTATAAAGGAAACAAAAACTCAATGAATTGTCACTTGGAAACCACGTGGTGATAGTGACCAACTTTATACCAAACTTAAAAAATATTCAGGAAAAATTTAACAGCTATTGAAAAACTGACTTCTTTTTCTTTTTATACTTCATATAGCTAATTAGGTTAGTCAAGTGATGGTTATATGGTAACATTTGGAAGTTCTAAATTTAAAGTGCATGGTTTTATGTGATATTCTTTACAAAATAGAAAAAAAGAAAAATCCAATTTAAATATACTGTTGTTGTTCTTCAGTCACCCATTCATCCCTGACTCTGCGACCCCATGGACTGCAGCATGCCAGGCCTCCCTGTCCTCACCATCTCTCGGAGTTTGCCCAAGTTAAATATATGGTAACAATTTATATTTCTTGACACTATAATCTGATTTTATGGAAAAAGCTTTGACTAGTCTCCTGATTTTTAAGTGACTGAGATAATCTTCATACAATTCCTCAAACATACCTGATTTGCTCCTGCCTTCTTTGATTTCTGGTATTTTTTTCTCTGTTTTTGATACTTCTTCTGTCTGGAATGCCCTGCCTTCAGATCTTCATGTGGAGGACGACTTCTCATTATTCAATTCTCTGTTCAAACTCACTTCTTCAGGGAGGTTTACCTGACCACCTTACCTAAAATAATCCTCTCAAGGCACTCTTGGTATCTTGCTTATTGATTCTTTTTGTAAAATTAGGGACACGCTGACAGGCATATTTCAAAAAAAGTAACAAATAACTTCTGGAAATGAAAAAATAATAACAAATTAGAAACTCAAGACAAAGGTTTAAACAGTGATTAGAATAGCTCAAGAGAGAATCAGTGAATCTAGAGACAGTTCCAAATTAACTAATCTAAATTAACACAAAGAGACAAAGAGGTGGAAGATACGAGAGATAAGAGATAAGAAGGTTAGAATGAGAGGATATCCAAAATATGCCTCAAAAATTTTTGACAAGAGATAAAGTGGGAAATGCAAAATATTGAAAAAGATAATGGCTGGAAAACCAAAATTGAGAAAAGAAATTTGTCCTCAGTTTTATGACTTCCAAGCAGAATGAATAAGAGATCTATACCCAAACATACCCAGGACAACCTGCAAAACAGCATAAACAAAACAGAAAGTGAGAGATAGGTGCTAAAAGTAGATACAAAAAGTGTATGAAGATTACCTACAAAGAAAAGACTCAAAGATCTAATAGGACATAGGAAGTTTTTATCATTACATGAGATGTCAAAAAAATTAAATCCATGAACTTTATTGTTAAAACTTAGCCAACTTAAATAGTAAATGGGAAGTTCATAATATCACACAGTGTTCAGGCATTCAGCTGAGAAAACCTTTTATTCCATGGAGTTAGGAAACAGTTTTACCTTATGGAGAGATTTGTTATACCGACCCTCCTGAATGGAAGTTTCACACTTTGGGAGACTATCATTTGTAAATGTGCAAGTCAGTGGATTGCTCTGGTTGCATGATTTAACATGGCAGCCAATGTTGGACCAAGAAAAATATACCCGCATTGAAAATTCAAGACGTGATGTCAGTGAAGGCATTGTATGCATA
Source organism: Cervus elaphus (assembly GCF_910594005.1). Taxonomy (NCBI): domain Eukaryota; kingdom Metazoa; phylum Chordata; class Mammalia; order Artiodactyla; family Cervidae; genus Cervus; species Cervus elaphus. The sequence continues at coordinate 38,040,448 of NC_057831.1, forward strand.
GCATTCTGTCTCTGTTGACTTCTAAACCAACTTGTTCTTTTAATGCATGTTGCGTGTCTCTCTCATGCTCTCTTTTAGAAGAAAAGTTTTACCTGTAAGTTAGGCCTTTTTAAAAAAAAAAAAAGAATTCTAGAACTCATGATTTTCAGAGACATACTTCATGTCTATGTCTTGTGTTTTCTTAACTTCAGTCATGGTGTCTTGACAACTGTACTATAGACATTTTCACTTTTTATTTTGAATATTTGCAAAGTTACAGCAAAGTTAAAGGTAATGGTACAGTGAACATTACATAACCTTCACCTGGACTCACTGGTTGTTACCTTTGTGCCTGTGTGCTTTCAACTGTATGGATTTTTGAATTTAACAAAATTGAAAATTAAAAAAGTTTATAAATATCTAAAGTTATCACTCATAGCACTGCTCTTATTGTAGTGTGACTAAATCTTATTCACGTTTAAATTGGCAGCTTTGAGGGATTTTTTTTCTCTCCATAGACATAAAAACAATGATTTTAGAATCCATTTCTCCAAGCCCCACTCTAAAACTGTGGACCCACCATCTTTTATGAAACTGTGGTACCTTTTCTTTCTAGAAAGGTTACTTACTTAAAGGTGTCTGAATATTACCCTATTGCTAATAGCTTTACAGGGATTATACAGCCATTAGGACTTTTAATTTTATGCTTTTCAACATAACTTAAATTCATACTAGTGGGACAAACAACTGGAAGAGTCAAGAAGATAGCTTCGAAAGGAAACCCATACTAGATTCAAGAGGAGCAAAATTGTAAGTTCTTAAAAAAAAAAAAAGTAAGTTCTTTGGGAAAGGTATATTACTTAAATTCCTATATGTCAGTTATTAAACACTAATTTCTTTTACTGTCATTTAAGGTCTCTTATAGGGAATTATTAGAAATCGTGTTCCCAAATAAATCCTTAAACGTACAGAAACTGCAGTTTTTTAAATGGAAGTATTCTAGTTAATGAAGTGCTGATCAAGATTCATGTTAAGAATAAGAATTAATAAAAATGGTTCTTCCTAGACAGGTGATTACCTAGGCTTTTCTCAGACCATGGTAAGCCACCACTCAGCCTTGAAAATCAACTACTATTGTCTCTAAACATGTGTTGATATTTGTGTCATTCAAGTACAATTTACTTAAATGAAAGAACATACGTGGATTTTCCTTGTAGTCATTTGGGGGAGGAGGAAGCCATGTTTTACTTCGTTTCACCAGTAGAGTAAACTGACCTGAACTTTTTTAGTTGGCTTAGAAAAGTAAAAATCATTTCTCATTATGGTAAAAATAAATCAGTAAATGCAAGACTTTTCAAAAAAAAAAAAAAAAAAGAAAAGACTATTTGTTGTGAAATTATACAAAAATAGAAGCCAAGACACAGATGCAGTAGCTGTGCTAAGAAAATAGTAATTGTCAGCCTAGACTTGTGTACCCAGAAGAAGATCTCTTTTCAAAATCAGCAAAGGGAGAAGAGCCAAAAAAGAGAAAAATACAATCTAAAAGAAAACAACAAAGAAACAAAAAAACTTAAATGGGACAAACAGAAAATACAAAATAAGATGGTGCTATTTTGCGTTAGACAAGTTAATTTAGTTGATGAGGCTATAGAATACAGGATGCTATGGGAAAATATAAGATACCTAACCTCAATTTCAGTGATAATTAATAAGAACCCATGTGTATGTCTGTGTGCATCCAATTTAGGAAGTATAGAGGAAGTTTTTCTTAGAGAAGTGATGTTTAAAAGGAGACCTGAAGAAAAACCAAGATTTATTTAGAAAAAATTGGTGGAAGTAGGGAGTGGTTTCTACTGAGAGGCAAGAGCATGTACAAATGTTTTGAAGCTAGAGTATATGACATTCAAGAAACAGAGAGTTTCAGTATGAAGACCAAAGAAAGGTGCAAGATGAGAGTGAATAGGTAGGCAGGGTCTGGATCTTGGTGAGTTTAGGATTTTAGACCTTGTCCTAAGAACAATTCAAAGCCATTAAAGAGTTTTAAGCAAATGAGCGGTATGACTTGATTCACAATTTTTAAATATCACCTGTTTCCTATATCCCTAGAGTGAGAGAAGATGAGATCAGAAGGGATATGGATCATCTAGATATGTTTTATTCTTCAGGTTTACTAAAATATGGTATCTTCTCAAGCATGGAACATAACATTTTCTTCCATGTCTTTAGCCTTGGAAAACAAAAGTTTATTACAGAAAAACAAGATGGATATTTTATTGCATTCATTAGTACATACAGAAGTATCTTCTGAACTGAACTTAAAAACTATTAAGTATTTTCCTAACAGAGTAACAGACTTCATTTATAAAGAGTAATTTAAAATACATAGTATCATAAAATGATACACTGCCCTTTTAATTATAATTTAACATCTCAGCTGACAATGTCCCCTACCTTAATCTCAGCCAAGAAACCAGATTAGAGGAGGTGGCAGCACCACCAACAAAGGATACTTAATGACAATTTAAACATATCACTGAAATTTATATAGCTCATTCAATGCAACCTCTCAAATACTCACTTGAAGCCTAGTTTATATTCTCATTTATAATTTATTAAGAAAATCTTATTTAACTAGGAGATATTTACAAAGTTTAGCCTACTAATGGCAATGTGAAATAACTTCTTTAAATTTTTTTTTTTAACTTAATCTGTTGGCAGCTAGCTGTAGGGAAAATAATTTGAAAAACGCCCAGTCATTATATAGATTACTGCAATAATTAATGTTCATCATGGCACTAAGTTCCGTATGTTGTTTAAAGATACTGCAGGATAATTTGCATCCAATAAGTTTAAAATAAGAAATTTCACCGTTAAAATATCATAAATCCAATGAGCAAGTAACAATTCTTAGTTTATCTTTCAACAGTATTTGAGAATAGTGAAGATTTTTAATCTGGTAAATCCAGTATGTCACATACATGCACTGGGGATGCAGAAGTGAATAGACAGGTTCCTGCTCCCAAAGTGGGGAGATACACACAGAAACAACTGCAATGAAGTGAGAAATTTACAACAATGAAAATTCTACCAGAATATTCACTCAAGCCTCAGGTAGAAAACAACACCAACAGGGTAAACAAAGCGCTGCTGGTTCATCTCTGCCCACACTTGATCTTGTTTTGTACATATATAGAACTGGTAAATTCTTCAAGGTTGTCACAATAATGATAAAGTTCGTAAACTGCAAATTTCTTCCTGTACTTTGGAATTCAAAGAAGCTTTTACTTTGGGTCTAGATTAGAATAGAAAAAAAAATTTTTCTGGTGTGCTAATGTTATTTCTTATCCAGTTTTAAATTTATTGTGCCAGGAAAAAAAAAAAAAAGCATAACTTACTTTGTCCCAGTTTCTGAGGCTCAAAGTATTTCTACAAATCTGTAGACATGAAAGTGCACAAAAAAATATCTCTAATATTTGAAATACTTCGTTAGAAAGTACATGGAGGAGGTAAATAGGAATGTTTCTCTCATGGTAACGATATTTTAAGTCAGTTTAGGGTTTTTCAAAGAGAAGACAAGGAAAATGAAAAGTACGAAAACTGATTTATGAAGAACAATTAGAGAATCTATAAAGATTTGCTTGGTAAATAAGAGGTTTAGACAGACAAAATAGTTTCAACAAATATTTGCAGCACTAATAAAAAGTAAAAGGAATAAATTCTGTCATATTGCTGCAGATGGAAAAAGAAAACCCAACACCCTAAAGGTTAGCATGGAAAAGAGAAGTCTTGGAGATACAATGATTTCTACAAATATTTATAGAACTATTGAGCAAAATGCTGTTGCAGATGAAAAAAAATGCAAAATGAGGGGTGGATATTTCAAAGATATGAGCTTAGCTGTCGGAGCTGTCAAAGATTTTTTGCAAGTTAACTTATTGTCAGCCAGAGGTTGAGTCACCATTGAAAGATGGGCAGGATATTCTTTTGTGCATCTTTTACTTTATTTAGCTATTCTGTTATCTTCTGATAACTACTTTGTCTATTTTTCTACAGTGTCATGTTTTCCTCATTGGCTACAGGTTTGTTTAACTGAATGGTCATTAGTTACATCAGTTGTAAATACTGTCTCCAAATTTGAGATTTGAATTTTCACTATCCATAATTAATTTGACAATACTTAAGTTTTACATTTTAGTGCAGTCAAATTTACACAATTATTTTATGGATTGTTATTTCTGCATCTTAGGAAATTCTTCTTTAAGTTCATTAAGATATAATCTTTTATCTTTTCTTTTAGTTTTCCTTTAACATTTAGCCCTTTAACCCAAATGAAATTACTTTTGTGAGTGATATAAGGTAGGGATCCATTTATCCCCCCCTCCATGCAGATAACCAATTGCCTTGGAACTGTTTAATGACATCTCTCACTCTTACACCAAGACTCCACTAGTTTTGGAGAATTTCTGGGCTTGCTAATCGGTCCCAGTGATTTGTATAAGAGCTACAGGACCCTGTTTGAATTATTTTACTAAGTTTTGATATGTTTTACAGAAGTCCCTCAACACATTGTCTTAGTAATTCTTGGCTCTTTTAAGTTTTACACATAAATTTTATGATTGGAAAGTCATTTTTCACAATAAACCCTATCAGAATTTTGACTGGACTGATGCTGAATTTTTTAGAAAATTATTCATTTTTGGCTGTGCTTGGTCTTTGTTGCTTCACGTTGGCTTTTCTCTAGTTGCAGCAAGTGGGAGCTATCTTCATTGCAGTGAGCCGGCTTCTCTTGTTGCAGAGCACAGTGCTAGGGCGCATGGGCTCAACAACTGTGGTCCCAGGCTCTAGACCACAGACTCAGCAGTTGTAGCGCATGGGCTTAGCTGCTCCTCAGCATGTGGGATCTTCCCAGACCAGGGATTGAACCTGCGTCTCTAGCACTGGCAGGTGGATCTTTACCACTGAGCCACCAGGGAAGACCTGAAGCTCAAATTTTAAGTATATTAAAGATCAACTGCTATCTTTTTTAGAGTCTTCCCATTCATTTAAAATATAACTACTCATTTTGGGAGTCTTCTTTTATATCCTTCAATAAAATTTTATAATGTTCTCCAAAGGTCACAGTTTATTAGTTTCACTCTTAGGTGTTGTAATGTCTTTCCTACTTTTGTTGCTACTGTAGAAGAGATTTTTTTAAAGTTGGATTTTCTAATTGGATATTATAATACATGCTAATCTTGTGAATAGTACATTTTCCAAACTTTTTCACCAGTTTGAAAACTTTATATAGATATTCTTTCATATTTTCTGTATACACAATTATACTGTTTGTAAACAACCACAATTCTACTCATTCTTTCCTTATAACCTATTAATTATTACTGCTTACATTCGTATTTCTTTTTCTCTCTTCACATTACATGAGTCAAGACCTCTCATAAAACGTTGAAAATTGGTGATAGTGTGAGTTTTTGTCATGTCTATAACTTTAAATCATTTCATTATGATGTCACTGGTAGGAGATGTGCTCATCTATTCTTGGTGTTATAAGCAATTTTTATGATAAATGCCAGATGTTGTAAATATTTTCTGTATTTATTAGGATGCTATAGTTTTCATTTTTTTGTAATGTGGGAAACAAAAAGGTGTTTCAAATGCAGAATTATTTGTGCTTCCCTAGTCATTATTTATAATGTTTTTATACTTCACTATATTCATTTTGCTAATGTTAGAATTTTTTGTACCTACATTTGTAAATAAGACTAGTTGGCAATTTTTCTTTCTTTTGCTATCTGTGCCTCATTTTGAATCAAGATGACAGTAATATTTCTCTTTTCTTTTTTATAAAATAGTCTTTAAAAGAGAAGAATTATCTACTGCTTTAAGTTACCTGTAAAACCATTTGAGATAATAATTTTACAGATGTATAGGTCACACAATCCACAAATTATCCACATTTTTTTATGGCTACATTATTATTGGATTTACAGACTACAGCATCTAATTTGAATAAAATAACTCACAAAATGAGCAAATGTGTATTGTTGCAAAATTACAGAGTAAGAATAATGTAAAAAAAGTTAAGTACTAGCAAATAATAGACAAACAAAGGCAGAACTAATCCTGCTTCTACTAATATGACCATTTTATTAATTATATCATAAGGTATGGACAATGAAGTCAGTCCAAACATTTTTTTAGGTCTTAAGAAACCATATGAAGTAAGGATTTATACCTTGTATTATTACTAATGAAACACTCCAATGTCTACACTGTGTGACACTGGGGGTGAAGTTGCCATGATTAGCAAGACACTTAAAAATTGTTTATAATATCTTTATTTCAACCTTAAAAATATTAATTTGTGAAAATATTAGTACATATAAATTACTGGTGTGTATACGATACACACACACGTGTATGCACACACAAATGCATCAGAGGTTACGTCTCTATTAAAAAAAATTGGTATGCAAGTAGGCAAAGTTAGAGCTTACCAATTTCTACCACAGCAGAATAGTTTTATAAAAGAGGATCTAATTTTATTACTCTCTGTTGAAAGAAATGTAGCAGCTTTCCATGGTTGTAAGAAAAGTCAAAATCCTTAATATTTCTTGTATGTTTTTCTCATAATCTTATCCTTATATTTTTTTAGTCTCACCTGCTACGATTCTCTCCCTTGCTCTCTACACTATAAGCCACACTAAACTATGTGATTTTGTCCTCAAGAACACTGAGGGCTTCCCTGGTGGCTCAGAGGTTAAAGCGTCTGCCTGCAATGCGGGAGGCCTGAGTTCGATCCCTGGGTTGGGAAGATCCCCTGGAGGAGGAAATGGCAACCCACTCCAGCATTCTTGCCTGGAGAATCCCATGGATGGAAGAGCCCGGTGGGCTACAGTCCACGGGTTCGCAAAGAGTCGGACACAACTGAGTGATAGATGGGTATGGGGATAAGAACACTGAAATCTCATATCATAAGTCATCGCTCAAAATTATAATCGAGAAGACTATTTACAGATTTATATCGATCATTAATCCTTTCAACCTCAGAATGTTCAAATAACTAGAATATCAAAAAAGTTCACTAGTAACTACATTAATTATTTTCTATATATACTTGGACCTGCCTTATCACTTGAATTCATAGAATCACAGAATATAAGAACTAGAAATTTACTTTTAGAATGTCGCCTATTCCAACCAGTCAGCTGGTGCTTCTGAATGCCTCTAATGATAAGGCAAGCAGGGGATCATTTTCCTCATTCCTCTTTTAAAAAAAAGTCTGATCCTTAGAAATATTCTTTCTTATATGGATCTAAAATCTATTTCCACCTAATTTCTAGGTAGTGATTCTAATTCTACTCATCGGGCCATTCAGAGAAAATTCAGTCCTACTTTAGTGGAATGACGATATAAATTTTAGAGACTTCCAAGGCTTCTCTTCTGTGGTAGTATGGAGCAAGAAATAGAGTACGGAGGGACTAATGTTTGAGTATCTTTTATGAGGTGGTTATTTTATATTTAACTTTCATATTGCTCCAATCAGTTTGTTATACTGTTGCCAAGTAACAAATGAGGAAATTAAAACTGACAGAAAGTTAACACTTCGTGTAATTTAAGTAGCAGAGCAGGGATTTCAACCACAAAGCCTATGTTTAAGTCTGTTTAGATACCAAAGCCTATGCTTAAGTCTGTTTAGAACACTGAACTGCTTTCCACAAAGGAGAAAGATTTAAGAGAAGGTGAAACATTGTAATGTAACACAAATAAGCGGCAATACTAAAATTCCCATACTTTCTAACTTTCAAAATTCAATGTATTGATATATTTTGCCCTTAAGCCTTCTATTAAAATCATCTTCAACATTTCTTTCTCTGTCTTATAACCAACCTCTTTTTATCTCAAATTTCTCATATCTTTCTACATAAATAAACTCATACAACCTAAAATTAAGGAAGCAAAAAAAGTATTTCCATATTTCAGCATCTGTCAATTTTAATCTGTTTTACACACTGAAAAGATGATCTTTAGACACTGAGTAATGTACTTTTCCCTAGAGCCTCAAACACCACATTGCCTTCTGCAATCAAACTTAATGCTAACATTTTTCTGGTTTTGACGCCTGATAACACTATTCCTAATTTGTATTAACAAAAGCTACTCGTTCTCTCTTCTCTAGGCAAACACTTATTTGGCATCCTCCACAAGCACTTTAAGGCTCTTCCTTCTTTTCCTCTGAGAATCACAATTCGTCCTTTAAATAATGATCAGATAAGATCAGCACAGCTTCATCATTCATGCTTATGAAAAATGTATCTCTCTATATAATTATTTACATTATGTTTATCAAGGTATTACCTTTTCTCTTTCCCTAGTGACATCATAAACAATTGACTATTATCCACCAATTTTTTATTTTTGACCTAAGTGTAAAAAACTGAACAGCAAAAGTGCTTAATGAATATTCTCAGCTGTACATTATAAAAATACATTTTTATCATATACATCTTTTTATTTATATACTTTCCTTTTAGGTTGCTTGTTAGGATTCTCTCACCATACACTTTATTGTGAAAAGAGGGTACAGAAACTTTCACTTCTCCTTTTATAACCAAAGTCAAATGTAATACAAAAGTTCTAATGTAGCATTTCTCTCTAGTCCATGTTACAGACTAATTTCAAGTAATATTACTTTTAAATTTCTCTGTGAATATATGGTTATATATACATACATATATATATACTTAAGAATATTAAAACATAAAATCATACATCACATACACACACACAAATCTTACCTTGCTGAGTATTTTGTTCTTGCATTCGATTCACAGTGAGGTCTAAGGGGCCTTCCTGCTCTTCCTGAAGGGAGTTTTCTGCTTGATTCATTTGGATACTTTTACATATCAGACTTGGTCCAATTGAACCATTTCTATTCTCTTGAATTTTACCACTTTTTGAAATATACTCAATTGCAAACTGACGTATCATCTTTTTCATTAATTCCTGAGCAACTAGGGGAATGTTAGGATCACAGTTCTGAGGAAGATCTAGGGAAGAAATAAATATAATACAAATTAAAAAGAGAATACAAAATACCAATGTTTAAATTTATTTTAACTACAAATTAATTATTTCAGAAGTCTCAGAGGAAGTCCATAATTGCGAATGGTATCTGGAACTTAGCAACAAAAACCTTGTAGATTTAATTAGTATTATGAGAATATATCAACTCCAAACTTGGCTCATTTATTTAATTATTTCTTGAAAACAAACATTTTTGGTCCCACATTAAAATATAAAGAACTAGACATAAAAGGAGACAGCTTATTTTTAGTTTTAATTAAAATGAATTCTAAAAGATATTAAAACTTAGTATGTGAACATAAATTGTATATATAAGTAATCAAGCAATTTTTAATACAATAGAGTAGGTACACACTATAACTATTAAAGAAAACATCTAAACTCTGTTAACTGTTTATTACCATTAATCTTGTCAAATATGCACTTCGTATAGAGCCTGAATGTTATCAAGGATTTTTTCTTTCTCAACTTTTCATATCAAGAAATTTCAATCATAAAGAAAAAATTAACACTACAATGACACAGATAGCCAGCCTCAACCAAGATTCAAGAATTGTCAGTATGCTACCACATTTACCTTCTTTTTACTTTCTGGTTTGTAGAACTACTGAAAAGTAAATTGCAAAATTATGGCATTTCACTCCTAAATATTTCAGCACTCATCTACTAAGATTCCCCTATAGAAACAGCAATACCATTATCGAGAGTCTTAATCAGTCCTTGATCCCAAAACATGCTGGTCAGCTATAACCAAAATAAAGGTAAGTAGTCATATACAATTCTGCTTGAAAACTGTACAAGAAGTACAACTAAATGATTTTATAGTAAGAAGTGTGGAATAAATAAATTTATAAACACAGTATATAATAAAGTAAAGCAGAGTTCTGATATTGGGTGGTAGCGGTGGTGGTTTTTCCACAGACACACTACTGGTTTCACCCCAATCCTTTTATTTACCCTGCTCCTTCAGAGGTAGAATGACTGGTGAAATGGGAAGGATGACTAAGCATATCTGGTTAGGCTCTGTGCTTCCTCTTCAGAAGTGGGCCTACTTCTAGAGATATTAATTCTCTGCTCATTACCACCACAACTCTTACCCAGACAAATCAGTGTTGTGTGAACAGACCTGCCTTGACCCCGAGCTGTCTGACTGAAGGTTTATGTTGTCTTAGTTGGAGTGCCTAAGAGATCTGAAGGCAAATCCTCCAACCAGCAACTATTTTTATAAAGGTGAGAAAAGGCAACAAACAACTTCCACCATGACCACGAGCATATCTGATTAGCAAAATGCAATCTAAACCAACATCAATCTGTTTATGGTCTTGCAGAAGTATCAATATATTTGATCACAGGGTACTTTTTTGGATCTGCTAGAGATGTTACACAATAAACATCTCCTTAATATTAGCTCTTTCAAAACAATTTTGAATTCTGAAAAAAACATCTGAGGAGGGACTATGGGCCTATAAAAAAAAGTAATATTTAATCCTCATATTTATTCTTTGTTTAGAACCCAGTGGGGAAGAGAGGCACTAGTTGTGCTAGAGTACTAGAAAGAAAGACTTGCCTATACACTTGACCCTTGAACAACATGTGTTTGAACTGTAGAAGTGCACATAGACAGGAATTTTTTTTCAGTAAATATATACTACAGTACTACACAGTCCATAGTTGGTTCAATCTGTAGATGTGGAACCCCAAATACGAAGGGCCCACTATAAAGTTAAGAGTACACAGAGGGTCAGTGCTCCAAACTCCCATGTTGTTCAAGGGTCAGTTGTATATATTATATCCCCATGGCTTATTTATTTTAAAACTGGAGGTTTGTACCTCTTAATCTCCCCCTCTTCACTTATTCATCCCCCAACACCCTCCTCTCCTCTGGCAACCACTTATTTGTTCTCTGTAACTATGAGTCTGTTTTACTTTGCTTTGTTTCTTAAGTTCCACATATAAGAAAGAATATATAATACAAGGTATATGGTCCATGATATTGAAATAACTTTGTATGAGGACAGACTGTTACTAAATTTATTGTGGTGATCATTTCATCATGTATGTCAAATCATCCCACAGTATACCTGAAACTAAAATAATATTGTACATCAACTAAATTTTAATGAAAAAAGACTGACAGATTGAAATCTTAGCCATCTTTATAAATTTAGGGTAGTTACACATCCCTCCATATTTTAGTTTCTCTGTTCATAAAATGGAAATAACAGAACTTTGGAAACCACAATAGAGCTTGCTCACAGGATATTTTAAGATTGTATGAGATTGTAGATAAAATACTGAGTTCTTATACTTGGCATTTTAATAACTGATATTAACTACACTGTTAACTTAGATTTCAGTGAACATAACAAGAGAAACAGATTCAGGCTGAGCAGTTATATTTTATTTAAATCATAAAATGTCAACTAAGTAAACACATTAACTAGGTTAATATGTAAATTATTAACTAGCTTGGAAAATACAAAGGACATAATTTCTAAGCCCATGTGAAATATTCTGATCCGAATAGACAGTATTAGCATATGTAACCTAACTAAACTGATTTATATCAAAGCAAGAGATTTCTGTTACACAGAAGGATTCATAATTAATACTATTTCTTGATGACTTCCTTCAGGAATCCTTGGAGGTGTTCAGCAAACTGTTTCTCTGTCATTTTTCAAACCTAATCTTGCTTTGCATTATGTGTTAAAAGGAGATACTGGATTTACTTCTATGTATTTCGGTTAACTGACCTTAATTTACTGGCTAATGTCACTTTGTAAATTCAAAATGATTAAATTTATAAAAAAGGGACAGGAATACAATCACATTCATCTCATATGACTAGAGCTACACTTTAGAGTTGAATTTAGAGCTCAGTTATTCATCTACTCAGTTTTTGCTTGTTTATATTGGGAATACATCTATGTGTAAACCAAAAGACTTGGCAAACAGCAAAAAACAAATAAGATTTAAAAAGATAAAGAGATAAAGAAAATGCTCCTCAGTTGCTAATTAGTTAGTGAGCCTTCTAGATTTCTTGCACAAGTGGTCACAATTACAAAAAAATGAATTAACTAAAGATCTTGGTCAGGGATACATACTCAAATAGTTTCAAAGGTCAGGCAACTAGTAAACACTGGGTTAGAAGAGAAAATATTTTGCCACACGGAAATGGTATGCCCCCAAGAAGACAGAAATAATTTATTTTTGCCCCGTCTCTTTATTTTTCAAATTTAGCAAATTCAAGAATTTAACAAGTTCTTTGTGGTAGCCAGTTTCAAGATGGTCCTTAATGATTCCCACTTCTACCTCCTGGTCTCCAGTGTTGCACAGTCCCTTCCACATTGTATGAAGGGTGAAATGTGAGATTAAAATAATATACTGCAAAAGTGTACGTCACTTCCAAGATTAGGTTATAAGAGAGTATGGCTTCTATCCTGGACACTCTAAACATCGATGTTCACTATCAGCCCCTTCTATTCTGTCCTCTCGCTCTCTCATCACTCACTCTGGAGAAAGCTGTACTGTGAGTGGCACTGAGGGGGCTCACAAGGAGAGGAACTGAAGTGTCCTGCAAACAGCAGAATGACCGAATATGGAAAAAGATGCTCAACACCAATCAACTCCCAAATGACTGAAAAGAAAAACAACATACCAAAAGGTATGGATGAAGCTAAAACAGTGATTAGAGAGCAACTTACAGCAATAAACATATATATAAAAAAATTCACCTCAACCTAGTCCTCCTTAAGAGAAAATGATTTGAAAATTAAACTCAAAGGAAAGCATAGAGGAAGAAATAAATAAAAAGTTAGAGCAGAAAATATTAAATAGGAGAATGGAAAGGCAAGACAAGGTAAGATAAAGAGAAGATCAATAAAACCAAAAATTGATTCTTTGAGATTTAAAACACTAAGAATAAAAATAAAGATTTAAGTTTGTAAAATTAGAAAGAAGGAAGAGATATCACCTTAACATTAAAGAAACACAAAAAGTAATAAATACTACAGAAAAAAAAGCTACACATCAACAAATGAGATATCCTAGATGAAAAGGCCAAATTCCTAGAAAGACAAAAACTATCAAACTCACTCAAGAAGTAATAAAAAACTTGAAGAGACGTAAAAGTAAAGAGACTGAATTAGTAGCCAAAACTCTTGTCCGAAATAAAAGCCCAGGAACAGATAAGATTTACTGGTGAATTCTATTAGACATTTAAAGAAGAATTAAAACTAATCCTTCACAAACTCCAAAAAAAGAGATGAGGAAAGAACACTTCCCAACCCATCCTATGAGGGCAGCGTTAGCCTGATACCAAAACCAGACAAAGAACCCACACAAAAAGAAAACTACCAAATCAAATGAAAATTATCCATTATGAATAGACAAAAAATCCAGCTAACCCTGAAGCAACATGGTTTTGAGCTATGTTGTTGGGGCTTTCCTCGTAGCTCAGCTGGTAAAGAATCCGAATATATGGATTTTTTTTCAACAGCAAATACTACAGTACTACACAATTTGTGGTTGGCTGAATCTTAGTGGATGTGGAACTGCAAATTCAAAGGGCTGACAGTAAGTCATACATGAATTTTTGGCTGTACAAAGGGTCAGGCTCTGTTTACCACATGTTTGAGGGTCAACTCTCCTATCAAACAGAACCTAGCAACACACAATAGAAAGGATTATACATCAACACCAAGTGGGATTTATCCTCAAGACGCAAGGTTAGTTTAACATATAAAAACCAGTCAAGCAACGTAATATGACACATTAAGAAAGGACAAAAGGCACATCATAATCTCCACAGATGCAGAAAAGCACGTTATAACCTTTTTATGATAAAAACACTGAACAAACTAGGAACAGAAGGAAATTTCCTCAATCTAAAAAAGGGCATCTATGAAAAATCTACAGATAACATCATACTTAATAGTGAAACATTGAAAGTTTCCCTAAAAATATCAGAACAAGAAAAGGACATATACCCTCACCATTTCTATTCAACATGTGCTGGAGGTTCTACCCAGTGCAATTAGGCAAGAAAAGGAGGTAAAGGCCATTTGGATTGAAAAATTAGAAGTAAAACTCTCTTTATAGATAATGCAATGTTGTATATAGGAATTTCTAAGGAATCCACACACACAAAATTTTAGAACTAGTTAAGTTCAGCAAGGTTATAGGATGCCATGTCAATATACAAAAATCAATTTTACTTCTATACAAAGGCACTAAGCAATTCCAAAACAAAATAATTAGGAAAATAATTCCATTTACAACATATTACAAAGAAGAAAAATAAGGCTGACAAAGCATAAAGACAACCTAAATAAACAGAAATACATCCTGTGTTCATGAACTGGAAGATTTAATATTGTTAACATGATAATATTCCCCAAATTGATCAACAAATTTAACACAATCTCTATCAAAGCCCTAGCTGGCATTTTTTAGAAACTGACAAGCTGATTCTAAAATTCATATCGAAATGCAAGGAATCCAGAATAGCCAAAACAATCTTGAAAAAGAACTAAATTAGAAGATTAGCAATTTCTGATATCAAAACTTATTAAAAAGTGTAATAATCAAGCCTAGGTGTTAATGGCCTAAGGACAGACATATAGATCAACAGAGCAGAACTGAGCCCCAAGATAAACCCTTAATTTATTAAAAAAAATTTTTTTTTCCCCTCCATTCCTTCCTCCCAGGCTTGCCTTCTTCCAAGCTATTTTCCTAAAAGAAACGAAGTAGATCTACAACAATAATTCATTCCACAAAATACCTAAGAACTTATTATATGCCAGGAACTAAGCTATTTTCCAGGAATTCAAAATGAACAAAATAGACACAATCTCAGCACTCATGGGAAGAACACATATCTTAATCTATTTTTGTTAAGAGTACCAAGAAAATTCAAGGAAGAAAATAATTGTCTTTTCAATAAATTTTACTTAGGACAACTAGATATTTATATGCAAAATAATGAAGCTGGACCTCTACCTCATAATTAACCCCAAAACTGATTAATGATCTAAATATAGGACCTAAAACTATAAAAATCTGAAAGAAAACATAAATATAAATTTACTTATAAACATAAGTATAAAGTATAAAGACCTTAGATTAAATCAGTGACTCCTTAGATCTGACACTAAAACACAAGCAATGAAAGAAAAAACAGATATAAACAACTTCATTAAAATTTAAAACTTTTGTACTTCAAAGGAAATTATCAATAAGTGAATACACTCCATAGAACAGGAGTAAATATTTACAAATCACATGTCTGTTAAGGGCCTACTCTCCAAGTATATAAAGAACTTTTATAACCCAACAATAAAGAAACAAATGCCCAAATAAAGAGAAAATGATTTGAGCAGGCATTTCTCCAAATAAGATATTACTAATGACCAGTAAGCACATGACAAGATACATTTCCCTAAAGCACATTATTAGTCTTTAGGGAAATGCAAATCAAAACCAGAATGAGATATTACTTCACACCTAGAAGAATTATAATAAATGCAGATAACAAGAGCAACTGAGGATGTGAAGAAATTTGAGTTCTCATACACCACGGGTGGGAATGCAAAATGGTGCAGTCTTTTGGAAAATACACTTTGATAACACATTGGTGGTGGTGGTTTAGTCACTAAGTCGTGTTGCAATCCCATGGACTGTGGCCCACCAGGTCCTCTGTCCATGGGATTTTCCAGGCAAGAATACTGGAGTGGGTTGTCATTTCCTTCTCCAGGGTATCTTCCCGACCCAGGGATCGAACCCAGATCTCCTGTGTTGCAGGCAGATTCTTTACCAACTGAGCTACGAGGGAAGTCCTTGATAACACATTAAAAAATGTAAACAAATGATTACCATGACCCAGCAAATTCCACCCCCAGGTATAGAACCAAGAAAACTGAAAACACGTTCGGTCAAAAATGTGTATGAATGTTCACAGCAGCATTATTCATAACAACCAAAAAGTAGAAACAACCCAAATGAACATCAGCTGGTGAATATATAAATAAAACGTAGTATATTTATACAATAGAGTATTATTCAGTCATAAAAGGAAACAAAGACATGTTACCAGAAAAATGAACCTCAAAAGCATGCTAAATGAAGGTTGCGGATAGTACAACTGCATTTATATGAAATGTTTAAAACAGGCAAATCTAGAAAGATAGAAATCTTATTAGATTAGTGATTGTCAGAGCCTGGAGAAGAGTAGGAGAATGATGAGGAATGAGTGCTAATCTAATAATGGGTTTTTTAAGGATGAAGAATATATTCTACAATCAGATAGTGGTAATGGTCAAAAAACTTTGTGAATGAGTATATTAGAAACCACTGAATTTTATACTTTAAAAAGTAAATTTTACAGAATGCAAATTATATCTGAATAAAAAAAAAGAAAAATAGGAAAAAAGGATAAATTACAGTGGAACTTCGAGCCTAAAGGGCAGATTCAAGAGCCATAAAGAATTATTCCTTAAGATCTAATCAAATAACTTCCAATACTTGCCCAGGTGGATTTCAGAATTGCTATGTAACAGTGATCCCTGTGTGCACCTGATTTCTCCATTTCAAACAGGAGTGTTTACAGTGGTTATCCTATGCCTGTCCTAACACTGTATGTTGGGTGTGTATGTGCAAGTAATTTGTCTTTTCACTTTTAAAGGTCTACAGATCCAGAGAAACCAAAGGGACTACACCCAAGGAACTTCATTTGTATCTAAACTGAGTTAGATAACAAGAGCATGATTTTTGAGATGATACTATATATAGTAAGACTTTTGGAAGTCTTGGTCAGAGGTGAGTATATTTTACATATGGGAGACACGTGAATCACCAGAACCAACTGATTCCAGCTTCCTTGTATTCACTCCTTTGTTAAGTATGCTTCTACACTGATAGGTAACATATAATGCTATTATTTACCAAGAGAGAGAGCTGCTCTTAGGATCAATCTAAGAATATCTGTGTAGGTTGTCTCAATTAGGAGACTGTCAATGAGGAAAATGTTGGTCACTAATTCAACAAAAATTTTAAAGGCCAAGATGATGGTTTTTGTTATCTTCTCCTTCTCCATCTCCATTTCCCATCTATGTTTGATATGTATTAACAACAATTAACACTGATATAGCACTTTATATAATATGAAGAGCTCTAACATACATTGATATCACTTAATGACAAATATCCTATTAGATCTGAAAATGATATAATGAAAGGGAAGGGAAGGGAAGTCTTATAGCACTACTGACGGTGTACAGTTCTTGCCCTTGCCTTTTATTATTCTCGTTACTTTATTTTTAAAAATTTCAATCTATAGAAAAGTTGAATGAAGAATACAATGTACTTCCACAAAATTTTACCTCTATGGATTCAACTACTGACATTTTGTTTCATTTGATTTACATACACACTCACACACACAAGTTATTTATGGGTGAAGGATCTGAAACCTGTAGACACCATGAAGCTTTAACTCTGAGTAATAAACAACAACAACATTATGATACATAACTATATTGCCATCATCCCTTTCAAAAATATTAACACAAACAATATTGTCCCCAACTCTCCCCCTTATCTCCTTTACAGCTTTTTCTTCCCCAACCTCAGGTTGCAATCTAGGGTTCCATATTGTATTTGACTGTCATGTCTCCCTAGTCTTTTTCCCTGTTTTTCTTTTTTAAGAAAAAATAAACCTTAAGATGTCATTTATCTTGTAGTATTGTCCTAAAGTTTGGATTAGCTCCATTAAGATTTCAGTTCAGGTTAATCATTTTTGACAGGAACAGTACACAGATGGTATGCCTCCTTAATGTATCATATGAGTTCATCCCAGCATTAGTAATGTAGATCACCAGCTTTAAGGTGATTATCCAACAAATATTTCCACTGTAGAGTTATTTTTTCTCCTTTGTAATTAGTAATCTATGGAGTAATACTTTAATGTATGATAATTATCCTCTTTCCCAACAATCCTGTATTTGCTTAATTGTTTTTGTATCAATCGGTAATCTCTGCCAGAACCAACTGGTATACTAGTGGTTACAAACCAGCAATTATTTCAAGTCCACTATTCACTCTCTACTTTTCTGTAGCATTCTTAAAAAAGAAAAAAAAGAAATGCCTTCTGTGACCCCCACACCTTTTTTGTTTTTGTTTCTTTTTATCACAATGAAAAAGAAAAGATTGTTTCTTATTATCTAATATGTTATCTAGGACTTAATTATTCATTTTAATGCACAAATGATTCCCAATCTGGCCAATGGAAAGTCCTTCATACTGGTCCTTATATACTTCTGATGTATCTTGAGGACTTCCTTTTTTTTTTCGCATATAAAAATGTTCCTTGTCTGCTTTCTACTTTTCCTCTCCCTGACTTGGAATCAACCAATATGCCAAATGTCCTATATTTGCTACTTGTGGTGAAAGTAAAAGTCACTTAGTTGTGCCTGACTCTTTGTGACTACATAATCCATGGAATTCTCCAGGCCAGAATACTGGAGTGGATAGCCCTTCCCTTCTCCAGGGGATCTTCCCAACCCAGGGATCAAACCCAGTCTCCCACATTGCAGGCAGATTCTTTACCAGCTGAACCACAAGGGAAGGCCAAGAACTGAAGTTCTTGGCTACTGGACTGAGTAGCCTGTTTCCTCTCCAGTGGATCTTCCCGACCCAGGACCAAACAGGGGTCTCCTGCCTTGCAGGCAGATTCTTAGCCAACTGAGCTAGCAAGGAAGCCTACTTGTTGTAGGGACTTGCATAAGGGTGGTCACTGCTACTGTTCTGTCACTGCTTCTAGAATTTTATAGTAGGCAAAGTTAATAAATGCTAAAATATATATACATTTAAATCATTAGTTCATATTATTACCTCTATAACCATGGAGTTTTTCCCCGTTCCATATTTTTATTCCCTTTAACAGTAAAAACGCACAAAATTACTACAGCGATATAATGACTGAAAAATGTTTAGCCTTAAAATATATCCCACTGAGAACACAGAGTACTATATTAGTTATCTGAGTTAATTTTTCCTGTATTATCAATATGAAATACAGTTAGGTTCATTTACTTTTTTGTTTGTTTTACCCAATCACATCCTTGTTGATTTTATTTTTAAAAAATGCACAAAATTAACATGTCTCAAAACTCAAAACTATACAAGTCTCAAAAAAGGTTCACTTGTTTTCCACAACTCCCAAAGTAACCAAATTTCTTCAGTTTCTAGTTTATCCTTTTGTGTTTATTGTATAAAAATAAGAAAATACTCAAATATTCTTTCCTCTTCTGTCTGAAAGATTATTACTCAGTTCACTTTAGTTCACTCGGTTAGTCATATCTGACTCTCTGTGACCCCATGGACTGCAGCACGCCAGGCTTCCCTGTCCATCATCAACTCCCAGAGCCTGCTCAAACCCATGTCCATCAAGTCAGTGATTTCATCCAACCATCTCATCCTCTGTCATCCCCTTCTCCTCCAGCTTTCAATCTTTCCCAGCATCTGGGTCTTTTCCAAGGAGTCAGTTCTTCGCATCAGCTGGCCAAAGGATTGGAGTTTCAGCTTCAGCATCAGCCCGTCCAATGAATATTCAGGACTGATTTCCTTTAGGATGGACTGGTTGGATCTCCTTGCAGTCCAAGGGACTCTCAAGAGTCTTCTCCAACACAACAGTTCAAAAGCATCAATTCTTCGGCTCTCAGCCTTCTTAACAGTCCAACTGTCACAACCATACATGACTACTGAAAAAAGCATAGCTTTGACTAGATGGGCTTTGTCGGGGAGGTAATGCCTCTGTTTTTTAAATATGCTGTCTAGGTTGGTCATAGCTTTTCTTCCAAAGAGCAAATGTCTTAATTTCATGGCTGCAGTCACCATCTGCAGTGATTTTGGAGCCCCCCAAAATAAAGTCTCTCACTGTTTCCATTGTTTCCCCATCTATTTGCCATGAAGTGAGAGGACTGGGAAAAAAATCTTAGTTTTTTGAATGTTGAGTTTTTGGTGTTTTTTGTTTTTAATTTAAGGATAATTGCTTTATAGAATTTTGCTGTTTTCTGTCAAAGCTCAACATGAATCAGCCACAGGTATACATATATCCCCTCTCTTTTGAACCTCCCTCCCTGAATGCAGAGTTTTAAGCCAGCTTTTTCACTCTCCTTTCACTTTCATCAAGAAGCTCCTCAGTTGCTCTTTGCTTTCTGCCATAAGAGTGGTGTCATCTGCATATCTGAGGTTATTGATATTTCTCCCGGCAATCTTGATTCCAGCTCATGCTTCATCCAGCCTGGCATTTCACATGATGTACTCTGCATTAATAACATACTATATTTGCCCTTTTTCCTCTTGTTTTTTTTAACTTAAAAATACATACCAAGTTAATTCTTATCAGTTCATATAGTCTTAAAAAAATTACTGAAGTATAATTCATATACAATATTAAATAAGTTTCAGATGTGCAAAAAAGTGATTCACAATTTTTAAAAATTATATTCCATTTATAGTTACTGGCATATTCCCTGTATTGTACCATACATCCATGTAGCTTATTTTCCACAAGTTTATGTAAAAACTATATTAAACTATTTTCCACAATAGTTTATACTTCTAAATCTATCTTGCTCCTCCCCTTCTCTCTCACCACTGATAATCACTAGTTTTGCCTCTATCTGTGAGTCCATTTCTTTTGCTATATTCAGTAGTTCTATATTTTTAAGAAGCCACATTTAAATGATATGCACCATTTGTCTTTCTCTAACTTATTTTATAAGCATAATACCCTCTAAGGTTCATCCATGTTGCTGCATTTTTCATTCTTTTTTATGGCTTAGTATTCTGTTGCATATATATGCCCTCTCTTCTTTATCCATTCATCTGTTGATGACCATTTAGGTCACTTTATTCTATTCTACTACTGCTGCTGCTCGGTAGCTTCACTTCCATCCAACTCTTTGTGACCCTATGGACTGTAGCCCACCAGGCTCCCTGTCTATGGGATTCTCTCCAGGCAAGAATACTGGAATGAAGTGCCATGCTATCCTCCAGGGGATCTTCCCAAACCAAGGACTGAATCCACATCTCTTACGTCTCCTGAATTGGTAGGCAGGTTCTTTACCACTAGTGCCACCTGGGAAGCCCGTTCTATTCTACAGCTCCATGGTAATCCATTGTTTCTACCACATGGTCAACCTGTTTCGTGAGTGAGTGAGTGAGTGAGTGAAAGTTGCTGAGGCGTGTCTGACTCTTTGCAACCCCATGGACTATACAATCCATGGAATTCTCCAGGCCAGAATACTGGAGTGGGTAACCTTTCTCTTCTCCAGTGGATCTTCCCCACCCAGGAATCGAACCAGGGTCTCCTGCATTGCACGCAGATTCTTTACCAACTGAGCTATGAGGGAAGCCCTGTTTCTGGGGTATACGCATGTAAGTGATTTCTAATATTTTGCTGTTCTAAACAATGCTGCAATAAATAATACTGTGCATTTCTATTTTCATTATGCTAAACAAGTACCACTGGGAAAATTATAAGTGGGATTATTGAATCAAAGGGTAAATTCATATGTACTGTTAATAGATATTACCTAATACCTCTTTGTGGGGACTAAATCGTTTTGTACTTGCCACTGCAACTAATGAGTGACTGTTTCCTCATAGGTTCCTTAACAGAGTGCTCTCAGGCTTTTGAATTTTTGTTAATCTCACAAGAGAAATAGTAACTCAGTATCATTTTAACTTGTTCTAGTACAAATTTAGGGGCCCTTTAAATGTCTTATAACACTCTGCTCATGCCTTTTGTCTATTATTCTATTAATTCAACTTTGGTTGATCTACAGTGTTGTGTTGGTTTCAGGTGTATAGCAAAATAAATCAGTTACACGTATTTATACATCCACTCTTTTTTATTTTTTAAAGATTCTTCTCCCATATAGGCCATTACAGAGTACTGAGTAGAGTTCCCTATGCTATACAACAGGTTCTTATTAGTTATCTGTTTTATATATAGTAATGTGTATGAAAAAGTGAAAGTGACAGTCAGTCCTGTCCAACTCTTTGGGACCCCATGAACAGCAGCCTGCTAGACTCCTCTGTCCATGGAATTCTCTAGGCAAGAATACTAGAGTGGGCAGTCATTCCCTTTTCCAGGGGATCTTCCTGACTCAGGGATTGGACCTGGGTCTCTGTGCTCAGGCAGGTTCTGTACCATCTGAGCCCCCCGGGGAAGTCCAGCGGTGCCTATGTCAGTCCTGATCTCCCAGGTACCCCTCCCCCGCCCTTATCCCCTGCTAACCGTAAATTTGTTTCTACATCTGTGACTCTACTTCTGTTTTGTAAATAAATTCATTTGTACCTTTCAAATTTAGATTCCACATGTAAGTAATATTATATATTTGTCTTTCTGTGTCTTCACTCAGTATGACAATCTGTAGGTCCATCCATGTTTCTGCAAATGGCATTATTCCATTCTTTTTTACTGCTGAGTAGTATTTCATTGTGTATATGTACTACATCTTTATCAGATTCGCTGGTGGCTCAGATGATAAAGAATCATACAATCCTGTAATGCAGGAGACCCAGGTTCAATTCCTGGTTGGGAAGATCCCCTGGAGAAGGGAATGGCAACCCACTCCAGTATTCTTGCCTGGAGAATTACATGGACAGAGGAACCTGGCAGGCTGCAGACCAATGGGTCGCAAAGAGTTGGACATGACTGAGTGACTAACACTTTGACTTAAACTAAATCTTTATCCGTCCCTTTGCTGATGACATTTAGGTTGCTTCCATATCCTGGTTATTGTAAATAGTGCTGCAATGAACATCAGTGTGGTACATGGATCTTTTTGAATTATAGTTTTCTCCAGGTATATGCCCAGGAGAAATTCCTGGGTGGAATTCTTGTGTCATATGCTAGTTCTATTTTTAGTTTTTTAAGGAACCTCCATACTGTTCTCCATAGTGGCTGTGCCAATTTACATCCCCAACAACAGTGTATGAGGTTCCCTTGGGACCTTAAATTTTTATGGTCTGAAAAATTTCATGAAACATAGAGATTAGCTGATCTTAGAAAATTTGGTAAAATATAACTTTTAAATTTTCTGTGTTAGTGCTTTTGTTGAGGGTTCTTGACACTTTTTCCTATTTCTTAAAAAAAAAAAAGCCTATTTAAGTCTTCTAGTTTTTCAGAGACAATTTTGGTAAACCGGAGTTTCCTATTAATTATCCATCTCACCTAAGTTATACAGAACAGAATCTATGACTTTTTAAACCTTCTGCTTAAATGATTATTTCTCCCTTGTCATGTCTTTTGTATCTCTCTTTTCCCCCTCTGTACTAACCTCTCTCCTGTTACTACCCTGCCAAAATTTACCAAATTTTCTAAGATCAGCTAAACTCTATGTTCCATAACTAGTACCTATCTATTCTGTGGCCTTTTCTAAAGAACAAACTTTTCTTCTATTTATTTTTTAGTCAATGTTTTTTTGTCCCCTACCTTAATAATTTTTGCTTTCATCTTTATTATGTCCTTCCTTGATCATTATTCTGATTTACTTTGTGATTTTTCTTTTGGGGTGGGGGATGCACCATGCAGCTTGCAGGATCTTAGTTCCCTGCAGTGGGAGCATGGAGCCCTAACCACTGGACTGCCAAGGAATTCCCACTTTGTGATTTTTTTCCCTAGCTTTTTTGATGGGAATTCAACTTCCCATTCTTTCATCTTTTACTGATAAAAATATTAAAGGCCAAAGGTTTTCAAAGTCACTATTTTAATTACATCCCCTAGATTCCTACAAGTAGCTTTTTCATCATCAGTGTATTTTAAAGAGATCCTATTGTCTTTTCCTTCCCTCTCACATTAAAGTTTTTGTTTTTTTAAAAATAATTTTACTTATTTATGTTTGGCTGTGCTGGGTCTTTGTTGCTGAGCAGGCTTTTCTCTAGTTGAGGTGGGCGGGCTTCTCACCGTGGTGGCTTCTCTTGTTGCAGAGCACGGGCTCTAGGGCACTCAGGCTTCAGTAGTTGTGGCACACAAGCTCAGCAGTTGCGGCTTGCAGGCTCCAGAGCACAGGCTCAATAGTTGTGGCATACAGGCCTAGCCGCTCCATGGCACGTCGGATCCTCCCAGATCAGGGATCGAACCTGTGTCTCCTGCATTGTCAGGCGGATTCTTTACCTTGAAAAATCAAAGTCTTAGTTGTTCAGTCCTGACTCTTTGCAACCTCATGGACTGTAGCCCACCAGGTTCCTCTGTCCATGGAATTGTCCAAGCAAGAATACTGGAGTGGGTAGCCACTTCCTTCTCCAGGAGGTCCTGCCGACCCAGGGTTTGAACACAGGTCTCCAGCATTGCAGGCAGATTCTTACTCTCTGAGCTACCAGGGATGCCCCTTCCTTATCCTAAAGCTCCTTAAAACAATATTTACATTGTAGGTGAACAAGACTGGTTTTTGCTGCTATTATTCATTTCTGTCTTTACTGCATTATGATGAAAAATAATTTTTGTAATGTTTCTACTTTATGAACTCACTCAGATTTCTTTATGACATAGTATATAAATTTTCTGTGAATGTTCCAGATACACTTAGGAAGAAACAATATTATCTGAGGACAGAGTTCAAATTATACCCATAAACTATTATTTACTATTCACCATTATTTAATATATAACAACTATTATTTACTATTATTTTAGGTCTTTTACATCCTTACTTATTTTAGATCCACTTTACCAGTTAAAAGTGACGTGTTAATACTCTTTGAGTGTTTGTCCTTTACCCTGAATATTCTCGTTTCTGCTTTTATGAAGGTGGTTGCTATATTATTTGGTACACAGACATTAATAAATGCTATGTCAACATTATGAGTTAAGGCCCTGAACCAAGCCTTTTGTCTTCAAGACAATCAATGTAATTTGGTATGCAAGAGAAATATTTGAGTACTTCACCTTTAATTGTACAGAATATTTTTTTAAATGTCTAACCCAAAGGTTAAATTTTCATAAATTAAAACAATTTTATTCCTTCATCAAGGACAGTCTTAATTTAATGGCCTTTTTTTTCAAACACAGTGTGTGTGATGTTGAAGAACACAAGGACGACTAGGTACGGTTTCTTGTCCCTGGCTTGATTCACACTAGGGTACCAGGAATTTTCCCCAACATTGCTTTTGTACCATTAGTGTAAATGTCAACACAGCAAAAGTGGTAAATAACATCTTAGAATTTTATTTTTCTTAAAGTTCTGACCTTGCAGATTGCATGAATGAGTCTTAGAGACCCAACAGTTCCATGTATCACACTTGGAGAACCACCAAACCTAAAATATTTTTATCCCATAAAAACAGTATTTTTAGTTCAGTTGCTAAGTCATGTCTGACTCTCTGTGACCCCAAGGACTGTAGCCTGCCAGGCTCCTCTGTCCATGAGACTTCCCAGGCAAGAATACTGGAGTGGGTTGCCATTTGCTGGAAGGCAATATAGAAGAATCACTGGAAGTACATCACTGTAGTAAGATATACCTGGAATCAAATTCCAGCTCTGCTGAATACAGGCTATATAGCATTGTGTAAGTTACTTTGTAAACTGTTAATTTCTTTCTCTGTAAAGTGATTCTACACATACTCTCTAAAGGAGTTGCTTCCAGGATTAAATGAACTAATACATAGACAGAACTTACCCAATGCCTATTACATAGTCCTCAAAGAGTAATGGCCTAATTATGTAATTTTTACATAATGTAGCTATTTGCTAACAATCCCTATCAGGAGAAAAATATCAAAGACAATATTGCATGAAATCTTTTTAAAACAAAATCTCTAAAAATGAGCAATATCCTTGAAGCACAAATCCCTAGAATTTTAGAACATGTAATTTCAGATACCAGCATATTGTGACATTTTAATTTTAGTAGTCTTTTTTTTGTTTTTTTAACAAAACGGACCTTTTAACTTTGTCTATCTTCTCTATTTTATCTTTGCATTTTGTTTCACAAGTTTTATTCAATCTTCTTTGTTTGCCTTTCTCCTACTTATTTAGGGTAACTTAGGAAAAAAAACTCCTCCAGTCAGATGCTTTGCTCACTTACTAAAATTCCAATCCTTTTCTTAAGTAAAACAAAAATTTAAGGCTATAAATTACCTTCTACTAAATTCTATAAGCCCGATAAGTTTTAAAATGTATTTTTAACACCATTTAGTGCTAAATATATTCTGACAATCATTAGGATTTCTTCTTTATCCCATAAATTTCTTAGAAATCTTGAAAATTTCCATACACATAAACTTCTTCATTTAAAACATCTTTTTGTTATTGATTACTATCTTAACTGAACTGTATCAAGAAATATGGCCTGTATGGTATCAGTTTTTACTTGCTGATAACTTAATGGTACAGAATACAGTCAGTTTTTGAGTATACTTAAAAACATGTTTACAACATTTATAAATTTGTAATGGTTGGGTTCAGAGCTCTAAGCATGTCCTTTATTCAAACTTACTATGTTGTTCAAATCTTCTTCCTTCTCATTAACTTTAGGTCTGTTTGACTTAACTAAGATCTTAAATTCTCTATGATATTCTCCTTGTACTTTTGATAATTCTGTATCACATTTTCAGGTTATTTGAAGACATAATATCTAAAAAATTCCCTAACCTGGGAAAGGTCCAAGAAGCAGAAGAGAGACCCATATAATATCAACCCAAAGAGGACCACACCAAGACACACTGTAATTAAAATGGCAAAAATCAGAAATAAAGACAGAATATTAAAAGCAGCAAGGGAAAAGCAACAAATTGCATACAAGGGAACACCCATTCAGCAACCAGCTGACTTTTCAGCAGAAATTCTGCCGGCTAGAAGACAATGGTATGATATAACTATTTAGAGTAATGAAAGGGAAAAACCTAGAGCCAAGAGTACTCTACCCACTAAGGCTTTCATTCAGATTTGATGGAAAGATCAAAAATTTTACAGACAAGCAAAAGCTAAGAGTTCAGCTTCATCAAACCAGCGTTATAAGAAATGTTTAAGGTACTTCTCTAAGTAAACAAGAAGAGGCCACAACTGGAAACATGAAAACTATAAAAGGAAAATCTCACTGGTAAAGGCAAATATACAGTAAAGAAATTAACCACATACAAAGCTAGAAGGAAGGTTAAAAGATAAAAGTAGTCAGATCATCTATATACCTAATAAGTAATTAAGGTACACAAAACAAACTGATGCAAAAATATGATTTAAAAACAGTAACTGTTGGCGGAGGGGAGCAAAAATGCTGGGGTATTAAAAATGAATTTGAAATTAAGAGATCAGTAACTTAAAATAACCAGGCATACCTCATGATAATCACATATCAAAAGATACATAAACGTAAAAGAGAAAAGAATCCAAACATAAAAATAGTCATCACATCACAAAGAGAAACAAAGAAGGTAACAGTAAAGAACTATAAAAACAACTCCAAACAACTAACAAAATGGCAATAAATACATTTCTATCAACAATTAGTTGATACACACTGAGTCAAAGTGAGAGGATGAAAAAGGTACTTCATGCAAATAGAAGCCAAAAGAAAGCTGGAGTAGCAATACTTGTATCAGACAAAATAAATTTTAAAACAAAGACTGTAGCAAGAGACAAAGAAGGGCATCACACAATAATCAAGGGATCAATCCAAGAAGAATATATAATAAATATACATGTATCTGACATAGAAGCCATCTATATACATAAAATATTAAGTCACACACAAAGGGAGAAATTGACAGTAACAAATATGTACAAGAACTAAAGAAAATCACAAAACTGATGAAAGCAATCAAACAACTGAATAAATGGAGAGAGATCCCATGTCCACAGACAGAAACTCAGTATTGTTAAGCTGTTAGTTCTTTCCAACTTTATAGATTCAATGTAATCCTAATCAAAATCCCACAATATCTCCTGGGTATTGATAAACTGATTCTTAAATTTATATAGAAAGTAAAGGACACCGATTAGTCAATCCAGTAGTAAAAAAAAAAAAAAGGAGAACTGATACTACCAACCTCAAGAATTACTATAGAGCTACAATAACAAGACAGTATGATAATGAACACAAACAGACAAACAGATCAGTGGAACAGAATAGATCGTCCAGAAATAGGCCCACACAAACAAATACCAACTCATCTTTGATAATGAAACAAAAGTAATCAAATGTAGAAAGAACTATCTTCAAAAAATGATAGTAGAACAACTGAACAACCACATGCAAAGAATCTAGAAACAGACCTTTCATTTTTCACAAAAATGAACTCAAAATAGGTCATTTAATTTCACATTTCTCTTACTTTAAAAAACTACTCAGTAGATGGCACCAGACACCCTTTAGAATAAGGAATTACAGATGTACTACTCATAATGCTTAGCTCTGATGTTAATACATGCTTTGAGATTGCATTTATTTATTAAAGAATATTATGACTTATGCTTTTGAAAAACATGTTACAGACAACTAAATTTAGATGCGAATCATATTTCTCCATAAGTAGGTAAGTAATCATGAAAATCCAGGAATGCAGATCTGACAAATTAAGGAACAATAGTAGTCCTACACTACAGGTAGATTTTTAAAAGTGCTATATTAAGCCATTTAAAAACCAAATTCAAATTCACATTTTGACAACTACATAGCACGTCCATTTGACACTTCTTGACTACTAAGAGTAAGTGTCTCATTGGGAAATTGATTTTCTCTGTAGACTAAAAGCTGTCACTAAACATCCATCAAGGCATTTAAAAATTCATTTTCTCCTCATCCTGGGACAGAAAAAACTATTCTATTATGTCTTCCTAAAATTCAGAGGATGAAAACATGTTAACTACCTACCAAGGAACTATTACTGTCCACCCCTCTGGGATTCAACCTGACATACTCAAATTGCAGTTTTACAGAGAACAAATGATGTAGCCCTGACTTCTAAAAAATAATCTCTTCCTTTACCTTCTTAATTTATATCACATTCAAGTGATCCCATACAGGTGCTAGGGAATTATGTATTTTACCTATTGCTGCTTAGTGGCTCAGTCATGTACGACTCTTTGAAACCTCATGGACTGTAGCCCACCAGGCTCCTTTGTCCATGAGGATTCTCCAGGCAAGAATACTGGAGTGGGTTGCACGCCCTTCTCTAGGAGATCTTCCCAATCCAGGGATCCAAACCAGGTCTCCCACACTGCAGACAGATCCTTTACCATCTGAGCCACCAGGGAAGCCCTATTAACGGAGACAAAATACCATATGCTGCCGCTTTGGTGGAGATTGAAGAGAAGCGATAGAAGAAAGAAGGAAATTAAAGAGGTATCTGGAAAGAAGAGTAAAATGCGTTATTTTTCCAAATTTAGAACTCAATTCTCAGAAACAAATTATCAACTAGGCAGCATGTGGCTGAAATAGTAATAAAAACAAATATACTAACCTTTAATTATCATTATAGAGTTCTGCACAAGAGAATTGTTATTTAACATTTATTTCCAATAAAAAAAAATCTACTCAGTGTCCTGAACAAATTAATTAAAATTTTAGAACGTAACTGTAGTTGCAGAACAATAGAAATGGAATGAAATTAAGTCTAGGTATACACACACACACACACACACACACACAGAGTAAATGAAAACCAATCTTGAAAGTGAATCCCCTAAAAGTCCACTATATACTACTAGGTAATATAAAAAAACATGACCACTGATGGATCTCTGATTTGTCCATAAAATACATGTGTTAATCCCCTGGGAAACATTGGACAATATATAGCATAGTGATTTCCAATCTTTCACATTGTATTACCTATTTATTTAAAAGATATGCCAATAAGAGGTAAGTTGCTCTGCAAAATTTTATGAAGAAAAAGTACTATCAATTTGAACCAAATACAAAGGAATTTTTTTAGTTTACAGTCTGATTTCAAGTAAATATATGACTTTTCTGACTTTTTAAAATGTCAAAAACAGCTTTTGTATATTTTGCCAACTTTTAGGACTACTAGACTTCAGGATCTGTTAACACCAGATGAGACAAAATCTAATCAAACCTCATAATTTTACGAGAGCAAAATTTTTACATTATTTTCAATCATTTCAAAATCCATTATATAAATTTTATAATAGTTCATAATTTATATGTAGGGTTAAGAATTTATAAAATGACACATTCTGTATGCCTTTTAATCTCCCTGAACAATTTAGAGTATTCATCCTCCTTTTATGCTGGGTATCCAATTCCTTGCGTTATTCCTTAATACCAAACAAACATTGTTCTGGGATAACATTCTAACCATTTTAAAATTTTCAGAGAAATTTTGCCAACACGCTATCCCAACTATTCATCACAGATTGTTAATGTTGCCACTGTTAGACATATTTCAACAAAACAAGTTCTAGCATCCATACTACACAAATGACTGGAAAAAAACATTTTAGAAGAGGGGTCTGTTAAAAAAGAAATGTTATCTTCTGCAATCACTGAACTATTAACATATTATTAGGAAAAATAATTCCTTTAATATAAATAGTAGTATTAACATATATAACTTTTTAAAGCATTTGTAAGAAAAGAATGTAAGAACAACATGGGCTAACTGAATTGCTCAATTTTTTTTTAAAAAAACACCTGATTTTCATTAATAATTTAATCCTTACTTTACTGAAAATCTATCACAAAAGGCAATAAATGGAATTACGTTACAGACTTAAGATTTCTCCTTTTCCTCATCACTCTCCAGTTATCACATTTGGCAAGTATGACACCTAGAACATTAGTAAAAAGACAGCAGCACATACACTCACCTCCACAATTAAGAGGTACAGTTAAAAACTATATAAGAAGAAATCCTAAGTCGTCATAATAATTATTAATTGATAAAACTAGTCCCATTTTTTTTTAATAAAAAGAGGAACTAAAGAGTGCAAAAGTAGAACAAAGTCACAGTTCAATTCAGTCAGTCAGTTGTGACCCCATGGACAGCAGCACGCCAGGCTTCCCTGTCCAGCACCAATTGCTGGAGCCTGCTCAAACTCATGTCCATCGAGTCAGTGATGCCATCCAACCATTTCATCCTCTGTGGTCCCCTTCTCCTCCTGCCTTCAATCTTTCCCAGCATCTGGGTCTTTTCCAATGAGTCAGTTCTTTGCATCAGGTGGCAAAGTACTGGAGTTTCAGCATCAGGCTTTCCAATGACTATTCAGGACTGATCCCTTTAGGATTGACTGGTTGGATCTCCTGCCAGTCCAAGGGACTCTCAAACCACAGTTTTGAACCACAGTTCAAAAGCATCAATTCTTCCGTGCTCAGCTTTCTTTATAGTCCAACTCTCACATCCATACATGAATACTGGAAAAACCACAGGCTTGACTAGACAGACCTTTGTCAGCAAAGTAATGTCTCTTCTTTTTAATATGCTGTCTAGATTGGTCATAGCTTTTGTTCCAAGGAGCAAATGTCTTAATTTCATGGCTGCAGTCACCATCTTCAGTAATTTTGAAGCCCCTCAAAATAAAGTCTGTCACTGTTTCCATTGTTTCCCCATCTATTTGCCGTGAAGTGATGGGACCCTATGCCTTGATCTTCATTTTTTGAATATTGAGTCTTAAGCCAGCTTTTTCACTCTCCTCTTTCACTTTCATCAAGAGGCTCTTTAGTTCCTCTTCCCTTTCTGCCATAAAGGTGGTGTCATCTGAGGTTATTGATATTTCTCCTGGCAATCTTGATTCCAGCTTATGCTTCCATCCAGTGCGGCATTTTGCATGATGCAATCTGCATAGAAATTAAACAAGCAAGGTGACAATATACAGCTTTGACGTACCCCTTGCTCAATTTGGAACCAGTCTGTTGTTCCATGTCCGGTTCTAACTGTTGCTTCTTGACCTGCATAGAGATTTCTCAAGAGGCAGGTCAGGTGGTCTGGTATTCCTATCTCTTAAAGAATTTTCCACAGTTTGTTGTAATCTACACAGTCAAAGGCTTTGGCATAATCAATAAAGCAGCAGTAGATGTTTCTCTGGAATTCTCTTGCTTTTTTGATGATCCAATGGATATTGGCAACTTGATCTCTAGTTCCTCTGCCTTTTCTAAACCCAGGTTGAACATCTGGAAGTTCACAGTTCACGTACTGCTGGAAGACTGGCTTGGAGAATTTTGAGCAGTATATTGCTAGCATGTGTAATAAGTGCAATTTTGCGATAGTCTGAACATTCTTTGGCATTGCCCTTCTTCGGGATCGGAATGAAACTGACCTTTTCCAGTCCTGTGGCCACTGCTGAGTTTTCCAAATTTGCTGGCATATTGAGTGCAGCACTTTCACAGCATCATCTTTTAGGATCTGAAATAGCTCAACTGGAATTCCATCACCTCCACTAGCTATGTTCGTAGTGATGTTTCCTAAGGCCCACTTGACTTCGCATTCCAGGATGTCTGGCTTTAGCTAAATGATCACACCATTGTGATTATCTGGGTAGTGAAGATCTTTTTTGTAGTTCTGTGTATTCTTGCCAACTCTTCTGAATCCGGTCCAGTTTTATATCCAACATAGAAGCAGCCGGGAGAGTCATTTGACCTGGGCCTCACATCTGCCAATTTCCTATGTATTTACGATTTTAGCATCATCTTCAAATGAGGTTATATATATTCATATGTGATAGAATTTAAAAAATAAAAGTCCTACAATTTCAAATTTCCATTGGTCTACTAGACTTCCTGGATATCACAAATTAATACCTTTTGTACATC
This sequence comes from Cervus elaphus, assembly GCF_910594005.1. NCBI lineage: Eukaryota > Metazoa > Chordata > Mammalia > Artiodactyla > Cervidae > Cervus > Cervus elaphus. Next base: position 38,073,285 of record NC_057831.1, read on the forward strand.
TACTAATGATCTTGTAAATACAATTTTACTTCATTTTGTAAATGCATTTCGAGCTTAATTTGTTATACAAAACATTTAAAGTATACAACAGTTTGTAAAGCTCACTTCAAAAAAGTAAATTGCCAATTTTAAGTTTTCAGAGATCCTCTTTTATTATTCATAGTTTTCTTAGTCTTCACCTATGTGTCTAGTTAATTTACTGATCACATGGAGGATGGGCTTTCCATGTGGTGCTAGTGGTAAAGAATCCTCCTGGCAATGCAGGAGGCATAAGAGACACAGGTTCAACCCTTGGGTCAGGAAGATCCCCTGGAGAAGGGAATGGCAACCCACTCCAGTATTCTTGCTGGAGAATCACATGGACGGAGGAGCCTGGCAGGCTGCAGTCCATAGGGTCACAAAGAGTTGGACACAACTGAAGCAACTTAGCATACACACATGGAGGATATCAAAACTATGTATTTTTCCTCACATGGCTGAACAAATTAGGAGGCATAAAGGCACTCCAACAAGGTGAAAGTCCTATTAAACAAACACGAAACATTACTAATGATCTTATAAAAGACTTGTATACAGAATTTATAAAGAATACATACAAATCAGCAGTAGAAACCAAACAACCCAACTAAAAACAGGCAAAAATTGAACAGATCTCTAAAAAAGAACTACCAACTGCCTATAAGAACTTGAAAAAGCACTCAACATTATTATTAGGAAAATGCAATTTAAAGCAAAATGAGATATCATTTCACGCCTACTGCAGATTAGCTAGTAACAAAGACGGGTAACAGTAAGTTGCTGACAGAGATGTAGAGCAACTAGAACTGCCATGTTTTTCTAATAAGTTTACAAAATGACAAATTTGGGAGAATGACTTGTCACTTTCTAATATATTTTAAATACATACTGATGCTATTACCCAGCAATTTTACTCTTACAGATTTTCCCAAGAGAAATGAAACAGATGTCCAAAAAGTATAAGAATGTTCACAGTAGCCTTATTAATAATTAGTGATTTATTAATAACTGCTTTCAGAGGAGGTCATAAGAAAGAACAAAGAATCAAAAATGATTCTTGTATTTTAATCTAGAGTGAGTAGGAAGGTTTAAATGGCACTAATTAACGGAGCACATAAGAAAATGGGCAAACTTACAAAGGAAAATAAGTTTAGATCTACTAAACTAAAATTCCTCCCATAATAAACATGTGGAGATGTCTAGAAAGCAGCATGAACCTTGGAGGCCGTGGCTCACATAAACAGAAGTTAAGAGTTGAAGCCAGGAGAGTCGATGAGTTATTTTTGGGGAGGAGGGTAGTCAGGGAAATACATGTATATACATAAATACACATATATATGTATATATGAACTCTAAGGACATAGTCCTTAAGGTATAATAACTTTCTGGGGGCATCAAGAAGATCAAACAGTAAAGAGGTAGATAGAATTCTTAATTCTTTTCATGCAAGAACTCCTTTGGCAATGTGGTGAAGACTATGGCTTCCTTCTCAGAATCATGTCTTTTAAGACATTTTTTGGATTTTTTTTATTATGATCATTTTTTCCCCTTACTTAATCACAGAATCATATTTTAAAAGCACAAATTTGTAGGATTACAAAAGAAACCAACTATACTAAATACAATTTAGAAAATTTTTAAGTTGAGATACAGTAATATATTTACCCCTTCTTAATGCATTAAAATGGGCTTCCCTGGTGGCTCAGTGGTAAAGAATCCTCCTGCCAATGCAGGAGACACAACTTTGATCCCTGGGTCAGGAAGATCCCCTGGAGAAGGAAATGGCAACCCACTCCAATATTCTTGCCTGCAAAATCCCATGGACTGATGAGCCTGGTGGGCTATAGTCCATGCGGTCTCAAAAGAGTGGAACATGACTTAGTGACTGGACAACAACAATGCATTAAAATATAAGATCTAGTAGTTAAGTCTAATATTTACCATAATTTCAAAGTAGCGAGAACATGAACAATAATTTATGTGACATGAAAATATATGATTTTTATTCCTAGAACAGATATTATTATTATTACTACTGTTGTTTGTTATCAACATCTATCTTTGAAGGAAATGCTAAATTTCAGCTATGCTGTGCTATGCTTAGTTGCTCAACTCTTTGTGACCCCATGGACTGTATACCACCAGGCTCCGCTGTCCATGGGGATTCTCCAGGCAAGAATACTGGAGTGGGTTGCCATGCCCTCCTCCAGGGGATCATCCCAACCCAGGGAATGAACCCAGGTCTCCTGCATTGTGGGCAAATTCTTTACCATCTGAGCCACCAGGGAAGCCCTAAACTTTAGCAGGGGTTAGTGAAAATAAAGATGTCATTTTTCCCCCCCATTCAAGTTCATGAACCCATGAAATCTTATCCATGAACTTCTTGGGGAAATCCCTAGTTAAGAATCCATAAAGTAGAAAGTAAAATTAAAGAGACATAAAAACTTGATAAAACAGTATCAGGGAAATTACAGCAGCAAAACAGTATATGCTAGTTTTAAACTGCAATGATAAAATACTATATCCTCTGCTTCATTTCTTACCACTGTGAGTGGATCAAGAGAGAAAGACTAGAGAATAGAGAACAGCATGTTAAGCAAAGTAGAATAGATTCCAAGATTTCTGAATATTTTCAGAGAATGAAAAGAAATCATAACTGTACTTAAACTAATTTTTAAAAATTTATCCCCAACAAGAATCACTTGATAACCACAGATTGCCAGTACAATGTTCATTCTGTTTCACATTCCATTCCCAACCTGCTTCATCCAGATTCTACTTCTTATACCATCTACTGATACATTCTGCAATGCAAGCCAGGGTCAGAACAGATGAACAATAATGGCACAAGGCTTTTAGTTGGCCTAACTGATACCCTAGAGAGAGCATTATATTGACATGAAGGGTAAACCATTTTCCTCTCAGAGGGATGCAGTCAGGCTACCTTAGATACATTATCTTAATGCTTATATCTCTACACAGTAGTCTGTGTTGTGGTGAAAATTTGATTGGAATGCTTAGTAATTTCTATGACAGGCTTTTTTTCTGCCTCCTCAACATTTATAGCACTTGCTATTAAGTACTATTAATCTCTGACTCAACAAAGTATTGATAATTGTTCAGATAATATCTTATTCCTATCACAGGCACTTTCAACAGAGCTTAGAAGTTACTGTCCGGAGGCTATTACTGTAGAAGAATTATGGCTAGTGCTCCACAGGTGTTTGTAGAACATATCCAGTTGTAGAAAATACCCACTATAACCAAAGTGGCATTCAGAAAGATACAAAAATTTTCAAAGCAGCTTTTAGGTCTGCTAAAATTAAGGCATTCCTGGGAACAAACAGAAACAAAGGTGTTGAAAATCAGACTCCCTACCAAAGAAACTCTAATACTTGAACAACATAGTGAAGTCCAAATAAGGCTGTAAAAATTCTATTCTAAATGAGTTAAGTTTGATAAGCGTTACTGTAGGATTTAAATGTATTCTTTTCTGGACATGACAAGATCATAAAGTAGGGTACAGTGGAGACAGAATAAGAACAGTTCATATGCTCTTGATTCTCTTCTCCACTTTAACCTCCTGTCCTCTACTCATGAATGTTGAAATTGAAGACCAAATGAGCCTCAAGATATTCTTCCAAGAAATATACAATCTTTACATTGTATCCTTCCATACTGGATCACTAACTCCTAGAGAGCAGAAAATATACATTCTTTCTCTGTGTCTCTTTTATTACCCTGAGCTAGTATTATATCCACTGTATCCTACTATATAACATGCCACTGTACTCCCTGAGACTAAGAACTGTATCTTACTCATTTACCCATTCAAGGATTTACAATGGTACCACAACAAGGTAACTCAATAAACTTCACAAATAAATGATTCTTCACATTTTAAGCTAATGTTTTTTGTTTTAATTTTTTACAGGGCACAGAAAAACAAGAAAGAGAAAACATTTGTTTACTCTCTTACACATAACACAAAGGTTTCTAAACAGTGAGTGAAAGGAAATAATAGAGAAAAATGACTTTTTTTCCCCCTAGAAGTCTTATGAGTTAGCTGGTTCAAAGGCAAGAATGCAGATTTAGACATTGCTTATATTGCTTTCATTCTAGTTTACTATGTCACTACTGAACATGCACTGCAAAGGATAAATATAAAATCAAGGATCAGGTAAGTGGACATGGGATGGGCTTCTTGAAGCTTCTTTTTATTCCACAGATTTGATGGTCTCAACTTCCCACATAAAATCGGAATCCACCAGGCCAGAGGAACACTGAGAATACATAACCATAGGACTTCTGCCTTTTATAACGTTTCAAGTTTTTTGGAGAGGTGGGGGGGGGGGGGCTGGGTAAGGACGATAGAAACATGTTATCATTAAGAATTCATGCTATTATCCTAAGAGGAAATTCTCGCTGTACCCCAGTTATACTTCCAAGTTTCATTTCTTAAAGACTACATGAGGCATTAGTAAAAATCATGGCCTACCACAACTTAATGTAGACATTTAATCCTTTTGCCCCTCCTTACTCTTCCTGCTCCTCCTATTGTTTGCCTCTTTAAAGCCATGATCTGACCACAGTATCTGTGAATCTCTTAGCCTCGTTAAATCGAAAAGTCCAACTCCCCTGTGACTGCAACTTTACCTCTGAGACTTTTTAGCAATTAAATGTTCTTTGTTACGTTCAGCTCACCACTTTCGGACTTTGGAAGAATCAGTCAATCTCTAAAATATACCATTAGAGCAGAGTTCTTCACATTTTGTTGGATATTCACTCATCAATTAACTAAGAATGCACCTTAAAATATGTATATTATTTATAAATTACAGTCACATTATTATTATGTACCAAACATCTCAAAGCACAGCATAAACTTAGAGGAGGGTTCATCAATGATAGAATCTTTAAATGCCACTTATCTATTTTTCAGAGTTAATTCAGATAAAATTACACAGCAGAATATATACATCCATTTAACTGGGCTATACAAACTACAATATATCACAACACTGAGAATGAAAAATCAAAGAATAAGGGCTCCATTATCAATCTCTTCTTGTTTGAAGGACTGAGCTCTCACTCTTCTCCCAAAACACTAGGTCTCCTTTATATGGCAAGGGACTTTTGATGCAAAGCTCAAATAAGGGTGTCACTGTTAGTCCATCCACCAAAAATTAGTAAAGGTCAACTTGTTTATTTTTATTATACTTTTAAAAAATATTTTAAAATTTTAAAATAGTTTTAGACTACAAAAAAGCTTCAAAAGCAGTACCAAATGCCCTGTAAATTCTTTTCCCAGCTTTTTCTTAATGTTAACATCCTACATAACCAATTATCAAAATGCAGAAGTTGGTATCAGTACAGTATTATTAACTAAACTGTAGATTTTATTTGGAATTCATCAGTTTTCCCATTAGAGTCCCCTTTCTATTCCAAAATCCAATCCAGGACCCACAATGCATTTAATTATTATGTTACCTTAGTCTCCTCTAATCAGTGAAAGTTTTGCACTTTCCTTGTCTTTCACGATATTAGACATTTTGGATGAGTACTGGTCAGTTATTTGGGAGAATGTTCCTCAATACAGCTGATGCTTTCTCACGTTCAGTTCAGTTATGCATCTTTGGCAAGAATACTACAGAAAGGATGTGCATTTCTCAGTGTATCATATCAGTGCACCAGTAAGACTGGATGTGTCTTAAGGCTGGTGATGCTACCCTGCAAGTCTGCTGGGTTTCTGTATTGCAATGCTTCTCCTTCTCTCTTCATAATTAATACACTGGCAGAGATACTGTTAGAGTGATATTGTTTCTCATCAAACTTTTGCCCACTGATTTTAGCACTCATTGCTGGATGCAATGATTGTCACCGTGGTGTTCTAAGGGTGATTTTAATTTCCTGCATTCCTTACATTTTAAAACTGGAATTCTTTTGTAAGATAGAGCTGCCCCTTCTTCATTTATATCAATATGAAAAAATGAATACTGATTTTACTCTATGGATTACACTGTTATTTATTTTTTTTCTCAAGTTGTCCCAGTTTTGACCATTAGCAGCTCTTTCAGGTTGGCTGGCACCTGTGTCCTACTAACCTACCTTTTATTGAGACTTCCTTACTTTCTGGTTTCTCTGGTGGCTCAGAAGGTAAAGAATCTGCCTGCAATGCAGGAGACCCAAGTTCAATCCCTGGGTCGAGATGATCCCCCAGAGAAAGGAAAGGATATTCACTCCAGTATTCTGGTCTGGAGAATTCCATGGACAGAGGAGCCTGGTAGGCTATAATTCATGGTGTCACAAAGAGTCAGACATGACTGAGCGACTAAACACACTTTTACTTTCTGGTACCACAGTTCAGTTCCGTTCAGTTGCTCAGTCGTGTCCGACTCTTTGTGACCCCATGGACTGCAGCACGCCAGGCCTCCCTGTCCATCACCAACTCCCAGAGCTTACTCAAACTCATGTCCACTGAGTCGGTGATGCCATCCAACCATCTCATTCTTTGTCATTCCCTTCTCCCCCTGCCTTCAAATCTTTCCCAATATCAGGGTCTTTTCCAATGAGTTAGCTCTTCACATCAGGTGGCCAAAGTATTGGAGTTTCAGCTTCAACATCAGTCCTTCCAATGAACACTCAGGACTGATCTCCTTTACGATGAACTGGTTGGATCTCCTCACAGTCCAAGGGACTCTCAAGAGTCTTCTCCAACACCACAGTTCAAAAGCATCGATTCTTCGGCACTCAGTTTTCTTTATAGTCCAACTCTCACATCCATACGTGACTACTGGATAAGCCACAGCCATGACTAGACGGACCTTTGTGGCAAAGTAATGTCTCTGCTTTTTAATATGCTGTCTAGGTTGGTCATAGCTTTTCTCCCAAGGAGTAAGCGTCTTTTTATTTCATGGCTGCGGTCACCATCGGCAGTGATTTTGGAGCCCAAAAGAATAACTCTGTCACTGTTTCCACTGTTTCCCCATCTATTTGCCATGAAGTGATGGGACCAGATGCCATGATCCTTGTTTTCTGAATGTTGAGCTTTAAGCCAACTTTTTGACTCTCCTCTTTCACTTTCTGCCATAAGCGTGGTGTCATCTGCATATCTGAGGCTATTGATATTTCTCCCGGCAATCTTCATTCCAGCTTGTGTTTCTTCCAGCCCAGCGTTTCTCATGATGTACTCTGCATATGAGTTAAATAAGCAAGCTGACAACATACAGCCTTGATGTACTCCTTTTCCTATTTGCAACCTGTCTGTTGTTCCATGTCCAGTTCTAACTCTTGCTTCCTGACCTGCATATAGATTTCTCGAGAGGCAGGTCAGGTGGTCTGGTATTCCCATCTCTTAAAGAATTTTCCACAGTTTATTGAGATCCACACAGTCAAAGGCTTTGGCATAGTCAATAAAGCAGAAATAGATGTTTTTCTGGAACTCTCTTGCTTTTTCTATGATCCAGCGGATATTGGCAATTTGATCTCTGGTTCCTCTGCCTTTTCTAAAACCAGATTGCACATCTGGAGGTTCACGGTTCATGCATTGCTGAAGCCTGGCTTGGAGAATTTTGAGCATTACTTTGCTAGCGTGTGAGATGAGTGTGACTGTGGAGTAGTTTGAGCATTCTTTGGCATTGCCTTTCTTAGGGATTGGAATGAAAAATGACCTTTTCCAGTCCTGTGGCCACTGCTGAATTTTCCAAATTTGCTGGCATATTGAGTGCAGCACTTTCATAGCATCATCTTTTAGGATTTGAAATAGCTCAACCAGAATTCTATCACCTCCACTAGCTTTGTTTGTCGTGATGCTTCCTAAGGCCCATTTGACTTCACATTCCAGGATGTCTGGAATTCTGGTACCACAAGATGCTCCAATTCAATTTATATTTTCGTAGCCCCAGCCATGGAAGCGACCACTTCTCCAAGGAGCCTTGGTTCTCTTGACTGAAAAAGTCTTATTTTATTAAGGACTTATATCAATGTAAATAGAATTCCTGCACTGCAGGGGATCATCCTACTTAATCTCTGACTACATGCACAGATGATTTTGGACAGCACCATTTTACAGCACTGCTCCAATATGGTTTTTTTGTTGTTGTTCTAACAAAATATTCAACAATAATAAAGGAATGCTCTCTACTAATAGTCCAAAACATTTCCAGGGTTAACAAGGATTGAGTCACAGAAATGGATGCAACAGCAAAAATCACAGAGTTGTTATAGTTTTATTTCTATAACCTTCCAGACACATATAAGGCCTGCAACCCTGGAGCTTCAGTAACTTCAACAAATGACAATGCCAGAGGTACATAAATACACCCTAATCTAGGTAGGCACTGACCATTATTCCACCAAAGAATGAGTGAGTGCTTCTTTTACAAATAAACCTCAGCAACAACAACCACTACTGCCAGAACAATAAGTATGCTTTTTAGAAAAACAAAAATAGATAAAGTAAAAAAATAGCCAGCATTTAATATAGGCTCACAGATGGTTTTGTAGAACTTTAGAGTATTTTAAATTGAAAAGTGAAATATGTGCAAAGTAAATCAGGAGCCACTAGGCCATAACATGCCCAAATAATACCAGAAGTTCAAGTCATACCAGACTCTTACTTAGAGCACATGATCAGACTCACAAGCATATTTGGCTAGTATCATTGTTCCAGTTGCTCATCAGAAACACTGGTAACCTAACTTAGTATGTATTTTTAAGACAGGAGAAACCCTAAGAGGGTCCACTTTAATATGCTGCTGGCTTAAATATAAAATAAATTTTCTTAAATACACATAAAAGTATTTTAACATTTCTAGTTACTATAATGTATACTCTTGATTGTGTATGCTAAGTCGTTTCAGTCGTGTCTGACTTTGCAACCCTACGGACTGTAGCCCACCAGGCTCCTCTGTCCGTGGGATTCTCAAGGCAAGAATACTGGAGTGGGCTGCCATGCCCATATGGATCTAAAGAAGTAAAAAGTAACCTAAAATAATAACTAGTGCCCAAATAATTTATATTTTGCTTTAGGAAATGTGACCTATCACTACACAAATATATTCATACAAGATTTTCACTGTTATTAGTTAATATTTTAAAATCAGCTTTGGTCCTCTAACCAGTCAGAACATGGAGGGAATAAGAAAAATGGCTAACATGAATAGCCAACTTTTCAAACTATCCAGACTGAAATTTTACTTCAAAGTGTCTCAAATGATTATTAAGACTGGTTGGTGTATATGCCTGTAAAATAATTTCTTTCATTCCTTTAACTTTGTTTCACTTCCTTAATGCTACATAGGCTAACAAAATATATCAACAGACTTTAGCAAAAACTTTTCATTTTATCAAATAAGATACTGAAGCACAAAAGTGACTTTTTTTGTATAAAATAAACATCTTATAATTTGTATTTACCTAACCATTCTACTCTCCTAAAGTATCCAAAGAGTACTACATTTACTGCTGACAGTTTGTAAGTATTACCACTCACTTTTGAGACTGCATGACTGATACTACTTTGATATTAAGTTATTAATTCACGGGCTCCTAAGGACAATTTTCTTCATGATTACAAAACTTGAGAACTAAATCCTTTGTGATCCTCCTTTTTTGATTTAGTGTAATTCCAAGTAATTGATGATATTGATAATAAATAATACTGAATAGCAGCAGTAGTTTTAGATTATTGAATCCTTACATTAATTTTTCCTCCCACTCCTCCCCAAATTTGTTGCAGTATAACTGGTATACAAGAAAAACTACACATAAATACTGTCTAAAATTTGGTGAGTTTGGATGCCTTATCTCTTCAAGTAATCACAATAATCCTCTTAAGAATGCCAGAATTATTCCCATTATATAGAAATGGGGGCTTCCCTGGTGGCTCAGCTGGTAAACAATCTGCCTGCAATGTGGGAGACCTGGGTTCAATCCTGGATTGGGAAAATCCCCAGGAGAAGGGAACAGCTACCCACTCCAGTATTCTGGCCTAGAGAATTCCATGGACTGTATAGTGCACAGGGTTGCAAAGAGTCGTATGCAACTGAGCGACCTTCACTAGAGAAATGGAAACTAGTCTTAAGGAGGTTAAAAAGTTTGCCTAAGGTCACACAAGGCTGAGTAAGTAGTAGAACCAACTCTAGAATCCATGTCTAACCCAAAATTTGACCTCAACTACTGTGCCATAGTATGATTAGAGAAAGTCATTTAGATGCCAGTGCCTCATTTTCTTATACACTTAAACAAACAAACAAAAATAGTGCAATCTGCCATAGGGCTACTCCTCTCTGGATGGCTAAACTGGATGGATAAACATGGCACTAAGCTGGATGTTTCATTTACATTATATTAATTTGCACAATCCTAAAGGAAATCAACCCTGAATATTCACTGAAGGACTGATGCTGAAGCTGAAGCTCCAATACTTTGGCCACCTGACGTGAAGAGCTGACTCGTTGGAAAAGACCCCGATGCTGGGAAAGATTGAAGGCAGGAAAAGAAGAGGGTGACAGAGAATGAGATGGTTGGATGTCATCACCGACTCGATGGACATGAGTTTGAGCAAACTATGGGAGATAATGAAGGACAGGGAAGCCTGGAGTGCTGCACTCCATGGAGCCACAAAGAGTTGGACATGACTTAGCAACTGAACAACAACAAATCTGCACAATGATGTAGTATCACCAAGTTAAGTAACTGGCCCAATATCACAGTTATTTAATGAAAAAGAAACAAAACAAACAGGAAGCAAGCCATCAAGATTTGATTCCATAGTCCATCTTCTTTTTTCTACCAGAAGCTACTATAGAACACACACCATACCTATCAATGCTAAAACACTAAAATCTAAACTAATATCTTGGATAAAACTATTTTTTGGTGCGTGAGGGCAGACAACAGAATACAAGCATTCACAATTATTATGCCTCTTGTGCACATGAGGAAACTAAGTCACATAAAATGGTAAGCAGTTTACCAGAACTATATAGTGAATAAATGGGAGGGCAAGATTTTAATCCATGTTTGATGGTAAAACTTATGTTTTGCCCTTTCCACTGAAGATAGAAGCATTTTAAAGACTTCATTTGAAACACTTAAGGGAGAACACACACACAAATTCATACAGAGAAAGGCAGGGGATGATTCCTACGTAGTAATGACAAATCAGTTGTGGATGTGACTGGTGATAGAAGCAAGGTCCGATGCTGTAAAGAGCAATATTGCATAGGAACCTGGAATGTTGGGTCCATGAATCAAGGCAAACTGGAAGTGGTCAAACAGGAGATGGGAAGAGTGAAAGTCGACACTCTAGCAATCAGTGAACTAAAATGGACTGGAATGGGTGAATTTAACGCAGATGACCATTATATCTACTACTGTGGGCAGGAATCCCTTAGAAGGAATGGAGTAGCCATCATGGTCAACAAAAGAGTCTGAAATGCAGTACTTGGATGCAATTTCAAAAACGACAGAATGCTCTCTGTTCGTCTCCAAGGCAAACCATTCAATATCACGGTAATCCAAGCATATGCCCCAACCAGTAACACTGAAGAAGCTGAAGTTGAACAGTTCTGTGAAGACCTACAAGACCTTTTAGAATTAATACCCAAAAAAGGTGTTCTTTTCATTATAGGGGACTGGAATGCAAAAGTACGAAGTCAAGAAACACCTGGAGTAACAGGCAAATTTGGCCTTGGAGCACAGAATGAAGCAGGGCAAAGGCTAATACAGTTTTGCCAAGAGAATGCACTGGTCATAAAAAACACCCTCTTCCAACAACACAAGAGAAGACTCGACACATGGACATCACCAGATGGTCAACACCAAAATCAGATTGATTATATTCTTTGCAGCCAAAGATGGAGAAGCTCTAATACAGTCAGCAAAAACAAGACGGGGAGCTGACTGTGGCTCAGATCATGAACTTCTCCAAATTCAGACTTAAACTGAAGAAAGTAGGGAAAACCACTAGACCATTCAGGTATGACCTAAATCAAATCCCTTATGACTACACAGTGAAAGTAAGAAATAGATTTAAGGGACTAGATCTGATAGACAGAGAGCCTGATGAACTATGGATGGAGGTTCGTGACACTGTACAGGAAACAGGGATCAAGACCATCCCCATGGAAAAGAAATGCAAAAAGGTAAAATGGTTGTCTGAGGAGGCCTTACAAATAGCTGTGAAAAGAAGAGAAGTGAAAAGCAAAGGAGAAAAGGAAAGATATTCCCATTTGAATGCAGAGTTCCAAAGAATAGCCAGGAGAGATAAGAAAGCCTTCCTCAGTGATCACTGCAAAGAAATAGAGGAAAACAACAGAATGGGAAAGACTAGAGATCTCTTCAAGAAAATTAGAGATACCAAGGGAACATTTCAGGCAAAGATGGGTTTGATAAAGGACAGAAATGGTATGGAACTAACAGAAGCAGAAGCTATTAAGAAGAGGTGGCAAGAATACACAGAAGAACTATACAAAAAACATCTTCACGACCCAGATAATCACCATGGTGTGATCACTCACCTACAGCCAGACATCCTGGAATGTGAAGTCAAGTGGGCCTTAGAAAGCATCACTACGAACAAAGTTAGTGGAAGTGATGGAATTCCAGTTGAGCTATTTCAAATCCTGAAAGATGATGCTGTGAAAGTGCTGCACTCAATATGCCAGCAAATTTGGAAAACCCAGCAGTGGCCACAGGACTGGAAAAGGTCAGTTTTCATTCCAATCCCAAAGAAAGGCAATCCCAAAGAATGCTCAAACTACCCCACAATCACACTCACCTCACACGCTAGTAAAGTAATGCTTAAAATTCTCCAAGCCAGGCTTTGGCAATACATGAACCGTAAACTTCCAGATGTGCAATCTGGTTTTAGAAAAGGCAGAGGAACCAGAGATCAAATTGCCAATATCCGCTGGATCATAGAAAAAGCAAGAGAGTTCCAGAAAAACATCTATTTCTGCTTTATTGACTATGCCAAAGCCTTTGATTGTGTGGATCACAATAAACTGTGGAAAATTCTTTAAGAGATGGGAATACCAGACCACCTGACCTGCCTCTCGAGAAATCTATATGCAGGTCAGGAAGCAAGAGTTAGAACTGGACATGGAACAACAGACAGGTTGCAAATAGGAAAAGGAGTACATCAAGGCTGTATGTTGTCAGCTTGCTTATTTAACTCATATGCAGAGTACATCATGAGAAACGCTGGGCTGGAAGAAACACAAGCTGGAATGAAGATTGCCGGGAGAAATATCAATAGCCTCAGATATGCAGATGACACCACGCTTATGGCAGAAAGTGAAGAGGAACTAAAAAGCTTCTTGATCAAAGTGGAAGAGGAGAGTGAAAAAGTTGGCTTAAAGCTTCACATTCAGTAAACTAAGATCATGGCATCTGGTCCCATCACCTCATGGGAAATAGATGGGAGACAGTGGAAACAGTGTCAGTCTTTTTTTGGGGGGGGCTCCTAAATCACTGCAGATGGTGACTGCAGCCATGAAATTAAAAGACGCTTACTCCTTGGAAGGAAAGTTACGACCAACCTAGATAGCATATTAAAAAGCAGAGACATTATTTTGCCAACAAAGGTCCATCTGGTCAAGGCTATGGTTTTTCCAGTGGTCATGTATGGATGTGAGAGTTGGAGTGTGAAGAAAGCTGAGCACCGAAGAATTGATGCTTTTGAACTGTGGTGTTGGAGAAGACTCTTGAGAGTCCCTTGGACTGCGAGGAGATCCAACCAGTCCATCCTAAAGGAGATCAGTCCTGGGTATTCATTGGAAGGATTGATGCTGAAGCTGAAACTCCAGTACTTTGGCCACCTCATGCGAAGAGTTGACTCATTGGAAAAGACCCTGATCCTGGGAGGGATTGGGGGCAGGGGGAGAAGAGGACGACAGAGGATGAGATGGCTGGATGGCATCACCAACTCAATGGGCATGAGTTTGAGTAAGCTCCGGGAGTTGGTGATAGACAGGGAGGCCTGGCATGCTGTGTCACGGGGTCGCAAAGAGTCAGACACGACTGAGCAACTGAACTGAACTGAACTGAATGACAAATCAGTAAGTTCTAATCAATAGAACAGTCTGAGTAGACTGTCAATATAATGGACAACTAGCCAATAGCAAATAGTAAACTATAACTGACAGTCACAATTACTTATAAATTAAAAATGATAAAATAGTAATTTATAAAGCTAATTCATCATATTTCACAAGTACAGTATCTGATCAAACCCTCTGCTAGTCCTAGACTCCTTATATCTCAGTAAGAGAAATTCAGAAAGAATTAATCAGCCACTGAAGTGCCAAGAATAAGTAATTATTAAAAGAGAACTATAACTATATCATATTAAATGAGATAGAGAGGAAAGCTCATGTTAGAGGATATTTACAAAGTGCTATTTCTACAAAAATTGCATCAAAAAAGACCTTTATGTGAGAGTAAAAAACTGAAAATATCAGACTCAAAATTATGGCAAGATGGAACGTCAACCTTCTATAAAACAGTTAAGGTGATAGATTGATTCACTGTCTGCCTGATAACTCAGGTGATTTTTTACATTACATTTTATCATCCATAAAACTACAGTATATAAAAAATATTATCTAAGAACAACAACAAAAAGTCCAGCTGACTAACATACCCCTCCTCTTCCTTTTTATTTCAACTCAGGACATATGAACTATTTCAGTGTTTAGCTAAATTACCTTGGCTATTAAGTTTTCTTTTTTTTTCCTTAAAAGGTCCGGATCTTGAGATTCTAATACCACCCAGTTCAGTACAATGTGCTGTCTAAAATTTGGAGGCAGACCACAACCAGGTTTAACTACGTCTTACAGCTAAAATACCAAAAGGAAACACATTTTTAAGAATTGTTGATTAGAGTTTTAGATGTATTATTTACAAGGACAATGAAAACGTTCTACATGTATGTATTAAAGTATACCTTAAAAAGAAAATAAGCCAAAGAATTATCATAGTAGTTTTTACTCTAAAGTTATCTAACCATCTGCTGTTTTTAGGTATATAATAACAGAGGTAAGCATTTTAAAAGCATATTTAATAAATGGTGTGGTTTAATTAAAAAAATTTAAAATAACATGAAGAAGCTGAAACTTAAAGAGACAAAATTTAAAAAGAAAAAAAAAAATCAGAGAAAATCAGATCTCTAAGAAATGTAGATTTTCCAAGAAGTTTAAAAAAAACCAAACCCTTATTTTCACAGCATCGAACACACACACACACAACCTGTGACAGGGGGATTGAATAAAACCTGAAACATCAGTTGTCATAAAAAACCAAAAAACAAACAAGAAACCCTCTCTTCTTAGAAACATATTATTTCATACAGCAAAATTTTAAGACACCTGAATATATAGCGACTGAAAGGAGGAAACTGCTTTTGCATAATCTTTTGGGCAGGCTTCTCCTGTATTTGCTTGGTCACCTGCCAATACTCCTGAACCATACTGCTGTATGGTATCCTAAAATCTGTTTGGCAGCTGAGCCATGTTATTCCACCACAGACATGTATGTATGTTCAGGAAAATTCACCTTTAAATGATTTTTCAACACTTTATCACTAAAATGCATAATTATACATAAATTGAGCAGCAAATACATATTACATGTTGAAGAGTATCTTCTATATTTATGATTTATATCTTTGACCAGAACTCTATTTAAGAAACTAAGAAATGTTTATAATGAATTGGAAAGAAAAAATTATTAAAATATTCCGTGCCTCCAAGAAGTTCAAAATCTACTAAATACTATTAGGGGATAAGACAGAATAATACTTAAAATTGACAAAGAAGGTAGAAATCATTTTATAGAATCAAAATTATCCTTTAAAGTCTCTTAAATACACCCATACAGTATATACATCACTTAAGGTCTACAGTCTCATACATTATTATGTATCATGAAACACACAACTTTTAAATATGAGAATCACACTCTATTTGCAGAGATGCTTTAAAGTACAGGAGGTGTGTGGAAACTAAGACCTATACTAAGAACAGTAAATTTACTTACCTCCCATCTCATGGTCCCTATAGGGGACCATGGATTTATGAAAGTGTTTTGATAAAAAGATACTCTTAGCCAATCAGGCTTGTATCTCAGTAAACAATGACTAGAGTATGAACAATCCTAGCATATTTTTTGTTAACTTCCAGGTGTTAAAAGAAATGTTGACTGTAAAGCAAAATGTCTTACAACTTGCTAAGGAGGCTAGATTTAATGAAGTGGACCATGAAAATGGTAACTGTTTACAGTGCATAGTGAAGAGTTTATGATTGAGAAAATCTTTCAACTTGATGCTCATCATTGGTCAGGCAAAGATAAAGGAGTCACAAATACTTGACACCAAATCCTCAAAAGAAATTTCAGATCATGCAGATAAAATTTTGGTTGACACAAGTTGAGTTTCATCATGACATGAGAAGACCCCACACATTAACAGGTGACCAGGGGCTGAAAAACTACAAGTGAAGTGAATAGTTCATCCATTTTTAGTTTCTTAAAAATCCCACTGCCTTTCCTCTGACTTCAGGTGATGGTTCAGAGCTAGTTCCATGGATTTAGACATTCATCTATTCACTACTTCCCCAGCACATTCTGGCTTAATATTACTCATCACCAAACAGCAACAAAAACTAAGCCTTCATCTTTTTTATTACCATCAAACTTCATATAAGCAACTCTTTATTAAACATTTTAAAAAATGGCTTTTTGATTATTTTACTAAGTATTATTGATAATCACTATCTTATATTATTTAATACATGTTAAATAATATATGTTCCCCCAAAATTAAATAAATAAATAAATAATATATGTTCCTTAGTCAAGTTACTTAAATTATTTCTTTGTATATAAGTAAAGGAACAGTAGAATCAGATAATCTCTAAATCCCCTATCTGCTTTAAAATGCTGTAATTTTAGCTTGGTCTTAAAAGGAAAATAAGTAGTCTGCAAAACTGAGGAATGGGGGTGGCAGTCACCTCCCACATGCCTGATATAAAATTTTTCAAAATCAATATTATCTTTAACTCTTGAAAAGTACTTCCCCCAGGTTTTCTGTAGTTTGATACCTTTTTTTAATGTTTGCTCAAACGTCACTTGACTACCACCTCTGCCCTGCCACTCCCTACGCTCCTCTTCCTCCTTTGTCGCCAACGCTTAAATATACATTTATATCCAGCGTGTGTGAAAGGCAGGGGACTGTGTGTGTGTGTGCACGTGCATACATGCACACTGAACCACAAACAGAATTTACTTGTTTACTGCTTGCTTCCCCTTACTACCACACCAAAGTTCATGCAGACAGAGATGTTTTTTACCTTTTTTTTCCCCACTAATATGGTACCTAGCATATAGAAGGAAGATTAGTGGAACTTCCTTGAATGAATTAACTTCTCTAATCAAGATGGGAAATATGTTTTATAAAGGCCAACTTGCTAGTCTTGCTTTGGGGGAAGTCACACTCAAGGAAAGAAAGAACTAAATTAGTAGCATTTTATGGAAGAACACATGGGTGATGATATAGCTGGTGAATTTATGAGTTACTCAAGAAAATCAGAAAAATATTCTAAGAAGATTTTTTTTCCTAAGAAGATTTTTTAATGATATTAATAAGTTAATACAAAACAGCTAAACAGTACATAGTAATTATAGTAACTGTTACTTTTACATAAAAGTGCTTTTTCCAATTCAGAACTCTGATTATTTTGAATAGCATATATAGATTACTACATTTATTTATACACAGGCCAATTCCATTATCTGCCATACCAGAGACAAAGTACAGGAAAGAAATACTACCCAGGGACAGATGGTGATACAAAAAAAAAGGGCCCCCAAATAGAATTATACTCTTCTGAGAATTAGGTCTTCCCTCTCAGCTAACAGACTACATTTTTTAAACTTAATTAGACTGTGCAAAGAAATAATTTAGGCAGAACTCCTTATATAAAGAGAAATGGAAGAACCACTGCTTCCCAAAATTTAAATTATGTCCTTAAAAGGTTATCAGGGTTGTGTAAAACCACTGAAAAGAATAATTCAATGACCAAATATTTCTGAAAGAAATTTGGAACCACTTTTATTTTCATTATTTAGGCTGATTCCTAGAACACTTTCTTATCACATACAAAGACTCATTAAAGACTTTGCTAAAAGATCTAGTATACTATAAGTCATGCTTTTAAAAAAACATGATCTTTTAAATCATGATTTTAAAGCATTACTGTTGAGCTTTAAAATATTCCTTTTCTTTCTTTTTTTTTTTTTTTTAAATATTCCTTTTCTATATGCACTCAATTAAGTTATTGAGTTTTGACTGTATCAGATACAATTCTAAGTGCTAGGGATATAGCATAATAAACAAAAATCCCATCCTATTGTTCTTATATTGTAGAAGTAGGGGAGACAACAAACACATTAAAAAAGGAGTCAGTTAGAAAAACAAACAAACAAAAAGCAGAATGATAGGAAAGACTGTTTGAAAGAATTATCATGAACAGGGTGGTTGGAGCAACAAGTGATCAGGGCCAGGGGTAATGTTTGGTAATACAACAGAGTGCAATGCTCAGGTGCAAACAAGGATTCTAGACAGAGGTAACAGCAACAGCAAGTGAGAAGACCCTGAGATGGCAATAAGGCTAGCACATCAGAGGATGAGCAAAAAGCCAGAGTCTGCAAAAGAATGAGCAATCAGAGATTTGGCTGAAAAGGAGGCTAAACTAGGCCATGTAGATCAAAACTCTGATAGATTTTACTCTAAGAGACATGCAAAGCCACTGGAAACTTTTGGGCAGAGGAATAATGTATTGGTTTAGGCTTCAGAAATATCATTTTGTGTAGAAAAACGAATGGGTCGGAAAGAGAAAAGTAGAAAGAGAAACAGTTTGGAGGCTCTTTAACACATATTGACCAGGGGATTTTTGCAGAAACTAATGCTTGTGGTGTTAATATGTCTCTGGTCAATATTAAGTAGTACATGCCAGAGATGAAGTATCTTGGATTAGAGTGGCAGCAATGCAAATGGTGAGACACAGTCAGACACAGAATAGATTTTGAA
This sequence comes from Cervus elaphus, assembly GCF_910594005.1. Taxonomy (NCBI): domain Eukaryota; kingdom Metazoa; phylum Chordata; class Mammalia; order Artiodactyla; family Cervidae; genus Cervus; species Cervus elaphus. The sequence goes on from NC_057831.1 coordinate 38,092,396, forward strand.
GGTAGAACAACAAATGGGAGTTGATGATAGGTTGCATGTGTGTATAGAGGATACTGAGGAATCAAGAAAAGTTTCTTGTTTTGGGGACTAGCAACCAACTAGGGTCAAGGGTGATACTTTTCACTAAGACAGCAAAGGTTGGGACAGGAGAAGTTTGGGGAAAGTAAAATCAAGAATTCTGTTTTAGAGAGGTCATGTGAAGTGCCCATTAGATATTCTAATGAAGAACACCAAGTAGATATAAGAGAGAAAAGCTAGAGAAAAGATTAGGATTAGATATAATCCTGCAATATTCAGATGTCACCAACACATACACTGTAATTAAGCTGACTGGATGAAATGAAGCCATCAAGTAAGAGAAGCCATTTGAGAAGAAAAGACACTGAGGACTAACTCTTGGGCTCTTCAATATTTAAAGGTAAAGAAAACAAAAACCAGCAAGAAGCATGTGAACAAAGTAATTTGCAAGATGGGGGAAAAATTTAAAGAATATAATATCCTAGAAACTAGGATTAAGAAAGTGATCAACCCTATCACTGATGAATGGTGAAAATCTGAATAAGGTGAGAACTGATTAACTTTCCTCTAAGGAGTATAACATAGAATTACCAATGAAACTGATAGAACAGTTTCAGCAGGGTAGTGGAAAAGAAGTCTAATTGGGATGAGTTGAAAAGAAAAGAACAGAGTGAAGATCGTAAAAGTACAGAAAAGAAGTATCTACTATGTGTCAGATGTGGAGAAGGAAATGGCAACCCACTCCAGTATTCTTGCCTGGAGAATCCCAGGGACGGGGGAGCCTGGTGGGCTGCCGTCTATGGGGTCGCACAGAGTCGGACACAACTGAAGTGACTTAGCAGCATGTGTCAGATGCTTGAGATATCTCAGTAGGAAAAAATACAAAAATCCAATTCTTCATGGTGTTTATATACCAGCAGATGGAAAAAGACAATGAATAATACATTAAAAAAAAAAAAAGCAAATTACACAATGTTAGAAGGTGACTGCACTACAAAAAGGAATGGTGGTTTATAGTTGTGAAGAATTTGAGGCAAGGGATATAAAATAACTACCTAGGTGTTTAACTTTAGTCAAGTTCAGCTGTTCCAGCGCAAGTGTATAATATATGGGGTAAAGGGTCAAAATCCAGATGAGGTTCTGACATGCAAATATGAAAAAAGAAAAGAGAAGCAAGGAAGTTAAGATATTACAGAAAGATGATTACAGCAATCAAGCATCTGAAATGAGTAAGGAGAAAAGTGAAATCATGAGACAATGAATAGTGAGAAGTGGTATGGTCAATAGACTGGGGGTTGCAATAAGGTTAAAAAAATATTGGGATGACTATTAAAATAAAATGGTAGTCAGAAATAGGGATGGTTGAAATTATACTTGGGAGGTGGCAAAGGTCTAGGGATAATAGAAAGGTGGCTGGAGTGGAATGGAGGAAAAGATCATTAGAAATGGAGAGGTCAAGTAACTGAGAAGCCAGAATGTCGAATCAATCAGCTGCACAGTACTTGAAAGTCACCAAGAACTAAAATGGGAGGAAGAAAGTGAAAAAAGTTAGTAGAGGTGTGTAACATGATGATGTGGATAGAACAGGTAGATGTCAGGTGCTTCAGACAAGCTCAGGGTTTTGAGTGAGGACAGTAAATAAATGATTGGAAAGCAGCTATAAAGATCTCGGAACTTGTCAATTTTATCACTCCTGTATTACATAAAGCAAGCAATTAAAAACATTTAGCAAGAGAAAGGGCTACAAGAGCATCTTTTATGAATATACAGGTTTCACCTAAAGCAATAAAGGGAAGATTAAGAGAAAAGACTGAGGGTATACGGGATTGTTGATGAAAGATCACAAGTTTCAGAAGACACAGTGGAAAAAAATATGGGTGCTTATAAAGGTGTAACTGACTAGGTCAAATGAGAGATTAAAGAAGACAAAAGGAGATAAAAGAATCCAGGTAATGGTAAATGAATAATCCAATAGTCTGTCTTTAATTCCTACTATGGATGATGTTATAGGCAGAAAGGTGACTTTAACAGAAATGCCCAAGATCTTAAATCCAGTTTAAGTGTGTTCTTAGAATTTCATTACTATCATCTATATATATGGCAAAAAAAAAAAAATCTTTTCATGAACACCTCTGGATTATGACTCATAATGGTATGTGGATTATTTTACTACACTAACATATAGTTCGGAGAAGGCAATGGCAACCCACTCCAGTACTCTTGCCTGGAAAATCCCATGGATGGAGGAGTCTGGTAGGCTGTAGTCCATGGGGTCGCTAGGAGTCGGACACGACTGAAGCGACTTGGCAGCAGCAGCAGCAACATACAGTTCCCTGAGAGTTCCAAAAAGGCAACCCACATATAAAGAGAAAGCCAAAGGGCCTTCCCTGGTGGCTCAGATGGTAAAGAATCTGACTGCAATGTGGAAGACCTGGGTTTGATCCCTGAGTCAGTCAGGAAGATCCCCTGGAGAAGAGTATGGCTACCCCCTCCAGTATTCTTGCCTGGAGAATTCCATCGACAGAGGAGTCTGGCGGACTACAGTCTATGGGGTTGCAAAGAATCTAACACTTTAAATTCACTTTTTCAATGTATGACCAGATGGTATCAGAAAGGTGCATTTGTAGAAGAAATACTTAGGGCATGAATGAATCAGGTCAAATTTACATAGCCATTCAAAGATACCTGCATTTAGAGAAAAGCAATCTAAAAGATTTAATGCTCCTGATTCTAAGAAGTCAAATGTTTTAGTATCAGTCACAATCCAATTAATTAATGAGAAGTATTAATATTTATTTCATGCAATATTATAAAGCTTAAAAATTAAAAGTTTAAAGGGAAAAAGATTTGTGTTCAGAAAAGGCATGAAAAACTTTATATAAAACCTGGCTATCAATTAATGTAAGGGGAAAAGATTGCTTAATAGCAGCTTTCAACTATATAGCAAGAAAGTCTTCAAAAATAAATGGCCAGAATAATAGTTAAATGAATGTTAAATATGTGTTGCAGGGCGGGGGGCCGGGGAAGGGTGGTGGTGGAGGATAAAGTAGGAAAAACACCGTATTTTGATGAAGGAAGGCTTTATCATATACTGAGCAGTATGATTCATTCAGCTACAATGTGCATACTATCTGTCCAATTTAGTTAAGTAGGCTTCTTTAACTGAAAAATAAAAGATAGGATATCTTCTTGAATTGTAAGCTAGTGATTTACACTGCTTCAGGTGATCAGAGAACATGAAGCCTAAAGTCAAAATAATTTAGTTCACATCCTATGAGGACAGCTTCAGAAAAAGGAATTTTATATTTATATGCCTATGTTTATCCACATTTCAAAACAAATAAACTGATATTCATGATAAACATAGTAATAAATTTAAGTACAAAGTAGAAGATAAACTATATACACATGCAAAACAATTTTGTTCTTCAAATGGAGTAAATATAATACCATAAGTATGTGGAAAAACTGGAAGATATCTTAGTTTATCTTAATGCTCAGTTTATCTTAGTGCTCATTCATCCATTCAAGAAATACTTATTGAAGATATAAGATGTGACAAGTACTATTACATATACAGAGGATTCTGCAATTAACAGAACAAAGTCCCTGCTATCATGGAGGTTTCATTCTACTCTAGCACTCTACGTAAGTATGTAGGTTAACCTCTACAAGGAACTCAATTCTGAAACATTTCCAAAAAATATACAAAATCAGTTAAAAATTCACGTCTACACTAAAATATCCCCTCTCCCTGACTATACTTATTCAACCCACAAAGAGTATTTTTGACTAGCTTCTAATATAAGGAATTGTCCAAACTGTATTTAGATTAAATAATAAGGTTTTCCAATTATTAAATACTGTAAGGGAACTAATCACTAAAGCTGTTCATAGTTCATATGAAGGAAAGAAGGAATGCTCTGTATTTCTCATAGATCCTCTCTAGCCTTCCCGATTCAATTAAAATAATCCTCTAATTCTAGGCTGCTAAGTAGTAGAAAACAGGAAGGTTTTTCTACTTAATACTTAGAATCTAAGTGTTCTTCACATAAAACACCTTTGACCTTTTAAAACTTTCTTCCCAGGGTTCAAATGTTCACAACACAAAACTTAACTTCTCTGAGCTTCATTATCTTTATCTGCTAAAATGAAAACAAGAGTATCTATCTCTCAACAATGTTGGGATTAAATGATGTAAGGCACAAAATGGGCTTAGTGGTCAATCACAGTTGATGACATCAACTATAATAATTATCCTAAGTGTGAGTTCTCAATAAAAGTAACAAATCATCAAAGTCCATAAAATTGTAGTTAGGAAAGATAATAAACAAGCTATAATAAGAATACTAAAAAGATTTCTGTGTTTTGGCAAGATGATCACATGCTTCTGTTCCTCAAACTAAGCAATGGATTCAAAGTATCAGTAATACTAATGTTACTAATATCCAGAATTCCTAAAAATGACTGACTTTGTGAAATTTTCAGGAATCAAATAAAAACTTCACCAACAAGAGGCTTCTATTAGCATTTTATTTGCTTCCAAAGACTCGGAAGTATTTCCTATCTTTAAAAACACATTTTTTTTTTTTTGCCTTTTGTTTCAAAGTTAAAGAACTTACTAAAGAAACAAATGCATATAGGAATTAAGACCATTTAAAACATAGTTACTAAAAATAAAAAAAAAAAATAAAATAAAATAAAACATAGTTACTATCTTCTAACCACATCCTGGTCAGACCATATTGGAAATCTCAAAAACTATTTCATTCAAAGAAAGTAAAAACAAACAACAGAAACAAAGCCAAGTAAACAAGCAGAAAAGTCCTTAGGTTTAATTAAAGCTGGAAGGTGATGATGGACCACAAATAAAGAAATTAACAAAGATAAAAATACTAAAGACCTAAAGTAAGGCAAAAATACTACTAATAAGAATCTTTTATTTTAAAACTGTGATCCTTCAAAGATCTCGAAGAAAAACAAAAAATCCCCAAACGGAGAGGTCACTAAATATCCATGAACACTCACCCAACCACTGGTAGGAGACCTCTTGAAGACCCAGATGCTTGAATCAGCTGAAATAGTACCAATTTTTTACTGATTACTCTTAATAGGGCAATGGAGCACAGGTTAACTCCATACTATCAAATATTAAAAGTTACTATTACTAATTTCTACCTACTACCATTACAAATTACTCAAAGGAGAAGGAGACTGAGTAATGAGTTCTAAGATGAGTGAAACTTACTGCATGCATGTGTGTAAATGCATACATTTCCTCCAGCTCTCTTTGTGATGTAAATCTGAGAATGTAATTCTTTTTATAAGTGTAAATATACAGGCAGAATAAAATTTTCTAAATTAATACAAAATCCTTAAAGCATGTAAAATATTTTTATATTGGTTCATGTACAAAATTGTTTTTAAATTTTGTCTTTTAAAGACAATGACAATTTCTCAATATGAGTTACTTTAATTACACACAGGGAAAGATTTTCAGTCCTATACACTTAAAAATATATATAGTTCTTAACTTTAGGCCTTTTAATATGCTAATGATTCTTCGAATCAGAGGATTTTCATATTTCAACACATAAAAGAACTCATAACACTAAGACTGAACAAAAGCCTCCTTTCTCAAAGGTAAGGACAATATTCAACATTACAGATTAAGACTTGAAAGTTACCTATTTAACAGAAAATATCTGATGTTACCTAACTCAAAAGAGTATTAAAAGCACTATCAATACTTAGATGAAAATACAGTACCATTTTCCTCATCTCTGGAAGTTGGGAGGTACGATGATCTTCCCACTACCACCCTGCATTCCCCCTAAACCATCACTTATTCCCAAGGTTTACGTGGTAAAAATTAAGACATTCTACTGTTGCAGAAATGGCCAAGAAAAAAAAAATGGAAGGGTCTATATTTCTCTAGTTTTCTCAAGTAGCTTAAGATATAAAAACAAATTCTGCCTGATACATATGTATCAAGCAAGGAAACGCATGAAACAATTCTCATTTGGATTAAAGGTTTAGATAGACAGGAAGCAAAGAAGAACAGTGACATTGTAATAGCACATTCAAGCTATCAAAGAAACACTGAAGTCTCAAGCCAGCAAATATACTACCAACCTGGCTGATAAATGATTTAACTGTTACATTTCTATAAACAGTTTTGCAATATATTATATCTATCACTTACTGAACACAAAAGAACTTTTGCAGTCTTGAGAAAAGCAACAAAATAAGGAAGACCAAAAGCATACAAAATTTTCTTCTGCCTACAGTAATTAACAAAATAAAGTCAAGGAGAGATTTGAGAACAGAATGGTGAAGAGAAAGCCTAGCAGAAGGCTAGCTCTGTGACTGCAAATCCTAATGTCCCTAAAAATATGGAGAAAAACTAAGGACCAAGAAGAAAATAATCAAGAATGGAATGGAGATTGACATATTAAAAACTCGTATGTGAGAAAAATTCATATATTTTAGGTCTCTATTACAAATTTTAAATGACAAAGTATATCAATATTACCTTTCTTTCGAAAGAGTGCATTTAGGTAATTTTCTGCTTGGCATTCAATCTTTTCAGTGTTGGACTGGCCCTGAGATGATAGCTCCTCTGTTGGTGTTGACTGTGAAGAATCAAGAGATGGTATACAATCCTAAAATTAGAAGAAAACATCATAAAAAAATCACTTTTTATTTAAACATGGGACTCCACTAAAATGGCAAAAAGAAATTCTCTAAATGTTCATTTGTTCTTTTAAATAAGTCAAATTACATACAGAACATAAAATTTGGGAAAGAGTCAGGAAAAGAGAAATTTATCTTTGATAGAGGGCCAAACTAGCCTTATTTCTTAGCAAAACTACTGTCAAAAAGGAGGAAGGGGGAGAAAAGATAAAATATATTATTAAATAAATTCACTATATAGCATGCCAGTAATGAGAGTTTTAAGAACAAAGCAGATGTTTACCCACTAACATGACCAAAATGGGTGCAAGTTTCAAAGTTCCCATTTCTTCTCAGCCATTCTCACAACAGTATTAAAAGAATTAGGACTTCCTACTGTACAAGAAGATTCTACTTGTCTAGTTTATGCCCTGTTTATAGTAGAAACTAATAATTATTTCACAGGAGATAATTATGATATCCAAAAGACTTCATGAAAAAGTAAAAATCTAAAAAGTAGTACATTATCTTCCAACCACTGATTCCTAAGAAATCAGACTGTAAGGTAGTCTCAGATCAAACCAGGCTTACCTTCGTCTATCTAAATACAAAACAGAACTGAACTGAACTTTATGAGTCAGGGAGTTCTAAGAAAGAAATGTGAAATAAGCAAAAAAGATGAGTATACTGGGATTTTCACCTGCAAGTTAAGCTAAATGTAGAGACTTCAAAATATTCTTCTCATTACCAAAATCAAGTATTTAAATTTCACTGTAAGAATTCTCAGAACAAATTAAGTTTAAAAAAATTGCGTTACAACTGTGCAATTAGTTTAGAAATAATTTTATAGCACTAAAACTTACACTGACTGCTTCTCTTTGTAGGTTACAAAATGAACATTTTTCATCCATAGACCAGTCAGTCAGCTCTTCTGGTTCACAGTCTTCAAAAGAGGGAAAAATATTGATTAAATACACTAACTTTATATAAAACAAATAAAATTACCACTCTCCACAGCAATGGGTCATACAAAAAAGCTAACTACTAAAAGTAAGGGGGAAAGGCCTAAAAAAAAATTAAACTGGTGACATTTAAAAAGAAATATGGAGAGTAATTTTGCACTATTATTGGACAAAGTAGCAAGAACAATGAGCTGGCTATAAATTCATTATCCAACAATAGAGTTTTAACACATTATTTGACCAGGAGATTTCTGCAGAAACTAACACCTGTAGCATTAATATGTCGCTGGTTAATAATGTGTTAAGTATCATTTAACCTTCTGAAATACTCGATTTATTATTGTCTACTAATTTTTATTTTCACTATGAAAGAAATCAGAACAGACAGGGAGATATGGGATAAGGGAATAAATTTGGCACAAATGACAATATAAAACAGAGAAATGGAATAAAGCACCAGAGAAACCTACAAATTTGAGAACATGGAATGCTGTCCAAGAAAATTTAATAGAAATCCACTACTAAAAAGTCATCAGATTTTTTTATTACATTGCTAAAGGCTTTGTTGTAAAAGTTAGGGCAAAAAACAAGTAAACAAGTTACATTATTCAATACGAAACATGGGTTTTTTCACAAGAATGTTCCTTATAATCCAACTACTGGAATATATTAGAGTTCGTGGAAAACATTTTCAAATGAAGGAATTTTATGAAGAAATAATAACACTGCCATCCTAACTATACTTGGTATAGACAGAGATTTTTTCAGACTTACTCCTTGCAACAGAAACTCCCTCCAATTTCTTTTCCCAAATAAGTTCATACACAGAACCTCAAATACAGAAACCATCGTCATCTGAGGCAGCTACATTACAACTAATTTGAAAAGCACTGGTATACCACAGTAATTTCTCTTATACTTTTGAAATATATAATGAAATAAATACTTGTTTTCTGCTAAACTACAAAGGAAATAAACTCATCTTTCTGGAACGATAATGAATAAATACTAGATAGGTTCAGCCCCTGTGATACTCTTGCATTAATTCAGATACATAGGTCAGAATAGAAGATCTATAATTTGTTGGAATATAAAGAGTACAGTGATAGATTCCTTTCATTTCTGGCAGTGGTCCAGAAATATTCCCATTATTTATTTAAACTTGGAAAAGAACAGGGAATGGGAGCATAAGATCCAGTATGGAGTAATGGAAAGATGACTGGATTTGAAGTCTCCAAAAATCTGGGATGGAACCTACTAGCTATAGCCTTGCTAAGCCAGGCTTTTAATTTTCATATCTGTAAAATAAGGATTCTGTCACCTAACTTATTTGTGATCAAATTTTTAAAATATTAAAATATTTTATAAACTACAAAACATCATGCAAAGGCTAACAATCCGGTAGAGTCACTAGTCATTATTTTTTAAATTCTGTACTATGACACATGTATTTAATAAAGTTAGTTTGCAGAAGACAGATAGCTTTAATTGAGTATCTGCTTAAGAAAACTGATCACTTTGTGTAAATAATCTGACAAATCAAAAGGTTTACATAATCTGTACAATTAAAAACCCAGAACTGTAGTTATGCAGGTTCATAATTTTTTCCAACTTTTTACCCAGTCATTATATCAGAATCACAGACTCACACTCTTGAATGTAAGATTATGCAGTGTCTCTTACAGAGAGTGAGGCACAGCTCTCCGACCAATGAAATGAATATATAAGAAGTGACAGTATACCACTCTAAACAGAGGCTTTAAAAGACACGGCAAATTCCCCATGGTAATTATCTTGAACTTTCACCATCCAACATCAGAAGAACTTGCCCCATAAAGCCGTTATCCATTCAGTCTGGAACGTGGAGTCATGAGGAGATGTAAACCCCATCCACAGCGTAGACTCCAATGAATAGTCACCCATAAGCATGAAATATATTTTGAAGCTGTTTGTAATGCAGCATTACTGTACTAAAACTTGACTCATATGCCAAGCATAATTTTGATAGATCAAGGAAATCTTAACTGCTTTTAAAAATTATGGCCTCAAGAACCGGAAATATGAAAGGACTCCAGCACTGGGGTTTTGTTTTTTTTTTTTTTTTAATATTTATTTGGCTGTGCCAGTCTTAAGTTGCAGTATTCAGGATCTTTAGTTGCAGCATTTGGGCTCTTAGTTTTGGCATGAGGAATCTAGTTCCCTGATCTGGGCCCCCTGCATTGGGAGTGCAGTCTTAGCCACTGGACACCAGGGAAGTCCCAATTAGGATTTTTGAAAAATAGCTAGTAGGTCTGGAAAAGATATTTTTGAAAAATCATTGAAAGGTTTCATAAAGCTTAAATGAAAAATATGTTGACTCAAGGGACAACAACTTTAGGTTAATTCAGACAATTACCAGTTGTAAAATAAAACTGGGCATGCTGAGATAATCCTTATTTATTTCAGTCATTTTAGGTGAAGTTCTTCAAGGAAATTTAATTAAAACAAATGCCTACATGGTTAAATGGCACTGAATAATCAATGATTACACAAATGCCATTAAATGTTACTATGTTTGGAAATCTATGAATTTACTTTAAAATATTTACTCTTTATATAGCAACTTTTAATTTTCAATTCAAATAAATGATGGTGGTATATACATTTTTTTATATATAGGAAAAGCGATTTTGAAAAATCACCTGGAAGCCAGACTTCTCCCTCTGTCCAGGTTGTCCTTTCAGGTCATAAAAATTAAATAAGCACTACAACAAAACACATTCATTTTATCTCTCAAACAAAATTTGACAATGAATCAGATAGTCATCTCTAAAATAAGTTGTCTCTCATTTTGAAATTTTAATACATGAAGTTATAAGCTCAAAAAGGTCAAGTTATGTACCTTATACAACTAGCCTTATTAATAAAGGCAATGTCATATATGAAAACTGATAGTAAATGAATGATAAAAATCAACCTTTCCACCATGTATACATATTCTTGTGGTCAAAGTCTGGTTCCAATCATTTATCTAATCTATCTGGGAAAGATAACAGACTTTGAAATTAGAGAGCCTTGTACTGAATCATGGTCTTTCCACATACCAGATGTGGTCTTGGACAAATTACCTTCTCTGAACATCAATTTCCTCATCTGTAAAATGAGGGTAATAATGGCATCTTAAGGCTGTAGTAAAAATTACATAAGAACATATGCAAAACACGTTAAGTCCAGAAAATGTTACTTTCATTTTCTTTTAACTAATCACACTTCTTTTGAATGTTTTTATTCTCTTCAGTACCTCTAGCCACAAAAAATAAACCTGGAGTTCCTAAAGACAAAGCTCAATGAAAAATGATTAAAGAGAATACTGAAACTAAATTTTTCATTAAGATCACAAAATAGTGATTATAACTGTTAATTTTGATAAAAGATACTGAACAGTAGGCAATATAATTAAGATAATCTTTAATTATGAACTATATATTAACTAAACTGAAATTACAGAGAAGAGAAAAACTATGATCTCATCATCTATAGAATAATGATTAACATTCTGCAATATATCCTTCCAGTTTATATTCTATGCCTTTTAAAAAATTAGGATCAGTTGATTTTTTTTAAAGATCAATAAAATGGTAAACCTCTAGCCAAGTTAAATGAGGAAAAAAAAGAAAAAACAACAGAAATGAAAGATGGGCTATCACTATTGATCTTATGAACATTAAAAGAATAACAAAAGAATATTATGGACAACATTATTTTCCCACCATTTTGGGTAAAATGGACAAACTTCTTGAAAGACACAATCTATCAAACTCACAAAAAAAATACAAAACCTCAAAAGGCACTTATCAATTAAAGGGACTAAATCAATAGTTAATAGCCTCCCCGAACAGAAAGCACCACCCCAAATGGTTTCTCCATAATCTGTTCCATGAAAGAGAAGCAGAGGAAATATTTCCTAACTCATTCTTGACTTCAAAACCTGTCTGGACACCTCACTCAAGAAGATATGAAGATAGCAAAACAGCATAGGAAATGCCATTAGAGAAATGCAAATTACGTCAAGATACCACTACACACCTATTAAAATAGTTAAGTCCAAAACACTGACGACACGAAATACTGGTCAGGATACAGAGCAAAAGGAACCTAAATTCACTGCTGGTGGAAACACAAAACAGTACAGCCACTCTTGAAGACAGGCTGACATACTCTGTCCAAAGGACCTAGCAATCATGCTCCTAGGTATTTATCCAAGTAAGCTGAAAATGTATGTCCACACAAAAACTTGCACACACGTGTTGAGAGCAGGCTTAATCATGATTGCCAAACCTAGGAAGTGATAAGGAAGTCTTTCAAATAGGTGAATGGATAAGCAAACTGTGGCACATCTGGAAAAGGCAGTTTTATTATTTTGTTCTCCTTTGTTTTAGTGTACCTCACAGATACAAAATTTTTTTTTTTTAAACAAACTGAAGGTTTGTGGCAACACTGTGCTGAGCAAGTCTATCAGCGCCATTTTTTTCAAGAGCATTTATTCACTTTGAGTCTTTTGTGTCACACATTTTTGTAATTCTCACATTTCAAACTTTTTCATTATTATATTTGCTATGGTCATCTGTGATCAGTGATCTTTTAACTATTATAATTTCTTTAGGGTGCCAAGAACTGAGCTGATATAAGATGGGAAATTTAATCAATAAATGTTCTATATGTGTTCTTTATTTTATTGAAGTATAGTTAACTTACAATGTTCTGTTAATTTCTGTTGTACAACAAAGTTATTCAGTTATATATATACATATATTATTTATATTATTTTCCATTATGGTTTAATTACAAGATATTTTATATCTTGTGCTATACAATAGGATCTTGCTGTTTAATCCATTCTATACATAGTGGTTTGTATCTGCTAACCTCAAACTCCCAATCTATCCCTTCCCACCCACTTCCTCTTGGCAACCACAAGTCTCTTCCCTATGTCTGTGAGTCTGTTTCTGTTTCATATATGAGTTCATCTGTATCATATTTTAGATTCCGCATATAAATGACATCATATTGTATTCATTTTTCTTTCTGATTTACTTCACTTAATATGATAATCTCTAAGTACATCCATGTTGTTGCAATGGCATCATTTCATTCTTTTCATGACTTAAGTACTATTCCATTGTGTATATACACCACATCTTCTTTATGCATTCATCTGTCAATGGACACTTAGGTTGCTTCTGTCTTTTGGCTATTGTGAATAGTACCACTATGAACACACGGTTGCATGTATCCTTTTGAATTATAGTTTTGTCTAAATGTATGCTCAGGAGTAGGATTATAAGCTCATATGATAACTTTATTTTTAGTTTTTTGAGGAACCTCCATACTGTTCTCCACTGTGGTTGTATCAACTTACATTCCCACCAACAGTGGAACAAGGTTCTCTTTTCTCCACTCCCTCTCCAGCATTTGTTATTTGCAGACTTTTTAATGATGGCCATTCTGACAGGTCTGAAGTGGTCAATAATTATAGTTTTGATTTACATTTCTCTAATAATTAGTGATGCTGAGCATCTTCTCATGTGCCTTTTGGCCATCTGCATGTCTTCTTTGTAGAAATGTCTATTTAGGTCTACTACCCATTTTTCAATTAGGTTATCTGTTTTTTTGTTGTTGTTGAGTTGTATGAGATGTGTGTATATTTTGGAAATTAAACCCTTGTTGGTCACATAATTTGCAAATATTTTCTCCCACTCTGTAGGGTGTCTTTTCGTTTTGCTTATGGTTTCTTTTGCTGTACAAAAGTTTTTAAGTTTGATTAGGCTCTGTTTGTTTATTTTTGCTTTTATTTCTATTGCCTTGGGAGACTGGCCTAAGAAAACATTAGTACGATTTACATCAGAGAATGTTTTGTGTAAGTTCTTTTCTCAGAGTTTTATAGTGTCATTTCTCATATTTAAGTATTTAAGCCAAGCTGACTTTATTTTTGTATATGGTGTGAGGATGTGTTCTAACTTCACTGATGTATATGCAGCTGTCCAACTTTCCCAATACCACTTGCGGAAGAGACTGTCTTTTTTTCCACTGTATATTCTTCGTGTGTGTGTTCTGACTATACCACCAAATGGCCTGTCCCCAATCTGTCTCCCTCTCATTGGGCCTTATTCCCTGAAACACAATAATACTGAAATCAGGCCAGTTAATAACCCTACAATGACCTCTAAAAGTTCAAGTGAAACGAGGAGTAGTAAGTCTCTCACTTTAAAATCAAGAGCTAGAAATGATTAAGCTTAGTGAGGAAAGCATAAAGTTGAGATAGGCTGAAGGCTAGGCCACATATGCCAAACAGCCAATTTGTGAATGCAAAGAAAAAGTTCTTAACGGAAAATAAAAGTAAACATATAAATGATAAGAAACCAGAGCAGTCTTATTTCTGATACGAAGAAAATTTTAGTGGTCTGGATAACCTGCCACAACATTCCCTTAGAGAAGTAAAGTCACTCCATCATGTCCGATTCTTTGCGACCCCATGGACTATATAGTCCATGGAATTCTCCAGGCCATAATACTGGAGTGGGTAGCCTTTCCCTTCTCCAGGGGATCTTCCCAACCCAGGGATTGAACCCAGGTTTCCCACATTGCAGGCAGATTCTTTACCAGCTCAGCCACAAAGGAAGCCCAAGAATACTGGAGTGGGTATTCTTAAACCAAAACCAAAGACATTCCCTTAAGCCAAAGCCTAATCCAGAGCAAGGCCCTAACTCCCTTCAATTCAATTAAGATTGAGAGAGGTGAAGAAGACACAGAAGTCTGAAGCAGCAGAGATTGGTTCAGGACGTTTAAGGAAGGCAACCATCTGCATAACATCAAAGTGCAAGGTGAAGCAACGGTGCTGATGCAGAAGTTGCAGCAAGCTTACCAGAAAATCTACCTAAAACTACAACAGATTTTAAATATAGATGAAACAGCCTCATACTGGAAGAAGATGCCATCTAGGACTTTCACAGCTAAAGAGGAAAGTCAATGAATGCCTTCAAAGCTTCAAAGGACAGACTGACTCTTTTGTTAGGGGCTAACAATTGCTGGTAACTTGAAGTTGAAGCCAATGCTCATTTACCATCCCCAAAACCCAAACTGTGCTCTATAAATGGGACAACAAAGCTTGGATGACAGCACATCTGTTGACAACATGGTTTACTGAATATTTTAAGCTCACTGTTGAGATCTACTACTCAGAAAATTCCTTTCAAAATGTAAATGTGACTGCTCATTGACAATGCGCCTGATCACTCAAGAGCTCCGATGGAGGTGTACAATGAGAGTTATGTTGTTTTCTTCTGCTAATACAATAGCCATTGAACGGCCCATGGATCAGGAATCATTTCCACTTTCAATTCTTATTATTTAAGAAAAACATTTCATAAAGTTATAGTTGCCATAGACAGTGATTCCTCTGATGGATCTGGGCAAAGTAAACTGAAAATTTTTGAAAAGGATTCACCATTCACCATTCACCATGAAAAACATCAATGATTCAAGGGGAGAGGTCAAAATATTAACATTAACAGGAGTTTTGAAGCAGATGATTCCAACTCTCATGGATGACTTTGAAGGGTTCCAAGACTTCAGTGGAGAAAGTAGCTGCAGATGTGGTGGAAACAGCAAGAGAACTGGAACTAGAAGTGAAAACTGAAAATGTGACTGAATCATTACAAACTCATGATAAAACTTCTTTATCATAAGAAGAAGGTGCTTCTTATGAATGAACAAAGAAAGTGGTTTCCTGAGATGGCATTTACTGGTAAAGATGCTCAGAAGACTGTTGAAATGACAACAAAGGGTTTAGAATATCATATAAACTTAGCTGGAAAAGCAATGGCAGGTTTTGAGAGGACTGACTCCAATTTTGAAAGAAGTTCTATTGTGAGTAATAGGCTATCAAATAGTGATGAATGATACAAATTGTGAAAGGAAGAGACAATCAATGTGGCAGACTTCACTGTTGTCTTATTTTAAGAAATCACCAC
The DNA here is from genome assembly GCF_910594005.1 of Cervus elaphus. Taxonomy (NCBI): domain Eukaryota; kingdom Metazoa; phylum Chordata; class Mammalia; order Artiodactyla; family Cervidae; genus Cervus; species Cervus elaphus. The sequence goes on from NC_057831.1 coordinate 38,108,060, forward strand.
AGCAACCACCACCTTGATCAGTCAGCAGCCACAAACATCAATGCAAGACCCTCTACCAGCAAAACAATTATGACTTGCAAAATGTTCAAGAGATGGTAAACATATTTTAGCAATAAAGTATTTTTTTAACAAAGTCACACAGTCTTTTTAAACATAATGTTATTGCACACAATAGACTATGGTACAGTGTAAACACAACTGTAAAAAACAAAAGTTTACATGCACTGGGAAACCAAAATTTCATGAGACTCACTCTGTTGTTACTCTCTTTATTGCAGTAGTCTGGAACTGAACTGGCAATACCTCTGAGGTATGCCTGTACACTTGGATAAGTCTTTGTGAACACACTGAGAAAAGCTACTATAGCTTATATAACTAAACTATAAAATAGTACTAGGTTCTCTGATTTAATATAAATAATCATCAATTCATATTACAAAACTATTCATTTTTTAGTTAATATTAGGCAATGAGTTCCTAGTAGGCAGAGATCCTATGCATTCATTTTTCTTTCCTCACTGCTCATCACAGTTTCTAACACAAAATAAGCATTCAAAATATGTTACCCAATAAATCTAAAAGGTAGTTTTGTTTGCTCAATCACAATAGTGCTAATAGGGGGAGAAAAAGATATTAAGCCAAAAATATTAAATGCTGGTCAGTGTTATAAGTCATGGATTAGCAAACCTTTACTATAAACGGCCAGAAAACATATATTTTAGGTTGTGGAGGTTATATGGTCTCTGTCACAACCATTCATATCTACTGTTGAAGTACAAAAGTAGCTATAGAAAATATGTCAAGAAACGAGAGGGGCTGTTTCCAATCAAACTGTACTAACTGGACATTCAATTTGAACTTCATATAGTTTCCACATGTCACAAAATATTAAATCTTCTTTTGATATTTTTCAACTATTTAGAAACATAAAAACCATTCTTAGCTCACAGGCCATTCAAAAACAGTCAGTAAGCTGGACCCGGCCAACATGCAATCACTTGCATACCTTTGATATAATTTCTCTTTGAAATGTGGGCACAGCTAGAGAAAAACCAATGGGATCTATCAGCCACTTTATACATGCCTACCGTACTCTTCTCATGTATTAGTAAATATCCATAGTCAGGGCAAGTAAATCAGACAATCTTACATATGAAAGAAACTAGTTTCCCGGTAAGACATGAGAAAGGACTGACTAAGGCAGAAAACAAGGGTGAATTTCTGCTTAGAAGTTATGTGACAGCAGAACAAGTGAATCTTGGGTTGGTAGAAGAGGGGCATAGAGTATAGGGAACTTTTCAGGGGGTACAAAAAAATTCACAATATTCAAAGTTTCTTTAGAGACTTGACCCTAAAAAGCAGTTAGTTATGTTTTCCCCAAAAGGACAAAAAGTTGTGAGAAGGGATCAAAGAAGACAAAGTCAGAACTTCTGTTTCCAACAAATTAAAAATTAGGAACACTCAAAAGCTTCTTTCAAAACCATTCGATTTGGAGGCGACTCTGAACAGATTTCAAGAATTAAAATATGAACTCCTCAAAATATAAATATATATGATAAAAACCTTTAAATTAAAAAACACACTGTATACCAGAGTTGACTTTTAAGGTAGCAGTATGAAATTTAGAACATATTTTTCCACAAAATAGTAGCAAATTGGCAATGCAATCTATTTAACTTAAATGTATTACAAACTAAAAATACTATGCACTTAATTTTATAGTAAAAAATAATTTAGAGTAATATATAAGGATCCCATGCTAACCAATTAATCTGATACCTGTGTTTTGGACAGTGAATAACAAAGGTTTAGATTTCCAATGATTTAGATAAAAACATACACTCATCTAATGTGCCTCCTGAATGTAGATTTGTATAACGAGAAATATCTACACTTGGTAATCCTAACATCTAAATATTAAGCCATTTTAAACAATGATAAGAACAAAGAAAGCAAACACTTAAGAAGAGTATAAGAAAAAAGCTGGAGACGTCTATAGTGGATCGCTTCCACAAACCTTTTCAAAGGCTCTTCTACACTTTGATAGCAGTGTTGTAACTTTCCTTCAATATATAATATGGCTGTCTTTCTTTACCCTTGCACACATATAGATTTATTACTATAATTAGTATCATCCCTCTTAAGTCTGTAACTTTGATTAGAAGCCTTTTTTAAAAAAAATTCAAAAATGTAAAGAAAAGAAGGAAGATTTTACCTAAGAAACCTGGAAGAAAAAACATTTAGGGTGAAAAACGGCAACATCAATATGCGCCTGTGTTTGAGAAAAAGATTGAGTTCCACAGCTTAGCTAATTTTATAAATCCTGCCATCAAAAAAAGCACAAAAGAGGATATAAAGTACAAGATCTACCAGAATTAAAAGAAAAAATGGGATGAATATAAGCAACAGGTATAATTCACTAAATTATCACAGATATATGATTTAATACTTTTCTGCCATTAAAAATGATGATACAGAACTTCATATATTTAAATGATATACTAGTGAACAAAATTAGTAAGCACAAAAACCTATACACACTGTACACACAGTATGTACTACTTTAATAGAAAAATAATTACATCCAAACATATATTTTAAATTTATATACAAATGTTAAAGGATATCTATGGGGTCGTGGAACTAAGAGTAATATTTTATTTCAGATTTATTTGTATTTTCTAGTTTCTAAAAGTGAACATGTGTTACTTGTATATCAAGGAAATACTAGTCTAAAAACAAAATATAAGACTTTATTTCATTAGGACTTTCTGCCCTTTATATACGAAACAACTAATTTCTGAAGGAACATAAATATATACCTATATAATTATATAAAGATAAATGAAATTCGGGGAAGCTTAAGAGTTACAAGTTGCATCTGGGTTATCAGCAGGCAATTAAGTATAACGCTGTTTCTGATCTGAATGAGGACAGTAGGTCTAAAAAGAAAGGTTGAAGAAATACCAAACATATGTTAAATACTTGTTTTTTTAGATTTTTTTTCCTTTCTTCATTTACATGCTCAGAAAAATAAGTGAAAATAAAACCAGTTTTGCTTATAAATATATCAGGTAAAAATACTTAATGCAGTATTAAACTATGCTAAATGAAATAAGAAATGAATAAAGATATGAAAAGATTTTAGCCATAAGAATGATAAAACACTAGAACAGCAACAACAAAAAACACTAGAACAGGCACATTTTTGAGTCTTCATCCTAAAAGTCATGTTCTGCATGGGTATCATTCATCTGACTGAACATGGGTGGTTGGCACAAATGGTCTTTGATACAGATTTCAGCTCTATGGTTCATAACTCAATTATTCTGCTCAACATTAAAAAATGAGAGAGAGAGGATGAGTGGAAACTTGATTGCTCCTAACATCACTATCTCTCCCTCAACTCAAAAGATTTATTTGCACAAAATATCTTGGGTCTTTGTAGAATGGGAAGTACCAGGAGAACAGAAGATAACAGAGTTAGCATATAAAACTGAACAGGTAAGAGATTCAGAAAGAATTATACCAAAACCAAACAAGAAAATCTACACTAACATCACTCATTTTGTGAATGAGCTATACTATAAAATTTCAATGTCTACAAAAATGTCCTCTCATAATGCTCTGTTTCCAAGCAAGAAATAAAAAACTAAACTATATCACAGCAATTATAGCATAGATCAAAATTTTCTACCAGGATTTATGCTAAAGTGTTTGGAAGAGGAGGCTATAATAAACAACAAATGGTATTAAAGCTCTGAACACACACAGCAGGATACCTCAGAGCAACATCTGAGTTCCAGGCTGCCTGTATCGTAAGTAATGAGAGATTTATTTAATTGAACCCCTTTGAGTCCTCTTTAAGAGTAAGTCAGGGAACATAATGTTTAAAACAACAAAAGTTAAATTTTATCATTAAGCTAAAAACCAAGCTTTGTTTCCTATTTTGTACTAAAATAGTGTACTAAAGTTATAATATTAATAACATTATGTAATAACAGAAATAATATTTGGATCATTTATTTTAAAGTATTTTCTAATTAAAAAAGATCACAAATTCATTTTAATATAATGTTAGTATAAAACAACTATTTTTCACTTGTAAAATGAACTGAAGATTAAAATTTTTAAATAGAATTTAAGAATTATTACCTTCAAATAAACTGAGGTCTCTTCGTAGCCGTGGTCCATAAAGCCCTTCTAAAATACTCTCAAAACCTGTGTTATTAAAGAGAGAAAAGTATATTAGCTACTAAAAAAGCTTACCCATAAACTCTACGTGAGAGTGAGAGTGTGTGTGTGTGTGTGTGTGTGTGTGTGTGTGTGTGAACACGCACACCTTCAGCTGTATCTGACTCTGTGACCCCATGGACAGTAGCCCACCAGGCTCCTCTGTCCATGGAATTTTCCAGGCAAGAATACTAGAGTGAGTTACCATTTCCTCCTCTAGAGGATCTTTCTGACCTAGGGATCAAACCCATGTCTCTTGTGTCTCCTGCACTGGCAGGTGGATTCTTTACCACTGTGCCACCTGGGAAGCCACACTCTATATCAATCTGATAATTTTAACATACTATGAGGTGTCAGTTTCCCTTTAGATGAATTAAGCTGAACTGGGAATATATAAAACATAGTAAAAAGTCACACAATGACTATCAGGAATTATGATTGTAAAAAATATATATATATAAATATTCAAATGTAAATATTCACTTCTAAAACAAGTAAACTTCTTTGTCATTTTGAAACATTCCCAGGTTAAAATAATGGGCAGGTTTGTTTTGCAATGACTTTGTAGAGAGAAAAAGAATAACTGGAAAAGACACGTATTACAATCCTGTTTATACTGGTTATGAAAAAATGTTAACTTTTTAAAAAGTAGCATCTTTAACTTCAATTTTAAAAGTGAGTAAATGAGTGTCAATACGGAGAAATTCTTGCGATTTCTTACAATTTAAACCTACTTGCAAAAATTAAAAAACAATCTTGCCTTGTTTGAAGGAAAAAACTACTGAAAATCTTATTAACAAAACTCTAGTTCATAAATTCAGAGTATACTACTTTCTGGATATACTAAGATTTTATAATTTTCTTTTTGAAGTCTGTATCATATTCAGTATTAAGAAAGTTACTGACAAACTATAAGACATCCCGAGGAAAATGGCCAGGATGGCAAAATAACTGGGAAAACAAGAAAAGGAACTACTTTAAGGATGTTTAAATTATGAAGGAAAAAAACTAAACACAGCATGATAGCCCGAAAAACGAACTATAAAGTAGATTTTCTATGCAGTTATTTTTAAACTATAAAAGAGTAGAAATGTTTCTAGAGGAATGTTTTGTAAATCATAAAAAGTTTTTAAAAAACAAAAATCTCTATAGTCAAGATGCATGTTAAAATCAATGATCTCAGTCAAAAAGTGACATTAACTTAGTAGACTATGAAGAAATGATGCATCTTAGAACTAATGTCTTAAAATTTTACCAAGTAAGATAGCTACCATGATACTTGGTAAATACGTACTTTAATAAAATTTCTGTGAAATGATTCAGAGCTAGTTCCCACAGTGGAAAGTTCAGGTAGAAAAGTGAATGAACTCCCACCAGAGAATGCTTTCAAGAATGCTTACAGAAAAGACTTACTATTAGACAAAAGATTCAGAAGAAACAAGCCCCAAATCTCTATTTACAAGATATTCATTTTCTGTGATCAATTTACTCCAAAAGTAATACTGCAAACAACTACTTTAGAATACTATTCTGTGGTATTTTGCACAAACTGTATAGGCCCTCCCTAGATAAGCATACTGAATTTAAACAATGAATATTTCCTAGATTTAAGTCTGAAAAGAAAGCAAACAGGGACTTACATTTTTGTTCTACTGGATTTCTCAGCTCTTCAAAAGATTAAGATCAAGATCTTACATATAGCCTGCTAAGATTTATTTATACTGCATAACATTGGTGCTAAATTAAATGATACCTTTAGTTAAAAAGTTTTGTTTTTTGTGAGCTTATAGAAACACAGTTGATGTTTGTATATTGACTTTGTATCTGAAGACATTGCTAAACTCTAATTATAATAATTCATCTGGAAATGCTCTTCAGTTCAGCTCAGTCGCGTCCGACTCTTTGAGACCCCATGGACTGCCGCACGCCAGGCTTCCCTGTCCATCACCAACTCCCAGAGTTTACTCAAACTCATATGTATTGAGTCAGTGATGCCATCCAACCATCTCATCCTCTGTCGTCCCCTTCTCCTCCCACCTTCAATCTTTCCCAGCATCAGGGTCTTTTCCAATGAGTCAGTTCTTCACATCAGGTGGCCAAAGTATTGGGAGTTTCAGCTTCAGCATCAGTCCTTCCAATGAATAGTCAGGACTAATTCCCTTTAGGATTGACTGGTTTGATCTCCTTGCAGTCCAAGGGACTGTCAAGAGTCTTTTCCAACACCACAGTTCAAAAGCATCAATTCTTCGGTGTTCAGCTTTCTTTATAGTCCAACTCTCCTATCCATACATGACTACTGCTCTACATACACAAATATATCACCTATAGATAATGGTAGGTTGTTTTTGTTGTTGTTCCTTTTTAATCCTTATAGATGTCTTGTTTCTGGCCCTTGCTTCACTGTCTTATCTAGGACCTCAGTATGATGTTGAAAATTGGTGGTGGCAGTAAGCACTGTTGACTTACACCCGACCTAAATGGGAAAGCATTCCAAGTTTTATCATTAATAAGTATGTTTGTTGTTTTAAGAGAAATACTGCTTATCACACTAAGGAAGTTCATTCTATGTTTAGCTTGCTACAAGGGTTTCCCTGCCATGCAAAGATACTGAATTTTATCAAATCAATCAGTCAGTTTATATTTGATTTATAATACTGTATTCCAGGTATATGACACAGTAATTCAGTATTTTTATAGGCTACACTCCATATAAAGCTATTATAAAATACTGACTATATTCCTTGTGCTATAGATTACAATCCTATAACTTATTTATTTCATACCTAGTAGTTTGTACCGCTCAATCCCTTTCACATAGTTTGCCCATTCTTTCACTCCTCTTCCCTCTGGTAACTAGTAGTTTGTTATATCTGTAAGTCTGTTTTGCTATATTTGTCAATTTGTTTTAGTTTTTAGATTTCATTTATAAGTGAAAAGATAAGTATTTGTCTTGCTCTGTTTGATTCATTTCACAAACCACAATACCTTCTAAGTCCATCCACCTTGTCACAAATGACAAAATTTCTTTCTTTCTCATTTTTTACAGGTGAGAATCAAATTTGACTTTACCTATAGATGGTAAAGAATCTGCCTACAGTGCAGTAGATCCGGGTTTGGTCCCTGGGTCAGGAAAATCCCTTGGAGAAGGGAATGGCAACCCACTCCAGTATTCTTGCCTGAAGAATTTGGTGAACAAAGGAGCCTGGTGGGCTACAGTCCATAGGGTCGCAAAGAGTTGGACACGACTGAGAAACTAACACTTTCACTTTCCAAATTAATTTCTTAACCATATGACTTCCTTGGTAGCTCAGACAGTAAAGAATCTACCTGCAGTGCATGAGATCTGGGTTTGATTCCTGGGTCAGGAAGATCCCCTGGAGAAGCAAATAGCAACCCACTCCAGTATTCTTGCCTGAAGAATTTCATGAATAAAGGAGCCTTGTAGGCTACAGTCCATGGGGTCGCAAAGAGTCGGACACGACTGAGTAAATAACACTTTCACTTTTCACCAAATTTATTTTGAATTTACTGAAATAACCATGTCATTCTTCTTTCTTAAATCTCTTAATATAGTGATATAGTGAATTACATTGAATAAAACGCCTATTCCTGGGAAAATCCAACATTATCATGAGATATATTTGCTGGGTTTCTTGATTAGCCTTTTCAAATTTTGGCATCTATGGTCACTAATGAGACTAGTCTGTAAATTTCCTTTGTACTTGATCAAGTATTTATATGAATGTTATGCTACCCTCAAAAAATGAGTGGCAATGTCCTTTCTTTTCCTCTTCTCTGAGAAAATAGTAAGAAATATAGGATGCCTTGCTTGAAGATTTAAAACAATATGCCAGAGATGCCAACTGGGAATAAAGTCTTTCTGAAGCACTTACCACTGATCAAATTTATTTCACCGATAAAGCAGGGGTCCCCAACCCCTGGGCAATGGACCTCTACCAGTTCAAGGCTTGTTAGGAACCAGGCCACACAGCAGGAGGTGACTGGCCGGGTAGGTGAGTGAGCAAATCTTCATCTGTATTTATAGCTGTTACCCATCACTCACATTATCAACTGAGCTCAGGAAAACAAGCTCAGGGCTCTCACTGATTCTGCATTATGGTGAGCTGTATAATTTATTTTATTATATAGCACAATGCAACAATAACAGAAATAAAGTGCACAATAAATGTAATTCACTTAATCATTCTGAAACCATTCACTCCACTCCAGCCCCATCCACGGAAAAATTGTCTTCCATGAAATGGTCCCTGGTGCCAGAAAGGCTGGGGACAGCTGTGATAAAGGACTATTCACAAATTCTATTTCTTACATTAGTCGTAGTTTTCTGGGAACTTGCCCATTTCAACTATATTTTCCAATTTATTTGCGTTAAGATATTTCCTTGTATGTTTCCATCTTAATGTCAACGGTATTGGCAGTCATGTCCTTTTTGCTTCTCATTCCACATGTTGGTTACTTATTTTTCTTTTTCTTCAGCTGAGCTCATTAAAAGTTTCTCTTTTTTTAATATTTAAAAAGAATTATTTTTTGATTCCTTGATCTCTATTGCATGTCTGTTTTCTTACCCATTAATTCCTGTTTCTGTTTTTATTTCCTCCTCCCCTTTATTTTATTTTGCTCTAACTTTTTCTTCTTGAAATGGATTTTAGCTCACTTACTTTCAGCCTTATTCTCTAACATATGCATTTAAAGTTGTTGATTTCCATCTAATAAGCTGCATTCCGCAACTTTCAGTACGTCATATTTTCTCATCATTCAATCTAAGTATTTCCTAATTTCCATTATGACTTCTTTTTAGATTTCCAAATATACAGTGTACCCTTTTTATAGATATCTAATGTAATTATACTGTAGTAAAAGAAAAAGTCCAACATAATTTCAATCCTTTGAAATTTTCTGAGACTTTTTATGGCCATATAATTTTTGAAAATTCACTACATATGCTTGAAAAGAATGTGTACTCTAAAACTGCTGGATGCAGCATTGTGCTCTTTAATCAACCTTATACAGTTTTGGGTTTTCATGCCTGTTTTTTTTCTATCAATTGTTGAGAAAAGTAAGTACAATCTTCTATGAAATTGTGGCTCTGTCTATTTCTTCTGTATTTCTTCAAAATACTGCTTTACAAGTTTTTGAGGCTATGTTATAAAGTGCTTATAACTTTATAACTGTTATATCATCCTGGTGAACAGAACTTTATATATTATGAAGCAAATCTTTTTATTTCTAGTAATGATTTTTGCATTTGACTACATGGCCTTTTTATACACTTATAAAACATTTTTGTCTCCCTACTGTCTTTTTCAATTATTTCTTTACAACCTTTCTATATCATTAAATAACATGTAATTTCTATTTTTTTAAAATACTATAACATTTTGCCAAAATTCAGTAATAAGAGTTTATATTTGAGTTTAAATTCCTTATCTGTTTTTGTTCTATTGTATCAAGCTTTATTTTTTCACCTTTCTTGCAAACTTTGGAGTTTACTGAATATTTATCACTTAATTTTCTTTTTCCTCTATCAGTATGAAAATTATGCCTTCTATTTTTATTCTTTTTGACATTATCCCAGAAATTAGGATATAGGTCTAACATTAATCAGATCCTTACTCATCCTTCCATGACATAGACCTCCAATTTATGCTACTGCTCTATATATTTCATTAAACATTATGACCTTTTACATTTGTGCACACATTTACCACTGTCTCTGCTCTTTATTACTTATCATATCTCAGAGTACTGATCTAGGAATAGTTTCCCTCTGCCTTAAGTACCTCCTTTACTAAATACCTGTTGTTAACACCTTTCCTAAGACTCCCATCAAAAGTATCTAAGTTGTTCTCACAATATACTTCAATATACTTTCATGCTGCTCTCTCTCCCTCCTGTATTTTACTTTTCTTTCTCTTTTCTTAACTGCATTTGGTTAATTCGTTCTACTACATATATATATATTCCACTTCACAAGTTCCATCTATTGCACAATCAACTGACAAACACATCCTGATTTTTTACAGTCAATTTTATAGAGATAAAACTGTCATACAATACTACGCACCAATTTTTAAAAATAAAGTTCAATAAATTTTGATAAATGCATACTCTCATTTAACTAAAAACAATCAAGCATAGAATATTTCTATCAACTCAAAATAGTATCTTTGTGCCATGTGACTAAATTTTCTGGAACAACCCAAAGCCCAAAGAAACACTAACCTATTTTCTGTCATTATACATTAGACCTGTCTTTTCTATAGCTGCATATAAATGGAATCAAAGCATATATTGTTTTGGGTCTAGCTTCTTTTGCTCAGCAACCCATTAATGAGATTTATCCATGCTCTTGCATGTATTAACAGTACTTTTACTTTCTATGGATATAGGACAACTTGTTTATTAAGTCTCATGTTGATGGACATTTGAGTGTTTGAAAGTCTTTGTGAATAAACATTATCATTTCTCTTGAATAAAATGTTATTTCTGGGCTGAGTGGTAAGATTGTTTTGGTTGTTAATACTTCAAGGAACTGAACAGCTGTTTTGCAAAACAGCTGTATTCTCTGACATTCCCACCAGTAATATGTGAGAGATTCAGTTGCACCACATCCTTATCAACATATAGCACTGTCAATTTTCTAACTTTAGCCCTCTAATAAATATGTATGGGCATATAATTGTGGTTATAATTTGCAATTTCTTGATGAATAATGATTTTAAGCATTCTTTCTATAGAAATGTCTTTATTTTGTTATGGCAACAGAGTTATACTTGCTTCATAAAGCAAACTGGGAAATGAACCATCCTTTTCTATTTTCTGAGTTTGCATACAGTAGTATCTATTCACTAACCGGAAACCAGACCTAGAGTTTCTTTTCAGCAAAGTTTTACATTATGAATGCTGTTTTCTAATTCAACAGAAACCTATTCAAGTTATGTATTTCTTAATTGATCAGTTTTGGTTGTTTGTATCTTACAATTTATAATATTTGTCTAAAATTGTTCAAAAGATTTTCATACTACCCTTTTATTGTCTGTACAATCTGCAGTGATACGCCTCTCATTCTCTGTATCAGTTTAATTACCTGCTTTACTTTTTTTATTGATCACTCTGGCCAAAATTTTTGCAATTTTACTGATTTTTTCAAAATACCACTTGTGGTTTCAATAATTTTACTGTCCACCTTTTTCTGTCGTTTCATTCTGCCCTACCTTTATTATATTCTTCCCTATAATTATTTTTTACTTCATTATCTTTGCAGTTATCTTTCTAGGTTATTAAGGTAAAAGCTTAGAACACTGATAAGTGACTTTTGTCCTTTTCTAATAAAAACATCTGAAACTATACATTTCTCCTTACTCACTACTTTAGATCAATCTCATAAACTCTGATAAATTATCTTTTCATTTTCATTCAGTTAAAAATGTTTGTAATTTCACTTATGGTGCCTTATGTGCCCAGGTTTATATCATGTACTGTTTAATTTCTAAATATTTGGGAATTTTCCAGAAATCGGTTACTGAATCCCAACTGAATTCCTTGTGTTCATAAAACATGCTTTGTTAGGTTATAATCATTTTAAATTTATTGAGACTTAATTTCCAGGTAGCATATGATATACTGTGTTAGTGAATATTCTATGAACACTTGAAAAGAATGTGTATTTGCAGTTGTTGGGGGGAATGTACTATAAATGTCATTTAGGTCCAGCTGACAAAATGTTCTTTAAGTCTTCTATATTTCTATTGGTTTTCTGTCTAATCTTTCTCTTTTAAGTTCTATCAGTTTTTGTGTCATGTATTTTGAATCTCTGATATTAATGCATTTTTAACATTATGTCTCCTTTGTGAATTGACTTCATCATTATTATAAAATGCTCCTCTTTATCCTTGTTCTAAAGTCCTGTAAGAGCTTTTGCACACCAAAGAAAACCATAAAGCGGACTAAAAGAACCCTCAAAATGGGAGAAAATATTTGCAAACAAAGCAACGGACAAAGGATTAATCTCCAAAGTATACAAGCAGCTCATGCAACTCAATATAAAAAAGAAAAACCACCAAACAATGGGTAGAAGACCTAAATAGACATTTCTTCAAAGCAGACATATAGATGGTCAACAAACACATGAAACAATGCTCAACACAGTTCATTATTAGAGAAATAAAAACCAAAACTACCATCAGGTATCATCTCAGTGTCTGCGATGTTCATTTATGTTGCAGCACGTATTATTACTTCACACCACATTTGTACATCCATGTGATAGCTGATGGACTGTTTTCACATTTTTGGCTTATTGTCAATAATGCTACTATGTACATTTGTGGACATGTATTTTCATTTCTATTGGGTAAGTACACATAGAAATGAAATTTCTAGGCTATATGGTATTTTTATGTTAACATTTTAGGAAACCACCAAACTGTTTTGCAAAGTAACTAGACCATTTTTATATACTCCCACTAGTATTTTCTCCAGTCTTACCACTTGTTTTTTCAACTATAGCCATTTCGGTGAGTATGAAGTAGTATCTCATTTTCCTAGTGACTAATGATATTGAACATCTTATTGATGTGCTTATTGGAGTAGGAAATGGCAACCAACTCCAGTATTTTTGCCTGGAAAATTCCATGGACAGAGGAGCCTGGTGGGCTACATCCACAGGGTCACAAAGAGGGAGACCCGACTGAGCACGCACACTGTATTATTGGTAATTCAAATATGTTCTTCAGTAAAATGTCTATTCAAATCCTTTGCTCATTTTTTTTTTTAAGTATTTATTTGGCTGCAAATTCTAGTACCCAGACCAGGGATTGAATCCATGTCCCCTGCATTTGAAGTATAGAGTCTCAACCACTGGACCAGAGAAGTACCTGCTTATTTTTTAGTTGGGGTCATTTGCCTTTTCATTATTGAGCTACAAAAGCTCATATGGATATAGGGTCCTTATCAGATATATGATCTATCTGCAAATATTTTCTACAAGTCAGTGGGTTGTCTTTTCACTTTCATAATGTTGTCTTCTGAAGCACAAAGGTTTGTAACTTTGAGTCCAATTTATCAATCTTTTTTGTGTGTATCTGTTTTTAGGCTCCCCATTATTTGTCTACTCCTAAGTGAATATCACAATGTGTTAAGGATTAATATTTGATGATTTTAAAAAATATTCCTAATATCACTCAATGGCTTTCTTAACAAAGGTTCAGCATATCATTTATTGGAGCTACTCTTGCTTATAGTCTCTATGATCAACTAAAAATGTCAACTCAAAAGAAAAAAAAAAAAACACTTGTTTCTTTTTGGTATATGGATGTAGCCAAATTATATCCAGTAAACTTATTATACTTTTCTGATAGTTTTAATAATATACATATGGATTTTCTTATATTATTATATACAAATGCCTATGGAAAACTACAACTGTAAAGTCCTTTCGAATCACTGTGCTTCCCCGCTCTTTAATTTTATTATTTTGCCTAAGGCCTCCACTTGATGTTAAACAGAACTGGAAACATCCTACATACACAAGAAGAAAGATGAAAATTATAGCATGCTTCACATCCAAAACTCTGCAACACAGAAGATAATGGAATGACACCTTTAAAGTGCTGAAACTATCAACCCAGAATTTTGTACTTAACAAAAATATCCTTCAAAAATAAAGGTGAAATAAAAACATTTCAGACAGACAAAAACTGAGAGATTACCAGAAGACCTGCACTACAAGAAATGTGGAAGAAAATTCTTCAGGCAGAAGAATATGTGACAACTCAGACATCTGGATCTACAGAAAGAAATGAAGATTCCCCCAAATGGATAAAGAGGAAAAGAAATGTAAAAGAAAATTTCCCATTTGAGGGGACCAAGTCAAACTTGAAAGATTTTGCATAGCAAACCACAAACAAAATGCAAAGACACCCTACAGAGTGAAAGAAAATATTTGCAAATGATGTGACTGACAAGGGCTTAATTTCGAAAATATAAAAACAACTCACACAACTTAATATGAAAAAAAAAACTAAAACCCTATCAAAAAATGAGCAGGAGACCTAAACTGACAATTCTTCAAAGAAGACATACAAATGGTCACATAGCCTGGAAAGGTGTGTATGCGGAATCTTGGCAGGTGCTTTAGCACCTTCAAAAGTCAGTTTTTCTAGGCTGATTCAGTGAGACTCATAAAGGTATTATTTGGTTTATAATTCCAAGTCAACTGATTTTGCTGTTTAGTGATAAGATAGAGCAATGCTAAAAAGAAACTTTGCTAAGAAAGAGATCTAGTAAAGGAACTGGTATATCCATAATACAAACTCTTAACTACTTACATTTCTGGGAGGAAAAAACAAAAACTAAGTGGCCATTTTAATTTCTTAAACCATGTTTCTTTCCCCTTTGGGGCTAACCTTTATATGGTGTTCTGCCAGAATTTCTCCTCTTTTTCAATATATAAACATCGTTTTTCATCCTATAATACAGGTTGCCTTCACAAATGCATATTAGCTGAAAGAATTTCAGTTTAAAAAAAAAAAACAAAAAAACATGGAAAACAGTATGAAGGTTCCTTAAAAAACTACAAGTACAGCAACCACACGATCCAGCAATTCTACTCCTGGACATATAGCTGGGTAAGATGAGAACTCAGTTTGAAAAGATACATGCACCCCGATGTTCATAGCAGTACTATTTAAAACATCCAAGACGTGGCAAGCAACTTATGTGTCTATCAACAGATGAATGGGTAAAGATGTTGTACACACACACACACAGGAATAAAGAATAAAATACTGCCATTTGCAGTACATGGATGGACCTTGAGACAATCATAAGCAAATCAAATGAGAAAGATAAATATCACATGGTATCACTTAAATATGAAATCTTAAAAATAACACAAATAAGTTTATTTACAAAACAGAGACAGATTCAAAGACATAGAAGAAAAACTTATGGTAAGGGGAAAGGGGGAGGGATATTTTAGGAGTATGAGATAAAGAGAAACACACTACTATGTATAAAATAATCAATGAGGATTTACTGTATAGTACAGGGAACCATATTCAGTATCTTGGAATAGTCCATTCTTGGAAAAGAATCTGAATATACACATAAACACACACACATATGCACACATCTGGATCACTTTGCTGTACACCTGAATTAGCACAATAATGTGAATTAACTATACTTTAATCTTTAAAAAGATAAGTTTCCCAGTTTTAATTGCTCTAAAAGATAACTGACCAAAGTAAAAATAGTAGCAATACTGGTTAACAGCATATGTAAAATTTTTGCAAATAACATATTTGATAAAGAATTTATATATAGAAAATATAGAGAACTCTTGAGAAAACCCCTTAAATATTTTTTAAAAAGGGTACCGGACACATCACTAAAGAAGACAAAGGGATGGCAAATTAGCATATGAAAGGTAGTTACATTTATCATTGATATGCAAATTAAAAACCCAACAAAACATCACTACATACCTACTAGAATGTAGGTATCATGTGGCTAATATCACATGCTAGTAGGGATGCACAGCAACTGGATTTCTCATAAACTACACTATGGAATGCCAAGTGGCCTAACTACTTTGGAAAACAATTTGACAGTTTCTAATAAGGTAAACACACACTAGCACATGATCCAACAATCTCACTGCTAGATATTTAACCAACAGAAATGAAAACTATGTTCATACAAAAATCTGTACACAAGATTTGTAGAGTTTCATTCACAGCTACTCAGTGCTGAATGGATAAACTGATATAAGAGAACACTATGAAGCAAAAGCAATAAACCATTGATACATGCAACAACATAAATATATCTCAAATGCATATCATTATGTGAAGGAAACCAGAATCAAAAGTACATACTGTATGATTCCATTTATATAACACACTGGAAATAGCAAAACTATAGGGTCAAAATCAGATCAATGGTTCCTAGTGCCTGGGAGCAGCTAAGGAGATGACTATCAGGGGGCATAAAAGAACTTTGAGTATGGTGGAACTACTGTGTATATTGAATGCTGAGGAGTTGGTTAGCCAACTCTTAGGTGTCAGAACTATACTCTGTAAATCATACCTTAATAAGCCTGGCCAATGGGACTTTCCTGGCAGTCCAATGGTTAGGATTCTGCACTTTCACTGCAGGGGGCATGGGTTCGACTCCCTATCAGGGAATTAATATTCTGCAAGCTGCATGGCACAGGGCTTCCCAGATGGCACAGTAGTAAAGAATATTCTTGCCAATGCAGAAGATGCTGGAGACTCGGGTTCAATCCCTAGGTCAGGAAGATCCCCTAGGGGAGGAAATGGGAACCCACTCCAGTATTCCTGCCTGGAAAACCCCACAGACAGAAGAGCCTGGTGGGCTACAGTCCACGAGGTCACAAAGACTCAGACATGACTGAGTGAACATATATGCAAGCTGTCTGGGGCAGCCAAAAAAGAAACCTCACCAAAAAATGTTGAATATGCTATAGATGATTTCCGAAGCAGAGAAAGGTGGGAGTCATTATTAAGAACTAGATGAACTGTAGTTATACAGTTATAACTGAGGTTATACAGCTTGATAGGTTATCCTCATCAAAAATAAAGTCAACATGAATGATGTCAGGGTTTAGAGCAAATACAGAAGACTGAAAGTCAGATGTCACAGTAATCAATGGATGTGGAAAGATAACAGTTTTCTGCATGCCGGTGGAATACTAAATTTGATACATGAACTTCAAAAATAAACACCGTTTTGAACAGAAATAGAACAAAGACTTGAAAGCAAAAGTATGAACAAATATACACAGAAAAACTATTCAAAAAAAAGTTTTTGAGACTAAAAGTATGAGAAGTCAAATATTAATATAAGTAAGGATAATGTGGTATGTTCGTATGAATGAGATTTTATAGGAGAGTTCATCACATGATCTCAATCCCTTCCCTGATAGGTGAAATCACCATCTATATATATATATTCACTCCTCATCTTCTATTCTGGTCAGGTGTTCTTACCCTGTCTCAGCACTATTTCACAAACAACGTTCATTCCTTTTTCTTTTCCTCGAAAGACCTCTACCTTTGGATTCCATTCCTTCTTTTGTCTACTAAAGCCCAGGTCATCTAAGAAAGTATCCCTAATCAAACCATTCCTCATTAATTATCTGTTCATCTTTAAATGTCTGTTTTACTTATTTGTGCCACATAATTTAAAGACCTAAGTTTTTTCAATGAAGCCTTTCCAAACTCAAGTGTAACTAAACTGAGTTCAGGTAACCAGGGTTCGGATAGTTTGATCTTTTAAATTTGAATATTTGAATTCAGAAGTATCTTGAGAAATCCATTGTCTCCATAAGCCCTATAGTGGCATTCTAATATTTGGCATGCAAACTTATTCCATGATGGTCTCATATTTCTGAACAGATTAACAAACTCTCAAGTGAACAGAAACCAAAACAAAAAACCCATCTCTCTTTAGAAGAAATCTGGTTTGGAAAATACAGTCACCAAATCTATTACAAATAAGCAAGAAGAATTAGTATTTTGTCCCACTCCTACAAAAGACAAGCTCTGGGCAAAAATTTGAAGTCTCCTCACAAAAGGTCACATTTTCCTTTCCTATATTCTCTTTGGCTCACTAATACCATTCTGAAAGTCTAAGACTATGCTGAAACTAATCCTTCCTCATTCTGGTCAAATAGAGGTATACCTGAACTAATGATTACAGAAGGAGCATACCAAGTGATGGTGAGTAGTAATGGGGAACTAAAGTAGAGTGGCGATAAAACTTGCTGATAAGTAACAATATTGTAAACTTGAGTGACGGTAGGTACCCATACTGATGCTTTTTGCATTCCTGACTCTGCTTATCATAATGCTAATTATTAAAGTTGACCTGATATCTAAAAATTTAATACTGTATTTCTATAATGAAATACATCTTATATTTACAAGTAGAAAAGCTTTGTATATCTTCAAATTCTTGAGTTGCTAGATTCAATTCTATGTTTTAAAAAACTAATTAAATGTATGTAATTCTCATTCAAGTAGAGAAAACTCTGACCTATGTAACATGCCAACTGACTATCTTTTCCTAAGGTCACAATTATTTAATGAAGTGCATCTTCAGTAAGTACTGGGATGATAAATCTATTTAAGTATATCTTTACTTCCATGGTGGTAAATCCACGCACTGCATGCACTATAAAACTATACTGACTAAAACTATAGTTTATACAAAATTTCAACACTTTGTATCTGCTAGAATCCTGCTTTCAAATACTGACTGCTGAATTTAAATGTAATAAACATTAAAGCAAAAGGCAAGAATTCAGACTTTGGAGGTGAAAGAGACAGGGAAAGGTGGTGTCAGAGGTTTTCCAGAAATGAGGACATCCAAACTGAGTCTTAATAGAAGACTGGGAATTAGCTGGGCAAAACAAGGAAAAGCATATTACACATTTAGCAAAGGAGAGCAGCATGCCTAGATAGGGAAAAGAAAGCTTAATACTGTATGCTTGAATACAGCACTACCCAATGAAACTTTGTATAATGACGGAAAATGTTCTGTGTTTGTGCTATCCAAACAGGTGATGAAAAACTGATTTTTAAATTTTACTACGTTTCAATTAATTCAAACAGCATGTCTAGAAGTTAAAAGGGTATGATAAAAATAAAGAATGTGATTTGAAAGAAGGGTAATATAAAAGCCTGGAGAGAGGCACATGACATGGATACTGAAGGGCCTAACACATTTTGCCAAGTAGTTAATTTTTATCCTGGAAGCCAAATGAGCCACGGCAGGCATTTAAGTAGTCAAAGGACAGGATTAACTTTGCATTCAGAAAAGATCACTCAAGCAGCAAGTGGCATACAGACTAACATGAGGAAAAATGAATAAGGCTTAAAATGGTCAGAAAACCAGCAAAAATACAGCAGAGAAAACAAGAATGTAAGTTCAGGGAGAAGTATAGCTAAGAAAAAAAAAGAAGAATGCCTTTGAGTCATATAATACAATTAAATGGAAAAAATAAATGGTGACAGAGTTTCATCATTTTAAGGTGGGATTTCTGGCTTGAGAACTGAGTGAACAAACATTCACTGAGACAGAAAATCCACGAAGTGTTTTTTTATTTTTCAATTTTGTCTTATATGATTGGTAACTATAAAAGGAGTTCATTTTTGGATATGCTAACTTGGATATGTGGGCATAAATTAAAACAAAAACATTTGGAGGTAGAAACACAGAGAATATCAGTACACAGATGGAAGACAGAGTTTCATTTTCTAATTAATTGAAACAACTTATCATCAAGTATCAGATTCAAAATATTTTAAAATTACCATTTAAGTTTTTCTATTGTAGTTGCTAATATTATAATGATATTACTGTTTTTACTACAAATGTTCAGTATTTCAGTACATAATTGAAGAAAAGTTAGTATGTCATCTGGTACCATGCTACCCACAAGCCCCCCTCCAAGCCTGCCAAAACTCAAACTCTAAAAAAAAGCCATACTGTATCCCAACTCAGGAATTCAGCCTACAACACATTCCAACCTCCCATTCTTGCCTCCAAAACATGTCTAGATAATGTCTACAAATTCTTAAAATCTTGGTTTAAAAAAAAAAAAATCACTGAAACCGTAAAACTCCTAGACGAAAACACAGCAGAAAAGCTCCTTGACATTGGTGTTGGCAACAATTTTTTTAGATATAACACCAAAAGCACAGGAAAACAAATGTAAAAATAAACTAGTGGGACTACATCAAACTTTGCTTCTGCAGAGCAATGAAAACCAACAATGACCAAGCAATCTATAAAAATATTCACAAACCATGTATCTGAGAAGAGGTTAATATCCAAAATACATAGAGAACTCACATAATTCAATTGCAAAAAAACAATCTGATTGAAAAGTGGACAGAAGAACTGAATAGACATTTCTCCAAAGAAGATATACACAAATGACTACAGGACCATGAAAGGTACTAAACATCAATAATCATCAGGGAAATGTAAATCAAAACCACAATGAGATATCACCTCACATGTGTTAGGATGTGCTAAGCCACTTCAGTCATATCTGACTCTGTGCGACACCATGGACTGTAGCCCACCAGGTTCCTCTGTGCACGGGATTCTCCAGGAAAAAATACTGGAGTGGGCTGCCATGCTCTCCTCCAGGGGATCTTCCTGACCCAGAGATCGAATCTATGTCTCTTGTGGCTCCTGCATTGGCAGGCAGGTTCTTTAGCACCAGCACCACCTGAGAAGCCTTCTGTTAGGATGGCTGTCATCAAAAAGACAAAATATAAGTGTTGGGGAGGGTGTGGAAAAAAGGGAACCCTTGTGTACTGTTGGTGGGAATGTAATGCAGCCACTATGGAAAACAGTATGGAGGGGCCTCAAAAAATTAAAAATAGAACACAGGATCCAGCAGTTCCACTTCTAGGTATATACTGAAAGGAAACAAAAATCACTATCTCAAGAAAATATGTGAACCTGTGTGTTCATTGCAGCATTGTTTACAGCGGCCAAATGTACTAAGGAAACAATCTATGTGTCCATCAGTGCATGAACAGATGAAGATGTGACATGACATGGACTGAGAATGGAATATCATTCAGGCATGAAAAGAAGGGAACTCTGCAAAGACATGGATGAATCTAAGGACATTATGCTAAGTAAAATTAGCAGACAAAAACAAACTGGATGATCTCCCTTATATGTGGAATCTGACAAAAAAAGAAAATAAGTCAAATTCAGAGAAACGGAGGGTGGAACAGTGGTTACCAGGGATGGGAGTGTAAGTGGAGATGGAGCACTGTTAATCAAAGAGTATACACATTCCATTATAAGATGAACAAGCTCTGGACATCTAATGTACAGCATCATGACTATAGTTTGTAATCTTGTGTTGCATACTTGAAATTTGCTAAGAAAGTAGATTTTAAGCTTTCTCATCACACACACTAAAAAAGTTAACTATGTGAGGTAACAGGTAATTGACCTGACTGTGGTAATCACTGCACAAAGTATACATATGTCCAATCATCACATTGTGTACTTTAAATATATACGTTTGTCAATTATACCACAAAAAAGCTGGGGGAAGGGGGGAAGAATCACTGCCTCAGATTTAAAGTTCATATTCTAATCTGACTTTAGCTTAGACCAGACCCATTGTTACATGCTTTATATTATATAGTACTTTCCTTGGAGCACTATCACAATTCTAACTAATCATGTATAATTTTTAATGTATCTTCCAAACTAATCAATTATTCACTTAACAAATATTTGCATGTCTACCAGGTGTTCTACAAGGTGACATCATTGAGTAAAAAGAGATAAGAATTCTGCTCTAAGCTCAAACCTGTGGAAGAAGACTGATAGGAAAAGAAAAAAAAAACACACAAATAAATCTTGATATTTTTATTTGACAAATGCCACAAAATTGTATAAGCTCCAAAAAGGAAAGGACCATGTCATTTTGCTTGCTATGACAGCACTAGAATCTGGCCCATGTAAGGCATTCATATATTTGTTGAATACATGTTTGAGAGAAAAATTACACTCTGAGACCAAAGGCATTTATTCTCAAACAATTATTAAAACACAGCCCAACCTGTAAGTTAAAAACTTAATAATTATCTTTGTCCCATTAAGTATCTTTCTGAAATTCACAACCATTTATTTACATCCATCTTGTTCTAAGAGGAACCCATATTTGTGTCTTGCTTAACTTAGTGCTTTTTCTATTTCTTGGACTCTAAGACACTTTAGCTTCAATGTAACTACTGCTTCTTTGTTAGTGTCTGCCCTGGTGGCTCAGATGGAAAAAGAATCTGCCTGCAATGCAGGAGACCTGGGTTCCATCCCTGGGTCAGGAACATCTCCTGGAGGAGGGAATGGCTCCCAGTATTCTTGTCTGGAGAATTTCATGGACAGAGAGCATGGCGGACTACAGTCCATGGTGTCGCAAAGAGTCAGGCGTGACTGACACTTTCACTTCTTTGTTTAGCACTTTCTTACTATTCTGTTCTTTCTGTAAGCCTATGCCAAATATATTTTCTTCTCTGACTTAAGGACTGTGGTAACTCGATGTGGTAACCTGAGTAATAAAAGTGTCTCTCTTTGAATGGATAAGAAAGCTGTGGTACATATACACAATGGAATATTACTCAGCTACTAAAAAGAATACATTTGAATCAGTTCTAATGAGATGGATGAAACTGGAGCCCATTATTCAGAGTGAAGTAAGCCAGAAAGATAAACACCAATACAGTATACTAACGCATACATATGGAATTTAGAAAGATGGTAACGATAACCCTATATGCAAGACAGAAAAAGAGACACAGATGTATAGAACAGACTTTGACTCTATGGGAGAAGGTAAGGGTGGGATGATCTGAGAGAACAGCATCGAAACATGTATACTATCAAGTGTGAAACAGGTTGCCAGTCCAGGTTGGATGCATGAGACAAGTGCTTGGGGCTGGTACACTGGGATGACCCAGAGGGATGGGATGGGGACGGAGGTGGGAGGGGGGTTCAGGATGGGGAACACATGTAAATCCATGGCTGATTCATGTCAATGTATGGCAAAAAACACTACAATATTGTAAAGTAATTAGCCTCCAACTAATAAAAACAATTGGGAAAAAAATAATAAAATAAAAAATAAATAAATAAAAGTGTCTCTCTTACAAGGTGCTAAAGTCTCCCTAATCCCCAAACATGCAAATAAATGGAACTACTGGCATCTACTGGTATTAAGGATTCTGCTAAACACCCTACAATACACAGGACACCTCCACACAGTAAAGAATTGTCTAGTCCAAAACTAGTGCCAAGGTTGGTTTGAAACTCAGCATTAAGGGAACTAGGTTCAACATGTCTGAATAGACACTAGAAGAGAAAAATCTTAGTGAGTGAAAGTTGTTCACTCGTGTCCAACTCTTTGTGACCCCATGGGCTGTAGCCTGCCAGCCTTCTCTGTCCATGAAATTCTCCATGCAAGAACACTGGAGTGGATAGCTGTTACCTTCTCCAGGGGATCTTCCAAATCCAGGGATGGAACCCAGGTCTCCTGCACTGCAGACAAATTCTTTACTGTCTGAGTCTTCACTAGACGAGAAAAACTCAAAGAATGTCTTAATTATTCTCTAATTTACATTTATACAACAAATGGAAAAAACCAGTCAAATGGAATTACTGAAGAATAAGCACATGTATAAGATAAATAGCTACCCTGTTTGAGACTTAAACATAACTGATTTGACACGAGAATAATTATTTTACTGTATCTAAAAGCTTCTTAGTCATTGTTGGAAAAAAAGGTCTCATCCTCTCATTAAAAACTATTAGCATTCCCTGATTTTTATATCTGAGTCTGTCTTGTCTTCTCATAAAATATAGAATGATAATGGAGTTAAGATTCACACTGGAGTCTTAAATTTGCCACCATACCAGCGATGTGTTCTTGGACAAATGATATAACATCTCTGAGTGACTAATCCTTCTCTAAGATTTGGAATGTCATCAACACTTTGAATGTTGAAGATTTAATTATTGTTTTCAACATTTAATAAAACAATACATTTCAGGTACAGAGCTAATTTGTACAGAATTTCTTAATGTGTTGAGTTCAGTTGCTAAGTCGTGTCCTACTCTTTGCAACTCCATGAACTGCAACATGCCAGACTTCCCTGTCCTTCACCATCTCCCAGAGTTTGCTCAAACTCATATCCACTGGGTCAGTGATGCAATCCAGCATTAATTGAATTTATTAATAAAATGCAACAAATCAATAAATAAATGCTAAACACATCAGAAACTAGAAATATACAATTCAATTATCCAAACTAGATTTTACTCCTACCTGAGTACACAGGCACAAATCAGGAAACATTCTGACCGGGCTGTATTCATATTATTTCCCTTTATCTTTTACTAAGTTTGTAAGTTACTCTTATTAAGTTATAATAAGAAAATATTCATATTTTATAGCACCTACAATGTCTCATTTCAAGC
Source organism: Cervus elaphus (assembly GCF_910594005.1). NCBI lineage: Eukaryota > Metazoa > Chordata > Mammalia > Artiodactyla > Cervidae > Cervus > Cervus elaphus. The sequence goes on from NC_057831.1 coordinate 38,132,357, forward strand.
AAACCTAATAGGTAAAATGACTTAAGTTCCTATACAAATGAAAATATGGGATAATAATATGCTTTAGGAAGAAACAATAATTTTAAATAGAAGGTTTGCTGAGCATTTAAAACAAACATACAAAAACTCAAGGTGCAACTTTTATGAAAGACATCTGACTCAGAAGGCACATCTGACTCCTACACTGAAATAACTTATAGAAAGTAGACTATGAAGGCTTTACAGAAAACTGACAGCAAAAGAAAAATACATACCTCCAGAATGGAGGAAAGGGAATGGGATGGGTAAAAGACAGATAAGAATTTCAACTTCATCTGCCATGTTTTATTTCTTAAGATAGAAGGTGCGTGGTGCGTGCAGGCACTGCCATGTCTGACTCTGTGACCCCATGGACTATAGCCCACCTGGCTTCTCTGTCCATGGGATTCTCCGGGCAAGAACACTGGAGTGGGTTGCCATTTCCTCCTCCAGGGGATCTTTCCAACCCAGGGATCGAACCCAGGCCTCCTGCGTCTCCTGCACTGGCACATGGATTCTTCTATCACTTAGCCACCTGGAAACTCCAACAAAGAAGGTACATGAATATATATTATACTACTCTGTAAGTTTTTGAAGCCCTGATATAGTTTATAAACTGAAAAAAGTTTTATGTTTTCAAACAGTAAATGTGTTAAAGATTCATCTTTACTGAACATTACTCTTAGCAGTACAGAAAATGTGAAGTTTACTAGAGTATCTCTGATTACCAAGGCTCTTATAATGGACACAGAAGTCACCGTTCTAATCAACTTTCACCATTTAAAAGAATAGACAGCTATACTAATTCTGCTTAGAACTTTTCAATGGGTCTCTACTGCTTACAGAATGAATTCTAACTATTCTAGGATAAATTATTGGCCTTCCCTGATCTGCCCCTGGTGATTAGCCAATCTCATTTTATACAACTCCATTATAATTAATATGCCACTTATAAGAAACTAATCTATCAGTTATTTACAAATCTGAGCTTCTGCTTGTCTTTCTGAAATGCTTTTCCCCCAACTTTGTGGATCTGTCAAGTATTCTTCCAAACTAACCTAAAACATTTTCTTCCAACTTTATAACTCAGAGTAATTAACCACATTAAGCAGCAGTTTGTTCATGTGCAAAAGATCTGGCATACAAGAAATACTGTCCAAATGGTACCATAAATACTTTTCCAATCTTACTTGTCAGAAGTCACTGTTATTAGCACCACATTCTCCCAAGTATGTTCACATACTAACTTGAGACTTCTCTTTTTTCTTCTTGATTGAGATTGATTAGCAACTTGACAACAGAGACAACATTAGTGCCTTTTTATTAAGCCTAGGATCTATCATAGTGATTCACCTAATAAATGTAGTTGAATTCACCTAAAATGAAGTTGACAGAGAATCTGACAGAAGGGACAGAAGGACGATCTACACTGTGTAACATAAAGGTTTTTCAATAAGAAATAGAGCGTTTTTAAATAAGAAAGATTACAAATGTAAAAATGAGCATTTGTAGCAAATGCAGTGTTTTAGAGACAACTAAAACACATGACAAAGTCTTCATAGAGTCAATATTTTTGTTACACTCCTAATAAAAACACCTGCCTTAAGGTCATAGTTTAAGGGGGAAGAAAAACAAAAAGTAGACAAGCTCAATAAACATTATATAGAATCCCTGAGACGGGCAAGAAAAGAGTGCTAAAGCCAATAAGATGGTGGAAGGCACATTATCTTTAAACTTGGGGGGTTAGGTGTTAATGGCATGGTGGTTAAAGAAAAAGATAAAAATGTTTCTGAAGCAACAAATTCAAGATGAAAAAGGCTAAAAATGAAAAAATACTCTTACAAATCAAGCAAATAATGTTCAAGTATAAATTAAGTACAAGGTAAGTAACTTGCAAAAGTAACCAGCTTTTAAGGCACAAGAAACTCAAAAGCAAAATATACTATAAACTCTGGCTTATTTCAATGACTTAACTCTACCTAATTCAGTGACTTAATTATGTAAAAAAAAAAAAAAAAAAAAGAAGTTTTGAAAGTCACAAGAGGATAGGGGCAGTGGCGAGTCTATGTTCTTTGAAGTCTCAACTCACTTCTGATAGAGCACATTATTTGTAAAATTACTGTCTTGGCTCCATTTGTCTTTGGCTATGTCCAAAACAACACCACTTTCAAAGAGTAAATAATTTCATTCACCACAAATAAGATTAACAAATGTGCCACAAATTTTAAGAAAATTTCCAAAGGTATTTTGCATGATAGCTGTATGGTAGAAAAGTTACGAAAGGGACAACATAGATGCCTGACAAATGAAAAAATTTCAACACAACTTGATAATAATCAAAAATTTTAAGGTAAATCTATACATCAAACTGGGCTTCCCTGGTGGCTCAGTAGTAAAGGATCTGCTTGCAATGCAGGAGATGCAGGAGACATGGGTTCAATCCCTGGGTCCAGAATATCCCCTTGAGAAGGAAATGGCAACCCACTCCAGTACTCTTGCCTGGGAAATCCCATGGATAGAAGAGTCTGGCAGGTTACAGTCCATGGGGTCACAAAAGAGTCGAATGTGACTTAGCGACTAAACCACAAGTATGTTACTCAATTTCCATTAAATTTATGTTTATTTTCTAGCAATGAAAGCATGAACATATTGAAAAAACTCACTCACTCTACAATTATTTACGTACTTAGTGGGTGCCAAGAAAGCAGGGAGGAGAAAACTTGTTTTTTCCTTTACACATAGACACACATACACAAACACTTCTTACTTGCTGGGAAATACAGCATAAATGTTTATATGACAGAGAAAGGAGAGAGTGATTATCAATGCATACAAAACGATCCCAAATACAAACTTGGAAAGAATAAGAAACGTTTCCTGGAAAAAACGAAATCTAATTAGCTAAAATGTAACAAAAATAATCCAGGAGTAGAATCAAAATTAAAAATGCACAATGTTTAAGAATGTCAACCATATTGTTTATAATAATGTAAACTGGAAACAGTTCAAAATTCTTCAAAACATGATAGGTGAATAAGTTATCACAGACTTACACATTAGAATATTATAGAGCAAAGAAAATGAATATATCTATAGGAGGCCACAAGAATGAATCTGACAACCATAGTAAGTTAAAGAAGCTATACACAAAGAATAAATGCTATATAATTCCATTTAAGCAAGTGAAAGTGAAAGTCACTCAGTCGTGTCCTGTGACCCACATGGACTATACAGTCAATGGAATTCTCCAGGCCAGAATACTGGAGTGGGTGGCCTTTCCCTTCTCCAGGGGACCTCCCAACCCAGAGACTGAACCCAGGTCCTCCACATTGCAGGCGGAGTTTCCCAAAATAGGCAAATACAATTTATGGCATTAAGAAGTCAGAATACTATTCATGTTTGAGGGTGGAGAGATTAATGATTGGGAGGGATTATCAGGTGACTTCCGGGGTGTTTATTTCTTAATCTGGTGGTGGTTACAAGAGTACATTCACTTTGTTCACTGAAGTGTAAATTTATAATCCATATACTTTTCTCTTTATAGTTATACTTTTAAAAGTTTACAAAAAGAAAAAATGGCAGTTATTGGTAATCCAAAAGGAAAAATGCTAAAGCCTGAAGGCACAGTGCTTGACCCAAAAAGGGTTTGGCATCGCCCCTCTGTAAAATTCTAAGTATGAAACTTAAACTCAGGATTACTGTAGGATTAAAGGACAGAATATGTGTAAAGCACTTATCTGACACAAATATTTATAGGTGTTTAATAAATGTTAACTATTACTATACTACTGTGCTACTGATGCAGTTCCTTGACTGTAGTGATAAAGGTGGAATGACAAAAAGGCTAAAGAAAAGAGATAACAGGTTATGCTAGGGTTTTCTAAAATATTTTACTTTATCCTAAGGTGGTGGGGAACCAACGAGGAATTTTACACAGATGGTAAAATGATCACATTTGAGTTTAGGAAAACTGTCTAAGGAAAGAAGACATGAAGCTTAAAGCAGGATGTTAAGAAGAGGCTATCAACAAATCATACAGAGAGGTCCAGTAAACAGAAAGGAAGGAAAAAGGCACTGACTTGAAAATCAATACACACAAGCTATTTTGAAAAGAATAGCTTATAACTTTATAAAGGTTACAAAATTACTAAGTGACACCTAGAATAAAAGACAACCTAAATTCATAATTTGCTACAAAAATATCAATTTAATATTTTTCATATAATTCTAACGTTAAGCACGGGGCTTCCCAGGTGACTCAGTGATAAAGAATCTGTCTGACAGCGCAGGAGAAGAGGAGACCCCTGCAGATTCGATCCCTGGGTCAGGAAGATCCTCTGGAGTAGGAAATGGCAACCTGCTCCAGGACTCTTGCCTGGACGATTCCATGGACAGAGGATCCTGGAGGGCTACCGTCTATAGGGTGACAAAAAGACACAACTGAGCACACAGAGCAACTTCAAGCAGACAAATGTCAACAGGACATTCTCTTCAACTATTCATTAAAATTAAACTAAAACTAATTTTTTAAAAGTCTCCTGGAATCATCACAATTGTTATTACTAATGACAAATCATACATATATGTGGACAGATATTTATACATCTATGCCTCTGTAGCTCCCTGGTGGTTCAGACGGTAAAGAATCTGCCTGCAATGCAGGGGACCTGGGTTTGATCCCTAGGTCGGGCAGATTCCCTGGAGGAAGAAATGGTAACCCAGTCCAGTATTCTTGCCTGGAGAATTTCATGGACAGAGGAGCCTGACGGGCTACAATCAACGTGGTAACAAAGAACAGGACATGACTGAGCAACTAACACTTCATGCCTCTATATATCCCTACTTATACGTATCTCCTAAAAATTCAGATTTTCCAAGTCATAAATTAATTTGATATGGATCTGAATAAACACTTGAGACCAAATTTTAAGTATCAAATTATCATGAGTGTTAACAAATTTGCAACACTAATGTAAAAACACTTTTAGTAAGTTACTGTTATTTCAGCAACAACCAAATATGATGAATGCTCTGAGATTCTTTGACACATTAGCTATATCTGTTAATTCAGTGGTTCTACAAGATGAAAAACAATGAACTGCTCTTCAACATATGCAATAAATCTGTTAATAAGCAGAACCTTCTTTGATTTGCTTGATGAATATAAAATATCAGATAGGTCCAAGACATAAGCATCAATGCTTTATTGGTTTTACGGCCATTTAAAAGTAGACAAAAAGATAGGAGGGGAAGGAAGAGGAAGAGGAGAGGAGACGAGAGGGAAGAGAAGAAATGAGTAAATTTCTAGGATCTAGAACTCACCTTTTCTGGCTCATAACAAAATCAAAGGGAGTCATATATAGTTTATATTAAGCCTAAAAGTAAGCAGTAATATATCATAAATGTCATGACATTTTTCACAACACTGGCATTTAAAGCCCAAGTACCACAAAGAAATGTGTTATCTGGCTTTGTTCACATTAGAACATGGAATGGACTGACTGCTGCATTCACACAACCAGCATCCAAAATGTTTTGTCCTAATGAAAATTTTAACAATACTATTGTTAAAGCTGGGTCACAGAAATATGGGGATTCATTATGCTTTCTTTTCTAAATATTTAAAATGTCCCATAATGATTCTTATAAATTATACCCAAGATTTCAAATATTCTCCTGGGAAAGCTACTCTTATTTCTCCAAAGAAAGAGTAATCAGTGTTTGCCGAGGTTTGGTATAAAAGAGAGATCTGCAACAGTGCTGCCGTGCTGTGCTTAGTCGCTCAGTCATGTCCAGCTCTTTATGACCCCATGGAATGTAGCCCACCAGGCACCTCTGTCCATGGGGATTCTCCAGGCAAGAATACTGGAGTGGGTTGCCATGCCCTCCTCCAGGGGATCTTCCCAACCCAGGGATCGAACCCAGGTCTCCCACACTGCAGAAGGATTCTTCACTGTCTGAGCCACCAGGGAAGCTCAAAAATACTAGAGTGGGTAGCCCATCCCTTCTCCAGGGGATCTTCCCAATCCAGGAATTGAACCAGGGTCTCCTGTGTTGCTGGCCGATTCTTTACAAGCGGAGCTACCAGGGAAGCCCGGATGGAATGTGGAAAGTGGCATTCCTGTGAACTTCACCACTTAAAAGCTAACTAACAAAAATGTCAATTAACACCCAATTAAATATCAGAATAAGGATTAAATCCTTGGGAAGAAAAACATTCACAATCCGGCTTCAAACCAATTTTTATACTCTCATGGTTTCTGCCAAACTGGAACTTTTGGGCATGCTTTAATAATTTTCAAAAAAACACAGAATAGGACTTCCTGGTGGTCCTGCAGCTAAGACCCTGTGGTCTCAATGTAGGGGGGGTGGGTTCGATCCCTGGTCGGGGAGCTGGATCCCACATGCTGCAACTAAGAGTTTCCATGCTGCAACTAAAGATCCCGCATACTATAACTAAGAGCTGGCACAACCAAATAAATAAATATTTAAAAAAAAAAAACAAAACAGAATATATCAAACTTCCATAAAAGCAAAAGCAAACCTTTTGCTTTTGCCTCTAGCACAAAGGGAAGGCATCATTGGGTTGAAAACAGAGCAAATTATTTCATCAGATTGCTGTCTGTAGGATAGAAGGTTAAACTAAAAAGAATCAGAACAGAAGAGGGGAAACTAAGACTGTGCAGTAGTCCAGGCAAACAAAAGCAAGACTGGAATGGAAAGAGAGGGAAAAGAATGGACTTAAGATATATTTGGAAGCATAACAAATAATAACTGGGTACAGGAGTGGAGATGCAGCATAAGTGAAAGATGACTTTCTGACTTGTGAAACTAGGTATAATCAGAAAAAAAAACAAAGGAACAGCTTTGGTATTTGGTACAGGGAGATTAATAGTTCAGTTTTAGACTATGTCTTACTTATGATACCTGAAAAGACATACAAGTGGAGAAAGAAATCAAATATTGAGACAGGTGAGTAACTGGGAAGAGAGAAAATGAGGGTCACAAGAAAATGTTTAGGATTTTACTTAAAGAAGTAATCATTATATATTTCAGCTATGGAAGTCTAAAACCTACAGTGAACTATGTTACATTTACTCTGCTATATTTGACACAATTGGTGAAAATTGACTTGAGGTAGTCTTTCCAAATTACCTGTATTTATTATGAAGATACGTGCCAAACAAAAAAAAAAAACAAACATAAAATTAGTAAGTCTATCTAGGTTAAGTCTATTCCTTATTTTCCTGACACATAATAAAGGATAAAGTTGCGGGGGGCTGGGGGGAGACAAAACACCACACCCAATAATAATCAAGGTCCAAAGCCACCCCTGGACCTACAAATGTTAAGAACGTAAGAATGCAGAGGTGCCACATCATTCCTGCAGCAGAAGTTCTGAGCTAAGACAGATCAGAATTTATACTCTACTATATTCCACTGTATGACTGGTTTCCTTAGAGTTCTTGCTGTACATACTTTTCCAACAACTGGTTAACTAGCACGTCCTAATGGTTGATCCTAGATGCTGATACAGCTATATACTGACTCTACTATCTCAAATATGAAAACTGCTCTATGTTCCATCTGGATAATGGTCTCACAATCCAATTAAACCTCTTAAACGTAAGCCTGGAAATGATTCCTTAATCTTCCTCCTTTTTCTATATGCCCACAGCTCATCTATGCCTAAAATCTACTGATTTTAATGCCTCATATCTTTTGAATTCTTCTTCCTCCTCCATTTCTACAACTACTCTTATTTCAGACCCTCATAATTTCTTGGTTGGGCTATCCTGACATTCCCCTGATTGATCTGCCTGTCCTATTCTTCTACTGGCAGCTGTGCTGTGCTGAGTCACTCAGTCGTGTCCAACTCTTTGCGACCCCATGGACGGTAGCCCACCAGGCTCCTCTGTCCATGGGATTCTCCAGGCAAGAATACTGGAGTGGGTTGCCATGCCCTCCACCAGGGGATCTTCCCAACCCAGGGATCAAACCCAGGTTTCCCTCACTGCAGGCAGATTCTTTACCATCCGAGCCATCAAAACCACAAATTAAACTATTTCACTCCCATGCTTTAAAATCTTGCAATGGTTTTCTACTACCTGTGAGTTACTTAACTTCTTTATCTGTAAAGTGGGGATGAAAAAAATAGTTCCTACTTATGTTGTGAAAATCAAATGAATTGTAGTGTAATTAAGCATTTAATGCCTAATGAACAGTAAAATAATATAATTTAAAATAACAACAATTACTGTCATATACTGCTTAGGTATTTCTCCATGATTTAGCTTCTAATTCCCTTCTCAAGTCCCACAATCATTCTTGGACCCATACAAAGAAATTTAATCACTCTTATCCTCTATACCACAACTTTAATATTGTATATGCTTCTATTATAGTATTTACCATACTTTATAGAGTAGGATAGACTTGTTTTCACTGCAAGACTATGTGAAGACAATCTAACATATCTGAGTCATCGAGCACAATGTCTGGCCCATAAATATTTACTGAAAAAAGTTATGAAGAGAAAAGGAATGTATGAAAGGATTACAACATAGGGCTATGCTTCCTTCAACACTGAAAATCTAATTACTCTTGATAAAAAATAAAAACAGTTTTAGAACAGGTCTAAAGGATGAGAGAGTCAGCAAAAATTCACTCTGTGACAGAAGATGAAAGCACCTGTGGGTTCTGACTGAGGAGAAGAAACATTAGTTCAGTAAGATAAGTAAAGTAAGCAAGCTAATCTGTAGTCATAGGGAAATATATAAGTTATAATTTATATCTATGCTAGAAATGTTAAAAGGTTAAATAATAGGGCAAAGGAAAAAACAGGTAAAGACCAGACTGATGCCATAAAATGAGTGTGTTTAAAAAAAAAAAAAAAAAAAAAAACCCCAAACATATATTTTACCAGGGCATGACCTTCTGATACTCTAAACGGGTATAGGGGAACCCAGGTAAAATTAAAATGAAACAATAAGATTGTCATCAGCTAATTCTATTTGATCATTTGCCATTCTTGGGAAAAGTTCAAAAGAGATGGAAAGGGGATGGCCATCATTCTTAGAAATGGGATAGAGGATTAACTGTTCTACATCAAGACTAAAACATATATTGACAACCTATGCTGGGGAAAACCCTTGCCCCACTAATTCCATGCTCTTATCTCCCCTACTCCCAATGTTAAAGCCAAGAAAGAAATTTGGGGATCCTAAGGGAACCCTTAACTTTGATATGTACATTCAAATACAGAAGCTCCTGGTTCTCTCTTATTCCAGGGCCAAGAACAAAGGGACAAGAATGTCTAAACCCAGAATATTTCTCCCTACTTCTGAATTCAAAGTTTTGAAATAAAGAACACAGTTCTAGTACCAATGTTTTAAATGCATCAGGAAGCAGGAAGAATTAGATTTGCTAATTTCACAACCAGGTTTTACCAGAAGAATAACATAGACTTAAAAGTGAATTCTATCTTCATTACTTTCTAGATGAAAAGTCTTAGACAAGTTTCAAACACTAAAAGTGATTTATTCGAGAATGTAGTATTTAGATGAATGGCATTGCTTTTAAGTATTTTTACTTGTAACAATCAAATGTCTGAAGTGTGGTAAAAACTGTTCCTTTTTTAACTATTTGAGAGTAAATGGCCCACATGATAACCCATCACTCTTGAATTCTTTAATAACTATTTCCTAGGAAGGCATTCTCTTACAAATATAGCCATTTGTTATAAAATCAGGAAATTAACAATGAAGCATCATGCTCACTGCTACTGAGGTGTCACTGCTCCTAGGCCCCTTCTCAGAGAACAATTTAGGGCATAAGTATATATTTCTATATTATATATCTATATATAACAAAAACTATGAATTCACACCAACATCTCTTTTCCAATTCAACAATATGAAAAGCATTCTAGTATTTTCCAACTTCTGTAACAGTAACTCCGTTCTCAAACGCTGATATGCCTGGCTCCCATTATCCTTAATGTTACTTATTGGACCAGTCTCCCTAAGTTACCAGTCTCCCATTGTGGCTGCTTACCATCCCCACACGGATGCTCTCTTTACCCTTTTTTGCCACAACACCGGCACGCCTCCTCCATGAGTAAAACCTCTCCACCTTGCTCAGGCTGCTATTCCTCGCGCCTGGCACTTCTAAAAGAATATCCTCATCTTGCTTAGCTACTAACACCCCATACAGAGCTGACCCTCCACTAGGATGTCTTCCTCTCCCCATCCTCAGGCTCTGATCTTGCACTGGGATGCCTGCAAACATGGACTCCCACCTCACCCAACCTGAGGCACAATACACCCATCCTAGGCTACCCTCCTACACAGATGCTGTCTGCTGCCCCCACAGGCCCCCATCACCTCCAAGTAGACGCCCTCCTCGTCCTCTTACCCGGTACCAGGCTACTCTCCTGCACACAGACCAATCTGACCCTGCTTGAGCTCCAAAACCTTACACTGTGTGCCCTCCTATGCAGATTGCTCCTCACGCCTCCAGCTCCATTATCGCACATGGGGACCCTTCTCATCCCTGCCAGGCTCTGACATCCCACCTTTCAAGAGGACATGCCCCTCCCCCCGCCCCAGACAGACCCGAACCAGTGTGGACACCTACCTTTGTTTGGTTCTACCTGATGGTTTCAGTACTAAAATGTTCAGAAAAGGAAGAAGAAAGGAACAAGGAAGAGTAACTGATGACATTTTAAAAACAAAAAGTGATACCAGTAAATAAACTGCATAAGCACCCATAATCCAAGCTAAATAAAAGGATAATCTATTTGTCAAAGCATCTGCATTTTCTTAAAGAAACAGTGGTCTATTCTTTTACATTAATTCCTTCTAAATTTGAAAAGTCAATTGAAAATTGATAAATAAGGCAGTATTATCATTTTCTAGCCAAATATGCATTCTATTTAAATATCTTACAAAAGCTTGTAGCAAAAGCTAGTTCATTAAAAAACAATAAAACTCTACCAACTTTGAGAGTTTAAAAAATAAGAGAATTTCAAAGACTAGAATATTAAAAAAAATATTTTGAATACATAAGTTTGACATGTTTTCAGTATAATGACAATTGTACTGTTTTTAGTACACTTATGCCTGGATACAACTCTGCAAAAATCAGCCTCAGTAGTTACAGGAGTAATACCCTTTCCTTGCTCCCTGCTTCTATGAGGAGGATGCATCATTTGCACAATCTCAGCCTCTTTTTACTCCTAGGGAAATTAAGTGACTAATCTCACTGGTGATTTTGTAAAGAATAATGGAGTAGACCCTTGGATGTAGCTATTGAGAGAACACAGCTGCAAAGAGCTCATATTCTATCTGCACCCCTGGTATGCCTGGGACTCGGTAGATAAATAGGCCTATTTGTGTGTTAGCTGCTCAGTTGTGTCTGACTCTTTGCAACTCCACGGTCTGTCCATGGAATTCTCTAGGCAAGAATACTGAAGTGGGTTGCCATTCCCTTCTCCAGGGGATCTTCCTGACCCAGGAATAGAACCAGGGTCACCTGCACTGCAGGCAGATTCTTAGCCATCTGAGTTACAAGGAAAGCCCTACGTCAGAACCCGAATTTTCCCACCAAGTTATTTCTCTTATTTGAACTCTGTCATTAATAAAAGTGATATTCTGCTTCTATCTTTCTCCTTGTTTTAATTTTCAAGTTTTTCAGAACCCAGGCAAAAAAGAAAAAAAAAAAAAAGAAGAGGATGCTATTTGAGAGTATTTCAGCAATCCAATATCTTAATTTATTGAAATGGAAGTTGCTCATTTTCCCAGCTTTGACTTAAATGGGCTGCTTCGATTTGAGCTTCTTAAAACTATTATAAACAAAAAACCCTCAAACCTGAACCAACAGCAGATGTCCAAAATGAAAATAAGCTGAATTATACGATCATGCTTATTACCCATTAAAAAAAAAAGCCTCTAATGCTTATAATTTCCTCCTTATAGACACCATAATTTAGACTTTCAATCCTACTTCCTACTTCCATCCTGTACTCCAATGACACTAGAGTGCTGAATATTTTCAGAATATACACTATTTAGATTTCTGTATCTTTGCTTAAACTATCCCTCAACCTGTTCCTTCCAACCTACTTTCCTGCTGGATCATTTAACTTAGGGAGCAGCAAACTATAGCCACTATGTCAAATCTGCCTATTTTTCTAAATAATTTTGTTTTTGGAACACAACCATGCTCATTTATTTATACACTGCTTTTGCACTAGAAGAGATATCCACGTCCAAGGTAAGAGAAACCCCAGTAAGACAGGAGGCACTGAGAGGGCATCAGAGGGCAGACAGACTGAAACCACAATAACAGAAAACTAACCAATCTAATCACACAGACCACAGCCTTGTCTAACTCAGTGAAACTAAGCCATGTCGTGTAGGGCCACCCAAGATGGACAGGTCATGGTACAGAGTTCTGACAAAATGTGGTCCACTGGAGAAGGGAATGACAAACCACTTCAGTATTCTTGTTTTGAGAACCCCATGAACAGTATGAAAAGGCAAAAAGATAGGACACTGAAAGATGAACTCCCCAAGCTGGTAGGTGCCCGATATGCTACCGGAAATCAGTTGAGAAATAAGAATGAAGAGACGGAACTAAAGCAAAAACAACACCCAGTTGTGGATATGACTGGTGATAAAACCAAGGTCTGAAGCTGTAAACAGCAATACTGCATAGGAACCTGGAATGTTAGTTCATGAATCAAGGCAAATTGGAAGTGGTCAAATAGGAGATGGCAAGAGTGAGCATCGACATTTTAGAAATCAGCGAACTAAAAAGGACTGGAATGGGTGAATTTAACTCAGATGACCATTGCATCTACTACTGTGGGCAAGAATCCCTTAGAAGAAATGGAGTAGCCATCACAAGAGAGTCCAAAATGCAGTACTTGGATGCAATCTCAAAAACGAAAGCATGATCTCTGTCCGTTTACAAGGCAAACCATTCATGGTAATCCAAGTCTATGCCCCGACCAATAACGCTGAAGAAGCTCAAACTGAATGGTTCTATGAAGACCTACAAGACCTTTTAGAACTAACATCCAAAACAGATGTCCTTTTCATTATAGGGGACTGGAATGCAAAAGTAGGAAGTCAAGAAACACCTGGACTAACAGGCAAATTTGGCCTTGGGAGTATAGAATGAAGCCGGGCAAAGGCTAATACAGTTTTGCCAAGAGTTTTATCACGAGATTGCACTGGTCGTAGCAAACACCCTCTTCCAACAACACAAGAGAAGACTCTACACATGGACATCACCAGATGGCTAACACCGAAATCAGACTGATTATATTCTTTGCAGCCAAAGATGAAGAAGCTCTATACAGTCAGCAAAAACAAGACCAGGAGCTGACTGTGGCTCAGATCATGAACTCCTTATTGCCAAATTCAGACTTAAATTGAAGAAAGTAGGGAAAACCACTAGACCATTCAGGTATGGCCTAAATCAAATACCTTACAATTATACAGTGGAAGTGAGAAATAGATTTAAGGGACTAGATCTGATAGAGTGCCTGGTGAACCACGGGCGGAGATTAGTGACATTGTATTGGAAACAGGAATCAAGACCATCCCCAAGAAAATCAAATGCAGAAAAGCAAAATGGCTGTCTTAGGAGGCCTTACAAATAGCTGTGAAAAGAAGAAAACCAAAAAGCAAAGGAGAAAAGGAAAGCTATATCCATTTGAAAGTGGAGCTCCAAAGAACAGCAAGGAGAGGTAAGAAACCCTTCCTCAGTGATCAGTGCAAAGAACTAGAGGAAAACAAAAGAAAGGGAAAGACTAGAGATCTCTTTAAGAAAATCAGAGATACCAAGGGAACATTTCATGCAAAGATGGGCTCAATAAAGGACAGAAATGGTATGGACCTAACAGAAGCAGAAGATATTAAGAAGAGGTGGCAAGAATACACAGAAGAACTGAACAAAAAAGATCTTCATGATCCAGATAATCACCATGGTGGGACCACTCACCTAGAGCCAGACATCCTGGAATGTGAAGTCAAGTGGGCCTTAGAAAGCATCACTACGAACAAAGCTAGTGGAAGTGATGGAATTCCAGTTGAGCTATTTCAAATCCTGAAAGATGATGCTGTGAAAGTGCTGCACTCAATATGCCAGCAAATTTGGAAAACTCAGCAGTGGCCACAGGAAAAGGTCAGTTTTCATTCCAATCCCTAAGAAAGGCAATGCCAAAGAATGCTCAAACTACTGCACAATTGTACTCATCTCACACACTAGTAAAGTAATGCTTAAAATTCTCCAAGCCAGGCTTTGGCAATACATGAACCGTGAACTTCCAGATGTTCAAGCTGGTTTTAGAAAAGGCAGAGAAACCAGAGATCAAATTGCCAACATCCGCTGGATCACTGAAAAAGCAAGAAGAGTTCCAGAAAAACATATATTATTGCTTTACTGACTATGTCAAAGCCTTTGACTGTGTGGATCACAATAAACTGTGGAAAATTCTGAAAGAGATGGGAATACCAGATTGCCTGACCTGCCTCTTCAGAAATCTGTATGCAGGTCAGGAGGCAACAGTTAGAACTGGACATGGAACAACAGACTGGTTCCAAATAGGAAAAGGAGTACATCAAGGCTGTATATTGTCACCCTGCTTATTTAACTTATATGCAGAGTACATCATGAGAAACGGTGGGCTGGAAGAAGCACAAGCTGGAATCAAGATTGCCAGGAGAAATATCAATAACCTCAAGATATGCAGATGACCACCCTTATGGCAAAAAGCAAAGAACTAAAGAGCCTCTTGATGAAAGTGAAGGAGGAGAGTGAAAAAGTTGGCTTAAAGCTCAACATTCAGTTAACTAAGATCATGGCATCCAGTTCCGTCACTTCATGGCAAATAGGAAAAGAGTGAGAAACTTTATTTTTTGGGGCCACAAAAATCACTACAGATGGTGACTGCAGCCATGAAATAAAAAGACACTTGCTCCTTGGAAGGAGAGTTATGACCAACCTAGACAGCATATTAAAAAGCAGAGACATTACTTTGTCAACAAAGGTCTGTCTAGTCAAGGTTATGGTTTCTCCAGTAGTCATGTATGGCTGTGAGAGTTGGATTATAAGCTTTTGAACTGTGGTGTTGGAGAAGACTCTTGAGAGTCCCTTGGACTGCAAGGAGATCCAACCAGTCCATTCTAAAGATCAGTCCTGAGTGTTCATTGGAAGGACTGATGTTGAAGCTGAAACGCCAATACTTTGGCCACCTCATGCGAAGAGCTGACTCATTTGAAAAGACCCTGATGCTGGGAAAGATTGAAGGCAGGAGGAGAAGGGGACGACAGAGGGTGAGAAGGTTGGATGGTATCACCGACTCAATGGACATGAATTTGAGTAAACTCCAGGAGTTGGTGATGGACAGGGAGGCCTGGCATGCTGCAGTCCACAGGATCGCCAGACACAACTGAGCGACTGAACTGAACTTTGCACTAGAACAGCAGAGTTGAGTAGTTGTAATAAAGACCATATGGCCCACAAGGTCTAAAATGTTTACATCTAGCCCTTTACAAAAAAAGACTGCAACTCCTACTTTCAATCAATCCTTTTAAGTGTAGTAATTTCAGATTCTTCAAATCAAAATTAATTGCTCTAAGCAGAAACATTACTTTGCCAACAAAGGTCCATCTAGTTAAGGCTATGGTTTTTCAGTGGTCATGTATGCATGTGGGAGTGGAACTATAAAGAAAGTTGAGTGCTGAAGAATTGATGCTTTCGAACTATGGTGTTGGAGAAGACTCTTGAGAGTCCCTTGGACTGCAAGGAGATCCAACCAGTCCATCCTAAAGGAGATCAGTCCTGGGTGTTCATTGGAAGGACTGATGTTGAAGCTGAAACTGAAACTCCAATACTTTGGCCACCTGATGCAAAGAGCTGACTCATTTGAAAAGACCCTGATGCTGGGAAAGATTGAGGGCAGGAGGAGAAGGGGACGACAGAGGATGAGATGGTTGGATGGCATCACCGACTCGATGGACATGGGTTTGGGTGGACTCCGGGAGTTGGTGATGGACAGGGAGGCCTGGCGTGCTGTGGTTCATGGGGTCGCAAAGATTCGGACATGACTGAGCGACTGAACTGAACTGAATTCTAGCTTTCTATTATGCCAACTCTAATACTTAACATCCCTCAAAACTGTAATTTCTTGAAAAGCAAATAATTCCTAGTATAGAAATTAGTCTTTATACCCAACTCACAATTCCCACCTCGCCCAATACTTTAGGGGAAGTACTCTTGGAGCTTTTGCCTTTTTTCCTACCCCTTATTCATCCTACCAAAGGAAAGAAGAATGACTAGTATTGGCAGCATCCTGATAGTTGTTCCTAGCAGAATGCATTAATGTTTTAAAGGTCATTTTTCATGCATGTCCAAGCCTACCACTCATCCTGCCTAGATGGTCCAACGTATCAATAGACAAACCACAGGTAACAGGTAGTAAAGCCTCCTTGTTTATTAGAAGAGGCCTGCAGCTCTAGCTGCTTTGTCATTGATAGGTTGGCAAGTTCAGTTCAGAGTGATACTGTCTTAATTTTGGCCTCAGTTACAAGCCAGGTTCTTCAATACAAACTTACCATCTAAAAAGTTAACATTTTGATTCCTGATTCTTGAGTCTATTTCCAATTCTGAACCTAGTTTAGGAAGAATCATAGAATTACACTACAATTAACTGACACACAGTAGGACTCAAGATATTCGATGACTGACTGACAACAGTAAGTTAACTGGAAAAAAAATATTTCTTTTAAAATGTATAACACACTAATACTACACATATTAAGTTGATGAACTTACTTAGGAAAATATGTTTTGAAGGAAATATGAGAGTTCACACTCAATGATTCAAACCAAGTCTATTATATTTATTTAATTATCTCTGAATATTTTGTAGCTATCAAGTCTCAGCTTAATTAACACATAAAGCAATCATGGATATTATCAATTCAGAAAAGTATTCTCCACCTTATTATCCATCTATGAAACAAACATCCCTAAAGCCCAGTTCAGTTCAGTAGCTCAGTCATGTTTGACTCCTTGCAACCCCATGGAATGCAACACACCATGTTTCCCTGTCCATCAGCAACTGCCTTTCAATTACTGCTCCATTCATACGTTCTCCCTCAATGTACCTTCTCAAATGTTTTCTCCTCTTACATACATCTTAAATACATTCTAACCTATTACAATACAGCTTCCATTCCCACCACTCTGCTTAAATTTATCCAGTCAAGGTCACCAAGAACTTCATGCTGCCAAAAACAATGTACACTTCCCTGTTTAATGGTACTCGACATCTCATCAACACATAACAATCTCTCCTTATTGTAACACTCTTCTCTCCTCTTAGATTTGGTAATACCATCTCTCCTGGCTTTTGTACTCAGCCAACAGTTTTACTTTACAGTGCAAAAGTCCAGTGGTCTTACCTTGAGACTCCTCTTCCTCCATCCAAAGAGTGTTAAGATTCCTTAGGATGTAATACCAAGTACTCTACTCCCCTCTAGTAATACTATCTCTTGCCCTTAGGTGGTCTCATTCATTTCCACAGATTTATATGTCATCATTATGCTGCTAATTCCTTAATTTATATCAATTAGTCCAGAAACCACTACTACATAGTATTATAGCACTTTTCATAAAAAGCAAAAATAGTGAAGCTTTAAGGACAGATACTATCCTAGTTTCACAGATATCTATCTGTGAAAAGTAAAATGACTTGTGCCTAAGGTTATAACTTGTTCATTCAGTCGTGTCCAACTCTTTGCAACGCCATGACTACAATAAGCCAGGATTCCCTGTCCTTCACTATCTCCTGGAATTTGCTCAAACTCATGTCCATTTAGCCGATGATGCCACCCAACCATCTCATCCTCTGTCGCTCTCTTCTTCTCCTGCCCTCAATCTTCTCCAAGAATTGGCTCTTCCCATCAGGTGGCCAAAGTATTGGAACTTCAGTTCAGTCGCTCAGTCTTGTCCACATCTTTGCGACCCCGTGAACCACAGCACGCCAGGCCTCCCTGTCCATCACCAACTCCCGGAGTCCACCCAAACCCATGTCCATTGAGTCGGTGATGCCATCCAACCATCTCATCCTCTGTCGCTCTCTTCTTCTCCTGCCCTCAATCTTCCCCAAGAATTGGCTCTTCCCATCAGGTGGCCAAAGTATTGGAACTTTAGTTCAGTTCAGTCGCTCAGTCTTGTCCAAATCTTTGCGACCCCGTGAACCACAGCACGCCAGGCCTCCCTGTCCATCACCAACTCCCGGAGTCCACCCAAACCCATGTCCATTGAGTCGGTGATGCCATTCAACCATCTCATCCTCTATTGTCCCCTTCTCCTCCTGCCCTCAATCTTTCCCAGCATCAGGGTCTTTTCAGTTAAGTCAGCTCTTCGCATCAGGTGGCCAAAGTATTGAAGTTTCAGCTTCAACATCAGTCCCTCCAATGAACTCTCAGGACTGATCTCCTTTAGGATGGACTGGTTGGATCTCCTTGCAGTCCAAGGGACTCTCAAGAGTCTTCTCCAACACCACAGTTCGAAAGCATCAATTCTTCAGGGCTCAGGTTTCTTTATCCAACTCTCACATCCATACATGACCACTGGAAAAACCTTAGCTTTCACTATACAGACCTTTGTTGACAAAGTAATATCTCTGCTTTTTAATATGCTGTCTAGGTTGGTCATAACTTTCCTTCCAAGGACTAAGCGTCTTTTAATTTCATGGCTGCAGTCACCATCTGCAGTGACTTTGGAACCCAAAAAATAAAGTTAGCCACTGTTTCCCCATCTGTTTGCTATGAAGTGATGGGACCGAATGCCATGGTCTTTGTTTTCTGAATGTTGAGCTTTAAGCCAACTTTTTCACTCTCCTCTTTCACTTTCATCAAAAGGCTCTTTAGTTCTTCTTTACTTTCTGCCATAAGGGTGGTGTCATCTGCATATCTGAGGTTATTTGACATTTCTCCCAGCAATCTTGATTCCAGCTTGTGCTTCATCTAACTCAGCGTTTCTCATGATGTACTCTGCATCTAAGTTAAATAAGCAGGGTGACAATATACAGCCTTGACATACTCCTTTTCCTATCTGGAACTAGTGGTAGATGCTGAAAAGAACTGTGTTTTTTCAATTCTTAATCCTTTTTTACCTTTTGCAGATTCAGCCCTTGGTCCTTAAACTGTTTCCTAGTTTACTATTTAAATATGAAGACTACTGGATGAAGTTATTTTCCTACATACACACCTTACATATAGCCATCAGAAAAGAACTACCCAGTTTGAGATTAACAGAGAAAGGTCTCAAACTTGTTTTTCAATAAATGCTTTAGAAAAGACTCTAGGATGCAACTGAATTTTAAAGGTGACTGAGGATGCAGGGTGGCTGTTATGATTAATAAGATACTCAAGAGTTTGGGGCAATGTGTACAAAACAGAACTAAAAAATCGATGAAAGTGGCGGGGCTGTCTAAAGGAGAAGTGAGCCAAACAGGAAAGAAGTCTGATGGACTATGATCAACTAACTTGTATTTGATGAAAAAAGACACATAGGAGATACCACTGCTTTGTAAACTACAAAAATCAAAGTAGTTATTCCAAATAATGATTTAATATAGGCTGTAAACTAAGGTGAAGGACAGTAAATCAGCTATGCAGCTACTGGCATAAACTAGACTCTCATCTGAACCTGCCCAAGTGTTTGACTTCATCAGAAAAAACAAAATCCAAAAGGATGTTGTAAAGAAAATAGTAATAACTTAGTAACAGATTAAGGTAAAGAACAAAGAAAAACAAAGAAGCAATTATAAGTGAGCAGAATAGGATTGTTGCCGATGAGTGGGAAAACTACATGAAAGGCAAGAAGATACAGAAAAGTAAGTTGTAAGTTGTTTTCTAGAAAACATAAAAAGTCTCAAAACAAATTTTTATTTAGCTTTAATTAAGAGCAAAGCAGCATTCTTCAAATACAAATATGGCATTATTTTGTTACCTTAATTAGTTTCCTAATGGCAGTAGTAGGTTGGTCTGGGCCTATTCACATTGTCTTTCCTATATTCTGTGGTGAATAAAACACACACACACACAGACACACACACACAAAGGAATATTAGCCAAAGGAAAAAGGAACTCTAAACCTCAATAATATATGTGATAATTGGAAAAACTGGAATAACCAAAAAGAAAGAAGAAATTGTATATCCAAAAATCTACATGCTGTTGGTTGCTCCTCCCAAGACTGCACTGTGGTAGAATAAAAACCAGGATTGAAAGACAAGTCAGAGGAGCATGGAGAACACATAATAGCTACTTATGGTGACGTAATAGGAACTTACCACAGTACCCAGCCAAACAGGGAGGGGGGTACACACGTGTAGCCAGCTCAGGGAAGTAGCATGGACAGGAAGAGACAGCAAGCACCACAGAGAAAGAAGGATATGTAGAGTAGGCTCACACTGGCACACAGCCTGTTTCTAACATCTGCAAATACATAAAATTCATATATTGCTTGAACCCAAGGATGGCAGAACTTCCAGGTATACAATAATGGAAGAGTACATAGAATTTAAAATTTTACATGCAAAATTCACAGTAAGCCTATTTTACAGAGAAATTTGGATATGTGTCTTTACCACCCAACTACTCATGATCATCACAGATTCCGCTTGCCTGATACATATTAGATAGTGGTATAATTCACATCTTTTTTAAAGAATAAAATAAATGCTATTTGAAAAAATAGCTTTAGGGTCAAAGTTTTCGGGTAGTTGACCCATTCATACCAGTTCTCATCTAATCCAGATTTCTACATAAATCTTCTCTTCTGGGATTTACATAGCAATAGTGACAAGATGAAGCAGAAGTCAGTGGAAAAATAAAGGAGTAGAAGACAAGAAGCGCCCAGAAAGAAGTGTCAAGTTGATTATGTAGAACTATATTTCCCTGGACTGTCCCATCTTTAAGTGTTATAGCTCTATGAAGTACTCCTATAACTTCTTCAGAGGTTAAAAATAGAGGAAGATAATATCTTCTGACCCTGATTATGGCTGGGAGCAGGTAGTTTGCAAGAAAGTTCACTCTGCAAGCACTTGCCGAGTGCAGAGCTCTAAGACAGTGACATGGTTAACAGGAAGGGTACAGAGATTAGGTACCAACAAAGAGTAAGTTCAAGATGATTTAGTACAATACAGGCTTTTTAAAAATGAATTTAAACTAATTTCTTGTATTTAGTTAACTATGAAGCCAAAATATTCCTTAGAATGTAGAATGGCATCAAACATCTTTTGCTCTCCTTACATATAAAAAGCAAAGACCAAGCCAAGTGACTATACTGTGATTCTTAAACTCCACGACTATGGCTCAAGAATATCCTGGAACATAGATCTTTTAAGCCTTTACTATCTTCTTCTTTAACATGACTCAGGATTTTTTCATTGTTCATTGGCATTCCCGCCAGAAAGAATCTATTGGCAAAAACATCAAGCTCAAAGCTGCTAATAACCAGTATAATTCAATAACAATAATAGGCAGTTTAGGGCATGCTTTCTATGGCAGACATACTAACATATCAACAGAATTAATTTTCAAACAACTGTTATTACCTTTAATTTGTAGGTAAGGGACTGAAGTACAGAAAGATTAAGTAACTTGTAGGTGGTAACTGGTAGGTGGTTAACATAATTCAAACAGAGATAGTCTAGCTCCAGAGTCTATATTCCCATTTGCTGTATTACAGTATTCAAACAAAAGACATGAGGAATAAAAGATTTGGGGAAAGCTATCAGAAAGCTATAGTATCAACAGAAGTGAATAAGTGATTACCTTGATTACCCAGGTAATCAAGACTTTGCTGGAGTCACTCATTATAAAACTGCGCTGTCCAATGTGGTAGCCATTTGCCGCCAAAGACTACTAAGCATCTGAAATGTAATCAGTCCAACTTGAGATATAATAACTGATTTCAAAGACTTAACATTTTAAAAAGAATGTAAACTAATTCAACAATTTTATATGGGCTAATTTAAAATATTTTTAATATACTGGGCAAAATCAAACATGCCATTTAAATGTGGCTACTAGAAAACTATTTCTACTGGGACAACGATGCTATGTTGGAAATATGCTGGAGTTTATAGAATAATTCTGATCAAATCTTCATTGTTTTACTGTTGTAACCTTAAAGAAATCAGTTACACTGATCATTAACTTCTGTATCATAAAATAGGGCTTAACAACAGTCCTGACACCTCCTGTTCACATTTTGGTATCTAAATCTATTTTCCACTAAAAAGAACCTAAAACTCCTTGGAAAAATGGCTGTCAGGGCTGGAACAAGTAAAGTACAAGATAAACCTGGAATATGTTGTTTGGGAAGAAAGAAGTGCTCAAAAATAATCATTGGGCAGGGAAGGGTTGGGGAAATATGTGGTTTGTCAAAAAACACTGGAACCAGCTTGCTGAGGCTCCCACTGGCCAAACCAAGGACAACCTGGAAATCAAAATAATGACAGCAATGGATTTAACCACTGAATAAAGTAATAATCAATGAGTTCATTCTGATGAAAATAACAAAATAAAGGAAGAGAAAGGAAAGACTGCTTTATGACAGAGTATCAACTACTAGCCACAGAACAAAAAATCATGAATGGATGTTAAAACTTGTGGGTAAGTTTTATGAGACTATGTAAATATCCTATTCTGCAAAGTATTTTCCCATCAATTACAAATTAATTACAAAAGGACAAACTACCTTTTAGGGAGAAATAGGGAGAAGACCACATTAACCAAACTTTCAAAGGTACCATCGCCAACATTGGGACAAACCAACATCATGAACCTTAATATACGAGGTATTAAGAAGGACAGAAGATATTCCTGCCAAAAATGCATAACCAATCTAATCATGAGGAAACAAATGACAAATTCAAATTGAGGGACATTAGACAAAATAACTGTCCTGTACTTTTCAAAAATGTCAAGGTCAAGAAATACAAGAAAGGCTGAGGAAATGTTCCAGATTTAAAGAGACTAAAGAAATATGACAACCAAATTCAATGTATGATCCTGGCTGGGGGAAAAGGCTATAAAATAAAATTGATAAAACATGAACATGAATTATGAATTCAGTAATAGTATTATTAAAGTATGTCAATGTTATATTTCCTGGTTTTAATAACTATACTATGGTTAGGCAAGACAATGTACTTGGTTTTAGGAAGTATAACTGAAGAATTTAGGGATAAAGAGGCATCATGTCTCTAAATCACCTTTGAATGGTCCAGAAAAAAAAAAAAAAAAAGATATAAATAGATGACAGGGCAAGAACGATAAAGTAAATACTGCAAAATGTAATACAATTCCTGAATGTGAGGAAGGATATAGAGGAGTCCCTTGTACTATTCTTTCAACTTTTCTTGTAAACATGAGATTATATCAAAATTAAAAGTTAAAACAAAAAACTTGCCTCATTTCCCAGATCAAATATCCTAATAGACTATACAAGTCCCGATGAAGTTTAAAAATATATTAATGCATTTCTTTAATCCTAGACTTGACTTTGCTTTAAATCTTATGACTTATCAGATACTAATTATGTATCTCATACAATCCAGGAGTAAATCTGTTATCACTCAGTATCATGCTGAGTACTAGGATACTACTAATTATACCCAACAAGCACTCAAACATTTGTTAGATGAACCTACTTAAAAGTTAGCACAGTATAGGACGATTGCAGAAAAAACAAAAAAAATCAAATTGTAAAAAGCATCATATTGTATATAATGATACTGTGACACAGAGCTTACAGAACAACTCCTCAATTCTAAAAAAAGAAATACTAGGATTAAATCACAGAGTAGCTATAAATCTAACATAAAGAGATGAGTCCCACAAATTGAGAAAGGTAAACAATATTTTCCATATCAAGAATTAAACATCTTAGCTAACTACAAGCAGTTATGACAAGTAAAATGGACTTTTTGCCCATAAAATTAGAACATTAATTTTTTTCAAAAAAATGAAAAAGATTGAAGATTTAGGCTAAGAACTGAGATTTTAAAATATCACTATTATTTCAATACTAATTTGCTGTACAGCCTTGAGACACTGCTTACAATTTCCATACCTCATTTAAAAAAAGCCTTGTACATCATTTTCTTCCCCAAAGACAGACAGGATATTTTATAAAATGTCAATAAGAGCACTAAATATTCAATATGGAAGTACACATATATTCACACACATACACACAGGCACAGTAAAAAGAATACAGTTTCTTTGCGAACATGTTTACAAATAGCAAAACACAACTTAAAAGTTACACAAATGCATTCAATCTCAATTCATACTATGAATAGGTGCTTCACACATAAGACTACTGAAAAAACCCAATCAACCAGTGTTTACCCTGCTTAAGAGTTTTATCGTTTATTTAAAAAACAACCATGATAAAAACAAAGTAGGAGATGGATCTTCTTAGGTCTCCTGAGTAGGACTGGGGCTGTGGGAAGTAACTCTCAAATATAGTTAGGGCTTAGGGGAAAAAAAAAAAAATTTCCTTTCAAATATCGTACAAGTGAATATAGTGACTGCATATTAAACACACAGCATTAACCCAATTTTCAACGTCTTCTAATCCTACTAAAGTATCCAAGTAGGTAAGACAGGAAGATATCCTGTTTCCCTTTTCCATCAAATCCAATTAATTTTGCGATTAACAAAAATTCGACTATTTTTCAAAAACATATTTTTGTGAGACAAAGTGATACTTAGTGCAACTAAACAAGCAAGATGAGAAAAACAAAAAGCCAAAGTATACTAAAATATAAAAATTGTCCAAAGACATCGTCAAATAACTGTGCCTCGGCAAAACTTAACACAGTATCTCGAGCCAGTATTACAATGCTACCATCCTGCCTGATTCTAACTGAATAACTCAACAGTTTTCAAACAGGTTGTCAGTGGGAGAAATCTTTACATAAGCAATTATAAAAACAGGGTCCATTTTGTATTCGGGAGGCATTAGCAACACTTCGCTTAAAATTTTATATAAAAACACGATGAGGTTCTTTTTCACATTTTTAAAAGCAAAATCACTTATGACTACTTGACTAAAGCTATTTCCTAGAACGTTTCCTTAGATGAGAACAAAACATATAAAGGGTAAAACTGTGACTTGCTTAAACATAACTTAAATGTCCCTAATCAGAGCAACCTTCCTTCTCGTATGTTTTCCTATACCCACCGTACTCCGCAGTGCACATTTCTGAGTTAAGTTGTACTAGTTTCTTACCACGATCTCCTTTTCACTACTGAAAAACAAGATCTTCAAGCGCTAACTAAACAAATCTAAGGGGAGTGGGGGGAGGGAAAGGGGCGCGAGGTGGCGCAAGAACAGATGGAAGCAAGGTAGTTGTTTTCTTAGGGAACTAAGGTTTCCTTCCTCAACTCCCAAAGCCAAGGTTTAATCGCCAGTTGAGCAAGGTGCTGCCACTATCCACTCCTTAGACAATGCAACCTTCCCTTCACCTCTTCTCATACTCTCCTACCCATCAACCCCTTCCAAAACAAACACAACACACCCCATCCCACAACCCGCGTTATCCCCTCAGTGCCCACTCAACCAACCTGCTGGATAACAGCTCCACGTACACGTCTCACTCAGACAAAAAAGCAACGGCGGCAAGGCGGCGAGATCCCACCACCTCACGCCACCCCCGAGGAACCCGCAGAATGACAGTCCGGAGCCCAGAAGTTTGAAGCAAAACGATTCCCACCCAACCAAAAAGGAAGACGAAACTGCAGAAGGGGATGCGAGGTGGGGAGAGCGATGTGCATGTCTGTGCAGGGAAGGGTCCATCACATGACAGTAAAAGAAGACCCGAGTCTTCGGGGCGTCCGTGAGGAGAAAGGTGGGGGGGTTGCCGTCGCCATGGCAACACCCCCCCTCAGTCCAGACTTCCAAAGAGGGAGGAAGAACTTCAAATCCCAACCGTCAGCGCTCGAGCGGCTCCTTCTTAAAGGGGTACACACAGCGCCGCCGCCGCCGAGCACGAGAGGGCAGAGTTGGGCACCCCCGCCCCTCGGGCGACGCCCCCGCCGCCCCTCGCCCCCAGCGGGCCCACCCTAGATACCAGCCCCGCGAGCGCCCGAGGGTCGTTCAGATCCCCGTCCCCGGAGCCCGGCCGCGTCCGCCAGCCCGGTCCCCGGCGGCAGAAGGGGGTGTGTGTGCGCCCGGCGGGGGCGCGGACCAGCCCGCCTTCCTCCCGTCGGCTCTGCCCGCCGGCTCCCCTCCGCCCGGGCGCCGACCCGCCGGCCAGCTTCCTCCCTATTGACAGGGCTGACGGTGAGCGGCGAGGGGCGCCGACGAGTTTCGGGGAGAGCGCAAGCGAGCCGTTTCCTCGGGGGCTCGGCGAGCGGGTCCTAACTAACAGTTCCAGGGGAGCCCAAGAGCAAAGAAGGAGAATGAGCGCGGACCGCGCCGGGCGAAGAGCCCCCAGACAAAAGGCGAGCGCCGGAGCCGCCGCGCCGCCGCTCCCATCTCGCTCCCCCATTGAACTGACCCGAACGGAAGATTCAACTAAACCCCTCAGCCACAAACTCCTCGGGCTGCGGCAGTCGTCGCCGCGCGGAGCCGGGGCTCCGGCCCGTGTCTCTCTTACCTACACAGTGCATGAGGCGGTGGCGCCAAGAGTCGAGTTCCCGCCGGAATCCTCTCCTCTCCGCCGCGCACCGAGGGCTCCGGCACTGAGCGGCGGCGGCGGCGGCGGCAGCAGCGGCGGCGGCAGCGGCCATTCTCTCTCTTCCCTTGTCCATCTGCGTCCCGCGTCACGCGCCCTCATTTACATACGAGCGGCGCAGGCACGAGGCAGGGGCGCGAGCCCTCGGCGCGAGCCCCGGAGCGCGCGCCCCCCGGAGGGGGGTTGATTGACACGTGTCACACTACCTTCCCTCTGCCCTTCCCTCCCCCTCCCATCGCTCCCTCTGGGAGAGGCGGGGAGGGAGCGTAAGGAGAAGGAAGCAACCTGCCGCTTCCGCTGACCCCGCCTCCCCATCTACTCTCCTCTCTCCCCT
Source organism: Cervus elaphus (assembly GCF_910594005.1). NCBI lineage: Eukaryota > Metazoa > Chordata > Mammalia > Artiodactyla > Cervidae > Cervus > Cervus elaphus. The sequence goes on from NC_057831.1 coordinate 38,159,494, forward strand.
CCCCCCGGAGTTTACTCAAGCAAGCCATACTGCTCCCGCCGCCCGCGAAAACCCTGAGCAGCAGCGAGAGGCTCGGAGCCTGGCCAGGAACCGGCGCGCTAATGGAGCAGACTAGCAATGCCTTCCTTCTGCCTTCGCACCGCGACTCCGGACGCCCGGAGACTTCACTTCCCAGGCCCCTTTGCGCTGGGGTTCCGAAGCGGAGATTGCCGTCTCGGCGCGATGCATGCCGGTTCTTGCAGTCCAGTAGAGACGGGCACTTTTCGGTCTTTGCACACTTGGGACTGCTGCCCGGCCTTAGACTTCTCAGCTCCGCGCGGCTTGTGGGTTTAGCGCCCAGAACAATGCGCTGCGAGAGTTGCAGGGTCTGACCCAACCGCCTTAACTTCCTTAGAATTCGTGATAGAAGGGCAGTGGAAGCCGCTAGAGTTGTGGGTCCCTTGAAGGTTCGGGCTACTTCAAGCTTATGCTCTAAGTGCTGGAAACTTTTGGGGTCACTGTCATCTCGCCACTCTAGGGAAAGAACAAGCCGGTGATTCAGCTGCATCCGAGATCTGCCGAATGTCCCAAGACAGAGCCCCCAGTAACTTCAGTTTCCAGGGCGATGACATCTCAGAAAGCAAGAATATTTGTAAAATTAGGGGAAAGATGTCAGACTTCACCGGAAATCGTTTACGGGGCAGAGGATTGGATGTGGCTGGGTTAAAACTCCAAAAGAGAAACTTATGCTCGGCAAAATGTAAGCTCCTGGACAGCAACCCATTGAATCTTGTGTTCCATGTCATCTTTCGTTTGCCTAACCCTGGTGCAGTGCGCGGTACGGGATTTAGCACTTAAACGTCTGGAATAAATTCTGCGCTGCTCTAGAGAAAATGTTTCTTCGCACAGAGAGAAAGCTTTTGATTAAATATGAACTCCAGTGACAGTTTTTACTTTTGCACCACAGTGATTGTGCATGTGTTTCTGTATAAGTGCAGAGTGCTGAACCGAAACTAAGACCCCAAAGTTTGCTGAGAAGTAGTGTATTACTGGGAATTTATGCACAAGTCTGTGGAAAACACGTTTTAATTCTTGTTGGAAACGCCTGTGAATTCTGAATTCGGTTCCATCCTCCCTATTTTGTGGGTTATCCTTCCTTATCTACCTCTCGCCCCACCCTTGCCCCCAGGAGAAAGTAGTCCTGCTCATCTCTTCTTCCTCAGTAGTGAAGATGCAGTTTTAAATTTTCAAAAATTTTAAAAAAAAGTGAAGTTCAAAATCTCATAATCTTGTTTAGAATGAACACAATTGAAGAAGCAAGTGAAATCATGAATGAAGATGTTTTTGGAGTTATCAGTGAATGGTTTCAGTTATGCATTCTACTGAAACTGTAATCGCTAAAATTATCAACCTCTTTCACATTGGTTAGCATAGGCTAGGTTACTAGAGCTTCCCTGGTGGCTCAGCGGTAAAGAATCTGCCTGCAGTGCAGGAGACCCAGGTTCAATCCCTCCTGGATCAGGAAAATCCTGTGGAGGAGGGCATGTCAACCCACTCTAATACTCTTGGCCTAGAGAATCCCAAGGACAGAGAAGCCTGGTAAGACAAGACTGAAGCTACTAAGCAGTAGCAGCAAGTTACTGGTGCAGTAACAAAGGATGCAAACGTTTTAGTGGCTTAAAAATAACAACAAAACAGTTATTTCCTGTTCATTTGTATGTTCATTTCTGGTAGAAGGAAGGGAGGGATTGGGGAGAACTTCACTCCTGAGATTGTCACCAAGCAACCAGTTGGCTTAAGGAGGCTCCAACCAATCTCTGGAGCCTCCCCACTTGCATGATAGGCTCAAGGAAGATGAATGTCAAACAGGCTGTTTCTAAAAGTGATCCAAGTAAATTTCCCTCGTATTTCATTGACAAAAGCAAGTTATGTGGGCATGCTACCTTGAAGGAAGCAGAAAAGTATAATTCTATCATTTGCCCAGAAGGAAAATTAACCAAAATTTACTAGTGAATAGTACTAATGACTACTGCAATCCATCCTTCTAATCACCAATTTACATATCACTCTCTTTATGCTGCAAAATATATTCATTCCTATCACAAGTGAAACAATCCAAAAGTTCTATTCAGTACTGGCATTAATCTCGAAGTCCAGCATCTCTGGGTGATGCTTGGTAGTTCCTGTATTAGAACAGGAAAAAAAACATTTCTCTTGTTATAGAGACCTGAAATGACAAAGTATCTATCTTCCCTGCTTACACACACACACACACACACACACACACACACACACACACACACACACACACACACACACGCACTTAACATACAGTGCTGGGACAGGAACAGAATAACTGTTTAGAAAGGGCACGAATGGGTGGCATGCATGAATAGTATTAGCAAAATATTTTACCACAGCTAACATGGATTGCCTACTTTCTAGCGTCTAACGACAGTTTCCTCGCCACTACTCACTGGGCTTTTAAGTCATAGAATATATTTTAGATTTTCTATCATAACTGTACTTCCTTCTGGGCACCAAATTCCATGTTAGTCAGATGGGCTGGGTAATGCTCCAATAATAGAAACTCAAAATCTCAGAGGTTTAATATAAAAATTTACTTCTTACTTAAACTATATGTTCTCCAAAAATCGGTATTGGGTTTAATTAGGTTCCATTTGTTTACTTTTGCTTTTATTTCCAATATTCTGGGAGGTGGATCATAGAGGATCTTGCTGTGATTTATGTCGGAGAGTGTTTTGCCTATGTTCTCCTCCAGGAGTTTTATAGTTTCTGGTCTTACATTTAGATCTTTAATCCATTTTGAGTTTATTTTTGTGTATGGTGTTAGAAAGTGTTCTAGTTTCATTCTTTTACAAGTGGTTGACCAGTTTTCCCAGCACCACTTATTAAAGAGGTTGTCTTTATTCCATTGTATATTCTTGCCTCCTTTGTCGAAGATAAGGTGTCAATAGGTACATGGATTTATCTCTGGGCTTTCTATTTTGTTCCATTGATCTATATTTCTGTCTTTGTGCCAGTACCATACTGTGTTGATGACTGTGGCTTTGTAGTAGAGCCTGAACAGATGTATAGAACAGACTTTCGGACTCTATGGGAGTAGGCGAGGGTGGGATGATCTGAGAGAACAGCATCGAAACATGTATATTATCAAGTGTGAAATAGATCACCAGTCCAGGTTGGATGCATGAGACAAGTGCTCGGGGCTGGTGCACTGGGATGACCCAAAGGGATGGGATGGGGAGGGAGGTGGGAGGGGGGTTCAGGATGGGGAACACATGTAAATCCATGGCTGATTCAGGTCAATGTATGGCAAAAACCACTACAATGTTGTAAAGTAATTAGCCTCCAACTAATAAAAATGATTGGGGAAAAAAATCGGTATTGGGGAGGGAAGGGGGAACTGTTCTGTGTCCACTCAGGGACCCAAGTTTATGGGACCTCCCCCTCAATCTGAAAGTCCCCCAGTCAGCATGACAAGAGAAAAAAAGATAACCAAAGCATAGTCCAGCTCTTAAAGGCTTCTGCCAAAAGTAAAATATTTCATTGGGTGAAGTAAATAGTGTGGCTATGCCTAACTTCAGAGGAGTTGATATATCACATAGGGCATAACAAACCACCTCAAAACTTAAAAGTTAGTAACATCAACTTTGTTTAGTTCATGATTCTATGGAATAGCAATTTTCATTAGGCTCAGCCAGATAGTTCTGCTTGCCCAGCCTGGACTCACTCAGGTGTTTGTGAAAAGCTCCCTGTCAACAAGGCAGCTCTGTTTCTGAGGGTGAACTGTCAGCTGAGACAACAGAACAAACAATTCAGGTGTCCCTCATCGTCAGGAAGCTAGCCTTGGCTTGTTCTCTTGGTGGTAGTCACAGGATTCCAAAAGCAGCAAGAGAGCAAGCCTCTATGCACAAGCACTTTTTAAGTTTCGCCTTGGGTCACATTTGCTCCAGGTCCATTGGCTAAAGCAAATCATGTGGCCGAGCCCAGTGTCAAAATGGGGACATAGATCCTACCTCTTAACAGGAAGACATGCTGGAAAAGGACATAGAAAGAGGGAGGGAAACTATTTGTGCCCACTTTTCAGTCTACTGCCTGAGGAAATGTGCAATGCTACTGTGTTCCTCCAAAGTAGGGGAAATAAGTATTAATGAACAGAACTAATGAATATCATATCTATAGAACTTCTGGGAGAAGAGGAAGATAATGGCCATATACAATGAAATACACAAATTGAGTTAACTTTTGCTGTTGTTTACTTGCTAAGTCGTGTCCGACTATTTTGTGACCCCATGGACTAGAATTCAGCTTGACTTTGAAGAGCAAAGATTTTTTTCTATGGCAAGTATCACAGAGTATGTTTTTTTTTTTTTTTTTTCCACAGAGTATGTTATAACAATCCAATAACTTGATTTTTGTGTGAGTTCAATGAACATAATAATAGAAGTCTAATTGATTCGCCTTAGTATTTTCAGCATCTAGTGCTGTTCCAGGCACTTAGTTGATGCCCATTGTTTATTGATTGATTTGGCAATTGTTAGGGATATCTATAGAACCAAGGATAGAGGAATCATATGCAAGATTGGCTCCTACTCTGAAAATCTAGCTACTGACAAAGGATTTTTAATATAGCAAAATTATATTAATAATATAATATCATAATATAACTATATTAATGTTATTTTAATTAACAAAATGTTAATTGTGTTTAGAAAGATTTTTTATTCTTCCATCTATTTCCAGTATATATTATATCATTGTTTATTGCTGTGTAACAAACTAATAAGAACAACCATTTGTTATCACTCAAAAAGTCTACAGATTAAATGGGCGGTTCTGCTTATCTGGTGAGCACTGCTGGTTTTGACTGGGATTGCTAATGCTGGAAGCTGCTTGATCTACAGTGTCCTCTCTCTGGTCTGGAGTTTGGCTCCCCATTTGCTGCGGTGAAAGGAATGACTGAGCCAAGGATCTCATTATCGAGAGACTAGCTAGAGCTCCAATACTTTGGCCACCTGATGCAAAGAACTGTCTCATTGGAAAAGACCCTGATGTTGGGAAAGATTAAAGGCAGGAGGAGAAGGGGACGACAGAGAATGAGATGGTTGAATGGCATCACTGACTCGATGGACATGAGTTTGAGTAAACTCTGGGAGTTGGTGATGGACAGGGAGACCTGGTGTGCTGCAGTCCATGGGGTCACAAAAACTTGCACACGACTGAGAGACTGAACTGAACTGAGCTAAAGTTTATTTATTTAGTTGCAGGATATAAAGCACAATAAGAGGGTAAGCAGTGTAAGTGCTTTTGAAGTCTTTGCTTGCATCATATTTACTTGCTATTCTCCTATTAAACAAGGCAAATCATATGACCAAGCTCAACGTCTGAGAGCAAGAGAACTAACAAATGGCATGGATACAGAAAAGATCAACAAATTAGGGTTACTGCTTCAATCAGATCACCATAAATATCCATTCAAGCTCACTATTATCCACCTAAAACTTATAAACAATCTACAGAGTATCAAGTATATATATGAACTGCTGGAAAAATTGCATTTCTTGATTTATGTAATCATTTGCTGGTCAATTCTTAAGCTAGGGTACATTTTAGAATATGACATAAACATACAAATAAATTGGAGTAGTTTGAAATACCCATGTTTCCATAGAAGAGAAATATGAAATTACAGAGGTACATGACAAGAGATGTTTTTTGAGATACTAACCAAAAATGAAAGCTATCCTTTTTATTTTGCAACAAAAATAAACAACCCAGTATACAAATAAGATTATAAAATACCTATTTAATTATGAATTATCAACATGAAATACAAAATAGCATACATTTTATAATTTAATAAAATATAAACATTTTTGTGTGAACTAGATTTTGGAAGTATAAGGCATAGCTATTAGATGCCTTAACTATAAAATTGCTCATTATTCTGAGAAGCCATTTTTTAAGTAAACTTTATTAACTGCTTTAAAAATATCATACTTTACTATATTTCCTTTAGTTCTGAGCTATAATGCACTGATCAGAAGGATAAGAATCAAAGACAAATTTGATCAATGAATTATTAGGACATGGAACACAGCCCCTTACAAAAATATTTCTAATCAGCCACGCTACCATATTATGCTAAATGTTATGCAAGCATCTTAGATTCATCCAGATTTATGAGCCAAAGATTTTCAGTATTTTTTTAATTGTGGGAGTTTGGACTCTAAGGACACTTGCTTCAGATACACATGCTGATGCATTTAATTTCAATACTGTAGTTAAATAATTAGTTAAATAGATGACCAATTTTATCTTCTTGATATATTTCCAAATATTGTCAACATCTTTTTTGTACATTTTGTAGGGAATAATGATAAGGTTTCAAATGATGGAATAAAAATTGAAGGAGCAGAAATATAATGATCATGGATTTCCTTTCTTACACTACAATGTCTATTTCCTATTCCAAAACTGTCAGTGTACATTAAAATGGGCATAATAGTTGATTCAGCATTGTCACTTATCTCAGAGGCATATCTCAGATTTTTGTTTTCTATGTTCTTTGTTTAGTTCAACCACTGGGTATTTTAAAATACATTTTAAAAAGATTGCTGTTACACCCTGTAACCTCTTCATATTAAATATCTTATAGTTAGATACGAGCTTTGCTGTATTAGGAGGATTTCAGGCCCTAAACTGGAAGGATAACCAATACTGAAAGTAGGGTGAGCATGTTTTCTTTTCTTGTTCTCTTTTTTTTCTTTTTACAAAATCACACACCTTTGAGCTTGGCATCTGAATTGAATAAATTTACCATCTATTTTCTCTTACATCCAGATAGATGTTAATAGGATCTGATCTATCACTACTCTTTTTGTGTGCACTTGAAATTACTTCCCCATCCTAACTCATTATTATCACTTTCATTTTCAGCCTTTTCATAAAATTTCAATGTATTATAGCTTAATGATGGCAATTTGATCCAATTTAATCCAATTGCATGGTTCAGTATCAAAGTCAAATAAAATGTCATCTATAGCACCTAGACTATTACAGTTTAGTGAGGGTATGGGTTGTCTAGGTCAATCCCTTACTTTTTCAGTTGGGCATATTGAGACCCAGAGAGAATAAGCAATTTATGTAGGTTACACAGCTTATAAGCAGTAGTATACAAGCTAAAGATCAGATTTCCTGTTTCCTAATCTTGACTTTCTTTACTTTAATAATAGCCATGATTTGTTGAGCATGTATCAGTTCAGTTCAGTCACTCAGTCGTGTCCGACTCTTTGCCACCCCATGGACTGTAGCATGCCAGGTCTCCCTGTCCATCACCAACTCCCAGAGTTTACTCAAACTCATGTCCATTGAGTCGGTGATGCCATTCAATCATCGCATCCTCTATTATCCCCTTCTCCTCCTGCCTTCAATCTTTTCCAGCATCAGGGTCTTTTCAAATGAGTCAGCTCTTTGCATCAGGTGGCCAAAGTATCAGAATTTCAGCTTCAGCATCAGTCCTTCCAATGAATATTCAGGACTGATCTCCTTTAGGATGGACTGGTTGGATCTCCTTGCAGTCCAAGGGACTCTCAAGAGTCTTCTCCAACACTACAGTTCAAAAGCATCAATTCTTTGACGCTTAGCTTTCTTTATAGTCCAACTGTCACATCCATACATGACTACTGGAAAAACCATAGCTTTGACTAGACAGACCTTTGTTGGCAAAGTAATGTCTCTGCTTTTTAATATGCTATCTAGGTTGGTCATAACTTTCCTTCCAAGGAGTAAACGTCTTTTAATTTCATGGCCGCAATCACTGTCCGCAGTGATTTTGGAGCCCAAAAAATAAAGTCTGACTTGTTTCCCCATCTATTTGCCATGAAGTGATGGGACCGGATGCCATGATCTTAGTTTTCTGAATGTTGAAACTTAAGCCAACTTTTTCACTCTCCTCTTTCAGTTTCATCGAGAGGCTCTTTAGTTCTTCTTCACTTTCTGCCATAAGGGTATATGTCATGTATATACATTATTAATTCATTTAATCTTTCCCATAACCCTATGCAATAAGTTCTGTTAGTAATATATGTATATCACAGAGAAGAAATTATAAATTCATCCAGAGAAGTTAACTTGTTCAACATCATTCAGCTAGTTACTGATATTACTGGAATCTGAGTCTCTTTTTCAAAATTTAATGACTGCTTTACACTAGGAGGCAGAAAAGAAGGTGATAATATTGTTTTGTAAAAAAAGTCAGAAATTGAGGAGCCTGGACCTTATATGATTTTCATCAGGGGTTCCTGATTATTTGAGGGAAGATAGTGATACAAACACAAAAGTATGGTCCCCAGTATTTAATATATCATTCAGCCAAACTGGGTTTTTTGCTGCCCACCTTCTGATGTTTCCATGTGGTCTCCTCTCATGGAGCTTGTCTATTACTCCTTTCTGTGCTCTTAAAACACATTATTTACATGTTTTCTCATGAGTTTTTATCATATTCTTTCATATATTATAATTATTTGTGACGTATCTTATCAACACTCTATCACCTTGTGGATTGTGAAGTCAAAGCCTGGGTATTCATCACTTCTTCATATCTGTATTCAACACTTAGTTGATACCAAAGAAACTTCTGTTAAGTTGAAGTGAAAAGGTAACAAATGGAGATTTTTAAAAGAAAACATGAAAGATATACGACTTCTTTCACTCCAACCCCCACCAACATTCTCAAGACCTACTCATAAATCCAAACTTATTTTTCATCCTTGATGTCAAGACAGTGACAAAAGGAAGTGGCATGTTTGCATTTTACAGAGGTTATATTTCAAACCAAGAAATAGTCATTTGGCCTTTCAACATGTTGAAATTTCTCATACAAAATAAACCACAATGTCTTGTATGAATAAAGCAAATCTCTTTACCTACTAAAATGACTTGGGGAACAGAAATAGGAACAATTTATGAATTTGAAAATTCTTTTCCATGCTATTGACAATAGCTAGGATTGGGTCCTCAGTTTCAACATATAGAAAATATTTATGTATTTTAATACAAAATAGTACAAAATACTAGTATTTCATGGTAAACAGGTTCAGCAATAAAGCTCTGAAGTAAAATGTAGTGGGTTGAATGTTTATTTTAAAATATTGCTATAAAAAATGCTTATTTAACCAGTTGAAATATGGTAGTGGTGCATGTTAACACCATCTAGAGAATACATGTAAAATACAGAAAAGAAAAAAGCAATTAAATTTTATTATTATTTACCCATATAAAGAAGAGATATGAATTAAAATAAACGTGATAAAGCTTAGTACCTTTTAACTTAGTAGTCAATATTTCAAAGTTAATAACATCTGATGATTTAAATTATAATAAGATTTAAATTATAATTAATAATTACTAATGCAAAGTAGAAGGTAAAAAATAGTATATATCATAGATTTTCAAATTTAATAGGTGAAATCAGCTAATCTTATTAATATGCTCTAAAGTCATTAAGCTCTTAAGCTCTAAACCAGAAACTTGAAAGAAAAAAGAAATCTAAATATAAAACTCAGCAACTCTTTTGAATATTGTTGGTCTCCCTGAATCTCTGTTTCTCCATTGTTCTCAGGAAATACAAAAATCCTAAGACAGAAGGTAGAAGTGAGAAATTTAAAGGGTGTGTATGAAGAGATGAGAATCACCTCCTCCTCCAGACTCCTTCTTGACCATGTATATACAGCCAGGCCTTTTTATCCTGACTCCTACAAGAGACTGGATATTCACACTTTGGAGAAATTGAACTGGAGAGATTATGAATTTGAGGACACCAAGTATTGCATGGGAAGGGGCTAAAGTTGCAGACTGAACACAGATTATTAAGTAAAAGTTTGCTAAATTTCCCCCAACTTGCTCCTAGAACACGCATAACCAGAGTTATATCTCATTATATTCCTCCAATTCAACAGGAAATTGGAGATCTTTCTCAAGATAAACTCGTAAGTCTCACAGAAAAGACTTACAGAGTTAATCACTCAGTCATGTCTGCCTCTTTGCAACCCCATAGACTATAGCCTGCCAGGCTCCTCTGCCCATGGGATTTCCCAGGCAAGAATACTGGAGTGGGTTGCAGTTTCCTTCTCCAGGGGATCTTCCTGACCCAGGGATTGAACCTGGGTCTCCTGCATTGCAGGCAGATTCTTAACCATTTGAGCTACAGGGAAGACCTATAGATGCTATAGAAAAGACTTATAGATGCTTTGATATATAGATGATATATAGATGATATGTGAATATCTCCTTAACAAAAAGCTGGTCTTCTGCTTGATGACACTTCAGTAAAGCCCACCAGTCATAAGGCCCGCCATTTACACAGAGCATCCAAACAATGTTTAAGGGTTTCACTCATAAATGTGCGTTGGCTGTTAAGAGTCCCTAGACATATGAGTAAAATATCCTACTTGAAAGACAGAAACAAAAACAAACAGATAAATGTAATCCAAATTAAAACAGAGACAATACAGGGAATACAGGAAAGCTTCCAAGTAATTATAATTAGAATCTTCAGAGAGATAAAAGAAAATACTGCATCATTAAAACAAAAATTACTTTGAAACAAGATGCTGTGAGAGCAGAGAACAACAAGGAATCAAGAAAGATCTTTTGGAAATTAAAAATATTTCTGATGAAATTATTATAAAATTCCATAGAAATGTTGAGAGATTAAGACAGAAAAGTTCTTCGAAGTAGCATCAAAAAACCAAAATGATGTACAGACAGACAATAGAAGATGTGAAAATTTCAAGGTCAATCTGGGAAGTCCAATATCTGACCAACCTGAGTTCCAAAAAGGGGTTACAGACAAACTGAGGGGAAGGTATTTTCGAAGAAATAATATAAGTTCCCAGAACCGGGGGAAAAGAGCCTCTAGATTAAGTGGCTTCACTCCAAGTTATACAATCATGAAATTGCACAATCCCAGAAATAATGAAACAATTCTAAAAGCTTCTAGACAGAAAAGGTAGACCACGTATGCAGTTTATAGAGTCAGAATAGTATCAGATTTCTCAACAGAGCACAATGGAAAATATCTTCAGAATTAAAATTAAAAATGATTTCCAATCTATCAGTCAGTTATGAGAACAGAGTAGATATTTTCAGGCTTGCAAGGTCTCAAAACCTTTACACCCCATGTATTTTTTTTTTTCAGATGCTACTGGACAATGTGCTTTTCTTATAACTGAGGAGATAAGTAACCAGGGAAACAGGGAATCCACCGTAAGAAAGAGATCAAAAGAATTCCTAAGGTGAGGAAGCAGAGGACAGTTATAAAAGAGATTTAGTAGAAGATTTCAAAAGCAAGTCCAAATGCAAGTAGCATGGTGGAAGGATCCAAGAAAGAATTTCTTGACACAAAATGAAACAGAAATTATACACAGGTTTGACTTGTGTTTTCCTCTATTTCTTTGCATTGATCACTGGGGAAGGCTTTCTTATCTCTTCTTGATATTCTTTGGAACTCTGCATTCAGATGGGTAATAGAATGGGAAAGACTAGAGATCTCTTCAAGAAAATTAGAGATACCAAGGGAACAATTCATGCAACAATGGGCACAATAAATGACAGAAACAGTATGGACCTAACAGAAGCAGAAGACATTAAGAAAAGTTGGCAAGAATACACAGAACTATACGAAAAAGATCTTCATGACCCAGATAACCACGATAGTGTGATCACTCACCTAGAGCCAGACATCCTGGAGTCCAAAGTCAAGTGGGCCTTAGGAAGCATTACTATGAACAAAGCTAGTCTAGGTGATGGAATTCTAGCTGAGCTATTTCAAGTCCTAAAAGGTGATGCTGTGAAAGTGCTGCACTCAATATGCCAGCAAATTTGGAAAACTCAGCAGTGGCCACAGGACTGGAAGAGGTCCGTTTTCATTCCAATCCCAAATAAGGGTAATGCCAAAGAATGCTCAAACTACTGCACAATTGCACTTATCTCACATGCAGGCAAAGTAATGCTCAAAATTCTCCAAATGAGGCTTCAACAGTACATGCACTGAGAAATTCCAGATGTTCAAGCTGGATTTAGAAAAGGCAGAGGAACCAGAGGTCAAATTGCCAACATCTGTTGGATCATAGAAAAAGCAAGAGAGTTCCAGAAAAACATCTACTGCTTTATTGACTACGCCAAAGCCTTTGACTGTGTGAATCACAATAAACTGTGGAAAATTCTTCAAGAGATGGGAATACCAGACCACCTTATCTGCCTCCTGAGAAATCTGTATGCAGTTCAAGATGTAACAGTTAGAACCAGACATGGAACAACGGACTGGTTCCAAATTGGGAAAGGAATATGTCAAGGCCGAATATTTTCACCCTGTTTATTTAACTTCTATGCAGAATTCAGTTCAGTTCAGTTCAGTCGCTCAGTCGTGTCTGACTCTCTGCGACCCCATGAACCGCAGCTTCCCAGGCCTCCCTGTCCATCACCAACTCCCGGAGTACATCATATGAAATGCTGGGCTGGATGAAGCACAAGCTGAAATCAAGATTGCCAGAAGAAATATCAATAACCTCATATATGCAGATGACACCACCCTTATGGCAGAAAGTGAAGAAGAACTAAAGAGCCTCTTGATGAAAGAGGAGAGAGAAAAAGCTGGCTTAAAACTCAACATTCAGAAAACGAAGAACATGGCATCCAGTCCCATCGCTTCATGGCAAATAAATGGGGAAACAATGGAAACAGTGAGAGACTTTATTTTTGGAGGCTCCAAAATCACTGCAGATGGTGACTGCAGCCATGAAATTAAAAGATGTTTGCTCCTTGGAAGGAAAGTTATGACCAAACTAGACAGCATATTAAAAAGCAGAGACATTACTTTACCAACAAAGGTCTGTCTAGTCAAAGCTATGGTTTTTCCAGTAGTCATGTATGGATGTGAGAGTTGGACCATAAAGAAAGCTGAGCTCTGAAGAATTGATGATTTTGAACTGCAGTGTTGGAGAAGACTCTTGAGAATCCCTTGGACTGCAAGGAGATCCAACCAGTCCATCCTAAAGAAAATCAGTCCTGAATATTCATTGGAAGGCCTGAAGCTGTAGTTGAAACTCCAATACTTTGGCCACCTGATGCGAAGAACCGACTTGTTGGAAATGACCCTGATGCTGGGAAAGATTGAAGGCAGGAGGAGAAGGGGACAATGGAGGATAAGATGATTGGATGGTATCACCAACTCTATATCACAAACCCTATGAGTTTGAGTATGCTCCACGAGTTGCTGATGGACAGGGAAGCCTGGCGTGCTGCAGTCCATGGGGCCCCCAAAAGTTGGACATGACTGAGAAACTGAACTGAACTGTACTTGACCTGTGTAAAACTGAAAATTTAAAGAATGTTGGGGAGAGCAAAAAGAACTAGTAATAGGTATATAAATAACCTAGAAAATGAATGATCCTTCAAAGTATGTGACTTTGAGTTTTTAATCTTTGCTCCTCCAGTATCTATGATAGTGCCTAGCATGGAAGAGGGTCTCAGTGAATGCTTACTGTATGAATACATGGATGGATAAATGAATGGATGAATTAATAATGTGATAATAATAATAATGACTTTGTGCCTCCTTCCACCTGACAGTTTCTTGAACATAGACAAAACTGTGTATGTTTATTGAATTTCGTGAATGCATATTGTTTACTTAATCATTTGTTAATCCCTTTTTATTAGTCAGATTTCATAGTTTTGAAAAACAGAAATTAAATTTAAATTTGTTCAAAGTAGGGAATTTATTAAGATTCTGAAAAATTCCAGGTGGTAACTTTTAGTCATTGAATGAATCCAGGTACTCAGAAGTAATCTGTTTCTCTGTCTCCTACCATTGCTTTCCACTTGATTGTTTCTAAGAGGTTGATTCTTAGGTCAGATCTCCACAAGTGCTTGGCCAAAGTAACTATTAGTAGTTTTAGACTTAGTCCTTTGTTTTAAATTAAATTTATTTATTTTTTAGTTGAAGGGTAATTGCTTTATTTAGAATTTTGTTGGTTTTTGCCAAACATCAACGAATTAGTCATAGGTATACATATGTCCCATCTCCTTCCCCATCCCACCCCTGTAGGTTGTTACAGAGTCCCTCCCCAAGATTAACTACACCTCTTTTTTATTATCTGCTCCAACATATACAGCTTATTAAAAGCTGATCAACTTTTATCAACTTCTTGAGCTAATTATTTTGGCCAGGGGAATAGAATATTCTGATTAGGTAGGCCTGGGTCACATGACCAACCCTAGAACCATGGGTCAGCCTCATCCAAACCAGATGGACTCAAAATCAGAGAGTTCCTCAAAGGGCACCATTACCAGAAAAAGGAAATGTAGATATCTATACAGGCAAAACCAAATAGCACTTTATTGAAAAAAATTCGCCTACTTTACCCTGACCTCTAGAGACATGCATATTCCTCCAAATAAGCCTTTCAAAACAGAAAATAGCATTTGAGATTTGACTTCATGTATCTTCTTATACCTCATCTCCAGTCTTTCTAGCTTCTCAACATGTAGACCAGCTCTGTTCAATAGAAGTATAATGTGGGACATAAATGTAAGCCACATTTCCAATTTTAAATTTTCTAGTAGTCATATTTAAAAAGTAAAAGTGAAATTCATTTTTAAAATATATTTTATTTAATCCAATACATCTAAAACATTACTACTTCAACATATAATCAATATAAAAGTTTCAATGAGCTATTTTATATTATTTTTTCTGTATTCTTTGAAATTCAATGTGTATTTTATACTTGCAGCACATTTCAATTCAAATTAGCCACATATGGATGAAGGCTACCATATTGGACAAAGCATTTATGGACTGTGAAAGCTTTTATATTCTATTAAGTGAAGGCTTTATTCTTCCCTGCCTCCCAACCAATTTCCTCTCTTAAAAAACTTCTATTTCCATTCTAATCATCTTTCTCCCTCCAATTAAATAGGACAATGTTAATTAATTCACAGTCTTATGATTTTGAAAAGGGAATGAAAAGAAGTGTTCACATATTTTCTACTTTTCAGGAATGAGAGCTGAAATAAAATGGCAAATCACTCTGGTGCTTTTATTCATAATGAGTTAAAGCAATGTGAAACAGGTGATCACATCTTGATGACAATTACGGTACTACTTGGCAGGAAGAAATGAAGGAATTTGGCCTGGTACTGTTAAATAGCTGCCCAGATAGGTTCTACAAGGAATAGAAAGAGTGAGAAGAATCAAATTACTCACACACAGCTAATGAAATAATTGCATCATGTTGTTGGGGGAATCTCAACTGCTAAGGTAGAATATCTGTTAGTGCACCTTTATTCCTTAAAGAAGTCTGATTTGCTCATGCTTTTGAGGATAAGTCTTCAGATGTACTTTTTTGTGTGTTTAAAAAGCAAGCTCTTTTTCTATTATGAATCCCTTGATCCAAGGGTTTATTTTGGCACCTTGAGGATTATGTGAAATTTATTGCTGAAGCAGCATTTTCATGTAAAGCATTGGTTTTTAAGGACTCTTTAAGAAAGATAAAAAATAAAATAAAAAGCCCTCCAAAATGTCAACTACCTTGGGATAGATTTTATATTATTTTCTCAATTCAAACAAAACTGTGGTATATATAAAAATGTGACAGAATTTTATTCTGCAAATTTAGTATGATTAGAATTTATATGCTGCTATAAAATACTGCTCATTTTCACAGAAATATCTTAAACAACCTGCGTTTGTATATGAGTGAGTTAATTTTAAAATGTCATTACTTAAGATATATACTTTATCATAAAAATCTATCTTTTAGCCAGAAACAATAAACACATAAAAATTCAATACACATTTTGGCTTTTAGTGTTTTTCAAGTGCAACAATGGACATTAAGAGTAAGTTTCACAAAATTTACTCTCTTGATCATGACATATGCCTTTAGTGTTTTTTACACACTGTTTGTAGACCTTCCTTTTAGAAATAAGATCTTAATTTTCCCCAAGGACCATGTCCTTTTCTGTTCTCTGTTTATCTGTTTCCTATGGAATTGACTCCATCTCATGGATGGAGGAGCCTGGTAGGCTGCAGTCCATGGGGTCGCTAAGAGCCGGACACGATTGAGCGATTTCACTTTCACTCATTGGAGAAGGAAATGGCTACCCACTCCAGTGTTCTTTCCTGGAGAATCCCAGGGACGGGGGAGCCTAGTGGGCTGCCGTCTATGGGGTCACACAGAGCTGGACACGACTGAAGCGACTTTAGCAGCATCAGCAGCAGCCTGACTGCAGACTTGAGCGGGTGAGTGGGGAATGGCCAATCAGGATATTGGATTCCTTAGTATAGCGACTGGCATAAGAATGGGCACATAACTAGTCAAGGCTAATGAGACACAATGAAATTTGGGAGAGAACTTTGCTCTTTTCCACTAAATGTGCTGCGACCATTTGCAACTAAATACATGGTGTTTGAGAATGAAACCACTGCCAAGGAATGGAGCTCACGAAAGGAGAAAGGAAAACCAAGTCCTACAATGAGCTTTGTCTAAAGCCAGTAACCTTGGACAAAAAGAAGAAAAGTAGAGAATAAGACCAATGAGAGCCAATGAGACCAATGAGATTTGGAGGGGAGGGGAGATGTCAGATTTTAGAAGGATAACAAGGCTTCCAGCCAGATAATACAAGATTAAAGGCAGCAACAGCAGGATAAAAGGAAAAAACCCTCAGTTCGTTTTGAGAAAATATAAAATGACAATAGAGTGATCAGAGAAAAGACTAGAGAAAGAGACAAGGAACTAATCAAAGATCTTGTCCTCTAGGTTAAGGACCATCACACAGAGAATGGTAGGATCACTAACATATTTTAAGCAGAGGAGTGACATGGTTGTATTGGTTTTGTAAAAATCATTTAAAAAGTGCTTTAATTAAGCAAGCACTCAATGAATTAGAACAAAAGCTGCAATAAGAAATTGAATATGTGGGGACACATTTTAACAAGTATTAAATTTGTGAACTTGGGCTTCCCAGGTGGTGCTTGTGGTAAAGAAGCTGCCTGCCGATGCAGGAGACATGAGACACAGGTTCTGTCTGTGGGTCAGGAAGATCCTTTGGAGGAGGGCATGGCAACCCACTTCAGTATTCTTGCCTGGAGAGTCCCATGGACAGAGGAGCCTGGTGAGCTATAGTTCATAGGATTGCAAAGAGTTGGACATGACTGAAGAAACTTAGCACACACATACACGGATTGTGAACTCATGGAAGACAGTCATTTGAATCATATCAAGTTCAATCTCTGATCTATTGTATTGAACTATACAAAATTGCCGATATGTGAGTGTGTCTGACCTATAAAAATTTATATATGGCTCAATCCACTAGAAGTATATTCTTATA
Organism: Cervus elaphus; assembly: GCF_910594005.1. Taxonomy (NCBI): domain Eukaryota; kingdom Metazoa; phylum Chordata; class Mammalia; order Artiodactyla; family Cervidae; genus Cervus; species Cervus elaphus. The sequence goes on from NC_057831.1 coordinate 38,176,897, forward strand.
TGACAATGGTGACAAGAACATTTCTAGAATTTTTTCCCATATAGTTCCCTTGATTTAGAATCAGTTTTTTTTAAGGTGGCATAGTTCATATTTTTATTTGAGACAGAACCCTCTAGAGGTATTGCAGGATGGGTTGGAAGGTACTAAAGGCAAGGAAAACATTTAGAAGACTTTACCGTAGTCCATTCAAGAGTTAATAAGATTTGGAAATAGAGCAGTGGTGGAGGGAAGGAAAAGAAAAAATGAAATATTAGTTCATTAATTTATTAATTTTATTAGAGGTAAAATTTTAAATCAAACTAATATGTACACATGATTTAAGAATAAACTAGTACTGAGTGGTTTTTGATGAAAACACATGTCTGCCTTGCCCGTCCTCAATCCAGTCCTGTTCTCCACAGCTAACTATTTTAACTTCTTAATTGTTTATGTTTAATTTTATTCTTGTGGTTGCTCAGAATCTCCATATTCAGTTGTACAACTGTGGCAGCCCTAAAATAGCTCCATATCTCTGAATAGTATGTGTTTATAGCTGGTTCTTGACTTCAATTTTTGACCTTATCAATCTATTTTCCTTTCTTCCTACCTTTCAATATAGTTGAATCCCTATTTGAATATATTTTAATGACAGTTTTAGTATTTTAATTGGAGTATTTAGCCCTTCGCATTTAAAAAAATTAATTTTGTTTAGTTTTGGCTGTACTGGGTCTTTGTTGTTGTGTGGGCTTTCTCTTGTTATGGCAAGTGGGGGCTAGTCTTTCTTGTGGTGAGCAGGCTTCTCATTGTGGTAGCTTCTCTAGTTGTGGAGCACATGCTCTAGGCACATGGGCTTCAGTAGTTGCAGCATGTGGGGCTCAGTAGTTGTGGCACACAGCCTTAGTTACTCTGAGGCATATGGGATCTTCCAGACCAGGGATTGAACCCGCATTCCTTGCATTGACAGTCAGATTCTTAACCACTGGACCACCAGGGAAGTCTTGAATACACGTTTTTAAACATGTGGATGCTTGCTATATGTTTAGATATGTTGTCTGAAAATTCATATGTTGAAACCCTACCCACACTATTTCAGACAGTGACAGCATTTGGAGACAGGGCCCTAAAAATGGTGATCAAGTTAAAATGAGGCCATAAGGTCAAGCACTAATTCATTCTAACTGGTATGCTTATAAGAAGAGGAAATTTGGATACAAAGAGACACTAGGAATGTGTGCACAGAGAAATGATCATGTGAGGACATGAGAAGACAGGCATTTGATCTCAGACTTCCAACCTCCAAAATATAAGAAAATAAATGTATTGCTAAGCCACACAGTCTGTTGTATTTTTCTAGGGCAGCCATAGCAAACTAGTAATGAATAAAATAAAAATTTTAATTATTTAATATACTTTTATTGCTTGTTTCATCAATAGTAGCCAATGTATTTGATTCTCCACTTTTCCAGATGAAGGTTTTTAGCACCCTTACCTTTCCATTTGCTCTCTTTTTCCCTTTCAGTTTTCACTTTTCATCATCTGCATTTTCACATCAAGTTTGATAATATTTACAATCTACCCTGCAACCATATTTAAGTGTTATATACTTTGTCTCTGGGTTGATCCTAACAATTGATCATCAGTAAATGTTCAAGCTGGTTTTAGAAAAGGCAGAGGAACCAGAGATCAAATTGCCAATATCCGCTGGATCATCGAAAAAGCAAGAGAGTTCCAGAAAAACATCTATTTCTGCTTTATTGACTACGCCAAAGCCTTTGGGTAGGGTAGGTTTAGTTTCAGGTTGTGGGTCAGATTCTTATGCACATGCCTTATTCTGGGATCTGGCTACTCAGGGCATGCTCTTATCATAAGATGACAGATAGGCATGAGGGCAAGCAAGACCACATGAAACATTTAAAGCCTTTCCTCATATCACATTAGCTGCCATTCCATTGGTTAAATCGAGTCACACAGTTAAGTCCAATATCAGTGGAAGGGATGTATATTTTGCACAAGATGAACCATGACAAGACTGTGGGGGAGGGGGTGAATGAATTGTGAGCCAGTCTAGTATCTACTACAGGTTCCAATGGCTACTGAAAACCAGTTTTTTCCCTAAATTATTTGCTTTTGTTTGTTTTTCAGGCAAATACCTGACTTTTGTTAAGATCATATACATTTAAGAAAAAAGTTCAAAAACTGGAAATAGAACTGCCATATGACCCAGCAATACCACTTCTGGGCATACACACTGAGGAAACCAGATCTGAAAGAGTCACGTGCACCCCAATGTTCATCGCAGCACTGTTTATAATAGCCAGGACATGGAAGCAACCTAGATGCCCATCAGCAGATGAATGGATAAGGAAGCTGTGGTACATATACACCATGGAATATTACTCAGCCGTCAAAAAGAATTCATTTGAACCAGTCCTAATGAGATGGATGAAACTGGAGCCCCTTATACAGAGTGAAGTAAGCCAGAAAGATAAAGAACATTACAGCATACTAACACATATATATGGAATTTAGAAAGATGGTAACGATAACCCTATATGCAAAACAGAAAAAGAGACACAGAAATACAGAACAGACTTTTGAACTCTGTGGGAGAAGGTGAGGGTGGGATGTTTCAAAAGAACAGCATGTATACTATCTATGGTGAAACAGATCACCAGCCCAGGTGGGATGCATGAGACAAGTGCTCGGGCCTGGTGCACTGGGAAGACCCAGAGGAATCGGGTGGAGAGGGAGCTGGGAGCGGGGATCGGGATGGGGAATAAGTGTAAATCTATGGCTGATTCATATCAATGTATGACAAAACCCACTGAAATGTTGTGAAGTAATTAGCCTCCAACTAATAAAAAAATTAAAAAAAAAAAAAAAGAAAAAAGTTCATATAATGTAATAGTAAAGTGATAGTATTTAACAGGACCTTATACAAAGCAAACACTCAGTAAATATTTGATAGACTAAGTAAATGAATGTGTGAATAAAAGGAAACTAGTTTTTCAAAATGGATTATTTAGATCAGAAAGTTTCAAAAATGTTTATTTTTATTCCAGATAATTGAGACAGTTTCAGAGTTATACATGAAAATGTACCTTATCTGTTGTGGGTTTGTTCTGTTAACTGAAGTGGTTCAGTGACTATATTTAATTTTCATCCTTAAAATACATACAAGGCTAATTTAAAATTTTTGTTGCATTAAAAATATCTACCCTGAAGGATAATTTACCTGAAAAATTTAGGATTTCATAGTGTAGCTGCTTTAGAATTTAAATGGAAAATATTTCATATTGTTAAGTTTCTAAAAAATTTTTATCAACTACCTCACTTTAGAAGTAAAAGAATTGGCCTGAAATATATGAAAAAAATTCAGCCACAAAGGTGACTTTTTTCTGTTTTGTGGGACTACATTTGGCTTCAATTTAAGCCTTGATTTGCAAACGTTAATGAATTAGAAAGTATTCTCACAATGATTTTCTTCTCTAAAAAGTTTTAAAATAATTATTATTAACTAGTAAGGTTTGTTTAAAATAACTAATCAAGCTCTTTAGCAAAGATAGAAAATAAAAAACTATTTGGATCAAGACCATGGATTTTATTCATGAAATGAGGCCAACTGAATGGCTTTTCTAGTAACCTAGGTCTGATTTCTTTTGAAAGTAGAGAATTTGGTAATTTAGTAATCTCTGTAATATTAATGGAATGCAAGTTTGTACTGGGGGTAGCATATCTATTCGAAAGTGCAGTTTGACTTTACTATATTGTTTATTTACTTAAAAACTTTGCCTGCAGATGACAGACTATTATTGGAGACTATTAATGAGATCTATACTCACATCTTGGCCTGAATATACCTCATTGTCCCCTTAACCATTAATATCTTTGTATTTCAGCCAGGTATTTTTCCTCCCAGAGCACCTATGATAGAGATGTAGAAAGATCATACAGATGTGTGAAGAAAGTTTTTGTTGTCATGAAATGTTTCAGGTTTAGGAAGCTTCTATTCTTGAGAGTTTAAATCTCAGGAACAAGCTTGCTATTCACAGCTTGCGAATCATGTTTGTGACAGCTATTAGTGTCTAATCTCTGAATTTATTTTGAAAAGGCAAGTTTCAAAATAAATAGGAGTATGTAGTATGAAGTCAAATTTCTAAGCTTAAAAAAATGTTTCCACAATCTATGAATTTTTTGTGCAAGTTTAGGTGCCAAGTCAGCTATCGCTGGTTGTGTAAAGAGGATCTCCTTAAATTCACTACAGTTTTTGCCTCGGTCTATCCAGCTAGGGTTAAAAAAGAATGAAACAGGGGGTAAAGAAGCTACTAAGTACTCAGTAAGCAGGGTATTTATTTATTTTGTGTGTGTGTGTGTGTGTGTGTGTGTGTTGGGGGGGTGTGTGTGTCTATATTTAATCAGCCTAACAAAGTGAAAAGATATAGGGATGTATATCAGTTTCCTAGGGCTGTTGTGAAAAACACCACAGACTGGGTGGCTTAAAACAAACTAAGTGTATTATCACACAGTTCTGGAGGCCCAAAGTCAGAAATCAAGGTGTTGATAAGGCCAATTTTCCCTGAAACCTGTAGGAGAATCCTCCTTTGCCTCTTCCTAGCTCCTGGTGATTTGTTGGGAATCTTTGGAGGTTTTTGCTTGCAGCTGCATTGCTCCAATCTCTGCCACTATTGTCACTTGATGTTCTCCCTGTGTGTCTCTGTCTTCATTTGTCTGCCTTATGAGGACACCAGTCATTCTGGATTATAGGTGCATCTTATTGCAGTATGACTTCACTTTAACTCAACTATTCACATCTGCAATGACCCTAGTTCCAAATATGGTCACCTTCTAGAGTAGCTGGGGGTTAGGACTTCAACATATTTTTTTGTTTGTTTGTTTTTGTGGAGGGCATAAATCAACCCATCATAGAATATAAAGCAGAGAGAAAACCCAAACTCTGAAGTGACTCTGGTCAGAAAGGGACCTCTTAGCCTGTAATGGAGACTGTGCGAATTAGGAAAGATGGTCCCTCAGGGTGGAAGCAGTCACCACGCCAGGGCTCACAGCTGGAGAGAGAGCACAAGCTGGATTTCAGCCCCCCTTATCCCCTCAGCATAGTGTCTTTGTATAGAGCACCAACAGCCCAAACTAACAGTGATCCTGAGACTGGAAGCAGATGATAATAATGTGTCAATAGTAAGAATGTTGGCAAGAACAAGTTGATGAAAATGGAATATTTTGATGGAGATGGAACAAAGTAGGGAGGGTGGATGGCATTCAGTGTCTGACCTCACCAGTGTTTATGGAGTATCTACTTCATGCTAGGTGCTCTGGTGGTGTCTGATATATGGCACAGAACAGAATGGAGGAGTCCTCTTCTCTGCCCTTAAGAACTTGCATTATCTATCTAGTGTAGGCAAATAATGAATAAGCAAACAGCAAGCACATTATCATAAATCATGGAAAGTGTTCTGAAAGAAATAAAGAGCATATAATGAAAGAAGAAAATAGAGGAAGAGTAGATAACCTTTTTTGGAGAGAGTGATCAGAAAACAACACCTTAAAAAGATATTTAGATACAGACCAGCAGATAAGACTTAGGGGTGACATTGGTTAAAGCTGGATCTAGTGGGATGGGACATAAAAGATACCTAACCTAAAAATTCTTGGTCTTATTGATTTTAGGTCTTTGTACCTTTCTCAATTTAGCCTTTTTACTTCTCTTTTCTATTATTGATAGAATTCATTATTTTGTTGAGAGATTTTAGTAGTCTCCCATTGGAAATAATTTTGTAAATACAACTCAATTTAATCAGTTGTTCAAAATTTGCAGCAATTGTGAAATGAATGCGTTATTATCCAAGAATTTTATTTCCTCACAGAACTGGAGCCATCCAGGTTTCCTATGAGGCCCAACGATTCTCCCAGAACTGGAATCAGCTGCCAAAATCTCTGAAAGCAAAACTGAAGATAGATTTGTGCTTGAAATGTTCACACAAAGTTCCCTACATCTTGGGCATCCAGACAGGTCCAGTCATTCTAGGAAGGATACTGGGTACTGAAATAGTTTAAATGAAATTTGCATTTTCTGATCACCATTTCCTTCCAGTTCTGTATCATTACATATGAGATTTAAAATGAAACAAGGAAAATAGACTTCTTTTAAAGTAGTCAGGTTAAACTAGTCGCAAGCTTTCCATATTTAGATTTTTTTTCTGTGTTCAAAAATAATTGGATCTGAAGTATCAGCAATACAAAAATAAAGAATTAAACATAAACTTTGGTCGTTTATGGCCAAAAGAAGTTTCATGGTTGAGAAATGCATATGGTACTCTAGGTGGGTCCGTCTCTAGGTGGGTACTCTGGCTGTATAAGCTTCACTTGGTGTCCCTTCCTCAGAGACCTGGAACTCACCGAGTACTATGTCATCCCAGTCACTCTGCTGTTTCCTTTCCTTCACAGCATTTATCAATATCTAAAGTCACTACATTAATTATTTGCTTACTGCCTAATTTCATACAGTAAAACTCCAGCTAGATCTTGTCTTCATCATAGCTGTATCCATAGCTCTTAAAACATAGCATACTGTAAATACATAATAAATACTTGAGAATGTGTAGGAATGAATGAAATTCAGGTATAGAGAAACATTTCTGCTGACAAAAGCACTAAAAACTTATTTACTCAAAGATGGTCAAATGTTTTTAATATTAAATGTTTCTATGAAAGCTATTACATTATGTATGTAATTTATATTTAACTAATTCATTTAAAACATTGTTGTATACAAATTCACGCAACTAAACCTTTTTGAAAAGACCCTGATGCTGGGAAAGATTGAGGGCAGGAGGAAAAGGGGACGACAGAGGATGAGATGGTTGGATGGCATCACCGACTCAATGGACTTGGGTTTGGGTGAACTCGGAGTTGGTGATGGACAGGGAGGCCTGGCGTGCTGTGGTCCATGGGGTCGCAAAGAGTCGGACACGACTGAGCAACTGAACTGAACTGAACTGAAACCATTAAGGATACTATAGCTCTAATTCTCTTGAGTTCAAACTATTATTTATAGGTTGTTTATTCATGAGGGCAGAAATTCCTTCTAATATTCAGTTGGCATTCCTCTATAGTATGTATTACATTGCTTTGCATATTGCACATAATAAGAATAGTAGTAATAGTAGCTAATATTTATTGAACACTTACTACATGACACTGTTTTATGTGTTTTATGGATGTTGTATGTGTATCTCATTGTAACCCTGTAACTTTTTCAGTTACACAGTTAATAAGTGACAGAGCCAGAATTTGAGCCAAGGAAATCTAATTCCTGAACCTATCATCTTAACCTCAATCACATTCTAACTCTGCAGGAAAAATTTGTTACTGTAAAACAATTAGGCCAATTTTTAAAACATGAATTTTCAGTGAGTGTTCTTCACATTTTTAGGTTGTGTGTCTTTGAAAGACGTTTGGTTGTTAAAATTTTTTTTAAAGATTAAGATATGTCATCAAATGAAAGATAATGATCCAGGTTCAGAAGGCAATTCTAGAGTAATGTTTCAAACATGCCTTGAATTTCAAAGGATAATTAGAAAGGGATAAAGTAACTTTTCTTAATTGGAGTTTTTTTATTTGCAAGTAGCAGAAGCCCACACAAAACAGCTTAACATAAGGGGCAACTTACTTGAAGAAAGGATATCCTGGAGAAATCCAAATACAAGAAATAGTACCATGTTTTATAAAGCTAAAAGTGGGATTTGACAAGTAACAAAAATCTACTTTTTCTTTATCTCTTTCTCCCTCTAAAGCCACAAGGTCCATTAACATTTGCATATCTGTATAATTAATTATCACTCCTCCTCCCTCTTTAGTTTTTCCACTTTTCTGTGCACATGGCCACAGGGAGGAGGGCAGAAGATGACTGATCCCTTGTGCACAAGCTTAGCATTTGTGTAAGGTTATCGTATCTCAAGTTCTCATTTACAAATTCCCAGTAGAGAGAGCTCAGTAGTCCAAAAGGTCTCAGTGCCTATTTGACTGTGGTTGGGCAACAGAACTGACCCAGTACAAAGGCTCAAGACCTTGGGCGAAGTGACATGGGCTTGGGAGAAGTCCTCAGAGAAAGTGTTAGTCGCTTAGTCGTGTCTGACTCTGTGACCCCATGGACTGTAGCCCACCAGGCTCCTCTGTCCATGGGATTCTCCAGGCAAAAATACTGGAATGGGTTGCCATTTCCTTCTCCAGGGGATCTTCCTGTGCCCAGGGATTAAACCCAGATCGCCTGCATTGCAGGCAGATTCTTTACCATTTGATCTACCTGGGGAAGTCCTCAGGTGAGGGAAGCAGAAACTGGGACTATGTCTCAGAGGTGTTTTCTATAAGTTTCAAGGTTACAACTTCGAGGGAGATAGTCACTTATTTACAGTATAAGTTCTTGAATGTTTGCTTTAGAAAGTAAGTTTAATTTCTTTACAGTCACCTGACCTTTACAATTTGCAAAATTTTAATGGATGGAATGGAATATGGTGGAAGGACTACTTTAGTGTGGAATGCCAGGAAAGGCCTTTCTGATGAGAAAATATTTAAGCTGAAACCAAAATAATAGTTTGTTTATGTATTAAACTGACACTTTGACTTTATGTCGGATCCTGTTTAATATGATTTACAAATATTAACAGTTTACACTGACTTTCTTTTACCAGCAATGGTAAGAGTTCAGATTAATACAAATGTCAGTTGTTCTCAAATACAGTTCCAATCCAGTTTCTAGTTTTGTCAGATTTAAGTCCCAAAGTCTATAAAATATTTTCCAAAGGAATTGTTTATTTCACTTTATTTTCAACTTTTAAAAATTTGGGGTAACATGCAATATAAAACCAGACCAAAATATGGAGAAGAACAGTAATGGGGGAAAGCTTGTCATGTAAAATATTAAAATACTTTATAAATATTGTAATTAAAGATTGTTGCATGGAAATACTATCAGAAAAGATGAACTAATCAATATTAAAATATAGATAACCTGAAAACTGGATCTTGGCTAATATTTACTACAAACATTTATAATATGATAAAGATGGCATAAAAGAACTAGCTGGCAATGGGAGAAATTATGAGCAAGCTTGATAATTAGCTAACAGTGGTGAGTATAATTCTAAAATGACCACCAAGAATTATGGCTCCTGGTGCAGACACATATACTCCTAGCTATTCAGTCAAGTGCTAATCTAGGTATTTCTGTGAAGAAATTTTGCAGATGTAATTGAGGTTCCAGATCACTTGTCCTTAAAAATACAGAGAAGATCCAGATGGATCCTCTTATCAGATGAACCCTTAAAAATGATAAGCTCTTTCTGGAAGGAGATGTGAAGTGTGAGAAGGATTCCATATGAGAGAGAGTCTCGTTTACTGACTTTGGATATGTGGGAAGTCTCTGGAAGAGCTTAGTCACCCTGACAGTTATTGTGTACCTCAATTCCACAGTCACAAGGGCTGCAATTCAGCCAATAATTGGAATGAACTTGGAAGTAAATTCTTCCCCATACTTTCCAGAAAGAGAGAGCTCAGCTAATACCTTGATTTCAGCTCCATGAGCCCCTGAGCAGAGACCTCAGTCATATCATAATTGAACTTCTGGCCTATTGGACTACGAGCTAATAAACTGACATTGTTTTAGGCTGCTAAGTTTGTTGTAATGTGTTATACATCAATAGAGAACTCATTATTTACCTTATTGGGGTGAGGTAAATAAACATAGAGAATCACCTCTTCATAATACATCACAATAAACCCTGTAAGTATTAATGCTTTCAATGAAAGGAATGAAACAATGAAACATAATACAAACCTATCTCATAGTTTGACATATCCCTTAATTTTTAATTATGTAATATTAGGTGCAGAAAATGAAATATGCACTATATATATGAGATTTGATGCATAATTCTAGAATGGACATCTTTGAGCCCACCATTCAATTTAAGAAATAGAATATTACCAATGCTGATGAAGCTATCAGTGTTATGTTAGGATCCTTCTCTTCTTTTTCTGGGTCTCCCCTTCTCTATTCTAATCAGATAAACTCTATCTTGAAATTTATATTTATCCTTCCTTTGCTTGTGTTTGAATTAGCAATAAATTCAATATATGTATGTATCCTTAGACAATGTATTATCCAGTTTTGTTTGTTTATTAGCTTTATAAAATATCATACTCAATGTAGTCCTCTATGGCCTGTATTTTTTCTGCTCATGGTTATATTATTAACATTTATTCCTATTGTTGCATATGGTTTTGGTTCATTCAGTAATAACCCAATGTATCAACAGATAATAATTTATTCAACCTCCTGTTATTGGACATTTTGGTTATATTCATTATTTTTGCTATTAGAATCATCACTATTCTTTAGCACGTTTCTTGGTTTCTGTGGGAGGTATACTTAGGAGTTAAATTGTTGGATTGTAGGTGTGTACATTTTCAATTTTAGAAGATAGTGCCAAATTCTTTTCTAAAGTAATTGTATCAAACTATAATCTTACTATCAGTGGTCTTGTCAATATTTATTATTGCTATATTTCCTAATCTCTGCCAATCTAGTGGCTATATCATGTGCCTAGTTCGCATTTCTATGTTATTAATGGAACTGAAGGCATTTTCATGTTTATTGGGTTGTTTGCTTTCTTTTTAATGCAATTATTGTCGACATCTTTTGGGCATTTTCCTATTGAGTTATTTGACTTTTTATTATTGATTCACAGAAGTTCTTAGTGTATTCTGGAAACTAATTCTTTGTCACTCATTTGTGTTGCAGTTTTTCTTAATAGTTTCTGGCTTGTCTTTTCACTTTCATTATGGTGTCTTTTGGTGAAAAGAAGTCTTTAATCTTATTATAGTAGAATTTATGTCTTTTCTGTAATAGATCTCATCTAAGAAATACTTTGCTATCCCAAGGCCATAGGATACTCTTTTAGATTTCATTCTGAAAATTTTACCGTTTTACCATCACATTTTGTTTTGTAATCCATTAGAATTTAATTTTTATATATGACATAAGTTGTGATTTCAATTTACTTTTATTTTTTTCCATGTGGATAGTCGGTTGTTTCAGCATCATTTAAATAAGTTGTTTTTCTTCTAGTTACCTATAGAGTTGTCTCTGCTAGGTATCAAGATTTTGTAATATGTAACTCTCTTTTTTTGGCACTGTAATTGGTCAATTTCTTTATCTCTGTGTTTAGAAGATGCTATATTAATTAAAATAAATTCATAGTAAGTCTGATATCTGATAGGGTGATTTCCTACATTTTATTTTCCAGGCAGTTTAGATCTTTGTTTGTCCATGTAAATTTTAAAATCAGTTTGTTGTTCCTAGAAGAAATCTGTTGGGATTTAGAAAAAAAAACTTTTTGTCACAAAAATTTCAAGTGTATATAAAAATAAGGAGAATGGTATAATGATTCATTATTTCATGTGAGAAAATTATTTTTGTAAGGTAGCATGGCAGTTAAATCCAGAAACATGGTGTATTAAATTACTAGGGCTGCTGAAACAAAGTACCACAAACTTGGGTGGCTTAAACAACAGAAATAAATTGCCTCAAAGATCTGGAGGCTAGGTGTCTGAGATCAAGGTGTTTGTAGGGTTGTCCTTCTGAAGGAAGTTGGTTCCATGCCTTTCTCCTAGCTTCTGTTTGCTGGCAATCTTTTGCACTCATTGTGGATGGCATTCTCCCTGTGCCCTCATGTCAGCTATGCATGTCTTTCTTCACATGATATTCTTTTCTTAAGGACAATATTAGAGCCTACCCTACTCCAGTATAGCCTCATCTTAACTAATGACATCACAATGACCCTATTTCCAAATAAGGCCACATTCTGAGGTCCTAGGTGGGAGACTGGTTAGCACTTCAATGTGTGAATTTTGAGGGGGACATAATTCAACCTAAAACGGATAGCTTGAAACCACAATGTGAAAGGTCTTGGAGAGCATTTGAAAAGGCTTCACATTCGTCCTGTGGGAAGCTTTTGAAGTTTCTGACAGAGCAGTACTATGATTACAGAGGTATTTCTGACAAACTGATTTGACTGCAATGTTTTAACACAGTTATGGTTGAAAAGTAACTTAAGCTCAAAAAATCATTTTGTGGGTGGGACACTGTATGGGAACTCACAGATGGAAAACCTAGAGAATTAGACTTGAAAAAACATAGGACCAAGTTTACTTCAAGGGTCAGCTTAGAAGGAACTGTTCTATGGAGCTGTCATGATGCCTTGACTGAAATAAATTAGATCTGACCATTTTCAGTCTTGGTGTTATATCAGGTCAATATCTGTATTCATGGTCTACCTTGGATCACAGGTCTGCTATTAGGAGTTGTAGGTCAAGTCACCTTGATTAACAGTCCCAGATACAATGAAAGAGAGGTAATTATCCAAAAGAAAACTGGAGCCCTGCTACTAAAGAACAAATGTCCACAGCAAATATGTAAGGAAAGAAGCTAGAGGCAGGGATCCAGTGAGAAGATCATTTCAAAACACCAGATGAGGTGATGAAATAATGGACTGGGGTGAAGGAGTACTATGAAGAAAGTTGATGTTGCCCCCAAACTGATTGATGATCAGGTGGGGTATGTTCATAATGATTTGAAAGTGATGACAACAGCGTGTGATCAGGAGGGAAAGCTGGTTTTATAGGAAGGTATAGAAACACTTGTAGTTTTTTAATTGCCCAATATCTAAACTGGGCATTGATTTTTCATATTTTGGAAGGATTGCAAAATAAGAAGGCAGAGTCCTACCTTCTATCATGGGAGCCAAAAGTTTATGTGCAGGAGCAGATAATCTCCCTCCAAGCTTCTTCATACAGTAGCTTAAGTTTAGGTATGTCACCTAGGCTGGAAACATCAGATACACCCATGTGGAGCTTTAGTTCTTGAGGGAGTAATGAAATAAGGCAGTTGATGGTCAGAGATTCTTTTTTTCTTTCTTGTGGCAGAGTTGTGAGTCCAGTAGCACAAGATAATGGTTAAGTGGTGATGACATAAGGGCAGTATCCTCAGCAGACTGCATATATGGTAGGGTGTGGCTGTGTCTTGGTTTCTGCTTATTTTTGAGCAGAAAATTCTCCAGCACTTCCATCGATCTTGTGAGACAGTCTTTATAGACTACCAAACAATTCATTTTCTACTTAAGTGGAGAGTTTGTTCCTTTTGTTTAGAAAGATGTATGATGATGTACAGAGGCCACAGCAGGGATGACAGTGACTGGCATTTTAGTCATGATGAGTGAAAGCAAATAGTGTGACAATCACACAGAAATGTTTGGACTCAGCTGTATAAGGGCAAGGAGTGTGTGCAAGGAGTCAATAGTGGAGATAGAGTTGGTTGTTATCTACCCAGATGTAGTTAAGGCAATTATGACAATGGGTGGATTTGTTGGGGAGAGAAAGTATGAAGAGAGAAGAGAATGTCCAGGGCAAATCTTTGGACTATACCACAGCGAGAGAATAAGAGAAGAAAGAAATAAATGACAGCAATTGGAGAGTTGGATGGAAAGACAATGCAGTTCAATCATACAGGTCAAGGAAGGAGAGAAGTTTGAGGGGAAGTTATCAACATTTTTGGAAGAATAAAATTCATTTAAAATATTTTTTTCAGAAAGCTTTCAAAAAATATGAAACTCAGACTTTTGAGTTCAACATTCTTTGGGAATTCTTATTTCTTTCTATGCTTATAGAACTAGGTCAATTAATATGTAAGATTTCTTTTTGCTCTTAACCTTTAAGAAATTATGTTGACGTTGGGATAAAGAGTTGTATTTTTATCTCAAAAATCTGATAAAGATGGTAAACTGGTATTTACACAGTTTGAGGAAAACAAACCATTAGAGAATCCAGAACTAGCCCATCTCCTACAACTGAACTGTTCAATTTTCCCATAGTGATAGGGAACTAAGCAAATTTAAAAAAATTCTAAGCTCTCTACTTCCTTCTTGAACTCCACTCTCTAATGGGAGTTATTCAGACCACTGGATAAGAGTATGAGTGTTTTTAGGGCTAGTCAAGATTCTAGAGAATTAAAACAAAGTATTCTCTAACCTTTGGAGCAAAATAGGTTTTCTTTGATTTACTGTGCCCATAAATTATTCCTACAATGTGGTCCACGATTTCTTTGAAAAAAGGATTCTTTGTTAAGATGTATTTTGGGTAACTCTGGGTGAAATAAAACTGAAAAAATGCTTAAAATTGTAATTCTTCTCAGAGTATTTAGTGTTGGAAATGCACTAAATTTTTTGATTGACAAATACTTGTTAAACACCTTTCAGGGCCAGACACTGTAAGCTCTGGGGGCATAGTAGAGGCCTGCCTTTAGTAAAGTAAGGGCTGGTGAGAATTTCCTGTCATTCTGCAAGGAAATGTATGGTATGCAGTTTCTCTTTTACTTTTTTTAACCAGGGGAATCTTTTCTTCTTTCCTTTTTTTTGGTGGAGCATCTTGGGACTGTCTTTCTGAGGAACGTGCTTTGAGAAAGCTAAGTAGGGCTGCATTTACTATTAGGTTGCCTTGATGTGACTTTTCCCTAAGAGGTCCAGAAGCTGGAGAACAAGGCCAGGAGGGGCAAGCAATGAAGTAGACCTAACTGAAGACTTTACACACTTAGGTTCCCTAAGTGCATCCAGCCACTGAGGTCAGCACTGGGAACATGGGGACGAGATGGGACTCAAGTACTTGGAAGTAGTGAAGTTTGTCAATGATTTAATATCAAGAGGGATGCTAATAGACAATATTTATTTTGGAATTTTTCAAAATAACAGTTTGAATTTGAATCAGAGGGTATATTATCTTCTTTTCTGCCTAGTGATGGGGAGATGCCTCCAAGAGGTTACCTTGTGCTCAGAGAATTAAAGAGCTCTGGATACCTTTTCTTTGTGGAAAAGAACCAAGGAGGTAAAGGTTTGAGATGGTGAGAGCAGAGGTGATGAGTGGATAAGAACATGAATCAAGAACACAACTTGGGGACCTCAAGTCATTTCTAATCAGTACTATAAACTAGTCACATTGCAAAAGTGTTGAGTGTTCCATGGACAGCAGATCTTACACTTATATATATGATTTTACATATAAATATGTAAGACCTGCTGTCCACGGAGCTCTCAATATTGTTTTACAAAATAACTAGTTTATAGCACTGAGATGGTATCTGGAAAGGAGAAGGCTTTCAATGTTAGAAAGACCTGGATTTGAAACTGAGCTTCTTCATTTCTTATTAGGTGCCTGTGACATAATTATGCTCTCAATTATGTGCAAAGGCTCTGTGAAGGTAACAAAGACGAAACAAACAGGAACTTCATCCTCAAAGACCTTATGATTTGAATGGGAGATAAGGCATGTACCCGTGACATAAGGTAGGAAATGAATAAGGATCATGAGAGGTTATATAGTGTTATTCACCCCTATATTTTCAGTTTACCGCTATATTTTCAGTTTACAATTTCATTCCTTGGAAATAATAAGGGGCTCTCATTTACATCTGAGGACTGTATCATAGTGAATCTAATTTTTAAGAAAGAATGCTTTGTTGCCAGACACATAAAAATCACACATATTTCTACTCAACCTGTCTCTAGCAAGTTTTGTTTTTATTTGTTAAAATTAGGCATTAGTTAAACAGATAATGCTATTTCTACTTATAAACAATTTGAATAATTTGTATAGTAGTTTCTAAGTGTCAATCTCTTTACCTCTATTTTCTCATGTGTTCCTTAAAACAATTAGATGTGGTATGAAAGATACTAGCACTTCTTTTTCTAAATTAAAAGTTAAAAAAATTTTTTTCGAACTTTTTATTTTATATTGGAGTATAGCAAATTAACAGTGTTGTGATAGTTTTGGGTGTACAGCAAAGGGGCTCATCCATACACGTACATGTAATCATTCTTCCCCAAACTCCCTTCCTATCCAGGCTGCCACATAACATTAAGCAGTGTTCCCTGGTCCTAGGACTTCCTTTCGTCAGATGAGGAAACTGAGGTTCAAGATCCTTCAATGATTTACCCAAGTCTAGCAAGTGAGGTCCCCGGGAAAAGGAAATGGCAACCCACTCCAGTATTCTTGCCTGGAAAATCCCATGGACTGAGGAGCCTGGTAGGCTACAGTCCATGGGGTCGCAAAGAGTCGGACATGACTGAGCGACTTCACTTTCTTCACTTTCTAGCAAGTGAGGTAGAGTTGGAAATAAAACCACAGTTAATTGGTTCCAATTTCTACATTCTTTCTTGCAGTCTGTGGTTTCCTAGCCTTTAGGCTTCAGAGTTTTAGAAAAGCTTCAAATTTGTCCAAAAGATTAGTGAATCAAAATATATACCAAAAATTAACTGTAGTCTAAAGACTATATTCTCCATGTAATTAAGATGATCAGTTCAGTTCAGTTCAGTTGCTCAGTCATGTCTGACTCTTTGAGACCCCATGGACTGCAGCACTCCAGGCTTCCCTGTCCATCACCAACTCCCAGAGATGATAAGATGATAGTATAACGAATATACTTAAGTATGACAGATATACCTAAAATTAAGATGATAGTATGAACACATAACGTAATTTCAGTTAAGATGTAATTAATTCATACTTTTTTGTTGTTATGCATTTTCTTCAACTATCACAGTGTGTGCATTTATTATTATTGCTAATAACATGGGAAAGGAATCCCTGATGCCTACTCCTCTAGAAGGAAAATTATCAACGATTTTAAATAAAATGCAAATCAAGCAATTGAAAACACCATTGCAGAGAAAGCTTTTTCTTCCTTTCCTCATTTTTTCTTCCTTCCTTTGCTTTTTTTGAAAAAAAAATTTCCTTCTGGTTAATGCTTTGGAAGCCTGTGGTTTCTTTGTAGTCCAAAGTGCTATTTTCAGTCTGTTCCCAAAGGCCTGGAATTCTCATATTGACCCAGATGGTCAAATAGTCCTCTTGACCAAACTATTGATGAGACAGGATACAGAAGCCTGTTTCTAACTTTAGTTTAGCAATTCCTCTTAAAATCTCATGAGATATTCTTAAAATAGTTATAATTAGGTGGCCCAGGAAACAAAAAAAATTACCTTCTGATTTTATATCATATTATAAACAAAATAAAAAACTGGTTCTGCTACTGTTATATGAAATGATAAAATCTTTCCAATTAAGTCCTCAATTAAAAGAAGAAGCTTTTAAATTGGAATTAAAAAAAAAAAATGTTTCCTTAAACCTGGAAAAGGACAAAGGCAGACCCCAGAAAAGAAAATTGCCTGAAGGAATAATGAAATAGGAAAGAGAATCATGTCAGCTCCCTCTTTCAATCCCCCTCTCCATATGTCCCTCATTGCTAGAACACTTTTGATGGTGATAGGAAATGATATTAAAAATCATGCAGTTAAGTACTGGACAGTCTGCCCCTAGGAAACTGGGAATCAGGGTCTGTTTGCTTATCACAATGGAGCCAAACAGGTAGGAATCAGCTTTAGTAAGGTATGTTTTGAAACATTTGAAAAATTTTAGAATTTCTGCTCTCTCACACTTGATCTTCGACTCCCAGTTCAGGAAAGTGGTGTGCAAGCTTAGTTGCTTTATTATTCAAAGACAGCAAGAATAGATTTCTCTTCAAAGTATATTCGAATGATACACCCATTAATTTTATATTTCAGTTCTTTCATAAATCTTAGTACTACTAAGTGGTTGATAGAAGCAAGTCTTGCCAAATATGCAAATAAAGGAAAGTAATTTCAATATTTCTACTTAAAAATGAATGTGTTCTATTTTTTAAGGAAGTAAAAGAGAAATTCAATCCAAAGAGATGTTTTTTCTAAGAATTAATATGAATATAAAATTTCAAATTGTTTAACATCTTTTCCCATTTGGTCCTCATTCAGATCATCATTTCTTGTATTCTACTTTTTGTTCCATTAATTTGATTTGTTTGTGTGTTGCCACTTCCTACTGATTAACTGGCTAATTTATTTTAGAAAAGATGATACTAGTTGACTATTTTAAAGATTAAAAAGCAGATTTCTCCCCCTCCTAATGTGGATGATGTGCTTAGACTCCTGCAGAAATTCCAAAAGAAAATATTTCCAAGAAATTCAAGAAAATAATTCATGATTATTTTTAAATAAATTAAAAAAAAAAAACACAGTGTGCTTTAATACTCAGAAAAGATGACTGATGTAGTCATATAAATATTCTTATCATCTTTTCAGGAATTTAAGGAGACTAGTACTGAAAGGTTATGTTTAGAACCATTTTGATATTACAAGGAGAGGGAAGGCAGCTCATAAATTTTAAAGAATATTGTTGGAATTTTTTCAGGCTTTAGATGGTTTAAGTTGTTTTTATTAAGGCAAAATTACATAATTTTAAAAATTTTGTGCTCTACTTGCAATTTTTTAGCCAACTCCCATTATTCATGGTGATTATTTCTATCAAGTCACTGTGACAGAAATACTGAATTAATGAATTAGTGCTGAATACTGGTAATGAATTAGTGCTGAATATTGAATCTCCACTCCCAGGGGAAATATAGGGTTAAGTTCCTGTGAACCTCCGGTCAAAACATTTTTATCAACTGATCAGTATACAATCTTGTTTTTATTCATGTTTCTATTTATATACACTGTATTTAAATTTGGGACAATTCTGAAAGAGATGGGAAACCAGACCACCTGACCTGCCTCTTGAGAAACCTATATGCAGGTCAGGAAGCAACAGTTAAAACTGGACATGGAACAACAGACTGGTTCCAAATAGGGAGAGGAGTATGTCAAGGCTGTGTATTGTCGCCCTGCTTATTTAACTTATATGCAGAGTACATCATGAGAAAAGCTGGGCTGGAAGAAGCACAAGCTGGAATCAAGTTTGCCGGGAGAAATATCAATAACTCAGACATGCAGATGACACCACCCTTATGGCAGAAAGTGAAGAGGAACTGAAAAGCCTCTTGATGAAAGTGAAAGAGGAGAGTGAAAAAGTTGGCTTAAAGCTCAACATTCAGAAAACTAAGATCATGGCATCTGGTCCCATCACCTCATGGGAAATAGGGTGACAGTAGAAACAGTGTCAGACTTTATTTTTTTGGGCTCCAAAGTCACTGCAGATGGTGATTGCAGCCCTGAAATTGAAAGACGCTTACTCCTTGGAAGGAAAATTATGACCAACCTAGACAGCATATTAAAAAGCAGAGATATTACTTTGCCAACAAAGGTCCGCCTAGTCAAGGCTATGGTTTTTCCAGTGGTCATGTATGGATGTGAGAGTTGGACTATAAAGAAAGCTGAGCACCGAAGAATTGATGCTTTTGAACTGTGTGTGTTGGACAAGACTCTTGAGAGTCCCTTGGACTACAAGGAGATCCAACCAGTCCATCCTAAAGGAAATCAGTCCTGGGTGTTCATTGGAAGGACTGATGTTGAAGCTGAAACTCTAATACTTATGGCCACCTGATGTGAGGAGTTGACTCATTGGAAAAGACCCTGATGCTGGGAGGGATTGGGGGCAGGAAGAGAAGGGGACGACAAAGGATGAGATGGCTGGATGTCATCACCGACTCGATGGACATGAGTTTGGGTAAACTCCGGGAGTTTGTGATGGACAGGGAGGCCTGGTGTGCTGTGGTTCATGGGGTCGCAAAGAGTCGGACACGACTGAGCAACTGAACTGAACTGAACTAAATATATGTTGTTGATTCATTGAACTCATGTCCAGCAGCACTATAACTCATGGCTGAACCAAGTTTATCTAACACATTAATTTTCTCCACAAGGCCTTCTTGTGTCTAGACAGCACTACTCCATCATGCTTAGGGATCACTTTAAATAGCAAAATCTCCTTTCCCCAAAAGGGCATAAAAATGAGGAAAATGTGATACTAAATAGATCGTGAAACATTGACACTTGTTTACAGTATGAGAGCTGACATAAGAAGGCAGAGCTTCTCCTTGTTTGACCTCAGTAGGAACGTGCATGCAGGGCAACTCAATCTTTTCCAATCTGTGCAAGCCTACAAAAGAGCAGTGAGTAAGGGTTAGTAAGGAGGCAAATACAGGACACACGAATGATGGGAATGTACTGTATACTGTTCACCCTTATGTCACGGCTAACTACAATGCTGCCTGGTATGAGGAGCTCAATATATATGGTGAACAAATGGTTTCCCTTAATTTTTAAATGAATCTCAGTTGTTGTCTTACTCTGATTTGTGGTATACTAGTTTTGTACAGGTGAGCATTTTAGAGTAATATGATTGTTTGCTTGAGTAGACTCATAATTGTTTCCCTCTGGAACTTGGAAAATATCACTCTATTATCTCTGACATCTAAAATTGATAAAAATTGTGATGCCAATCTAAATCTCAGTCCTCTGTAGTGTACCTGTTAATTCCTCCCCTCTGTGCCTTCTTTGAAAGCTTTTAGAATTTTTTCTTTTCCTAGGAAAAATGAAAATTCATATGCATATGGACTTTTTAAATGGAAATATTTATATCTTTCTACAGTTCTGGGAAATTTTCTTTATTTCTTATTTCATTGGTTCTGTCTTTCCCTCCATTCTCTCTATTACTACAGAAATCTCATTGAGTTCTAAATATCTGAATCTAGATGACATCTGTCTTTAAGTTGCTTTTACACGTTTAACACATTGTCCTTTCATATTGTGCCCTGGGAGCATAGGCTGGCTTAGATTTCTAACTCAAATATTTATCTGCAGTCATGTCTATTATACAATTCAGTCCATGTGTTGAATTTTAGAGAAAAACTTACAAATATATTCATTTTGAGTTAATTTTTACATAAAGTATGAGGATAGGGTATAAACTCATCCTTTTGCATGTGGGTATCAAGTTGTTCAAGTAACAAACAAGCAATCCATTTGTTAAAAGGATTATTGTTTCCCCATTGGAGTTTCTTGCCTTGTTGAAAATCAGTTCACTATACATGCAAGGGTTTCTTTCTGGACTGTCAATTTTATTCCACTGATCTATATGTCTAGTTTTATGTCGATATCACACTGCCTTGGTTATTGTAACTTTATATTAAATTTTTAAATCAACAAAGTCTCCAACTTTGTTCTTTTTCAAGATTAATTTGACTTTTCTGGGTCCCTTGCATTTCCCTATGAATTTAAAATCAACTTGTCAATTTCTGCAAAAATGGCTGGTGGGCTTTTGATAGAAATTGTGTTGAATCTGTAGATCAACGTAAGGTGTATTGCAATGTTAGCAATACCAAGGCTTTCAGGTCCATGAATATGGGATGTCTTTCCATTTGGTTAGATCTTCTTTAATTGCTTTCCATGATATTTTATGGTCTTAAGTATATAAATTTTACATTATTTTTGTTAAATTTAAGTATTTTACTTGTTTGAATTCTTTTATAGATGGGATTATTTTCTTAATTTCATTTTTGAATTGTTCATTGCTGATTGCAGTTTAGTGGCTAAGTTGTGTCTGACCTTTTTGTGACCCCATGGACTGTAGCCCACCAGGCTCCTCTCTCCATGGGATTTTCCATGCATTCCAAGAATACTGGAGTGGGTTGTCATTTCCTTCTCCAGGGGATCTTCCCAACCCAGGGACTGAACCCGAGTCTCTTATGTCTCCTGTATTTCAGGCGGGTTAGAATATAAGTGAATTTTATACACCAATCTTGTATCTTGGTAACCATGCTGAACTTGCTTATTAGTTCTAATAGCTTGTGTGTGTGCATGTGTATTCCTTAGGACTTTCTATACTTGAGACCATGTCATCCACAAATAGAGATAAGTTCACTTCTTTTTTTCCAACCTGGGTATCTTTTATTTATTTTTATTTTCCAATTTCATCTTTCTCTTCTTCATCCCCACCTTCTCATCTTCCTTTTCCTCTCTACTTCTTATATATTTCTTCTGTCATTTCTAGAGATTGTAGCAGATAGGAGAAGAAATTGCCCTGGTCCCCCATCTTAATTCAAGCCTGAGTACTATGTATAATAGTGAAATGTAAGAAATAACTAAAATCAGAATTGTTAATTAATCTGCAGTACACAACATAATGATACATCATACAACCATTAAATATATATGCTCAAAGAATGCTGAAGTCTATGCAAAGTGTGAGTGGTACATTAAATATAAGCAGCAAGATTTGAGACTGTATTTATGATATGATCATAAAATGTACAAAAGAAAGCATTACTAAATTCTTAGGAAAAAATTTGATGGAATGTGCCAAAATATTTATTTATCAAACATTACTCATGTAATTTAAAAATACATGTCCTATTATTTGAAGCTTAGTGGCTAGTGGTTAAGCCAGTGCCTGTAACTTTTTACATGCTATGGTCCCCTAGGTAATCTGTTACTACATTTCAGACTATTTTCTTCCTTGCTTTCTCAGCTACAGCCAAACTGTCCTCTTTTTTTGTTCTTTGAGCACATCAAACTTCAGGGCCTTTTTTTCCCCCTCTCTTTATTATATTTATGGAACATTATCTTCCCAAATATTCCCATGGCTTTATCCATGATTTCATTCAGGCTTCTGATCTAATTTTACTTTATCAGTCTATCCTGTAAAAAATAGCAACCCTCTCCGGTCCTTTATAGTGCTTTTCCTTTGTAAATCATTGCTACCTTAAGGTATTCATTCATTTCTTTCTCCACTACAATATGAATACCATGAAAGCAGAAACTTTGTCTTGTTCACTGCTCTATCTTCAGAACCTAGAACAGAGTTTGGCAAATAGTGGGTTCCTAATGGACAGGGAGGCCTGACATGCTGCGATTCATGGGGTTGCAAAGAGTCGGACACGACTGAGCGACTGAACTGAACTGAACTGAACTGAATAAATGTTTGTTAAATAAATAACTTTGTGAATGCATATCTGACATAAAACAGGCAATCTGTCATTTTATTCTGTGTTTAACTTGACAAAACATATCTGAACCCTAAATTCCTACTGAAGTTTGAGGAGTTAATATGGAGTATGGAAATAATAGTGCTTTGAAATGTAGATGTTTAAACTTGGTTTTTACAAATCATATTTTGTCTAAGAATTGCTGGCAGTGGATGAAGCTCTCATTCTATTACAGGATTGACTTTTTTATTTGCCAGAAACATTAAATAAGATAAATGAGTATATAATCATTTGTTGAGTGCCCACTGTATCATGTTTTATAATCCTAGTTAATCATTGCTACATGTTAAACAGAGATTACTATCCTCAATTTTCAAAGGAGGAAGCTGAGGCCAAAGAAGATAAATCATTTGACCAAAGGTACAAAGAAATAAGTCACAGTCTGAATTCAAACCCAAGTCTTCAAACTCTAAGTGCAGTGCTTTTTCCATAGATTGATTAATTAGTTTAAAAATGTTTATTGAATAGTTGCTATGTGTCAGGTTCTTTTTTTTTTTTTTTTTTTTTTGCAGTAAGGTATACTTGGCCACCTCATGTGAAGAGCTGACTCATTGGAAAAGACCCTGATGCTGGGAGGGATTGGGGGCAGGAGGAGAAGGGGATGACAGAGGATAAGATGGCTGGATGGCATCACCGACTCGATGGACATGAGTTTGAGTAAACTCCAGGAGTTGGTGATGGACAGGGAGGCCTGGCGTGCTGTGATTCATGGGGTCGCATAGAGTTGGAGACGACTGAGCGACTGAACTGAACTGATACAATGTTGAATAAAACAAAAAAAAGTCCTCATGCTTTGTCATATTCTAGGGGTGTTGGCAAGAGAGAAAAACAACAACAAACTGACAAATAAAAAGTATATGAGATGCCTGATTAGATGGTGACTGGTACTAAGGAGAAAATGAAGCAGAGAAGAAGATATGGCATTCTGGAAGAGGTGTTGACAGTGGCCGAGTTAATATTTTAAATAAGGTGCTTAGGGAAGATTTAACTGAGAAAGTGACATGCAATCTACAGTATTCTGGGGGAAGAGCATCCTCAGGAGGGGGAAGAAGTGTAAAGTCTCTGTGGCACCTGTGTTCTTGTGTATATGAGAAAAAGGAAGAAGCTAGTGTGATCAGCATGGAGTGGCCATGGTGGAGAGTGGTAAAAGATCAATGTAAGGCAAAGGGGAGGGAATTCAATAGTTGGGATTTTGTAGTACTTTGGTTTTTACTGTGAAGGAAACAAGGAGGTGTTGGACAATTTTGAGCAGTGAAGTGAGGTGATAATTTATGTTTTAAAATACTCTTGTGATTTATGTTTATTGAACAGATTTGGCTTGGAAGACCAAAACTTTAGTTTTCTCTATCTGAAGTTCAAGATGCCTGACACATCGAGTAGAAATATTGAGCAGGCAATCGAATATAGAGTTTGGAATTCAAAGGAGAGGTCTGAGCTGATATAAATTTGGAAATTGTCAGCACATTGATCATATTTAAAGTAATACAGTTGCATGAAAGGACCTAGGGAGTGAGGGAAGATAAGGGACACATCCAAAGACTGAAATCTGGGGCTCCAACATTAGGAACCAGTAAAGGAGACTGAGAAGGAGCAACCTGTGAGGTAGAAAGACAACCAGGAGAATGAGGTTGTCCTAGAAGCCAAGAGAAGCAAGTGCTGAAAGGAGGAGGGAATACTCAAGTGTGTAAAATGGTTCAGAACCGGAGTATGCAAAAGGGAGAGAAGGGAGAAATATATCTGTGGCTATGTCCTTTTGTTTCAACTAAGAAAGTTTTCTTCCTCCCAAATCCTCTGTAAGTCCAGCCATGTGGTGATGTAAGGCAACGGACTGGGTTGGGCGCCATGGTTGACTTGTTTTTGGTGTGTGTAATCCCCCTGCCCCTCCTCTGCCCAGATTACTGATGATCCTGGCGAGGAACATTTCCATGGGGATGTGTGCATTTGCTATGTCTGGCTTGTAGACAAGTAAATACAAATGCTGCTTTATCAATTTACAGCACAATTGCTCTGTGGCCAAAAGCAGAATTGGAAGTCTGCCTCCAACTGCCTTCAGGATAGAGGCCAAACTCCTTAGCATGCCATATCAGCCTTCATCAGATGTCTTTATTCCTTGCCATCCTCCTACTCTCCACTTCCTCCATCTTACCCCATCCTCTCCCCCCACCAGACAGCACCTATGCTCCATTCACACTGGACTTCAGCTCTCCTCTAGACACACTATGCTCTTCTATGCCTCTGCATTGACACATGCTGTTCCTCATGCTTGTAATGCCCTTTGCCATTTTTGTACTCAGGAAGGCTCTGCTGGTCCTTGGAAGCTCAATTCATGTGGAATTTCCACTGTGAAGTCTTCCTGATCCCTAGGCTGGGATACTTAAATTCCTTTATGTGTTTCTCCCTCTCCTTTATGTGCTTCTCCCTCTCCTGTTGAATTTACCTATTATATTGAAATGTCTGACATTTCTCGATGGATTTTCAAGCTTCTTACTTATCTCACTATCCCTTACTTTGCCTGGCACATAGTAGGTACTTACTGATAATATTCTCTGGTGGTTCCATGGTAAAGGATCTGCCTGTCAATGCAGGAGACACAGGTTTTATCCCTAGGTTGGGAAGATTCCCTGGAGAAGGAAATGGCAACCGGCTCCAATAGTCTTTCTTGGGAAACCCTATGGAGAGAAGAACCTGGCTGGCTACAGTCCATGGGGTTGCAAAGAAGTCAGACATGACTTAGCGGCTAAACAACAAACCGCAAAATGATAATAATAGCTACTTTAAAAACTGTATAGGATGCTTGTCTTTGTGCTAAGTGTTTTTTAATGTATTTTCTCATTTCATCATAACAACTTTATGAAGTAAAGTTATTATTTTCCCATGCCAAAGATGAAAAAACTGAGGTTCACAGTGGTTATAAAATTTCCACTAGATTTCAAATAGGTTATATAATCTAGATTTCAAATCCAGTTGATTTTGGGGCTTGAGTACTTAATTTCTGTTTTGTACACTTAAAGGAGAAAGGAAGGCAGGTTTAGGAATAGAAGTTTTTTTCCTAGGGTCCCAAACTCTCATATTTTCAAATTTCATTAATTTCTAAATGATTGTGCTTTACATACCATTTTTCTAAACAGTTACGTGACATCCTTTCCACTTTCACCTGTATTGCAATAGTCCTGTTTGTTCACCCAGGAAATGTTCAGTATGATCTGTGCACTGGCCACACCCAGACACGCAGCTATAGCCAGGCCCGAGTCCAGGCAAAAGCTTCGAGTAGTCAGGTGTGGTGGGGCAGGAGACGGGGGGAATCAGTGAGGAAGCAGGGCTACTACATTGTACAAGTTCTGGAAGAATTAATCTCATTGTGATCTCATGTGAAGGGTGCGCTGAGGGCAGATGGTAGAGAGAGATGGGTGAGTGTGGTGGTCAGTTGTATGTGTCCACTTGGTTAGGCTGTAATCCCCCAGTTAATCAATCAAATATTCATGTGGGTATTGCTGTGAAGGCATTTTATAGATCTGTTTAACATCTACAGTCTCTACCAAGAGGACATTATCTTGAAAAATCTGGTCTCTAAGTAAAAGGAGATTATCCTGAAAAATCTGGGTGGGCCAGATCCAATCAGTTGAAAGGCTTTGAGGACAGAATTGACTTCTCCGTGAGGAAGAAGAAATTCCACCTGTGGACTGCAGTGTCAGCTCCTGCAGAAGAGTTTCCAGCCATCCTTCCTGACAGCCTGCCCTTAGGATTTCAGACCTGTCTAGCCACCTCCTACAATTGTGTTTAAGCCAATTCCTTGCAGTCAATCTCTGTCTCTCTCTCTCTTTTTATCTATATATATCAATTTATATATGTCTATGTATATATGCTGCTGCTGCTGCTGCTGCTAAGTCGCTTTAGTCATGTCTGACTCTGTGCGACTCCATAGATGGCAGCCCACCAGGCTCCTCTGTCCACAGGATTCTCTAGGCAAGAGTACTGAAGTGGGTTGCCATTTCCTTCTCCAATGCATGCATGCATGCTAAGTTGCTTCAGTCATGTCCGACTCTGTGCGACCCTATGGACAGCAGCCCACCGGGCTCCTCTGTCCACAGGATTCTCTAGGCAAGAGTACTGAAGTGGGTTGCCATTTCCTTCTCCTATATATATATGTATAAAATTATATATATATATATATTTCCTTATGTATATATGTAATTATATATACATAAATAATAATAATAATTTTATATAATACATATATATATTTCCTTTGGGTTCCATTTTGTTTGTGCAACCTTGACTGGTAACACTGAGAGAATCAAAAAGGTGTCTTTAAGAGGAGTTAAAAAAAGCAAGAGAAGGAGGGAGGAGCCAAGATGGCGGAGGAGTAGGACGGGGAGACCACTTTCTCTCCTACAAATTCATCAAAAGAATAACTGAATGCAGAGCAAACCTCACAAAACAACTTCTGATCGCTAGCTGAGGTCATCAGGCGCCCAGAAAAGCAGACCATTGTCTTCGAAAGGAGGTAGGACAAAATATAAAAGATAAAAAGTGAGACAAAAGAGCTAAGGACGGAGACCCGTCCCGGGAAGGGAGTCTTAGGCGGCCTTGCTTGGGCTAGGGTCCGGGCCTGAGTGCCCTGAGGACAATCGGAGGGAGCTTCTGTGAGGTGCCAACTTGAACTGTGGGAGACCAAAAGAGAGAAAATTAACCGGCCGGAACACACTGCCGGCCGTTCGCAGAGCAAAGGGACGGAGAAAGTCCCAAGAAGAGGTCGCAGGCTGCGGACCCGCCCGGCCCCGCCGGAGGCAGGAGGCAGGGGGGAGGGGAAGGTCGCCGCGAGACACAGGGCGCAGGCACCCGACCGGCGCGGGCGGGGACTGGGGCTGGGGACGCAGAGGGCGGAAGGCGCGCACCCGACTGGCGTCAGCGGAAACTGGGACTGGGTCCGCGGAGGGGAGTGAGTGCGCCACACCTGGGGATGGTGCGCCCATCAAGCCCCTCGCTGCCTGGACCGCTCTGACGGGGAAGGCACAGAGAGCAGGCGCAGCTTTTCCTTCCGCGCTTTTGTGTAACACCCGAGGGCTGGAACCTAGCGCAGCGCGGGGCGCGCTCCATATAGAACAGCCGGGAGCCTGAGCAGCGCAGACGGAGAAAGCAGCGTCAGCCCCTCCCGGCAGCGCCAGCCCGCCCCCGCAGGGCCAGCCCCTCCCCGCAGCGTCAGCCCCGCCCCGCAGCGCCAGCCCATCCCCGCAGCGTCAGCCCCTCCCAGCAGCGCAAGGGAACTAGCTAACTGAATAAGAGCCCACCTCCGCCCGCCTGTGTCAGGGCGGAAATGAGGCTCTGAAGAGACCGGCAAACAGAAGCCAAATAAACAAAGGGAACCGCTTCAGAAGGGACTGGTGCAACAGATTAAAATCCCTGTAGAAAACACCGACTTCACGGGAAGGGCCCTGTAGATATCGAGAAGTGTAAGCTGGAACGAGGAGCTATCTGAAACTGAGCCGAACCCACACTGACCGCAGCAGCTCCAGAGAAACTCCTAGATATATTTTTACTGTTTTTTTTCTAAGTAAGGGAAAAAAAAAAAAAAATTTTTTTCTTTTTATATTTTTTCTTTTTTATTTTTTCTCTTTTATTTTCCTTTAAAATTCCCTATTACTCCCCCATTACTCCTTAACTTTCATTTACATAGATTTGTACGATTTTTTTAATTAGGGGGGGAAAAAAATTTTTTTTTTTCTTTCTTTTTTTTTGTCTTTTTTTTCTTTTTTTTCTTTTTTCTTCTTTTTTTTTCCTTTCCGTTTTCTCTTTTATTTTCTATTTTTCTTTTTCTCTTATTTCTTTTAAAGTCCTCTAGTACTCCTCTACTACTCTTCATTTTCATTTTCACTACACTATAACCTTACCAAAAAAAAAAAAAAAAAAAGAGAAGCCCTATCTTTAAACCGAAGATTATTCTCTCCCAATCTTGACTCTCTGTTTTCTACCTCAGAACACCTCTATTTCCTCCTTTCCCCTTCTCTTCCCAATCCAATTATGTGAATCCTTGTAGGTGTCTGAGATACGGAGAACTCTCTGGGAACAGACAGCTGCGTAGATCTGTCTCTCTCCTCTTGAGTCCCCCTTTTTCTCCTCCTGCTCATCTCTATCTCCCTCCTCCCTTTTCTCCTGTTCATGTAACTCTGTGAACCTCTCTGGGTGTCCCTAACAGGGGAGAATCTTTTAGCCATTAACCTAGAAGTTTTTTTATCAGTGCTGTATAGTTGGAGAAGTCCTGAGACTACAGGAAGAATAAAACTGAAATCCAGAGGCAGGAAACTTAAGCCCAAAACCTGAGAACACCAGAAAACTCCTGACTACATGGAACTTTAAGCAATAAGTGACCGTCCAAAAGCCTCCATACCTACACTGAAACCAACCACCACCCAAGAGCCAGTAAGTTTTAGAGCAAGACATACCACGCAAATTCTCCAGCAACACAGGAACATAGCCCCGAATGTCAACATACAGGCTGCCCAAGGTGACACCTAACACATAGACCCATCTCAAAACTCATTACTGGGCACTCCATTGCTCTCCAAAAAGAAGAAATCAAGTTCCACGCACCAGTACACTGACGCAAGCTTCCCTAACCGGGAAACCTTGACAAGCCAATCGTCTAACCCCACCCACTGGGTAAATCCTCCACAATAAAAAGGAACCACAGACCTCCAGAATACAGAAAGTCTACTCCAGACACAGCAATCTAAACAAGATGAAAAGGCAAAGAAATACCCAACAGGTAAAGGAACATGAAAAATGCCCACCAAGTCAAACAAAAGAGGAGATAGGGAATCTACCTGAAAAAGAATTTAGAATAATGATAATAAAAATGATCCAAAATCTTGAAAACAAAATGGAGTTACAGATAAATAGCCTGGAGACAAAGATTGAAAAGATACAAGAATTGTTTAATAAAGACCTAGAAGAAATAAAAAAGAGTCAATTAAAAATGAACAATGCAATGAATGAGATCAAAAACACTTTGGAGGGAACCAAGAGTAGAATAACGGAGGCAGAAGATAGGATAAGTGAGGTAGAAGATAAAATGGTGGAAATAAATGAAGCAGAGAGGAAAAAAGAAAAAAGGATCAAAAGAAATGAGGACAACCTCAGGGACCTCTGGGACACTGTGAAACGCCCCAACATTCGAATCATAGGAGTTCCAGAAGAAGAAGACAAAAAGAAAGGCCATGAGAAAATACTCGAGGAGATAATAGCTGAAAACTTCCCTAAAATGGGGAAGGAAATAGCCACTCAAGTGCAAGAAACCCAGAGAGTCCCAAACAGGATAAACCCAAGGCGAAACACCCCAAGACACATATTAATCAAACTAACAAAGATCAAACACAAAGAACAAATATTAAAAGCAGCAAGGGAAAAACAACAAATAACCCACAAAGGATTCCCATAAGGATAACAGCTGACCTATCAATAGAAACCCTCCAGGCCAGAAGGGAATGGCAGGACGTACTGAAAGTAATGAAAGAGAATAACCTACAACCTAGATTACTGTATCCAGCAAGGATCTCATTCAGATATGAAGGAGAACTCAAAAGCTTTACAGATAAGCAAAAGCTGAGAGAATTCAGCACCACCAAACCAGCTCTTCAACAAATGCTAAAGGATCTTCTCTAGACAGGAAATGCAGAAAGGTTGTATAAACGTGAACCCAAAACAACAAAGTAAATGGCAACGGGACCACACCTATCAATAATTACCTTAAATGTAAATGGGTTGAATGCCCCAACCAAAAGACAAAGATTGGCTGAATGGATACAAAAACAAGACCCCCATATATGCTGTCTACAAGAGACCCACCTCAAAACAAGAGACACATACAGACTAAAAGTGAAGGGCTGGAAAAAAATATTTCATGCAAACGGAGACCAAAAGAAAGCAGGAGTCGCAATACTCATATCAGATAAAATAGACTTTCAAATAAAGGATGTGAAAAGAGACAAAGAAGGACACTACATAATGATCAAAGGATCAATCCAAGAAGAAGATATAACAATTATAAATATATATGCACCCAACATAGGAGCACCGCAATATGTATGGCAAACACTAACGAGTATGAAAGAGGAAATTAATAGTAACACAATAATAGTGGGAGACTTTAATACCCCACTCACAACTATGGATAGATCAACTAAACAGAAAATTAACAAGGAAACACAAACTTTAAATGACACAATGGACCAGCTAGACCTAATTGATATCTATAGGACATTTCACCCCAAAACAATCAACTTCACCTTTTTCTCAAGTGCACACGGAACCTTCTCCAGAATAGATCACATCCTGGGCCATAAATCTGGTCTTGGAAAATTCAAAAAAATTGAAATCATTCCAGTCATCTTTTCTGACCACAGTGCAGTAAGATTAGATCTCAATTACAGGAAAAAAATTGTTAAAAATTCAAACACCTGGAGGCTAAATAACACACTTCTGAATAACCAACAAATCATAGAAGAAATCAAAAAAGAAATCAAAATATGTATAGAAATGAATGAAAATGAAAACACAACAACCCAAAACCTATGGGACACTGTAAAAGCAGTGCTAAGGGGAAGGTTCATAGCATTACAGGCTTACATCAAGAAACAAGAAAAAAGCCAAATAAATAACCTAACTCTACACCTAAAGCAATTAGAGAAGGAAGAAATGAAGAACCCCAGGGTTAGCAGAAGGAAAGAAATCTTAAAAATTAAGGCAGAAATAAATGCAATAGAAACTAAAGAGACCATAGGAAAAATCAACAAAGCTAAAAGCTGGTTTTTTGAAAAAATAAACAAAATTGACAAACCATTAGCAAGACTCATTAAGAAACAAAGAGAGAAGAACCAAATTAACAAAATTAGAAATGAAAATGGAGAGATCACAACAGACAACACTGAAATACAAAGGATCATAAGAGACTACTACCAGCAGCTCTATGCCAATAAAATGGACAACTTGGATGAAATGGACAAATTCTTAGAAAAGTATAACTTTCCAAAACTGAACCAGGAAGAAATAGAAGATCTTAACAGACCCATCACAGGCAAGGAAATCGAAACTGTTATCAAAAATCTTCCAGCAAACAAAAGCCCAGGACCAGATGGCTTCACAGCTGAATTCTACCAAAAATTTAGAGAAGAGCTAACACCTACCTTACTCAAACTCTTCCAGAAAATTGCAGATGAAGGTAAGCTTCCAAACTCATTCTATGAGGCCACCATCACCCTAATTCCAAAACCTGACAAAGATGCCACAAAAAAAGAAAACTACAGGCCAATATCACTGATGAACATAGATGCAAAAATCCTTAACAAAATTCTAGCAAACAGAATCCAACAACATATTAAAAAAATCATACACCACGACCAAGTGGGCTTTATCCCAGGAATGCAAGGATTCTTTAATATCCGCAAATCAATCAATGTAATACACCACATTAACAAATTGAAAGATAAAAACCATATGATTATCTCAATAGATGCAGAGAAAGCCTTTGACAAAATTCAACACTCATTTATGATTAAAACTCTCCAAAAAGCAGGAATAGAAGGAACATACCTCAACATAATAAAAGCTATATATGACAAACCCACAGCAAGCATCACCCTCAATGGTGAAAAATTGAAAGCATTTCCCCTGAAATCAGGAACAAGACAAGGGTGCCCACTCTCACCACTACTGTTCAACATAGTGTTGGAAGTTCTGGCCACAGCAATCAGAGCAGAAAAAGAAGTAAAAGGAATCCAGATAGGAAAAGAAGAAGTGAAACTCTCACTGTTTGCAGATGACATGATCCTCTATATAGAGAACCCTAAAGACTCTACCAGAAAATTACTAGAACTAATCAATGAATATAGTAAAGTTGCAGGATATAAAATTAACACACAGAAATCCCTTGCATTCCTATATACTAACAATGAAAAAACAGAAAGAGAAATTAAGGAAACAATACCATTCACCATTGCAACAAAAAGAATAAAATACTTAGGAGTATATCTACCTAAAGAAACAAAAGACCTATACATAGAAAACTATAAAACACTGATGAAAGAAATCAAAGAGGACACAAACAGATGGAGAAACATACCGTGTTCATGGATTGGAAGAATCAATATTGTCAAAATGGCTATTCTACCCAAAGCAATCTATAGATTCAATGCAATCCCTATCAAGCTACCAACGGTATTTCTCACAGAACTAGACCAAAGAATTTCACAATTTGTATGGAAATACAAAAAACCTCGAATAGCCAAAGTAATCTTGAAAAAGAAGAATGGAACTGGAGGAATCAACCTGCCTGACTTCAGACTCTACTACAAAGCCACAGTCATCAAGACAGTGTGGTACTGGCACAAAGACAGAAATATAGACCAATGGAACAGAATAGAAAGCCCAGAGATAAATCCACGAACCTATGGACACCTTATCTTTGACAAAGGAGGCAAGGATATACAATGGAAAAAAGACAACCTCTTTAACAAGTGGTGCTGGGAAAACTGGTCAACCACTTGCAAAAGAATGAAACTAGAACACTTTCTAACACCATACACAAAAATAAACTCAAAATGGATTAAAGATCTAAATGTAAGACCAGAAACTATAAAACTCCTAGAGGAGAACATAGGCAAAACACTCTCCGACATAAATCACAGCAAGATCCTCTATGACCCACTCCCAGAATATTGGAAATAAAAGCAAAACTAAACAAATGGGATCTAATGAAACTTAAAAGCTTTTGCACTACAAAAGAAACTATAAGTAAGGTGAAAAGACAGCCCTCAGATTGGGAGAAAATAATAGCAAATGAAGAAACAGACAAAGGATTAATCTCAAAAATATACAAGCAACTCCTGCAGCTCAATTCCAGAAAAATAAATGACCCAATCAAAAAATGGGCCAGAGAACTAAACAGACATTTCTCCAAAGAAGACATACAGATGGCTAACAAACACATGAAAAGGTGCTCAACATCACTCATTATTAGAGAAATGCAAATCAAAACCACAATGAGGTACCATTACACACCAGTCAGGATGGCTGCTATCCAAAAGTCTACAAGTAATAAATGCTGGAGAGGCTGTGGAGAAAAGGGAACCCTCTTACACTGTTGGTGGGAATGCAAACTAGTACAGCCACTATGGAAAACAGTGTGGAGATTCCTTAAAAAACTGGAAATAGAACTGCCATATGACCCAGCAATCCCACTTCTGGGCATACACACCGAGGAAACCAGATCTGAAAGAGACACATGCACCCCAATGTTCATCGCAGCACTGTTTATAATAGCCAGGACATGGAAGCAACCTAGATGCCCATCAGCAGATGAATGGATAAGGAAGCTGTGGCACATATACACCATGGAATTTTACTCAGCCGTCAAAAAGAATTCATTTGAACCAGTCCTAATGAGATGGATGAAACTGGAGCCCCTTATACAGAGTGAAGTAAGCCAGAAAGATAAAGAACATTACAGCATACTAACACATATATATGGAATTTAGAAAGATGGTAACGATAACCCTATATGCAAAACAGAAAAAGAGACACAGAAATACAGAACAGACTTTTGAACTCTGTGGGAGAAGGTGAGGGTGGGATGTTTCAAAAGAACAGCATGTATACTATCTATGGTGAAACAGATCACCAGCCCAGGTGGGATGCATGAGACAAGTGCTCGGGCCTGGTACACTGGGAAGACCCAGAGGAATCGGGTGGAGAGGGAGCTGGGAGCGGGGATCGGGATGGGGAATAAGTGTAAATCTATGGCTGATTCATATCAATGTATGACAAAACCCACTGAAATGTTGTGAAGTAATTAGCCTCCAACTAATAAAAAAATTAAAAAAAAAAAAAAAAGCAAGAGAAGAATACGATAATATTATAATAGATAATATGAAGAATGGTCAACGAGTGGAATTGGAGGATTAATTGTCATCCTTTAAGACTGCTTAGTTGCTTCTTCATTCACTCGGCCGTCTTCACCTCCTAGCCTGTGTAGTTTTTTCTTTTCTGTCTTGTCTATTGCCTTCTGTTATGGATTGTAATTACATACTGACATGTTTGTGATTACCCCACTCTCCTTTTCCATTTCTTGGTATGTGAGTTGTGAGACAGGATAAAATTCATCTCTTCATCCCTGGCAGATAGCTTATTTCCTGACTCATATTAGGGGCTGAATAAACATCTGTTGATAAATCAATGAGAGTCCACAGCTTTAGGGGCTCAAATGGCCCCACCCGGCCATTCTATGGATCAGGGAGGGTTTTCTGGAGGAAACAGCCTCTGAGAACTATGAGAAGGAAAACTCCAGCCAGTTTCTCTGGATCTCATTTCCTCTATCCATTTGTTGGTGCCTTCAGGAACATGCAATTTGCTGGGCCCTCTTCTCTGTAACACGGTCCCATCAACATACTTCCTGTGTCTCTAAGAAATGGAAGTCAGTGCGTTTTACTTTATGCTACTTCGCTGAAAGATCCACTGGCCTCTTCACATACACTGGCACCTCTCACAAGGGTATTTTGATATTTTGAGGGGCTGGTGGATATTTCTGTCTTCAGACACCTTCCTTGGGCTCTTTTCATTCTTCTCCTTGTTAGCACCAGAATCTGAACCATTTCCACATAAGTATGTGCTGGATAGTGTCCTCTCTATGTACTATTAGAAGCAGTGTTTTTCCCTGCAAGAAAAAGAGAGCAGAGTTTCTTCTGGAGGGGGAGTACTCACTCTAGGGATGCTCTGAAGGGGTCCAGGTGGTGACTTTCTCCTGCAGATGGATTTCCCTCTCTGACAGTCCAGAAGTGTGACTCACCTTCTGGAAACCTCAGGGAAAGGAAAATGTGCAACACTTTCTTCCTTTCTTCTCTCAAGAATCTGTATCTTCTAAACTTTTTTTTTTTTTTTGTATGTGCTTCTCATCTCTTCTTTGTTGGAAACAGGAAATTCATGCTTATTTATTGAATAAAAATTGTTGAAAAAACTGAAATTGTTTATAAAGATGAAAATGTAATTGAGAAATGGCTATTTCTAGGACTGGGGCAGGAAATAATACAAGGTGAGCCTGGCATGTCTTGTAGAACCTCTAAATAAGGAAGGCCTAAACAAACAAACTACAAAATAAAACTTCATTTATTTATATTGTGTCAAAGGGGCATGAGAGTCAATTGAAAGTGATGCCAATAGGCAAAGCTGGACAAATTTGAGGAACAAAATGAGAAAGTAGCACTGGATTATAACCCAAAGTGTAAAATAAATATTCGTGTGTCCACACTGATAGAGATAAATGATTGAATATATAGATAAATGAGGGAGAAGAGACAAATCTCTCACATAGAGGATGTCCAAATAAGTTGTGTAGATACTCCATCCTAAAGGATGGGGCATAACTCCTCCCTTCTTAAGTGTGGACTGTATGCATTGGCTTCCTTGAAAAATGTATACAGTATAGAAAGGGAAAAAGAGTAACTTTATAGTAGATAAACTTGAAAAACACTATTTTAGCCAGGGGACCAAGATCAGCTGCAACAATAATTAGTCATGCTGATTGTATGTCATGCTGATTGTATGACCCATCCATCTTGGGTGGCCCTACACAGCATGGCTCATAGTTTCATTGAGTGAGACAAGGCTGTGGTCCACGTGATTAGATTGGTTAGTTTTCTGTGACTGTGGTTTTCATTCTGTTTGCCCTCTGATGGAAAAGGATAAGAGGCTTATGGAAGCTTCCTGATGGAAGAGACTGACTGAGGGGGAAACTGGGTCTTGTTCTGATGGGCAGGGCCATGATCAATAAATCTTTAATCCAATTTTCTGTTGATGGGTGGGGCTGTGTTCCCTCCCTGTTATTTGACCTGAGGCCAAACTGTGGTGGAGACAATGAAGATAATGGCGACCTCCTTCACAAGGTCCCATGCACTCAGTGCCCCCCACCCTGCAGCAGGCCACCACTGACCCAGGCCTCTGCCAGACACTCCTAGACACTCAGGGGGCAAGTCTGGCTCAGTCTCTTGTGGGGTCAGTGCTCCTTTCTCCTGGGTCCTGGTGCATACAAGGTTTTGTTTGTGTCCTCCCAGAGTCTGTCTCCCAGTTCTGTGTAAGTTCTGGCCGCTCTATGGTGGGGTTAATGGCGACCTCCTTCAAGAGGTCTTATTCCACACCCAGGTCTACTGCACCCAGAGCCCTGCCACTGCAGCAGTCCACTGCAGACCCATGCCCTGCAGGAGACACTCAAACACAGTTCTGTCCCAGTCTCTGTGGGGTATCTGTGTCCTGGTGTACCCAAGGTTTGTTTGAGCTGTCTGAGCATTTCTGGCGGGTATGGGGTTTGATTCTAAATGCAATTTTGCCTCTCCTACCATCTTCATGGGGCTTCTCCTTTGCCCTTGGAGGTGGGGTATCTCTTCACAGCCACCCCAGCACCACACAGGCTTCAACAGCATGTGAACCGTGAACTTGCAGATGTTCAAGCTGGATTTAGAAAAGGCAGAGGAACCAGAGATCCAATTGCCAACATCTGTTGGATCATCAAAAAAGCAAGAAATTCCAGAAAAACATCTATTTCTGCTTTATTGACCATGCCAAAGTCTTTGATTATGTGGATCACAACAAACTGTGAAAAATTCTGAAAGAGTTGGGAATACCAGACCACTTGACCTGCCTCTTTGGAAACTTGTATGCAGGTCAGGAAGCAACAGTTAGAACTGGACATGGAACAACAGACTGGTTCCAGATTGGGAAAGGAGTACCTCAAGGCTGTATATTGTCACCCTGCTTATTTAACTTATATGCAGAGTACATCATGAGAAATTCTAGACTGGATGAAGCACAAGCTGGAATCAAGATTGCCAGGAGAAATATCAATAATCTCAGATATGCAGATGGCACCACACTTATGACAGAAAGTGAAGAAGAACTAAAGAGCCTCTTGATGAAAGTGAAAGAGGAGAGTGAAAAAGTTGACTTAAAACTCAACGTTCAAAAAACTAAGATCATGGCATCTGGTTCCATCACCTCATGGCAAATAGATGGGGAAACAATGGAAACAGTGAGAGACTTTATTTTTTTTGGGTTCCAAAGTTACTGTAGATGGTGACTGCAGCCATGAAATTAAAAGACACTTGCTCCTTGGAAGAAAAGCTATGACCAACCTAGACACCATATTAAAAATCAGACACATTACTTTGGCAACAAAGGTCCATCTAGTCAAAGCTATGGTTTTTCCAGTAGTCATGTATGGATGTGAGAGTTGGACTATAAAGAAAGTTGAGCACGAAAGAATTGATGCTTTTGAACTGTGGTGTTGGAGAAGACTCTTGAGAGTCCCTTGGACTGCAAGGAGATCCAACCAGTCCATCCTAAAGGAAATCAGTCCTGAATATACATTGGAAGGACTGATGCTGAAGCTGAAACTCCAATGCTTTGGCCACCTGATGCAAAGAACTGACTCATTTGAAAAGACCCTGATGCTGGGAAAGATTGAAAGTGGGAGTAGAAGGGGACAACAGAGGATAAGATGGTTGGATGGCATCACCGACTTGGTGGACATGTTTGGGTACACTCTGGGAGTTGGTGATGGACAGGGAAGCCTGGTGTGCTGCAGTCCATGGGGTCGCAAAGAGTCGGACACGACTGAGTGACTGAACTGAACAGAACTGATTGTATGTACCCTTGATAAGATTGTGATACAGTGACCCTTTACCTCTGTGACTTTTCTCTCCCGAACGCATAACCCCCAACTAGACAGAAAAACATTGGACAAATTCCAATAGAGGGCATCTTACAACACACCTAAGCAGCATGCCTTAAAACTGTTAAGGTCTTTAAAACAAGGAAAATAGATAACTAATAAAACCTACTGTGTAGCATAAGGAACCCTACTCAATACTCTATAATGACCTAAATGGGTAAAGAATCTCAAAAAGAGTGATCTATGTATATGTAAAACTGATTCACTTTGCTGTACCTCAGAAACTAACACAACATTGAAAATCAATGATACTCCAATAAGATATTTAAAAAAGAAACAAAAATAAGGAAAGTCAGAGAAACTGTCACAGCCGAGAAGAGTCTAAGGAGATATGATGACTAAATAGATGTGGTATCCCTGTGGGATTCTCTAACAGAAAGAGGACATTAGATAAAAGCTAAGGAAATATGAATAAACTATGGACTTTATTTGGGCTTCCCTGGTGACTCAGTGGTAAAGAATCTACCTGCCAGTGCAGGAGATGCAGGAGACATGGGTTTGCTCCCTAGGTCAGGAAGATCCACTGGAGGAAGAAATGGCAACCTACTCCAATATTCTTGGCTGGGAAACCCCATGGGCCAGTGAGCCTGGCAGGCTACAGTCCAGGTGACCACAGAGTCAGACATGACTTAGCAAATAAATAATGACAACAGCAAATGGACTTTATTGAATAATAATGTATCAATATTGGTTCATTAACTGTAACAAATGTACCATTCTATGTAAGACATTAATAATAGTGTATACTTCCTGAGGGGAGGGTATATGGTAACACTGTGTACTATTTGCTTTATTTTGCTACAAATCTAAAACCTTTCTAAAAAAAAAGTTGTTAAAAAACACTTAGGATAAAAAAGGGAAAAAGACATAAGGGCCTGCTCTGGTGGCATAGGGCTATAGAGTTAAGTACATGCACACATGCACATACACAGATCAACACTTTATAACAATCTGTAAAAACAAAGGCTAAGATATTGCATAGTAATTATGAGATGTCACCTACCTCTTACCTGACAGAGCTTCCTATTAAGTCATTGGCTACTGGAGCTTGGTTATTGATTCTCATGCCTATGGTCTCTTGGAGAGAGAGGGAGAAGGAGAGGAAAGGAGATCCTGGGTACTGTGCCTACTTGAAGTGCTTTCCTATGTCCTTGAAGTCTTCCTATTGTTTAAGGTTCTACTTATTATCATTGAGATAGTATTATCATTGAGATAGTATGAAGAAAGAGTGATGGAGAGAGTAAGTACTCATAGGCTAAAGGCTCAGGACCTCCTAACCCTTAGTCTTCAAATTCACAATCACTGTGGATGAAAGATAGATACTCTGTTGAAGGAGGGTGTTATTCCACATGAAGTTTAATATGCTCTCTTGACATACTCTATTCAGTTTATCTAGCAATGGTTCCAAACTCTAAGAATCTTGAGTTACTGAAAACTACAGAAGTTTGAAAAAAACGGTGAAAAAGAAAAGGAGACATTTTGGGACTTCAGGTTCAGAGTCAGCTGTGCCTCAATTGAGAAGAGAAACTGAAGGGCTATTGTAGAACACACTAGAAAACAAGTAAATAGTTTATATCAACACATATTTTCCAAGCCAAAATCAAGGCACGAGGCTGGTGAGCATCAGGGAATTTAAGGAACAAAGGGATGAACATTTTCACCTGAGGCTGCCTTGGGAAATCTGGGACAGATTCAACGAATGAAGGAAGTAGGAAAAAGTAGACAAGTGAATTAAGT
The DNA here is from genome assembly GCF_910594005.1 of Cervus elaphus. Taxonomy (NCBI): domain Eukaryota; kingdom Metazoa; phylum Chordata; class Mammalia; order Artiodactyla; family Cervidae; genus Cervus; species Cervus elaphus. The sequence continues at coordinate 38,217,294 of NC_057831.1, forward strand.
AAAGGGGAAATAAGCTGTCAATCTTACAAGTCCTGCTTATCTTTTGTGATTGATATACGTAATTTCCAAACCAATATGCTTTGTTCTTTTCAAGCTAACTGAACCCCTATTTTGTTATGTGGAAAAATGCCTAGCTACAAGAAGTATTTCCCAGCCTCCCTTTCAGCTGTGTGTTACCACTTGATACAGTTCTGGACAATCAGATATAAGCAGAAGTTCCTGGGAGAGGCTTCTAAAAAGAATTAGCTGTTCTTTGTCCTTCTCTTTTCAACTTAAACAGGAACTCAACATTTGATACGCAGGAACAGTCTTTGCACAAGGAGGCAACACAAGAAGGGAAGACACCTGCAAAGGAATAATAAACAGTGAAAAATTAGAAAGTATTTAGATCCTTGAGGACATCAGAGTGTTATCATACCATTCTTGGAAGGCCAAACTCTGGACTCATTTTATATGACAAAAATGACGCCCCTGAATTATTTAGGTTGCTAACTTACGGTTTTGTTTCCAGTTGATCCTGACTTTAACACACACCTCTTAAGAAGAGCATCTTTTGAATATTACCAAAATTTTCCTATGCAATGACTGAGAGCAGGAAATGTCAGAACTAATAGATCTCTGCTACAGCCCATTTAGAATAGAAACCTTTCTGAATTGACCTCAAATGAAGTTTGCTATCATTTTGGTTTATTTCTTAACTGAAAATGATTGCCCTGTGGCTAAGAGGCAGCCTGATGGACTTATGTGAAACAAACATTTAGTTGCCATCAGCTTGTGTAATCTCAGGCAACTGTCAGACTTTTTGTACCTCAGTTTCCTCATAAAATGAATGAGGTTAACAATACCTATCTCATAAGAGTGTTCTGAAAATTGAATGAAGTATGTTGTGTATAAAATTTAGCATGGTTCTTGGCTCATAAATACTTAGCAGTAAATGGTGGTTATCATGTCAAATACATTTTTATTAAAGTTTTGCAAATTATAAAGAGTTATACAAATACAGTATTCTGATTATAACTGGGTCTGTTATTAAGCTATTATTGCCTTTCAGCTCCAAACCATTGTTTCTAGATTCAGAGCAGCCGTCCTGGGGCTGGGACTCTGCAAACCACATCCAGCTTTGCCCTGAGTTTCCCGTTCCTCTTCCATCAGGGAGCATTAGAAGGAGATAGCAAGGCTGGAGGAGAAAGCCATGCTCCTTCCTGACTGCTTCCAGACCTCTTCCTATACTTGTGAGCAGTTCTCTACCAGTCCTTTTCTATCCAATGTGGCAGTTCCTTCCCTAAGTCAGAATTGAATCCAGTTTGCAGTAACTCTGACGCCTTCAGATATTGTGGATTTCAGAGTCACCAGCACTAGTCACACCTTCATTATGTCTATGTATTTATGTATGATGGCACCCCACTCCAGTACTCTTGCCTGGAAAATCCCATGGATGGAAGAGCCTGATAGGCTACAGTCCGTGGGGTTGCAAAGAGTCGGACGTGACTGAGCGACTTCACCTTCACCTTCATTTATGTATGAAGGCATTTATTAATTTTTCATATTTCTCCATCAGACTTTTTTGAAAGAGTGGATTTTGTCCAGAAAAACATGGGGAATGGGGAAAAAATACAAATGGAAGCTGTTTTTGCTATTTGTTTTATAATGTAAGAAATGTCAGAGTGTCCTGTTCAAAACAGCATAATAAAAGTTCAAAGATTGAGGTGTTCCCTTAGGCGAGGCAGAAGATTTCAGCCTCTGCTATTTGGAATTTAGGCTGAAGTCCTTGTTTTTGGATGGACCACTGGGTGCGTGGCACAGTCCATGTTTCCAAACCAGATCTGAAAAGAATAGCCACCTGGCTCAGGTAGAAGTAGATCAAGTATTTAGTTACAGACATCACATAAGTACCAAGTTCTTTCCACGATGTTGTCCCAAGTGGGCTTGTACTTGTCAAATACCCTTCTCAGTGTTATATTTCTCCAAGGACTGAATAGCCCACTCCACCAAGCCCTGTTGCATCTCCTCCAATATATTAGCATTTTTGATTGAGGCCGTTCAGGTACACAAGGTTACTTTGGGTGCAGAGGCTGCCCCACCCTGCAGAGTCCCTCCTCCAGGCTTCTAAATTTCAATAATTTCAACCACTTCATTCCTCAGCCATAGGGGTGTTAGTGGTTTCCTGCAGTTGCTACCTCTTTGCGGGAGCCAGCCCATATTGGCTTGCAGAGTCTGTTGTTAAATTTTCAGAAATCTTGCAAGTGAGATGTTAAACTGTTGATAGCTGGAAATCTGCCACCATGGGAGTATTTACACCGTGGAAATTGGCAAATGCTACAAATGAGATTTCCCCAACCAGAGATCTAAGTGTAAACACTTAGCAGCCCACTACTAACTAGAGTTCTCCTTTTACTCCTTCAGTTACCTAGTCAATTACTTTGTATATGGTTGGTGGTTCAGATGGTAAAGAATGTGCCTGTAATTCAGGAAACCTGGGTTCGATTGCTGGGTTGGGAAAACCTCCTGAGAAGGGAATGGCTATCCACTCCAGTATTCTTGCCTGGAGAATTCTATGGGTAGAGGAGGTTATATATAGTCCATGCGGTTATATATAGAGCAGGTTATATATAGTCCATGCGGTTGCAAAGAGTCAGACATGACTGAGTGACTAACTTTCACAACTTTTCAAGAATACTTTACATTGACTTCTCTCTGTTCAAATAACTAGTGTGGTTTCTGTATTCTAGAAGGACCCTGAATGATATGTTACCTTGTAGAGTTGTGCCTCTATCAATCCTAGTCGTCCTTCAGGAAAACTGGTAACTGTGTGTAGCTTTGTTTTGACAAATATCTTCTGTAAAAGGTGCCTAACACCTAGAATTTTGTAAATAATCAATAACATGAGTTGTGTTACTAACATTCTTAACATCAATAATATGAGTTAATGTTGGTTCAGAGACTCCAGTAGTTATGTGGAAGGCTATCTTGCATATTTTAGGATACAGTTTATAAAGTTTTTTTCTGTATAGAAGGGAAAGAGATATAGCTAATAACCACACTTTTTTTTTTTTTTTTTTGCTGATCAAAGAGGATAGCATGTTTTTTGAAAACAAAACAAAATAAAACAAATAAAATCCTGTTCTTAATATGTTAGGCTAAAAGAAATGACATTTCCTATTCTGGCACTTGTGTAGATTGGGTCAAGTTTCTAAAAACAAGCTATATTCAATATCTCTGATTGCTTAAGATGAATCCTCTGGCTCTTGATGACTATATACTTACTATTACAGTTTTCAAGTTCCATTTTAACTGCATAATTTTGCTTATTAGATTTGGAGAAACCTTCCATTGGTGCTCCAAAGCTTTGATCTTTCTCAACATGTGTATGAGACTCCACAAAGTTATATTCTGAAAAAAGATGCCAACATTCCAACATAATCATCAAAATAACTTGTAAGAAAAAGCAAACTTTTCACACAAATCCTATATTTAAAGATGCCTTCCTTCCAATAACATTCGTTAAGCGACCATCTGTTTGCCTTTGATTATCATCTGGACCACTAATAAGCGAGTTTAATCTGAGCAATGTTATTTGCATGCTATTTCTAAATTTAGTGCCTTTCAAAGAAGTCAGCAAGGCTCGCCTCCAGGAAATATTGCCTTTGAAGTAACATCTGGTTTTCAGGGAATTTCTGTGTAGTGCCCAATCAGAGGGCGGACTAAAGGGCAGAGAAACCAAGTGACTTGCCCAGAGTCGTATAATTAGTTAATGACTTAACCTGGATTACGTGTAGTTTCTATCTGTTGCTTAAAGTCCTAGCCTGCTTATTTCCATTCTGTAAGTTGTATAGAGACTATAACACAGACATAGTCATTCCCCTCCCTTCATGAATAGATGTGTGTGAATCTTTCTGACTAATTTCAGATTTATTTATTTGCATCTTTTTTTTGATGTTTCCTCTCTGTAACTTGAGAAGAAAGGAAAATTTCCTGTTATCCTCCGCTTTGTTAAAAAAATGATTCGAAGTAACTGAATTGTTATTGACTGCAATATCTTCTTTAGAAGTGAACTGATCTTTTTCCTTGCAAGGAAAATGGAGGGTTAAATTGTAGGGACAACTCACTTGATTTGAGGGCAACTGGAAGGCATCATCACTGGCATCATCAATGTTCAACCTTGCCCCCTTGTCTTGGTTTCTCTGTTTTTCCCTCCTTTCTCCTTCCCTGGACTGGAGATCACAAAGCTGTCAACACCTCAAATGCAAGACTATAATGAAAGTTCAAGGTTATGATGCTTTATTATAAAAGCAATTCTTTTTGTTACTTTACTGAGTTGATACATTTTATAATCATTATATGATTTTAATAGCCTTGTACCAATTATAAAAATATATTCAATCTAATTAGTTCTTTTAGCTTTAAAGGTATTTTCACACTTATGATTTATTTTGAATCTTCTTAGGTTTCTGTTATAAAACAATTTGAGTTTTATGTATGCTTAGAATTGTTTTTTCATCACCTTAAGATCATTCTAATTTTTGTACAGGGAAGCATAACTTAATATCTTATAAATTAAAATTTTAATCTGACAAATTGGGGTTTAAGTCTCAGCTCTACCAGCTACATGACCTTGGGCAAATCACTAGATCTTTCTAAACTTCAATGTCATTTAAAATGCCTATCTCATAACACTGAAAGAATGAAATGAGATTATATGTAAAGCTATTGCCACAGTGCTCTGATACACATTAAAAGGTCAGGAAATAGTCCTCAATTTTCTTTCTTTTTTTTTCCTTACAAAGTACATTAGTGTCCTGTGCTTGTTCTTGCCTGACTATTAAGAGATTTTATGAAAATCACAATCATATGTGATTGGGAGTGAGTGGGATCTTGGAAACTTGAGAAACTGTGATTAGAAGATTAAATGAAATGGTGTACTAGAGACTTCTGTGTTTGGCTGGAGATCCATTTCTTTTGCTTTGGGTGATGCTGCTCATTCCCTTTAAGGGAGTTCCTTTTGCCCTCTTCTGAGTAGTCTTCAGAGTATAGTCAGGTAAACACAGGCCTTCCCTTAGTCAAGAGCTGAGCATGAGATTCAAACCATTGCAATTCTGCCACCTTTTTTTTTTTTTTAGGACTTTGAATCCTGGTGAAATAACACAAATGCAGGAAAATTGTTAAATCACTTGGGGCCCTGAAGTAACTATAAGAGGTCAGAGTATGCTGAGTGGCTAGCAGCAAAGACTCAGAAGCCAGAGAGCCTGAGTTCAGACCCCTTACTAGCTAAATGACAGTAACTAGGACAAGTTACTTAACCTCTTTAGGCCAGGTTTCCTTATCTCTACAATGGAGTCATTAATAGTACCTAACTCATAGGGTTGTTATGAGAATTAAGTAAGAATATCTGAAGGGTTTAGGATGTGCCTGATACATCTTAAATACAGTATATATTATAATTGCAGTTGCTAACACTGGGAGTATTATTATTCTGTTCTAGCCCTGAGACACCCAGACCTACCTTACTTCCTGTTCTCCCCTGGTCCTGGTTCTCCAGCCTTCCTTTTGATTCTGAGAGAGCTTCCCAAAATTCTCTTTGTGAACTTCTTTACTGCCTAAGGTAGCCAGAGTTGGTCTCTTCCTTGCAACCACATGATCTTAACCAATAAGAATGGTCTTGAGAAACGATGACATCCCATCCCCTATTTTTATTGATTTTTTAATATAGATTAGAAAACTAAGCAAAATCCCTTGGGTGAGCTCACTCAGCATGTAAATGGCAGTATTTGGATTAGTGTCTGATTATCCTGATGATTGGTGCTATTCAATTCCTCAGTTGTGTTTGACTCTTTGCAACCCTGTGGACTGTAGCCCACCAGACTCCTCTGCCCATGGCAAGACTAGTGGAGTGGGTTGCCATATCCTTCTCCAGGGGATCTTCCTTACTCAGGGATTGAACCCATGTCTGCTGCTTCGCAGGCAGATTCTTTACTGCTGAGCCACTTGGGAAGACCATCCTGATGACTACTCATGGACTTTCTCTACTGGACCAAGATTATGTTTAATGTGTCCTTACTCTTTCTTTCTTTATAACAATCCCTCCCCAGATTCTTATTTGTTACTGAAACTTGCCTAATTTGTTTTACACTTTATTTTTGCTTTCATTTCATTGCCTCTGTCATTTAATTAGTTTTTACTCTCCACTTGACACAGACCAAGGCATATGTAACTTGGATTTCACTGATATTTCAGGACTCAGTTAGGACTCAAAAGACACTTAGTCCTTATACTCCTCTCCACTAGTCTTATTCCTTTTTGTTTTGGAAAACCTTATTTGTTGACTTATTCATTGGTTGTTTCATTTATTCATATGTTCATTTACTCAGTAGACATTTATTGAGCATCTATGATTTGCTACAAACTGTTATAGATCCTGAGAGTATGGAAATGAACAAGGTGATTGTCAGTCACTGGGAGGAGTTTATATCCCCAGTGAATTTATGGGTATATAAATATAACAGTATATTACACAGTGATTAAAAACTATCAAGGGTAAGGGGATGGAGAGGGGAGGTTCTTATTTCATATAGGGTATTAAGGAAGGAATATTTGAACTCAGAAATTGAATGAAGTGAAGATGAGAGCCCTGTGAATATCTGTGGGAGGAACATTCACTGGGATGGACATATGTTTGGAATGTTTGAGGAGTAACAAAGAGGCCAATATGGCTACAGGAGAGCAAATAAAAAGAATGGTAAGATCTGAGAGGTTGCAGGGGCAGCTTATGTAGGGCTTCGAATTCATAGCAAGAACTCTCGAGTTTTTTCTAAGTGTGGAGGGAACAGTGATATCATAGAAGACCGTTTATAATATGCATGCGATCAGACTGTTAGCATCTCTTCCCAACCTTGTGTTTGGTGATGTCACACAGGTTATTAAACATTGACAAGTGTAAAACTGGATGAGAGCTTTATGACTGTTAAAAGAAGAGGGTGTGGCACAATCCCATTTATCTTTTAGAAGGATGACTTAGGCTGCTCTATGGAGAGCAGTGTGTTTGAGGCCAGGAGTGACAATAAGGAGACCAGTTAGGAATTTACTGCCACAGCCCTGGGTGTGCTGATGCTGGCTCAGAGCTTGGGAGAAGTGGTATGTTATGTAGGAAATTTCAGAATATAGGATATATTTAGGACAGTAGATGCTTAAGAATTAAATAAAGGGTGTGAGGGAAAGTGAGGATTCAAGAGTGACTCTGAATTTGTATTCCGAGCACCTGGCTTAATGGAGGTACTGATTACTGAAATGGGGAAGACTTGGGAAACAGCAGATTAGAGTAGGAAATTATATCCAAAAGTTGCAGTTGCAATCTCTGTTTCTAGAGTAGAGGAACCTGAGAGACAAAGAATAATAACTAATGGGAAGGATAAGCATTGTTAAAAGGCCATACAAAGAGATGGGTGAATCTAGAAGTTGTCAGTTGTCCAACTTATTTTTGGGAATAAAGAACTATAATTGAAATCCTTGAGGACAGGTATTAGCCTATTAGACAAAAAGTTGGTCACTTTGTTCTCAAGTATAAATAGGTTTCCACCTAATATTAGAAATATACCTCTTATATAAAGACCTTGAGCAAACATATATACAGAAAAACATTTAATTAAAGATTACCTTTATAAACCACAGTCAGGTTCTCTCAATGCCTAAAGGAATTACTAATTATAAAGTTTTTATTGAACAATTCACCCTTGACTCTTTTGGGGCACATTCTTACAGTGGTGAAAATTTCCTGGACTAATCATTAAGAAAATGGGTGCTGGAACTCAAATGCCTGGGTTCACATCTTAGCTTTGTTCATTTCCACCTGTGACTTTGGATGGACTGATGGAACAGTCTCTATCTGCAACTTTCAGATTTCTCGACAGAGGGGAAATTCCCATGGCCTACCATATGTTAATTCTTAAAACTTCTTTTCAAAGGTGACAAATGTGACTTTTGCCTACATTCCACTGGCCAAAGGCAGTTATATGGTCAAGCCTGACCTCAATAGGCTAGGAATATTTAATCTTCTTATAGGAATTTCATTTTCCTCCAGAGAGTAACAGCAAATACTTCAAAGAGTGAATGATACAGACTACTTGAGGGTAGTGTAGACACAGGGTAATATAACACATGGATGTCATCTTTAGTATCTAATGACTTATGATTTTAAAGCTCTGGTTACATGTTTATTATTACTGATGGCATCAAGATTCTTTTCACAAATAAAACATTCTCATTAACACCTAGTAGGAAAAGACCAGAGAATCATATTCCTGGCAGCTAATTAGAAGAGAATGACTTTCCAATCTTAGGACTTTAGATTGTGCTATGATAGTAGATGTCTTTGGGGAGGCCTATGTTTCTGTGGGTTTAGTGCCTGGATTTTAGAATGGCTAGTTACTTGCTTGAATGTTTTCCCTGGTGGACCCACAGGCATCGTGCAGCAGCTCTACCACTCATCCCATCCCTTAGGTCTCATCATTTTTCTGTGAAGCAAGATGGACCAGCTGTCATCCTCTAGACTCACAGTCATGTTTTGAAGATTAATGAGTTAAAGGTTGTAAAATGCCTTCAGCTACTGAAAGGTGATAAATAGAAGGCATAATTACTGGTATTTCCCCATCTTTAGACTTGAAAGGCCTTTCTTGTCACCACTGAGATTTGGACATAATTCAGCTACTGTGGTGAATTTCATTTATTTTACCTCCTTTCTGTTTGACATTTTCCTACTCTCATCTCATCACAGTGACTTTAAAGAAAGAATGTCAACCTTAACCTTTTATGTCTCCATCTGTTGAGATTTTTGAATTGTCTTATTGTTATTTTGTGTACTTTATTCCATCATTTACAAGACTGTGCTCTCAGACCTATGCTGTTAGGTAACACAGAGGCATGAAGGGCAAACTGTAGTCACATGTTTATTGTATATAGTGCCTGATAAGTTCATAGTGTGGCTCAATGATTAACCAACAATATTCACAAACACAGGCTTCCAGTGAGTGAGCTCTCAATCTGAGAGTCTCATTACTAATTCAAGATATAATTCAAAACAAATGTTTATTATTAATACAGTCAACACATTACCATATAGGTACTCTCCATCCCCGGCTTTGAGCAGATGTCATATAAAGAGAGAGAGTGAAAAGAAATATTCTGTGTTGAGGTTGTCATTACAGGGGTGTCATTTAAGTTTGCACTGTTGTGTCCACTGGGACTTTGCCTGTGGGATACAGAAATTAACTCTGATGCTTCTCTAACCAGGCAAATACGGCTTCTCTCAAGAACACGCATATATATGGCTTCTATTTTCATGTTTTTTTTTTTTTTGCTTATTGCTAATGTAAGGGAAGACTTCTCTGTGGGTTCATTTCTCACCTTTAAAACTTCTTTCTACAAAACTGACTTGCATTAGACTAACTCCAATCATGAGTTATTTGACTTACCTTTAGCACTAATGGAAGCAGGATGGTATGGTAGATAATACAATTAAAGAGCTAGTTTATGTAAAATGCTATTATAGTAAAGCCCAAGAGTTACAGGTAAAATATGAATCAGAAGTGTTCAAGTTTTGGTTTGTTCCTGGATCCAGTCAACAGACATTTATAAAGTGCTTTTCAGAAGTCAGACATTACTTTTGGTTTTGGGTGCATCCTGCTCCTTGATCAGAGTTCTCCCTTTGGCAAATCACTGGGGCTTTGAAACCTCAGTTTCCTATCTGTAAAATGGGAATAACACACTTTATCTTGTTAAGAGGACCTATTCTAGTCTTCTTTTGGTTGCAAGTTCCAGACTCCCCTTATGCCTTTAACCCAGCCAGCCATTTACTAACTCGGTACTACTAGGAAGAGGCCTCAAAATTAAATCCTTGAAATCTTTTGCTGCTTACTTACTTTGATCCTTGACTCAAACTTTTCTCCTGCATTTAATGTGGTCCTGATCTTTGTGTATCATCTATTATTGTTGGTTGTAAGTAACATACTTGGCCTAGGTTTAAGATTTGGCCTCTCGGGTTGACATTTGGTTTTTGCCCTCCATTACTTCTGATAACCCTGGTGTACTACGGAGGCTGATCAAATCTTGTCTGGTCCTGATATCCAATCTTGCAGTTGACCTGCTGATCTGTGGCCTTGGTTTGGCCTACTCTGGTTGACTTTAAGGAGAAACTTCATAGATATGGTCTCAGCCTCATTGAGAGGGGACCAGCAAGTGTTAGTGTGTTCATCAGGTTTCTGTTTGAATGGGGTTTAGGCAGAACCCAGGTCTCGTGGAAGAACTGGAGTCCTATTTAGAATTTGTGGCAGAACCAGTTATATGTTTACTCCTAAAGTGTGAAGAAAATGCCATGGTTTGGTGGGCTTATATAAGTTCAGGGCTTATCTTCGTATGCTGGATACAAAACTCACAGGACTAATCTACTTCTCTGTTTGTGCTGGCATCTTAGTGGGGATAGATCAAAAAGTAAGTGACTGTTAGACCACAGATTGGCATGTTCAAGTTCACTGCAGAAAGGGAGGAAAGGCAGGTATTAACATTTTATAAACCATACAAATGTGGGTCATCATGGCAAATGCAGGTACTCAACAGGTATTTGCGAAATAATATCCATTGCTTTTATTGCTTAGGTTTTTTGTTTTGTTTTGTTTTTTAATTGATCAATTGGTTAGTGGCTTTTATGTTTATTACAAAAAGTTCTCATGTCTACTATACATTCTTATCTTATTTCAAAGCCTCATTTTTTCTCTCCAGAGAATTCTGGCAAAGTTGTCTAGTGCTGGTGGGGTGGTAGTTAGTACCATGAAAAGGCTAGTTCATGTAAAGCCTTAGGAACAGGGAGGCTCAAGAAGTTCCATCTAAATTTTTTTGATTGAGGTATAAGTTACCTTTAAAATTTGAATCAGGAAGTTGAGGGTTCAAGCTTTGTCTAATTTCTATTGATCAACATTTCTACATCCAATCAATAAACATTTATAAAGTGCTTATTACTATCTACCATACCACCCAGTACTGCCTAGATTCCTTGATTCATAGCAGTTTATTCACTATATGGGGACTGGGTATAGGAGAGGGAGAAACCATGGATTCTTTTCATCAATCATGTTTATATGGTGTGTACAAATAATAGACTGGCCATGGGTTAGGACTTCCTGGGAGAAAGTAATTTAATATATGCTAATTTATACTTCAAAATCATTTTTTTGAGAGTTAGAGATTAAATGTATAGGTGTAACTAACTCTGTTTCCTAAGGCTGACTAACTGCTTTGGCTCCTTGGCTGGAAGATTTGTTTAAAAGCTGAACAATATTAATGACAATGTGTATCATTTATCATTACTCTAGCTTTGATTAAGCAAGTATTCTAAGATGCTCAATGTGTTATTCTATTTATGCTTCTATTAATAAAATCCTCTGTGATTAATCTTGGGCAAGTTAACTGCATTCTCTGAATCATAATTTCTTTACCTATGCTATATAAATGGTCTTAGTTAACTTTCAGGATTATTATGAGGACTAAATGAAACCATGCAGTCCTTGGACTGGTATTTACTGAGTGCCTCCTATGTGTGAGGCTCCCAAGCATACAATAATGAAGCAAATTTCACATTGTCCCTGCCCTCATGAAGATAACAGATCTAGAGAGGGAAACAGACATTAAACAACATAGACTTATTTAATTACAGTTGTGATCAGTCCTACCAAGGACCAGGGTACTATGAGAGAGTATTTTATTGAAACTGACCAAGAATCTAGAGTCAGAGAAGAAAGTTTCTCTTGGGAAGATGTGGAACACTTGAGAATGAGTAAGAGTGAGATGCGAAGAGACCCATGCAAGAACATTTCAGGTTGAGGAAGTAACCTACAGTGAGAGGAGAGTTTGGTACGTTGGTGGGATTTTAGTAGGCAAGAATGAAAGGAATGCCTGTGGGCCTGGGGGATTGTTAGGGATCTGATGGTGAAGGGCTATGTAGGCTATGGTGAAGAATTCTGAATTTATCATAAAGGTTATAGAAACTATTGAAACATTTAAAGTAGATTTGAATTATATTTACTTATATCCACAACTGATAACGTTGTGGATAAAAGTGTAGAAGGGGTCCAGAGTGGATGCAGAGAAACCATTAGGAGGTTACAGTAGTTGTCCAAGCAAGAAATGCTGTTGCTTTGGGCCTAGGGAAGTGTCCATGGAGATGGGGAGAAGGGATGCCCTGAGTATGGTAAGATAGGGAGAGAGAGGCTAAGGATAGTGCACAAGTTTTCTGGTACAGGTCACTGAGTGAAAGATGTTAGTGATGTCTTTATTGAGGGAAGAGACATTGGAGGAGGAAAAGTTTTGGGGTAGAAAGATAATGGACTTCTCAGATAGCTCAGTGTGTAAAGAATCTGCCTGCAATGCAGGAGACAGAGGAGAAGAGAGTTCAATCCCAGGGTCAGGAAGATCCCCTGGAGGAGGGCATGGCAACCCACTGCAGTGTTCTTGCCTAGAGAATCCCATGGACAGAGGAGCCTGGTGGGCTACAGCCCACTGGGTCTCAAAGAGTTGGACATGGCTGAAGTGACTGAGCATGCATGCATGCAGGCAGAGAATACCAAAGTTCATTTCATGTTAAGTTGAAGGTGGTACACAAATAATAAATAAAAATTTAGAGCCCAGAAGAGAGGTCTGAGTGGAGAGTAGATTTTTAAAAATTAAAGTATAGTTGATTTGCAATGTTGTGTTTGTTTCAAGTATAAGAATAGATTTTGGTGTAGGTGAGATGGTAATTAAAGTCATGGAATGGACAAGGTGACTTAAGGAAAGCATGTAGAGTAAGAAAAGAAGCCCAGGGCCTAGGCCTAGGCCTAGGACTAGGTTGTAAGGAATATATTTAAAGGTTGTGTAGAGTAGGAGGGACAGGCCAAGAAGGATGGGCTAGAATGGCAAAAAACACAACAGGGAAATCAAGAGTGTGCTGTCACTGGACCAAAGCAAAGGCAATTGTTAAGGGAAAAAAGCATAAATGGGCCATCGGTATTTTTGGAGTGCTTAAAAATGTTTTAAAACTGGACTGTTGCAGTGATTGCATGATTCTGTAAATTTACTAAAAAGAGTTTTGCACTTAAAATGGATGAATTTTATGATAAATAAATTATACTTCAATATGCTGTGAAGAAAAAAGCACAAAGAAGGCCTGGTAACCATGATGATAGTCGAAGAAGGATTCAGACAGATGAAGACTAAGAAGTATCTTTTTTGTTTTTAGCGAAAGGAAACCTTCATTAGAAAGATAGAAGAAAGATGGAAGGATGTTTGGAAGAAGTTGAGAACTGAACGGATGGTGAGCAGTGGAGTTTGTGAGTGCTGACAACCTTGTAGATACTAAAGTCTTTTGAAAACTGTAATCACATTATGTCATATTGAGATTTTTTTTTTTCTAAAATGTAGCAAGCTCTTTGCCTGTAACAGTGATTTCTAAAGTGGAGTGCAAGAGGAAATATTAGAACTTGCAGATATTAATTTCATCTAATAATAAGAGAAATGAGCTTTACCAAGTTTTAACATGCTGATTGACAGAAGTGTCTCTGTTGGTCTACATGGACTTTTTCACGAACAAGATGTGTGGTGTTGGGAGAAAATGTGAGGGCTTCACACACCAGATACAGGGCAGTGGTACTGCCCTTGGTACCACTTTGTTTATTTCTGGTGAAATAGGCTATATTCCAGTTCATGTTGGGGTAAGAAGTGTTACACTGTCAGGCTGAAATAAAGCAAACTTCCAAAAAATGGACAAGTTTCTTAAAAACATTCCTATAAGGAAACCGCCTTATCAAGGAGAATTTTAATAATTTATAAAGAAGAAGAGAACCTTCCCTTCCTTTCTACTGCAAGTTGTCACTTTGAAATAACAAAACAATGATTTAACCCCACCAGGACTGGGCCAAAAGGCTTGAAACATTTACAGTGAATTGAAATAAGAATCTCATCCATTGTTGTTACTAAACTTTGTCCTGTTTGTTCTCTATTGTGTGTATCATGCCTTTGCAAGCTTGTCTTTTTCAGCTGTAAAAACAGCTATAAATCCATTAAAGCCAAATATTGAAATCAACTGAATTTAGAGGCAACTTTTAAATTGCTGTGTCACAGAGTGTGAAGCCAACGTTTTTAGAAAAACCAGGCATAATCAATGCAGAGCTTGCATCAAAATTATTATTTATTTCTTTGTTGTAACTAAAAACATGCTTAGCATTTATTCATGCTGCTCCTGCTATACTATAGTTTTCCATCTTGGTCAGTCCAGGCAGAGATTGTGAAGAAGGTAAAATCTCTTTTTAATATTATCCTCCCCAGTTCCCATCAGAGCTCTTTTCCACTAATCTTACTCCCTTATTTATGCACCTCCTAACCCATCCCTGAGGTTCTGTTTATTTCACTGCATAGCTATAGTTGCTATAGGTAACACTAATGATTGTCAGGCACCCCTAAACAAGCATTGTCTTACCTTACCTTGGAGAGTTTAAATTGACGCTATGTATGAAAATCTTAAAAACTGAGCTATTTTAATAGGCATACAATGGTATATTACTCAGCCTTAAAAAGGAAAAGGAAAATTTGATACATTCTACAACATGGATAAACCTTTAAAAATGCTAAGTGAAATGAGCCAAACATAAAAGGACAAATATTACATGATTTCACTTATATGAAATATGAGAATTAGATTCATAGAGAAAGTGGAGTGATCAGGCACTGGTGGAGGGAGATGGGATATGGGCAGTTACTGTTTCATAGGTTTGGGATGATGAAAAGTTCTGGAAATGGATAGTGGTGATAGTTGCACAACATTGTGAATATACTTAATTCCATGGCGTGTGTTAGTGATTCAGCTGTGTTCAGCTCTTTGCGACCCCATCGACTGTAACCTCCCAGGCTCCTCTGTCCATGGAATTCTCCAGGAAAGAACACTACAGTGGGTAGCCATTCCCTCCAGGGGATCTTCCCAACCCAGGGGTGGACCCAAGTCTCCTGCATTGCAAGTGGATTCTTTACCGTCTGAACCACCAAGGAAGTCATGGAATGTATGCTTTGAAATGGTTAGCATGGCAAATTTTATGTCTTTTTTTTTTAGCTATGGCTCATGACATGTAGGATCTTAGGGATCAAATGTGCACCCTTTGCACTGGGGACATGGAGTCTTAACCCAGGACCACCAAAGAAGTCCCTTTTTAATGTCTATTTTACCAAATTAAAAAAGGTGGCTTGAACTAAGAAGCAGAGGAAGAGGTGGTAGGAAGCGTTGGATTTTGAATTTAGCCAATAGGATTCTTTGATGTTTTGCATTTTGATGTGTGAGAGCAAGAAAAGAATCAGGGATAATACTGGGATAATATAGGGATAATAAGTTTGTGAGCCTGAGCAGCTGGAAGCATAGAGTTGCCTTTCCCTGAGACTGGGGAGACTATGCGCAGAGAAGGTAAGGGAATCAAGAAGATTTCAGATGTGCTAATTCTGAGATGTTTGAAAGACATCCAAGTGAAGATGGTGAGCTATACCTGTGCTAATCATTGGTCAACCCAGCTAGGCTTTCCCTTCAGAAATCCATTAGGACCTTGTCACATTGAGTACAGCATAGGGTCTGTTATTTAAAAAATATCAATTATCTAACAATGGAATACTAGGACTTCCCTGGTAGCTTAGTGATAAAGAATCCACCTGCCAATCCACCAGATTCAGGTTTTCCCTGGGTCAGAAGATCCCCTGGAGAAGGAAATGGCAACCCATTTCAGTATTCTTGCCTGGGAAATCCCACGGACAGAGGAACCTGGTGGGCTACAGTGCAATAATGCTCAGTCATAAAAAAGAATGAAAACATGCTATTTGTGTTAACATGGACAGACTTGGAGGGCATTACACTGAGTGAAATAAGTCAGACAGAAAAAGATAAATATTGTATAGTGTCACTTATGTATGGAATTTAATAAATGCAACAAATTAGTGAGCATAACAAAAAAGAGTTCACAAGACATAACAAGGCAGACTCATAGATATAGAGAATAATCTAGTGATTATGGGTGGGCTGGGGGGAGAGGCAACCTAGGGGTAGGGGAGTGTGAGGCACAAACCACTGGGTGTAAGACAGGCTCCGGGATGCATCGTGCAACATGGGATACATAGCCAACATTTTGTAATAACTGCAAATGGAGTGTTACCTTTAAAATTTTTATAAAAATTTGAAAAATAGATTATCTAAATTATCTGTAAGATTTTATTTGAATATATCATATGAAGCAAATAAACAAACAGATCGATGGATAGATAAATAAATACCTGAATAAAATAAAGCAAGCCAGCTTTCCAGGACAATTGAAAAAGAGATGTGGTGTTCTGGTGATTATCCTTAATGCAGAATTTGTGGCTGTGTAATCTGGGGCTAATTGCGCTGTTGAAATCAGTACATTTTGTTCATTATCTTTTATCACGAGGTGGCCTTAATTCACTTGGTGCTTCAGATAAAGTTTAATGGAAGAATCTCAGAGTCACCTTGATCTTCCTTACCTGCCAAATTAGGGTAATATATAGCTCAAATCTAACCTGAGCTCAAAGTTGTTAAGTACTTTAATTTTCATCTGTGTTTTGTGTTGGAAAATAATTTTAATATTAAAGGACAGCTGTAGACTGCTAATGACTTGAATACAGTTTGACTGTTTTCATGAAGTGCTCTGTGGGATGTCAGAATATTTAATTCAGGATGTTAAAAACATCCCAAAATGTCACAATAATTATATCACAGCAGGCAATTAAAACACTGGAAAATGCCAACTGACTAAGAGTGTTCCTTGTTATTTAGGAAACTATTAAGAACCTGACATATAAAGTAAAAAATGCTGGTTATAACTTTTTATTTCAATAGACAATTTCATCATCGTATATGAAATTGACACTTGATATAGTCAGGGTCAGGTTAAAAATGCAACCCAAGGTAGAGCTAAGGAAGAGATCGCTGCTTGATCTTTAACTTTATATTATCTATATTCACACATTATAAAAAAAACATTGCTTGGTTTTACATATCATACCATATGTGCTGCAATACCCTCCGTACAATGGTTGTGTTAATTAAATCATATGTTGGCAGCCTTAATTGATCTGATTTTGCTTCCTAAATTATGGGCAATAGAATTATTTCCTTGTTTTTCAAATTGTACTTTTGTAAATCCTAATGGATTAACAATGTAATGCTGAAGACTAGGGGCAGTGTTTGCTTAATCCCCCAGGATTAGAGTGTCATTCTCAGTGGGGTGTTAAGCACCGACTACTATGAGCTAGAAGGGAATATGCTCAGACAGGGTGAGGCACAGAAAACAAAGTGCATTCAAGTCCTTAAGTCAACAGTTTGTCCATGCAACCTTAACATTAACAGTGTCGTGAACAAAGAACCCACAGTTAACCCAAAGCTGCATTTTGGGGATGTTCAAATTTAAAATGGGTCACCTGAAGGGTTATATGTTATCTTTAATCAACACACTTATGAAGGACTTGTTAAGATATGCAGTTGGCAAGGTGGCATTCATAGAGAGGAGGCCTTATTGCAACCAGCATTTATTTTTGATTTGGGGAAATATTATGGAAAACAAATGCCCTACCTTCAAGACATGTATATAACTGAATGAGGTAATGTCATAAAGCACCTAATATGATGTCCAGCAGAGAACAGTTGTTTAAAACATTTTAGTTCCTCCTTCCTTTGTGAAAACAGACATTAACACAAAGAAATATGGTGTAGAGGTGACATTTGGGCAGAGCATAAAATAGACTGGATAGAAGAGGAAGACAAAACCTTGGAATAATGTCCAAGCTCAGAGGCAGATTTCAGTGTTTATACAAGTTTGGGGCCCTCTTTAGGGAAAACAACACAAGATTATCCATACAAAAATTAGGAACAAAGAGAATGTTTGAGAATGAGCAAAGCATGCATTAAAAAAATCTGACAAATGCCACAAATATTCTAAAATTGAGTAAAATGATATTTTATTTTAATTAATTATCTGACTACCATCCCACCGGAATACTTTCTTAATTTTTTAGATGCATGTGTTTTGATCATGTTTTCATATGATAGTGGTTTTGTAAAATCTTCTATACAGAGAGTAGGCTGATAATTCAATCTTTTCTTTAAAATGGTAATCAAAATTTGATGTTTTCAAATTGATTTTTGATTATTTATTTTTTTAGAATAGTTTTCTTTTTAGAAAAGCTTTACAACTCATTATTGATATGCCTTGTAATTTGTTTAAGTTTATTGTCAAATTTTGGGAATCATCTATCAAATTTATTCTAAATATGAGTTGTAACATTTTAGGATGTTTCAGATTTTCTTGTTCAGTGACTAATCTTCAGGACCAGTAAAGCTCATGATACACACTAAGCAACTGGTTGTTGATGCCCCCTCTGCAGTGGCGTATTAAGAGTTAAGTGTCATCTTTGTTGACTCAAGAATTTTATTTCAAATTAGCAAGAATTTTAAATCCTTTCCCAATGTTTTCATATGACTCACTTCTCTGCATTAATTGGATTATCAAAATATCCAGGTGTCTACTTATTACTTCTATTCCAAAGTAATTATTATTTCCTAGTCTTAATTAATCACTTGGTATGATCTGAGAACTTATTGTAAAAATTTGCTTTTCAATTTTAGAGTAATTCTTATTGATTTCATTTCTAATCTCTCTTGCATCTATTTCATATTTCATTGTTTTAATCTATAGTTTATCAGCTATTTTTAAAAAAAT
Source organism: Cervus elaphus (assembly GCF_910594005.1). Classification (NCBI taxonomy): domain Eukaryota; kingdom Metazoa; phylum Chordata; class Mammalia; order Artiodactyla; family Cervidae; genus Cervus; species Cervus elaphus. The sequence continues at coordinate 38,236,073 of NC_057831.1, forward strand.
TGAAAGTAATAGAAGAAGATACCTGTCATAGACACTCGTGTTAGAAGTCTTTAATTCCCAACTTGTTTTATGGATATGTCTTCCAAACGGCAATAAAAGCTGTGCATTTGAGTTTTATCAAATATGCCATTCTCATTAAAAAAAAAAAAAAAGGAAAAAAGCCTTTTTTAACACTGAAATGACTTTCGGTAATTTCCCCATATCTGGAAATGATTGTGAACAGTAAACCCAAACTAATGTCTAGTCAACCCTACTTTCCATAACTGGATTCCCTCAAGTGCCATAGCCACTTCAATGCCAACTGACACCACAGGATGTTTAATGAAATAGACAGCTGTCTCTGCCAATTTCAGTGAAAAGTACCTTTCTTTTGCAAAATTTTCAAAAACTGTGACTATGTAAACCCTTTGCCAAGGCCTTTCATGGGAGTGGAGCACTTCATTAGCTTAAGGTAATCCTGCCTTTGTCTAAATGTCTTAATATAGCTATTTATGATTTAGCTTCTGCAAACATGTCCAATTCATTCTCTCACCACTTTCCCCGTTGCTTTCTCTGCCTGAGCCTTATTCAGTTTCTTTCAGTATCTTAACTCTCACTGTGTGTGTGTGTTAGTCACTCAGTCGTGTCCGAGTCTTTTCAAACCCATGGACTGTAACCTACCAGGCTCTTCAGTCCATGGGATTTCCAAGGCAAGAATACTGGAGTGGGTTGCCATTTCCTTTTCCACTGGACCAAGATTCTAGTGTTTAAGTCCCAGGCCATCATCTGCATGCCTATGGGCATGCTTTGCAACATTTCTGTGCCTCAGTTTCCTTACCTGTGATATAAGGATAGCAGTAGGACCTACCTTAGATGACTTCTGAAGTTAGTTTTATTCATTTATTTACTTATTTTTGGCTGTGCCGAGTCTTTGGTGTTGAGTGCAGGTTTTCTCTAGTTGTGGCAAATGGGGGCTGCTCTGTAGTTGCCCAGCATGGGCTTCTCATTGTGGTGGCATTTCTTGTTGCAGAGCACAGGCTCTGGGGTAGGTGGGCTCAGTAGTTGCGACTCCAGGGCTCTAGAGGACAAGCTCAATAGTTGTGGCACATGGATTTAGTTGATCCATGGAATGTGGGATCTTCCTGGATTAGGTGTCAAACCGAGTCTCCTGCATTGGCAGGTGGATTCTTTACCACTGAACCACCAGGGAAGACCCAATTTCTGAAAATTTAATAGTTCAAAACATGTGAAATGTTTAGAACAGTGTCTGATACATAATAAGCCCCTAATAAATGTTAGTTGCTATTGAAATTTGTAGCTTAATCCCAGTCAAAAAGTTTACTTATTTTAGACTAATCACCCTTCAGCTTTCTCAACAACATGATGTTTACAAGACATGAGGTTCATTTTGAGCTAGTCAGCCTTAGAGATCATGTATGTAAAATTCTCATTTTACAGAGGAGGACTTTAGTGCCCAAACGTCAGCTAGGCAGTGTCAGGATTAGAACCCAGAAGCTGCTGGATCAAGCTGATGACAGTGGTGAGTTTAGAACCAGAAGCTTGGTGATGCGTGGCTTAAAGATATATGGAGGTAAAGGTAGTTGAGCTGCTTTCTGAAGGTGGTGGTTGTGTTTTGCTGCTGCTGGAGCCGTGCCCACTTGAAGAGTTCCATACTACTCATTACAGTTACTGTTCTGGGTGTTAAGGCTCTGGAAGAGCCACAAAACAGGTCACAGTAGACTTCTGACTTGTAATCCAGTCCATACAGGCTTTATTTGAATAACAGAGAGGCTTGTGCAATGGATGGAAAGCCTGCAAGATGATTCTGGATTTGGGCTGTCAGGTTCCAGGTCCAAAACCTGCATTAATATATCTTCCTTAAGTGTTGCTTCACTTTATTTCTACATTCTGAGACCATCCTAAAAGGACGAGGCAGTTCCTCTGTGGAATTTTGAACAGAGGCATGAGGAATTCTAGGGGACTGAGTATCTCAGATTTTAGAGCTGTTTGCTTAGATGGACATTATACATACAGAGTTAGAAAATAGCAATTTTTTCCCCGTGAATCTCTGAGTTAGGTGACTAGCTTTAAAATGCATTCTAATCTTCTGTGACTATTTCACATGTCCTGTAAGATGTTGCTCAGCCAAAATTATTTGTAAATCATTCTGCTAGGAAGACTGTTTATCACTTCACTCAAAGTAGGTAACAAATAAGTAACTACAAACATAGATTTGGCACAATGTATTCTGCTATTTTTCTTTACCGATAACTTTAAAGGGCCACCTTTAACTCAGGTCTCTGAAAGACAAAAGATTGGTGGAGAAACGGACAGTAAGGAATAATCTATGCTTATTGTACTAAGTTCATAAATATATACAGAACACTGCAAATAGAACAAAGATAAGATAGATATAGATAGATAGGTAGATAGATCGGTTAGAGCATATGGATCTGGGTCTGGTTTTAACTTATTTCAGAGTATTTGCAGCAGGTAATGCTTTGTTAGAAGGGATAACACAGTATCTTTTACTTCATTCCAACTCTGCTCATTGAAGTCAAGTATATTTTAAAAAATGACAAATGCTTACTACCTGATGGAAGCTGTGCTATGCTAAATATTGTGTAGGTAAGGATAACTAAGGTGCAGTTCTCATCTCCAAGCAGCTTTCTTTTGAAGGGGTTGATGGAAGTCCTGTGACCTCACCCAGACAGGAATTATTTCTTCGAGTTATTTTGTGTGTGTTGGGTTGTTCTGCTTGGAACTGTTCTTTTATTTCCATGTTGGTTTCTCCACTAGACTGATTGCCTTTGGTATCAGAACATTTTTCCTCAGTACAGAGCAACGCGGGTTGGTTAGAGTTCAATTTTTCATCATCAGTTAGAATTCAACTACTACATATTTATTGGATTAGCTATTTTTGTTTTGACTTGCTATTGTACAAATCCAAGCAAGGCCAGAAATGACAGAGTGAAGAGATGCTCTGAATAATGCCTTTTGCTTGCAGTTGCTGAAGTGGGACTAAGATTATAGCCCACTCTGGTTTGGAGCAGGAAAAAAAAACCCCAAAACCTCAAGACTGGCCGTTGCCTAGATGACTACTCCCTGTCACTCTAAAGTCCTTTCCTTTGGGAATACTTCTTGACTCCTACAAAAAACTTTTGTTTTTTGAACAAAAAAACATTCCTTCTGCAATAGACAACATTTAGAATTAAGAGCTATACCTTGTGAGAAAGTGCAATGCAGTTAGGTTTTTCCTATTTAAAATCTCAGGTATTCTCTACATGAGTATACCTAAGTGAAAGTGTGTGAAGGCTGAGTCATGACTATAAAGATTAGGAAATTAATTTGATTTGTTTACAATATAGAGTATCTTTGCAAAATTCCCACATTTATATTATAGGGCTGTGTGTGTACACATGTTCAGATTTAAATCTTATGTTTTTCTTTTATGTTAATATTTTTTATCATATACAGGAAGAGATTTTATATCTTTTTCTCCTGATCTTCAAATATATGCCCAGTGATATAGCTGAAGTGTGTGAGATGACTACTGAATTACAGATTAGGAAACTAAAACTTAAGTAATTGACTTTCCCTAGGTAGCATGAAGTAAGGAGCAGAAGTAGGATTAATTAGGTGTCTACCTCTCTAGAATCCCTTCCCTTGCCTTTCAGCGATGATTTTCAAGTTTCACTGGGGAGCCATACGTTCCCCATCTTCTGTCTGTGTGAACCAGGTGGGACTCCAGTTTCAGGAATATATCTTTTCCTGAAGAATGGAATTTCTGTTGTCTGGCCCCAGTAATGAGATTAATTCAGAGGAGGCAAGTGACAGAACTGGGTTCAGGAGGAATCCTAGACTCTGGGGAGAGCTGTGGGAGATGGGTCTTCTTTTCTTCTTGGCTTGGTGTTGGGAGAGGGTGGAGCTGGAGTTACTTATTACTACATGGAGCCTTGGATGAAAGCCAACAGAGCAGAAGGCAATGATAGATAAAGAGGAAACAGAAACTATGTGCTGGTAACATCATTGTCATAGGTAAGCACCCACACTGGGCCACACCTCAAAATCTGCCTCACCTTTGGACTTCTAGTTCAATCAAAAACCCTTTTCTACTCAAGCTGGTTTGGGTTGGGTGTGTAGTCCTAACTGATGTAACTTTGTAGGCCAGTAAGCCACAGTTCCAGTTTTCAAGGATCACAGTTTCCCAATGTAGAAAATGAAGGTGTTTTTCTAGCTTGTTATGGCTGTGAATAATGATTCCATCTTGATTCTCTAAGGGTCATCTCAACAGCATGCTGAGAGCGATGCATGTTCTTTGGTGTCTGACAATTTGAATTTGCTCCTGGGTGTGATGTTTCTTTCTCTTTGGCAAATAGTTGATTATCTCAAGACTAATAAAGTCTAGGAAAGATTTACTGTAACTAAAGATTTTGATTCAGAGATGGCTCAGGTGTTATGCTTTAAAATATTAATAAAAACATTGAAGAACTCAGTCAAAAGTTGACACTATACTATATTCAGTCTGACAGAAATCTATATGCTAAATCTACATGTTATTTTGGCATCTGTTTAGTATATAAACAGAGCAAATTCCTTCCACAATGTTAAATGTAGTCCCAAAAGTTTAGTCATGAATATCATAGTGCTTTATTGTTACAATATAAACAAAAGCAATATACATTTAAAAAATTATTCCTGTTATTGTGCAGAGAAGGAAATAAAAACATGTTTTTCATTTATTAGATGTATAGGAAATAGATCAGTTATTACAGTCAAAATGTGCATCATTCACTAAACTGAAAAATGCCTGAATGTTGGGGGAAGAGTCATTTTTTAACACTACCCCTCTATTCACTGCAGAGAACTAACCCTTCAAAATTGCCAAAATTGCCTGATGACAATGCTAAATGTATGATAGGAGCAAATTGTCAATTGCCTTATGGCCATATATATATGTTGCAGGGCCATATTTGTTGCAAATACAGTTTTACTGTTTTGGATAAAATGGCATGAATAGCCTATTTAAATCCTCATGACAAATTAAATGTTTGAGGATTTCCAGAAAGTGATTGCTTAAGGTTCCCTGAACACACCAGGGGTTTTTATGTTTTCATGCTGTTATACATGCAAGTCCTGGAGACTGAAATGCCATTTCTTTCCTTCTCCACTGAAGGTGTTCCTGTATGCCTTTCAAGACAGTTCAAACACTTTATTTTTCCTGGACTTCTCCTCTACACATTTGATTGCTCTGTACCTTGGTCCATGATTCCAAAACTGTTACCTTATTTATGCTTTTTAAATTGTAGAATCAGTTAAAATCTATTAGACTATTTCTTTGCCACTGGACTTTGAGCACCTTGGATTCAAAGACTTCTGTGACCTTGCAAGTGTCCCAGACATATTTGTCATATGAGTAAAAACACACTAGTGGTCCCCTTTTGAGTAAACCTTCTGTCATTGTGATGGCTATTCATTTTGAATACCTAATAAGGGCCAGGCAATTTATATACATTGTGATTTATTGTAGTTTAATCCTGCAAAGGGTGTATTCTTCCTCTCCCCATTTTATAGATGAGAGAACTGAGGCTCAGAGAGGTTGAGAGGATTGCTCAGGATATCACCAGTAAGTAGTGGTGTAGGCATTTACAGCCTGTGCCCTTTACTCCACATAATATCTCCAACTTTGTTTGAAATAGTTATTGAAAAATTTTTCTAAAATGCTTCCTTTTAAACATTCTCTGAATATTCCCTCGAGGGCTCTGTTTCCTGCTAGATTCGTGCTACCTGCTTCCGTCTGCAAAATCAAATAAACCACTTTATGCAGCTCCTTCCTCAGGAAATCTGGAAAACGGGGCTGTTCTTTCTAGGAACACTAACAATTCATCTCCATTTACTGGCCTGGCTTATGATTTTCAGTTTAACCCATTGTGGCTCCTGTTCCCTGGGCTGGGATTGTTGGCATGATCAGTCTGAAAAAGTTGTTATTCTCAGCAAACAGAATCAGGAAACGGAAGCAGATTTTAGGAAAGAAGTTATTTCAGTAACTGAAGCCAAACAAACATTTTGATTAAAATGATCTAATTCCAATTCTTTGCTTTGCTCTGCCAGTATAGATCTTGTCCACACCTGTTACACTCTGAAGTTCACTTTACCCCAGTGATTGCCAAAAGCTGGTTTGTGAATTCGACCTGCTTAAGGTAGTGATGAGGTTTACAACAGCCTGAAGAGAAATCAGAAACGAAGAGACGCTATTGTATATGCCTCTGAATATACATATGTACATATGCACAGCACACATACATACACTCAATCACTGTTTCCTTTTTTGGTAATGTTTGTTTTTCATTCTGAGGTTATTTCTTTCTACTGATTTCTGGAATTAAATATCCTTTCTCTTGAGAACCTAGGGTATGAATAGGGGGTAGATGGCTTTCTTAATGCTTCAACCTTCAAGATAAAATAAAAATGAAGAGTTCTATTTCCCTTGATTTTTAAACTAATATTATAGAACCATGAAATTTCAGTCTTGGAGCCACGTCTCACTTCTTTTTCTTTTTTGGCCGTGAATAACAAATCTGCTCCCCAAAACGAAAGGCTACTGCTTTCAAAATGGTTTCCTCCTCTGGACTCTGGTCCCACCTGTTGTCTTTCCCCTTCATTGACAGTTCGATTATGATGCCTTGCATTGTAAGTATAGATTTATGTCCTAGCTAGTAAAATAGATTGTAACCACACCCAGGAAGTGTCACTTTCTTTCCATGTATTGCCATAATCTACACATGACAGATGTCTAGCAGTCTTAAAATAAGTTTAATGTCAGAACCTTGGGGGAAGCTGCTGGAAATTAATAAGATAAAAGTGACAATAGATTAAAGTTAGCACTTATTAAGTGCTTTCTATAGATCAGGCACTATTGTAAGTATTCCAAGTGTGCAGTTTGTTTAATCCTCCTGGAAGCCAAAAGAGTTAGGTTTATTATCATTGCCTTCATTTTAAAGGAAATGGAGATAACAAAAAGTTATTATTATTAAGTAATCTGTTTAGAATCACATGGCTTTTACTCAGCAGGGGTAGGTTTTGAACCCAGATGGGTTTAGTTTGAGAGCTCAGCATTCCTAGCCACCACACCATGCTGCCTTCTACAAGAATCGTCCTGGTGGCTGCATTTAGAGACGAAGGACAGCAAGAGCAGCAGCAATGACAACAAACAACTGGATGATCTCAGGGCTGCGAGCGTGCTAAGGGATTTACATGTAGTATTTTGTGCTCATAACAAGCTATCTAGGCTCCTGTTATCCCATGTTACAAATGAGGAAGCTGAGACACAGAGGTCTTGAGTGACTTGTGCAAAACTAGGAAGTGGCAGAAAACTGCAACAACTAAGCATAGGTTTGTCTGACTCTAAACGCCATGGGCTATGGTGGTGCACTTGGAAGAGCTTAAGACTTGGGGCAGGAAGATTTCATCTCCAGCCTCTTCAGTAGCTGTGGCCGTGGCCATGGCCATGACCTTGGGCTTTCTGAGATTCTTCTATCATCTATAGGGAGGAGGATATGTGTACAAGATGCTTAAGAAAGAGTAATGTGCTGCTTAAATGTGATTTATTTACATAAGTGGCAGATGCTTGTTACATTTCCTGGAGATGTAACATTTGGAGATTCAGAAAGCTCACTGCCTTTTCTCTTTCTTTCACTTGCTAACTCCCCATACGAGCAGGAACCTCAGAAAACTTTGGGCCCTTGCTGCTGAATAGCTCTAGGAAATGTATTTGGAGTTGTCGATCTCCTCTAGCCACAGAAAGAAAATCAAGGCTGACGAGCATCATGCTCATTAAGCAGAAGCTTAGTTTTATCCAGCCACAAAGATATTAGGAAAAGATATTTATAGTTGACCTTTCAAGATTAATAATTCCTGTGAAAGAGAAACTGGTATTCAACACAAATGAAAAAAGAAAATCCTGAGTGTTGAAGGAGATAATTATTTTATATTGCTTGTAGTGTAGTTTGTTACATTTATTAAAAATTTAATAAAACACATATGCATATCTATCACACTTAAAAGACAGTAATAATATAAAGTCAGTTCAGTTTCCTTCTTTAAAATTGGATGTGTGACATTCTTGAGTCTTAATTATTTTGATATTTTCTTAAAAATATGTGCATTAATCTTGTAATTTGAGAAAGTAAAATTCCATAACAATTAGTTAATAAGAAACTCAAGAATGAATCTTTCAGGCATATTAAAAATCAAATGCTAAAACATTCATAATTTTAAATGTTAGGAAATAGAAGAATTACTAGGAGTTAGCATGTTCCTTGTTCTTTCTTCTGACTCCACATTAGACTGACAACTGATTTCATGTTTAGGCATCATGTGTCTGGTGAAGGTTTTCCTGTTTTATCTTACTGTTTGGAAAAAGCAAGGATTAGGAGAATTCATTTTGTCACCAAATAAATGTGTTCTTGTTGAGGCAACTTCAGCTGAAAATCCTCATACCATAGGTAATTAAATGCTCTGTGCTTTGAATATTAAATATGCTCTTCACTGGGTGAAAAAACCCCTACAATCTTTCTAAATGGGAGCAACTTGAGTTTTGGAGATAGGGAGGGACAAGGCGGAAGCTCCCAGAATGCAGTGTAAGTTACCATTGTGGGAATATTTACTTTAGTGAATACTTGATGCTTCCAGTTTGTTGTTTTTAGCGCAAGTAAAAAATTATTATAAGTTAATCTGAAAAATATTTTAAAATAATTTTGTAAACATAAAAGCGTTTCCTGAATAGTAACACCTCATCTTTTCTTTTTGAAATTGTACAATATAAGAGGATTTCAAAAAGATTTTTATAAAATAGTGACCACTGCCACATCAAATAACAGCCATGTTTTTCTTAAGCATTTTCCTTTGAAGTCTTTGTTCACATAGTATAAGAAATTTCAATTTTAGATTATTTAAAAATTTGAAATGATATTACATTTATTCCATTATTATCATTATTAAAGCCTACATAGTACCTTGATTTGGTTAGTCACTACTTATTTAACCATTTCTTTAGTTTTTTATAATTAGGTTTTTGTTCATTCATTTTACTTTCCTAGAAATGACAACTACACATTTAGGTTTTCTAAATGTTTTGTTTCATTATCCTTATAATTTCCTTTGTATTTAGGTATCCTGTTTGTTGCTTTAAAAAATATGGTCTTGATAATCACCATTAATAATACAATAAGCCAAAGTATGCCTACAGGATTTTTTCCTATGGTGAGCTATTTCTTCAGGACAAATTTTCTTTTCTCTGCTTGAGCAACTTTTTGGCCATATTCTATGAAGTTTTATTAATTATTTATAACCCAGCTTAAATATCTTTTTGCTGAGGTTTTCATTTATATTCTGTAGCAGTGACTGTCACTCTGTCCTTTATACATCACTTCTTTGTAGCAGAGACTAACTTGTAGTACAATTATGTTTAATTAAAACAATTTACTGCCCATTATACACTGTGCATTTGTTGAAGACAAGCCCCTGAATGTATTCTGTACATCATCCCAAATTCATAGAACAGTTTTAGACAAATTCAATGTTGATTAAATAACCGATTAAATTAAATAAAAGAGCTTGCCAGGGCCTAGACAAGTGGAAGAAGAAATAAAACACTGTATTAGAAGAGTCGGGGAGAAGAGAGACCACTCAGGGCTGGAGGAGGAGGAGGCAGGAAGCCTATTTCTATTGAGCATTGTTATATACCAGGCACTATGCCAGGTGCTTTACATACCTTATGCCATTTAACCCTGAGAACAATGCTGAAGTAGGTTCTGTTGCTCTCATATTGTGGATACAAAAATTACTGTTGAGACGGGAGGTGTCAAGATGATGGAATAGGAGGATGCAGAATTCCTCTCTCCTCACAAACACATCCAGAATACATCTACAAATGGGACAGTTCTCACAGAGGACCTGCTGAACATTCGTGGAAGACTTCAGACAACTTAAAGAACAAGAAAAATTCCCTTGGCAACCAGGTAGGATGAAAGAAAGAAAAATAAAGGAAGAAAAGAGGAATCAAAAAAGGGACCAGAAACCTTGGTGGGAAGTTGAAGGTGAGGAGAGGTTCCTGTACTCAGAAAACCACCCCTTCACAGTGGGGAAATCAGCTGGGACAGAAATGAACCTTTAGGGGATCGAAGGAGAATGTAGTGGGCAGTTTGTGGAAGGCAGGGCAAAGTAAGAACTATATCTTCGGTCTGTACCAAAGCCCTGCACACCCCAGCCTAAGTGTGTCTCCTGTTGTGGAGGAGAATAAAAATCTTGTGGTCACCTCAATAGACGCAGAATAAGCTTTTGACAAAATTCAACATCCATTTATGATAAAAACTCTCAAGAAAGTGAGCACAGAAGGAACCTACCTCAACATAATAAAGACCATATATGCCAAATCCACAGCAAACATCATAGTCAGTGGTTGAAATGCTAAAAGCATTCCCTCTAAGATCAGGAACAAGACAAGGGTGTGTACTCTTGCCATTATTATTCAACATGGTTTTGAAAGTCCTAGCCATATCAATCAGAGAAGAAAAAGAAACAAAGGGAATTCAAATTAGAAGAGGAGAAGTAAAACTGTCACGTTGCAGATGACATAATGCCATACGTAGAAATCCTAAAGATACCACTAGAAAACTACTAGAGCTAATCAATGAGTTTAGTAAAGTTACAGGATACAAAATTAATACACAGAAGTCTCTTGTATTCCTATATACTAACAACAAAAGATAAGAAAGAGAAATTAAGAAAATAATCCTACTTACTATTGCAACAAAAAGTATAAAATACCTAGGGATAAGCCTATCTAAGGAGGCAAAAGACCTGTATGCAGAAAACTCTAAGATATTGATGAAAGAAATCCATGACGACACAAATAGATGGAGTGATATACCAGGTTCTTCGATTGAAAGAATCAATATTATGAAAATGACTTTACTACCCAAAACAATCTATGGATTCAGAACAAGCCCTATCAAATTACCAATGGCATTTTTCATAGAATTAGAACAAATTTTTTTACAATTTGTATGGAAACACAAAAGATCCCGAATAGCCAAAGTAATCTTGAGAAAGAAAAATGGAGCTGGAGAAATCAGGCTCCTGACTTCAGACTACACTACAAAGCTATAGATTCAACAGTATGGCTCTGGCACAAAAACAGAAATATAGATCAATGGAACAGAATAGAAAGCTCAGAGATAAACACACCCACCTATGGTCACCTCATTTACGACAAAGGAGACAAGAACATAAAATGAAGAAAAGACATTCTATTCAATAAGTGGTGCTGGGAAAACTGGACATGTAAAAGAATGAAACTAGACCACTGTCTAACACCATACAGGATAATAAACTCAAAATGGATTAAAGACCTAAATGTAAGGCCAGACGCTATAAAACTCCTAGAGGAAAACATAGGTAGAATGCTCTTTGACATAAATCACAGCAAGATCTTTTTTGACCCCTCCCAGAGTAATGAGAATAAGAACAAAAATAAACATGGGACATAATTAAACTTAAAGGCTTTTGCACAGGAAATGAAACCATAAACAAGATGAAAAGATTACCCTTAGAATGGGAGAAAATATTTGTAAATAAAGTAACTGACAAAGGATCACTCTCCAAAATATACAAACAGCTCATGCAGTGCAATAAAGCAAAACAAAACAAAACATAACCCAATAAAAAGAGTAGGTGGAAGACTCAAATAGACATTTTTCCAGAGAAGATATACAGATAGTCAACAAACACATGAAAAGATGCTGGATATCAGTAATTATTAGAAAAATGCAAATCGAAGCTACAATGAGTTATCAGCTCACAATGGTCAGAATTGCCATCATCAAAAAATCTACAAACAATAAATGATGGAGAAGGTGTGGAGAAAAGGGAACCCTCTTACACGATTGGTGGGAATGTTAACTGATAAAACCACTGTGGCGAACAGTATGGAGGTTCCAAAAAAGCTAAAAATTGAACTACCATATGACTCAGCAATCCCACTATTGTGCATGTACCCAAAGAGAACCATAATTCAAAAGATACATGCACCCCAATGTTTATTGCAGCACTATTTACAATAGCCAAGATGTGGAAGCAACCTGAATGTCTATCAATAGAGAAATGAATAAAGAAATGTGGTATATATATATACCACAGAATATTACTCAGCTATAAAAAGTAACAAAGTTGTGTCTTTGGCAGATACATGGATGGACCTAGAGACTATCATACAGAATGAAGTGGAGAAAAACAAATATAATATATTACTGTATATATGTGGAATCTAGAAAGAAGGTATAGATGATATTTTCTGCAAAGCAGAAATAGAGACATATACTAGGGAACAAATGTAGAGACCATGGGGGAAAGGCGGCGGGTGGGCTGATCTGAGAGATTGAGGTTGGCGTATGTCCACTACTATGTATAAAACAGGTAATTAAGGAGAACATACTGTAGAGCAGGGGAAACTCAGTGTTCTCTGGTGGCCTAAATGGGAAGGAAACCCAAGAGAGAGGGGTTACATGTGTACACATGGCTGATCCACTTTGCAGTACCGCAGAAACTGACACACGGTATAAAGCAATTATACTCCAATTTTAAAAATTCATTGCAGCACTGTTGACGATAGCCAAGACATAGAGGCAACCTAGATGTCCATCAGCAGATGAATGGGAAAAGATATGGTATATCAACCTGGATGGACCTGGAGATGATCATACTAAGTGAAGTAAATCAGACAAAGATAAATATCATATAATATCACTCATATGTGAACTCTAAAAAATGATACAAATGAACTCATTTACAAAATAGAAAAAGACACAAACTTTGCAAACAGATTTATGGTTACCAAAGGGGAAAGGTGGGGGGGATAAATTAGGAGCTTGGGATTAATGTATACTCACCACTGTTCTTGCCTGGAGAATCCCAGGGACGGTGGAGCCTGGTGGGCTGCCGTCTATGGGGTCGCATAGAGTCGGACACGACTGAAGCGACTTAGCAGCAGCAGCACCACTATATAAAATAGATAGAGCTGTTATATAATAAAATTCAACTGAGTAAATTTTAAAAAAAAATAGATAATCAACAAGAATCTACTGTATAGCATTGGTAACGCTACTCAATACTCTGTAATTATCTATATGGGAAAAGAATCTGAAAAAGAATGGATATATATATATATATATATATATATATATATATATATATGTACATGTGTGTGTGTATGTGTGTTAATTCGCTTCAGTCATGTCCAACTCTTCATGACCCTATGGGTTATAATCTGCCAGGCTCCTCTGTCCATAGTATTTTCCAGGTCAGAATACTGGAGTGGGTTACCATGCCCTCCTCCAGGGGATCTTCCCAACTCAGGGATCGAACCTGGGTCTCTTTCATCTCCTGCTTTGGCAGGCAGGTTGTTACCACTAGTGCCACCTGGGAAGCTTTCACAACCAGCAGGATGCAGAAAATGCTTTCCAAGAGTTCACTGAATCCTGAAGCATGGATTTTTACGCTACAGGAATAAACAAACTTACTTCTTGTTGGCCAAATTGTTGATTGTAATGGTTCCTATTTTGATTAATAAAGATATGTTTGAGCCTAGTTATTATTATAATGATTTAAAATTCATGGTCTGAAACCACAATTATGTTTGTACCAACCTAATAGTTAGACTTAGAATGAATATAGAATGTTAGTAATTACTCGGTGAATGTTAATATTTTTCTTAAATTTAATTTTTATTTAAATTAGATATGCAGATGACATCAGATATACAGATGACACCACCCTTATGGCAGAAAGTGAAGAGGAACTAAAGAGCCTCTGGGTAAATGTGAAAGAGGAAAGTGAAAAAGTTGGCTTAAAACTCAACATTCAAAAAATGAAGATCATGACATCTGGTCCCATCACTTCATGGCAAATAGATGGGAAAAAAATGAACAATGACAGACTTTATTGCTTGGGCTCCAAAATCACTGTGGATGGTGACTATAGCCATGAAATTAAAAGACATTTGCTCCTGGGAAGAAAAGCTATGACAAACCTAGACAACATATTAAAAAGCAGAGATGTTACTTTGCTGTTGAAGGTTCATATAGTCAAAGCTATTTTTTTTTCTAGTATTTATGTATGGATGTGAGACTTGGACCATAAACAAGGCTGAGCATCAAAGAATTGATGCTTTTGAACTGTGGTACTGGAGAAGACTCTTGAGAGTCCCTTGGACAGCAAGGAGATCAAACCAGTCAATCCTAAAAGAAATCAACCCTGTATATTCATTGGAAGGACTGATGCTGAAGCTGAAGCTCCAATACTTTGGCCACCTGATGTGAAGGGCTGAGTCAATGGAAAAGACCCTGATGCTGGTATAGACTGAAGGCAGGAGGAGAAGGGGACGACAGAGGATGAGATGGTTGGATGGCATCACTGATTCAATGGACATGAGTTTGAGCAAGTTCTGGGAAATGGTGATGGACAGGGAAGCCTGGTATACTGCAGTCCATGGGGTTGCAAAGAGTTGGACATGACTGAACAACAATTTTTATTTTTCCTTGGAATGTAGTTGATTTACAATATTGTGTTAGTTTCAGTTGTACAGGAAAGTGATTCAGTTATATATATATATATTCAATGTTATATATATATATATATATACTCATATTAGTTTCAGGTGTGCATCAAAGTGATTCAGTTTCATATATATATATATGAGTATATATATATATGAGTATATACTCATATATAACTGAATATAATTTTTCTGGTAGCTCAGATAGTAAAGAATCTGACCACAATTTGGGGGACCCAGGTTCAATTCCTGGGTTGGGAAGATCTCCTAGAGAAAGAAGTGGTAATCAGCTCCAGTATTCTTGCCTGGAGAATTCCATGGGCAGAGGAGCCTGGTGGGCTACAGTTCATGGGGTCACAAAGAGTTGGACATGACTGAGTGTCTAACACTTTCACTTTAATATATATATATGAAACAGAAGCACTTTGCTGTGAAACTAACACAATATTGTAAATCAGCTATATTCCAAGATAAAATAAAAATTAAATTTAAGAAAAAAATTAATATTCATTGAATAATTACTAACATTTACTCTGGAGCTGCAAAAGAGGCAGAAGCGGCATTTCACTGAAGTTCAAAAGAAGAGATGGACGGGCAGATTCTGTGCAGGCACATGCAGAAACAGAGAGGAGTGATCGCCTAGTGTTACAGGAGATGGTGAAGACCAACCTGGCTAACCTGGAGAGCTTGAACAGGCTTGGGAGATGGGTAATCTGTGTTCATAGTATCACAGGCTTTAAGGATCATTAAGCCACTAAAGTTGCTGACAGAGTAGAAGGGGTTAAGGTTCTTGTAAAGGGCGTGTCTGTGTAAATAATGGTTATCACTAGGCAGCCTGGGCAACTCCTGATACCCAAGGCAGGTCATATTCTCACTGCTCTGTTACCAGATGATTAAGGCTGAGCCCCTAGGAATTAATTTACATTGCCCAGAGCCTTTGGGAATGCTCAGTTGAGAGTTTTAATAAAACAAAAGAGATAGTTGAACAAAGAAAAATAGTTCAAGATAGAAAGAAGGCTCTGATACTTGCAGGATTATATGAAAAAACAAAATGCATTATTTAAAAGGGAAAAGATGATTAGCAAAAATTGGTATTTAATTTTCTTTGTTTCTTTTCCATAGGACACTTGTAAAATGAAATACAGCATTTAGGCATGGGTGGTGTCTTAGTCTGTTTAGGCTACTATAACTGAAATATCATAGATGGGGTGTCTTTTAAACAAATTTCTTTCTCACGGTTCTGAAGGCTGGAAGTCCAGGATTATTGCACTGGCAGATCTGTATCTGATGAGGCCTACTTCCTGGTTCAGAGACAGTCCCCTTCTGATTGTGTTCTCACGTGACAGAAGGGGCATGAAAACTCTCTGGGGCCTCTTTTATAAGGGCACTAATCCTGATCATGAGGTCTCTGTCCTCATCCTCTTTACTTTCCACAAACCCTTCCTTCAAATACCAGCACTTTGGGATATTAATTTTGAAGGAACACAAATATTTGCCTATAGCAAGTAGTTATGGGCACTTTTTTGTGCTTTATAGTTGTATTTTGGGTCCTTACCACCACCATCATCACCAAGTCAACATGTTATGCACCTCCTGACATACAACACTGGACGCTTTGGGTACAGTAGTAGGTATGAGGCCTAGTTCCTGTTCTTGAAGAGGAAATGGGATGTGTAGGGAAGACAGTAAGGGAACTAGCGTTTACTGAGCACTTTCTATGTGCCATCCACTTATATTAAGTATATACCATGAGGAGAGACTGAAAAATATTTCTATCTTGACAGCTGGCATTGCCAAAAAAGCTATTTTAGGAAGAGAAGAGTTATTTAGAAAACTTTGTTAAACTATTGTGATGGTGCAAAGTGAGGATTGGTGACCCAGTATGAAGACCATGCTGTAAGAAGATGGCAAAAGTGAAAATTAAACATTTTAAGAGGAGGTAAACAGTGAAAGTCAGGTATGGTGCCCCACATTTATTACTTCTGGAATGAAATACAGATGAGCCTGATTGGCTTAAATTCATGCCCCATGATTATATATACTTGTACTCAAACTTCCTAAGCAAGGTAAAGGGGTTCTGAGTTCTAGCTTTAGAGATAAGAGTCATAATTTAGGGCATTCTTTAAACATGTGAAGGTTGTTATGAAGATGCTGGGAAAGCCAACATATTATGAACCCACTATAAATAAAGATTCTCTTTTAAATCCATTTCCATCTCTACTTTCTTAATTACAGAGACCTGTGAAAAATAGTGCCAAGGATTACCATGTACAGAAATACTAGCTGTTCAGTGCATAACTCCTAAGGGTGTGCCATTCATGTAGACTCAGATGTGAATGGTTCTTCTAGAGTCATGCAAGTTGGAAGCCCTAAAAGTGCCCCTTGCATTTGCAATACTAATTAATAAGAAAAAGCATTATAGAATGCCTACTGTAATTAAGGCACAATCTTGCTGCAGGACAGTGGAGTGGTCCAGAGCAAGGACTTTGAAACCTTAGTTTTGAATTTCACCCCTGCCACTTTATCAGTTGTGAGGACATGGACAAATTATCTAAACTCTCAGAATCTTCCTTTCTTTGTCAGTAAAATGAAGGTGCCAATATTTACCCCATCATTATTTTCTTGGGCTCCAAAATCACTGAAGATGATGACTGCAGCCATGAAATTAAAAGGTGCTTGCTCCTTGGAAAAAAAGCTATGACAAACCCAGACAGCGTCCCATGGACAGAAGAGCCTGGTGGGCTACAGTCCATGAGATCTCAAAGAGTCAGACACGACTGAGCAACTAAACATGAATCCAGGGGGAACATGTGGAAAATGGTAGCTATAATGATTTATAAACATTAGCTCACTTAATTTCCATTGCAGTTTTATAATTTAGTTCTAATTCATGGGGAAACTGAGGTTTAGAGAACATAAGACTTATGCAAGATAATATATCTGTTTAGGGTTGGTAGAGCATGGATTCATGCTCATATGTGGGAACCTGTGGTCATTCTACACTGACAACTTGATTTTTACCTATTTCCAAGGATAAATCTTCAATATAAACTCCTTTTCCTCTGAGCCTCTCTTGCCATGTCCAACATAAATATTAATGCAGCTACCATCTGTCATCATGCAAAAGCACTTGGTCAAATCTATTTTAGCAAATGAAGTAAAATTGCCTTTTGTTTGGTTTAGTGTATGTGTGTATATTATGCTTACTTGTGACTATCCAGTCCGTTTTTGAAATGAAGTCTTGGTTACCTAGGGAACTGGAATATAGTACTGGTAAATGTTTTTATTTTTAATGAGACACAAGTTCAAAGTGGTTAGAATTGTTGGCTGAATTTCAATTGGTAACCTCTGTATTGACTGGAAAGTAACATAACTTTAGTTTTTTACATAAAAATAAAATTAAAAGTGGGAGAAAATTAAAGGAGTTGAGAGTTGGTAAAAAATAAGAATCTTTCAGTTGCAGACAATTTGCTTGCAGTTCAAAGCTAGCTAATTAATATCTTTATTTCAGACTGTATAATTTTCACACAATTTTTTCCACTTTGGGACAAGTTTTATATATTTTAAATAGGAATAAGTTTCACATGCCATGTTAATAGGAGAATTGCAGGCATTAATGGTTTTAAGTTCTTTCCTGGAATGGTAGTATATAACGTCTGTGGGATTTGCATCTTGATAGACTTATTTTTCCTTTTAAAGAAACCTGAACTTAGTTCACAAAACTCTTACAGTGCACCAACTATCATTATAGAAATAAGTGATTTAAAACTGGAAAAAAAATTACCGAGTGTCCCTTTCTCTGACCCAGGGACTACAACTTGTAAACACAAGGCCATGACAGAGAGATCCAACCTAAAGTCACAGGATTTGGGGAACTAAAGGTATAAGTCAAAACAATGTTTGCTGAAGAAATCTGAGGCTCCTCTGCCAAGGAGAAAACCACAAGGGCCAGCCTGGAGGTCTGGAGGGATGGAAATATAAGGACTCAGAAGAAAAAGTTTGGAGCCAGGTAAAGACTCAAAAGTTATGAACCTGAATTGCAATTGAATGAGGGTAAAGTCTGATGATGGTACTTGTGTTTTACTTTAATGGTGACAGGTGATCAAATCTTGGATTGGTCAGCTTATGTTAAGAGGCCAGTGTTGGGGCAAACATGTTTTCACCGAGTGTGTGTTTTAATTTTTCCATATTTTCTTTTCATCTTTTAAATTAATCAGAATTAAGTTTGGCCATGAGGGATTGTCTGCAGTCTGGTTTCCTAAAAGCAGAGCCTGAGAATATGGATCCAAGGGGAGGTATGTACAATAGTCCAGGACTGAGGTTGGAATTGAGAGCCAAGCATATAACAATCAAAGTGTTAATTTAATGGGTCTGGGCAAAGAGATAATCCATTATGTGGTAGGCATCAGAGACTCCCCAACAGAGCAAGCAGTTTGGGAAAAAGAGGCAGGGTTTTGCCCTGAGGTTCTGGATGTAGCCACAGAGACAATTCCTAAAGTGCTTGTTGCTGGTCTGTTAGAACTAGAAAGGACATCCTTACAGGCACTCATTCATTTAGACTAATTGGAACTTGAAGGATGGATATGACCTGATGGAAGGATATAAGGGAGGGTATTTCAGTGGAAGTGTACTCAAGATGAGTCAATATGGGAGGAGTGGTTGAAATTGTTCATAAATCCTGGGAATCCATTCCCCTCAGCTGTGTGACACCAACATTAAGCCATTTAAGACTGACTTCTAGGATACATCCAGGTTCTTTCAGTTGAGCCCTTACCTTAGCAAATACTGAGATAATAACACCAGCTATTGGTGATGCTATGAGTTAGGTGGGTACTCATTGTTCTGAAGAGCCTCCTTTATGCTCGTAATAATAATCTGTGACTGGTGTTGAGACAGCAAAACAAAGTGGCTTTGGCCTATCCTATAAAGACATTCAGATGGAAAAGATGAAGAACTTTCCAGGAAGTTCACTGAAAGGCAAAAGATTTCCAACCTGAAGTAGGCAGTGGCAGCTCACCACCTGAGGAAATGCAGAACAGAGACCAACTGTGTGATGGTCAGCAATCACAGGAAAAGTGCAAGGTGACCTTCTAAGAACTAGTCATCAGAGCAGGAAAGTCTGAGTAATGCAATAAAGAGGCCCAATATAACCATAATGGGGTTGTGTGAGTGTGGCACAACACGTAGGAGAGAACTGAGGGGAAGAGGGCGGAAAAGAGATGGAGCAGTCAGACACTGACCAGACACGCCAAGAGGGAGCACGTGGACCAGCCCTGGTGGGAGGGGGAATGGGTGGTCCAAACGAAGGACACAGGTGGTTCCTGCCTATAGAATAAGTATTTTATCTTCTTTGCTGCTGCTAGGTCGCTTCAGTCGTGTTCAACTCTGTGCGACCCCATAGATGGCAGCCCACCAGGCTCCCCCGTCCCTGGGATTCTCCAGGCAAGAACACTGGAGTAGGTTGCCATTTCCTTCTCCGGTGCAGGAAAGTGAAAAGTGAAAGTGAAGTCACTCAGTCATGTCCGACTCTTCACGACTCCATGAACTGTAGCCTTCCAGGCTCCTCCGTCCATGGGATTTTCCAGACAAGAGTACTGGAGTGGGTTGCCATTGCCTTCTCCGTTATCTTGTTTGAGGTTGACAAAATCATCTAGTATGTATTAAATATAACATGTTGTTCTCAAGCATGTTTCCATTTTAAAAATTACTAGCTCCCGTAGAGAATAGCAATAGGTTAGCGAAATACTTCAATTTGGGTGAATTTTACCAGACACCTGTTCCCCAAATTTGTGCTCAGACCAGACAGTTTCTCCTAATTCAAGCCTACCTACATCCTTATTTTCTGATAGGAACAAAAAGTTTTGGGCACTGACTTGTATATTTGAAATAAAGGATCTTAGATGTAAAATTGTTATGTACAAGTGTGGACAAGCTCCCTGCTCTCAGAAACACTTCCTTTCCCAAGTACAGAAAGGTGTAAATTTAATGACAAATTTCTA
This sequence comes from Cervus elaphus, assembly GCF_910594005.1. Lineage (NCBI taxonomy): Eukaryota > Metazoa > Chordata > Mammalia > Artiodactyla > Cervidae > Cervus > Cervus elaphus. Next base: position 38,256,662 of record NC_057831.1, read on the forward strand.
CAAATAAATCACTTCATATACACTTGCTGATCTATGAATTACAATGCTTTCAGGAACAAACAGAAATGGACTGAAATGTTTATATGGACATGTAAATTCTTCACATTTGAAAAATATGACCAAGGACATTTAAATATTCTTAGACCCCCTTTTCAAGAGAATTGACTTCAGATTTTTTTCAGTCCTTGACTACCTGTATTTAATTGTTATGAGAAGAACTAGAAAAATCGATGTTTGTCCCTCATAAAAAGGTGTGAAGGCTAATGCTCTGCTGGAGGGCAGCACACTTTTAAATCTGTTTTGAGTGAATTGCTAGTACATTATAAATCTTCTGGAAGTGTTGAATTATTAGATTTTAAAGAGCAGGCATGCATGGCAGTCAAGTAAATTGTTTATAATATATATTAATAGTTACATATGATGCTATTTGATAATCTAAATAGGATGGCATGGAAGCATAAAATGCATCTTTGAATAAGATTTCAAGGAGAGAAAACCTTGACATTACTGGCTTTAACATTTGTGTTTTCTTTTTCACTATTCCTGACTGACCCTGAAAATTCATGGAACGTAATCCTTTGCCATTCAACTAAGGCATAAATAGCATGGAGTTTATTTTAGTCACAAAATTTATGTTTATGACTTTGTAAATTCTTTTGTTTCTGTCCCTATAAAATCTTTATAGATCAGTTAAAAATTTTCACTAATAATTAATGCATTTTTTATAGGAGAAATTGTATATTGTAATGACATGTTAAAATACTTCTCATGGATGTTAATGGTCTGTCATATGAATAAAGGTAGTGTTAGAAATATGTTTCCATGTATAATAGGAATTCTGAGAAGAAACAGAACCTGATAATTATGAAATGTGAGTGCATACATATGGGAGATCCAGGAGAGGTAATAAAGAGGTTATGTACAGCTATAGCATTCTTTACTATTTCTTCTATGTTTAATTCCTAAAGAAGAAAAATTATTTCAAGGATATAGGAAGGCCAATACTGTAGACCAAGTTTAAAGAGCTAGGCAAGAATTGAGGGCAGCTGGGAGCCCACAGAGTCACAGCATGGAAGGTAAGGATTGAAGAATGGGCAGAAGTTCTCAGTAGCAAATGCAAGTAGTGTCAAAGAAGGAGGAAGACTGCAGGTTGATCGTATTGCCTGGAATAAAAATCTCTAGCTTTCTTAATAGGTATTTGTCTAATCTCTTTTTTGAATACTGCCTCAGAGAAGGGACACTGTATTTCAGGGTTGTTCTAATTTTCTTAAAGTTATCTATCATATATCAAATACAGTTACTGGTGCTGGGTATACAGTGTTAAGAAAGACTAAGTCTGAAAACCTGGAACTTACATTTTAGTGAGGGCAGACAAAAATATGCTTGTAAATAGTGAACACAAACAAAAAATCAAAGTGACAATTATTGTGCAGAGAATTAAATTGGGTGACATCATATGGTGTGACTGCGAGGCCAAAGGAGACTTCCCTGACAAGGTAGCTAGCAAACTATGCAAAGATTGGAGGGGTTGGGGCTGGCAGAGGAGTACTTAACTCTAGGGAACAGCTTGCAAGAGGCAAAAGGTTCTCAAGAACTTCAGTGTGTGTTAGAGGAGCTTAAGCAAGGCTTTTGTGGTAAAGAGTAGTGAATGAGGAAGAGAGTAGCCCAAGATGTGGGTGGAAAGGAAAGCAAGGGCAGATCACCTAGGGCTTTGTGAGCTAGGAAAGAAGTTGGTTTTTATTTTAATTGTGATTGGAAAGTCGTTAGAAGTTTTAAATAAGAGAAAGGGACTGCATTATGTAAATGATAAAATCAGCACTCTGGCTGCTGGGTTGAGAATGGATGGTGGAGAGGTCACAGTGGAAGAAAGGTACACCGGGGGTTTATAGTGATAGGTCTAATGGAAGATGAAGGTGGCTTGGATTGAGATGGTAGTGATGGGGAGGGAGAGAACTGAGCATATTAGAGATATATTTTGGAGAACTTGTTGGATAGATTGGATACTGAATGTAAGGACAGAGAGTCACGGAACACATTTAAATCTATGGCTTGCAGGAGGACTGGTGTTTCTGTTCCTTAAAGGGGCACACGTATTTTCATTTCTTCCCTGTATTAAGATACTACAAGCAAAATGGTTTACAAATGTATTTGACATAGGTAAAGGCTAATAAGAAAGGAAGATGTTTACTATTATAGAGTTTATCCTATTTTTGCTAGAGCCCAAAGCCGTACACCTATTCTAAATTTATGAAATTAAAATTTTAAATGCATTTTAGAATCTAAAATAGCTGTTAGTGACAAGGGGTTTATAGAAAGCATAAGCATTTTCTTGCTATGGTGAGACTTCGTGTGTGTGTGTGTGTTTGGTCGCTCAGTCGTGTCAGACTCTGCAACCCCATGGACTGTAACCTGCCAGGCTCCTCTGTCCATGGAATTCTCCAGGCAAGAGTACTGGAGTGGGTAGCTCTTCCCTTCTCCAGGGGATCTTCCCAACCCAGGGATCGAACCAGGTCTCCTGCATTGCGGGCAGATTCTTTACCAGCTGAGCTACCAGGGAAACTTTGTGAGACTTCATAGGCAGTATTTAACAAAGAAAATAATCACACATATTAAAAAATTATAAAATAATGTGAAAGATTATGAAAAAAATAGATGATAAAAGAAAAATATCTTGGGAAAATACTTTGATAGATAAAACTGATAAAAGATCAATATCCTTATTTTCTATTGATACTTGTTCAGTCAATAAATTGTGTCTGGCTCTTTGCTACCCCATGGACTATATAGCACACTAGGCTTCTATGTCCTCCGCTATCTCCCAGAGTTTGCTCACATTCACATCCATTGAGTCCATGATGTTACTTACATACAAGTCAACTAAATTGACTTCCTTACAAGTCAATTAAGTGATCCAAGTTAATTAAAAACTCCTGGCGTGTCTCCTTGGGCGCATGAGCGCCCAAACGGCATACAGGTAAAACGCCGCACCACAGCCGTTTTAGTCTTATTTCCTGTTCAAGCAAGATTTTTCAACCCTTGTGATGGTGTAACGGGTTGGTGATGATGTTGCTGGGGTTTTCTCTGGTCAGTGCTAGGGCTCCTGGGAGCAGCTGCCTCAGGAAGGAACCATGATTTTAACAGCACGTTTTTTGAATGAGTTAATAGGCCCGACGGAAACCTCTCCCCAGCAAGAAGCACAGCATTCAGCGGTGGGACCACAAGAGGGTTTGTAAATATTTTTGTTGTTGTTTGGTCGCTAAGTCGTGTCTACCTCTTTGTGACTGCTTTGTGATTATTGTCCAGTGGACTTTTTCTTTTAAAAATCAAAGAAACCCTGACAAACTCTCTGTTGGGAATATGAACAATCACCTTGAAAGGGCGGTTCTTTATTGCCGGGTAGTGTTTCACGACTTGAATATACTAGAATTTATTTCCCTATTGATAATGTTTTTGTTGTTTTTAATTATCTTGAATAATGTTATGAACACTTTTGTGCAAGACTTCTTGTGGCCATGGTTTTCATTTCTCTTGGGTAAATTCTTAGGAAATGAATTGCTAGGTCATGGTGTAAGTGTATGTTTAATGTGACAAGCTGCTAAACAGTTTTATAAAGTGATTGTAAGGTGGCTCAGACCATAGAGAATCGGACCGCATTGCAGCAAACCCGGGTTCCATCCCTTGGTCGGAAAGATCCCTTGGAGAAGGAAATGGCTACCCACTCTAGTGTTCTTGCCTGGAGAATTACATGGACAGAGGAGCCTGGCGGTCTACAGTCCATGGGGGTTGCAAAGAGTCGGACATGGCTGACCGACTAACACATGCACATACAAAGTGATTGTACCGTTTTACAATTTCACCAGCATGTGTGCTGTCTTGACGTGTGTTGCTGCATTTCTTTCCTAACGTTTGGTGTTATCGTTTTTAAAATTTAAGTCATTCCATTAGGTGTGAAGTGGTAGATAACTGTAGTTGTATTTTGCATTTCTCTGCTGACTGGTGATGCTGAGCATCTTTTCATGGACTAACTGGCCACTCACACATCTTCTTTAGTGAAGTATCTATTCAGGACTTTTGCCCAAGGTTGTAGAGATACTCTCCTGAATGAATTTTCTTCTGGTAAGCCTTGCAGTTTTAGTGTACAGGTATACTTTATTTTATTGCATTTCAATTTGTTGTGACTTGCAGATTTTGCTTTTTTTGTTTTTTTAAATTGAAGACTTGTGGCAACATTGATTTGATTAAGGCTATTAGCATCATTTTTCCAACAGCATTTGCTTGTTTCATTTCTGTGTCCCATTTTGGCAGTTCTCACAATATTTCAAAAGTTTTCGTTATTGTTATATTTGTTATAGTGATCTGTGATCAGTGATCTTCACTGTGACTATTATGATCATTTTGAGGCATCATAAATCGCACCCATATGAGATGGCAAACTTAAGGGTTAAGTGTTGTGTGTGTTCTGTTAGCTCCACTGACTGGCAGTTCCCTTGTCTCTCCACTTCTCCTTGGGCATCTCCTGTGGTGACCTGGAACCATATCTGCAATATGGCTGAGGTGTGTCTATATACACTTAGGTTTATGATCTGTTTCAAATTAATTTTTGTGCATGGTATGAGATAGAGGTTAAAGTTCATATTTTCCACGGGTCTTTTTTTTTTCTAGTTGTTTCAGTTCAATTTATTGAGAAGATTTTTCTTTCCCCATTGTTATTTTAGTATCTTTGTTGAAATTCAGTTAAATGTGCATGTACATTTTTTTTTTTCCCTGAACTCTACATCATGTTACATTGATCTCTTCACCCATTCCTATACTAAAGCTACAGTCCTGATTACTCCAACTTTATAATGTCTTGAAATCCGTTTCTTGAATAGTTCATAGTTTCTTCTGTAAAATTTTGTTGACTGTTTTAGATCTTTTGAATTTTTGTTTAAATTTCAGAATCAGCTTTTCAGTTGCTTCCTGAAAGCCTAGAGATATATCTGCATGCAGCACAAAAACACTTAAAACACAAGTCTAGGGATATTCATTGTTGTTTAGTTTGCTTTAGCAACTGATTGTAAACGTCCTAAATGTTGACCAGTGAAGAAATAGAATAATATACTATGTCACACCCACACAATGGAGTTTTATCCAGCTATTAAAGAATAATAAAGTAGATCTGTAAGTGCTAATATGAGGAGTCTACAAATGTGTTGTTAAGTGAAAAAAATCAGTGTGTGGAGCAGTGTATAGAGTATATTCCCGTTTGTTTTAGAAATAATGATATAGAGGTAATATATGCTTTTTATTTATGTATGAAATTAATTGGTTCATTTAACTGGAAAGTACAGTTCAGTTGTCCTCAAATAAGACTGGATCCAGGAGCTCACAGGCCATTCTAGATACTGCCTCTTGCTCTGTAGCTCGGCTCCACTTTTCTCTCTTTGGCTTCATCGTCAGTCATCTTCCATGCCAGTGGCAGTTCCAGGCTTCCATGGTTCTGACAAAAGTGCATAGGAGACATTATCCATCTCAGTGTTCCTTTATTAAGTCTAGTAGATATGGTCTGGTTTGAGTTATATGCCCGTTCTGTGGCTCCATCACTGTGCATGGAGGAATGAACCACTTTGGCCAAGTAGATCATGTGTTCATGCTCCTAACTATCGAAAGAAAAAGTCTCCACGGGGAAGAAGCAGTTCAGTGTAAGGGCTAATGTGCAAATTAAACCACATATGCCTGTTCAGTTCAGTTAGACGCTCAGTCGTGTCCGACTCTTTGTGACCCCATGGACCACAACATGCCAGTCCATCACCTGTCCATCACCAACTCCTGGAGTCTACTCAAACTCATGTCCATTGAGTCAGTGATGCCATCCAACCATCTCATCCTCTGTCATCCCCTTATCCTCCTGCCTTCAATCTTTCCCAGCATCAGGGTCTTTTCAAATAAGTCAGCCCTTCGCGTCAGGTGGCCAAAGTATTGGAATATCACCTTCAGCATCAGTCTTTCCAATGAACACCCAGGACTGATTTCCTTTAGGATGGACTGGTTGGATCTCCTTGCAGACCAAGGGACTCTCAAGAGTCTTCTCCAACACCACAGTTCAAAAGCATCAATTCATTGGTGTTCAGCTTTCCTTATAGTCCAACTCTCACATCCATACATGACTACTGGAAAAACCATAGCCTTGACAAAACAGACTTTTGTTGGTAAAACAATGTCTCTGCTTTTTAATATGCTCTCTAGGTTGGTTATAACTTTCCTTCCAAAGAGTAAGCGTCTTTTAATTTCATGGCTGCAATCACCATCTGCAGTGATTTTGGAGCCCCCAAAAATAAAGTCAGCCACTGTTTCCACTGTCTCCCCATCTATTTGCCATGAAGTGATGGGACCGGATGCCGATCTTAATTTTCTGAATGTTGAGCTTTAAGCCAACTTTTTCACTCTCCTCTTTCACTTTCATTAAGAAGCTCTTTAGTTCTTCTTCACTTTCTGCCATAGGGTGGTGTCATCTGCATATCTGAGGTTATTGATATTTCTCCTGGCAATCTTGATCCCAGCTTGTGCTTCTTCTAGCCCAGTGCTTCTCATGATGTACTCTGCATATAAGTTAAATAAGCAGGGTGACAATATACAGCCTTGACATGCTCCTTTTCCTATTTGGAACCAGTCTGTTGTTTCAAGTTCAGTTCTAACTATTGCTTCCTGACCTGCATACAGATTTCTCAGGAGGCAGGTCAAGTGGTCTGGTATTCCCATCTCTTTCAGAATTTTCCAGTTTATTGTGATCCACACAGTCAAAGGCTTTGGCATAATCAATAAAGCAGAAATAGATGTTTTTCTGGAACTCTCTTGCTTTTTCAATGATACAACGGATGTTGGCAATTTGATCTCTGGTTCCTCTGCCTTTTCTAAAACCAGATTGAACGTCTGGAAGTTCACGGTTCACGCATTGCTGAAGCCTGGCTTGGAGAATTTTGAGCATCATTTTGCTAGCATGTGAGATGAGTGCCATTGTGCGGTAGTGTGAGCATTCTTTGGGATTGCCTTTCTTAGGGATTGGAATGAAAACTGACCTTTTCCAGTCCTGTGGCCACTGCTGGGTTTTCCAAATTTGCTGGCATATTGAGTGCAGCACTTTCATAGCATCATCTTTTAGGATTTGAAATAGCTCAAGCAGAATTCCATCACTTCCACTAACTTTGTTCATAGTGATGCTTCCTAAGACCCACTTGACTTCACATTCCAGGATGTCTGGCTCTAGGTGAGTGATCACTGTATCATGATTATCTGTGTCATGAAGATCTTTTTTGTACAGTTCTTCTGTGTATTCTTGCCACCTCTTCTTAATATCTTCTGCTTCTGTTAGGTCCATACCATTTCTGTCCTTTATTGAGCCCATCTTTGCATGAAATGCCCGTATAGTGACCTTAATAGCACATTTTCAGCTCATGCACAGTATGGTGATTTTTCTATAAAAAGTTGCTAAAATTGTGCTCCTGCATCTCATGAAATTCTTTCATGCTCTGCTTCTCACTCTCCAGTTTGGACACTGTCACCCTTTTCTTGTTTCCATGGTTTCTGGCTTGTGGGCTCTTTTCTGTTTCTCTCATTTAGCCTGCCCCATTTAGACTGATAACCTGCTTTGTGATATCGATATCTGCCAGAGATTGCTTTTTGTGTCCATCTTTGACCTTCACCCTCAGATCACGAATGTTGGTTTAATGCGCTGCAACCTCTGGGAAAACCTTTGCTCCCTATAATTAGTCTTGGTTCAGTCTGTGGGCTCCTGCATGTCTGGGAAAGGGGATCAGACTAAATTATCTGCACTGTTATTCTGGTTGTTTTTATTAGTCCTTAATGGATTCGTTAATATTTCTATGTTTCTATCTTATCTATCTATCTATTTAATGAATTTGCCAAAAGGACTACTTTCATGCCTGTACTTCCTTGCCAGGTGCTCTTCATTCATAAAGGTTGCTTGCATGGAAATTAAGCTGGATAACAGTACCTGATCTCCTGCTTGATTCTAATTAAGAATCACGCAATACTGATGTATGATCACAGATTATAAACAATTAAATTATCCTGTAAGCTTTTGCTATTTTATAGTTAAAATAAATCTGTAAAATAGTTTCTTTGTTGTAGAATAGTTTATTAATCTGGAATTGGTTTGGATTAAAATTATTCTAATGTGATTATTACTGTCTAGGGAAGAGGGTAAGATAGTGAGATAAGGATGAGTGAGTGAGTAAGTAAAAGTTGCTCAGTCATGTCCGACTCTCTGCAACCCCATGGACTGTAGCTTGCCAGACCCCTCTGTCCGTGGAATTCTCCAGGCCAGAATACTGAAGTGGCTAGCCATTCCCTTCTCCAGGGGATCTTCCCAATCCAGGGCTCAAGCCCAGGTCTCCCGCATTGCAGGCTGATTCTTTACCGTCTGAGCCACCAGGGAATCCCAAAAATTCCGGAGTGGAGTCTATCCCTTATCCAGGGGGGTCTTCCAGACCCAGGAATCGAACTGCAGTCTCTTGCATTGCAGGTGGATTCTTCACCAGCTGAGCTACCATGATAAGTTGATATAAAAATAAATTTCAGGATGATATAATAGTAGGAAATGAGAAGGATAAAATTGAACACATTGTTGAATTTTGAAAACATGTTAAATGACTTGAGCCATTACTCAGATTAAGAAAGTCAGGTAGGCATAAGCAGCTCAGAGAGGAAAAGCTTCTTATTATGGAGATGCATCTTTAAATAATGCTAATTTTTAAATAAGTTAGGGTGCAGAGAAAGGGATTGCCTTGGTTTTAGCTTTACAGATAAATTATCAGATATAGTAGTTGATTAGCTTGACACTTATTTACTCTTTCTTAACCAATCAGGTTGACATATTCTTTAGTCATATTTATGTTTAGATTTTAAATGGAAATAACCTAGTCATACAACTGAGCCATGTAAATGTCCGGGATCTGCAAGTATCCTCCTCCTCTCCCATCTTTCAGACTCAGGCATGACACCCTCTTGCATTACCTGGTTCTTTAATATTTGAATTAATGTACACAGGCTATCCTTTTTAAAAAAGCTTTTTATTTTGCTTCAGGGTATAGTCGATAAACAATGTTGTGACAGCTTCATGTAAACAGTGAAGGGACTCAGCTGTACATATACATGCATCATTTCTCCCCCAACCCCGCTCCCATCCAGGCTGCCACATAACACTGATCAGAGTTCCATATGTTATACAGTAAGTCCTTGTTGGTTATCCATTTAAAATACAACAGTGTGTACATGCCCATTCCAAATGCCCTAACTATCCTTTTCCCCCATCCTTCCCCCTAGCAACTATAAACTCATTCTCGAAGTCTGTGAGTCTGTTTCTGTTTTGTAAGTAAATTCATTTGTATTGGTTCTTTTTAAATGCCACATATAAGGGATGTCACATGATATTTTTTCTTCTCTGTCTGAATTACTTCACTTAGTATAACACTAAGTTCATTTATGTTGCTTCAAATGTCATTATTTTCTTCTTTTTTATGACTGAGTACTATTCCACTATATATATGTATGTATATATATATACTACATCTTTATTCAGGCTATCCTTTTTTGATATTTTGTTTAGTCTTCCTACCATATGAGGCTGCCCCCATTGGGCCATTTAAAATGTGTGTTATTCATCTAATTTTATTTATTGCAAAAAAAAGAAAAAATAGAAGTATAAAGAATGATATAAAGACCAACTGTAATCCAACTATGTAAAATAATTATCACTGTCAAATAATTACTAATAGTTTTTACTGTGTTTCATCAAATTGAAGACACTATGGCTAGAACTTCTACTATTTTACCACTATGAAAGGAGAAGTGCAGTCAAACTATGATATACTACTTTCTTTTCTATTAAAAAGTTTATGTTAATTGGAAAAGTTCTTTTAGACTTGTTTAAATATGGATATATTATGGATGGCTTTAGAACACATGTCAAAAAGAAAATATAAGGGAAAAAATTTGGTTAAAGGAGCCCTAAAACCTCTTCACATACAGAGTCCAAAAGTTCCATGCCATTTTTTGATTCAGAGTTGTTTATATCTGTGTTTTTCCTAATGGTTTCATTCTTTGTGCTATCAAAAGGATTGATGATATAGATTTCTTAAAAGAGAGTTCCAGAATTGTCTCCAAGATTTGCATTTAAGCTCATCCATTTCCCCTTTTTTCCTTTAAGCATTGAAACTACGTGTCACCAGTTTTGGGTGGGGACATGGTGGCCCAATTAGAGACATTTCTGAGTGCCCTGGTGGTGTAGGGCTAGGTCTGAATGCTTGTGTCCCTCCAAAATTCACGTTGAATCCCTAACGCCTAAAAGTAATGGTTATCAGAAGGTGAGGCCTTTGGTAGGTGATTAGATCATGAGAGTGGAACTCTCTTAAATGGGATAAAAGTGAAAAGTGTTAGTTGCTCAGTTGTGAGCAGCTCTTTGCGACCCCATGGACTGTAGCCCACCAGGCTTCTCTGTCTGTGGAATTCTCCAGGCAAGAATACTGGAGTGGATTGCCATTCCCTTCTCCAGGGGATTTTCCCAACCCAGGGATCAAACCCAGGTTTCCTGCATTGCAAGTGAATTCTTTACCATTTGAGCCACCAGAAATGGGATTAGTGCCCTTATAAAAGAGATCCCCACAGAGGTCACTAACCCTTCTGCCATGTGAGGATACAAGCAGAATTCTCGCAAACAAGAAGAAGAGCTCCACTCAACCATGTGGGTGCCACCATCTTGGACTTTCAGCATCCAGAACTGTGATAAATGAATTTCTAGGGTTTGTAAGTCACCTACTCTGTGGTATTTTGGTATAGCATCCTGAGCTACTAAGAAAGCTGTTATGACCATGTTCTTACTAGCAAGATAGGAGAAGAGGTGTGTGCAGCTTCTAGTTCAGATCCTTAAAGGAAGCTGCTTATCTTCCCCTTTTTCTTTCATTCCTTGTGATGAAAAGCAGACATGGTGTTAGTGAGCCAGCCTTAATTCTGTAGAAGAAGACACTCCAGGGGTTGTGGAATGACTAGACAGAAAGATCTGGATCTTCATATGACTGTGTAGAGCAGAGCTGCCTACCTGCCAAGAGTGAACAGCAGCTCTCATAGAAGGAAAAAAATAAAACTTCCATCTTGTTTAAACCACTGCTATTGTCAAAGCAGTCAAATTAATATTCACATTGTATATACTGTTTTTAAAATTCCTTTTTAAATTTACTATCATTGAAAAATACTTTTATTTACCATTAAAATTTTTAACGATCGAGTAATATTCAAGGTTGGAGAAGGAAATGGCAATCCATTTCAGTATTCTTGGCTGGGAAATCCCATGGACAGAGGAACCTGGAGGGCTACAGTCAGTCCATGCGGTTGTAAAGAGTTGGACACAACTCAGTGACTAAACAGCAGCAGCAATATTCAAGGTACAGATATGTTATTAATTATTTAACTAAACCCCTATCATTGGGCTTGTAGGTTGTTCCAGTTTTTCTGTATTGTTAATAATACTAGAAATAGGAAATAGAAAAAGGAGTATGTCAAGGCTGCATATTGTCACCCTGCTTATTTAACTTATAGGCAGAGTACATCATGAGAAACGCTGGGCTGGAGGAAGCACAAGCTGGAATCAAGATTGCCAGGAGAAATATCAATAACCTCAGATATGCAGATGACACCACCCTATAGCAGAAAGTGAAGAAACTGAAGAGCCTCTTGATGAAAGTGAAAGAGGAGAGTGAAAAAGGTGGCTTAAAGCTCAACAATCAGAAAACTAACATCATGGTATCCGGCCCATCACTTCATGGCAGATAGATGGGGAAACAGTGGAAAAAGTGGCTGACTTTATTTTTCTGGGCTGCAAAATAACTGCAGGTGGTGATTGCAGCCATGAAATTAAAAGACGCTTACTCCTTGGAAGGAAAGTTATGACCAACCTAGACAGCATATTAAAAAGCAGAGACTACTTTGTCAACAAAGGTCCGTCTAGTCAAGTCTATGGTTTTTCCAGTAGTCATGTACGGATGTGAGAGTTGGACTATAAGGAAAGCTGAGCACCAATGAATTGATGCTTTTGAACTGTGGTGTTGGAGAAAACTCTTGAGAGTCCCTTTGTCTGCAAGGAGATCCAACTGGTCCATCCTAAAGGAAATCAGTCCTGGGTGTTCATTGGAAGGACTGATGTTGAAGCTGAAACTCCAATACTTTGGCCACCTGCTGCGAAGAGCTGACTCATTTGAAAAGACACTGATGCTGGGAAAGATTGAAGGCGGGAGGAGAAGGACGAGATGGTTGGATGGCATCACTGATTCAATGGACATGAATTTGAGTAAACTCCAGGAGTTGGTGATGGACAGGTAGGCCTGGTGTACTACAGTCCATGGGATCACAAAGAGTCAACGCGACTGAACTGAACTGAATAATACTGGAATGAAAATTCTACAGCTATAAATCTTATATACAGTAAACATACACTTGTGTATATATGTGTGTATATGTGCACACATAGAGATCTCTAATCATTTCCCCAAAATAAATTCCTATAAATAGAATTACTTGGTCAAAGGCCTTTCACATTTTTAACATTCATTATCAAATTTACTGCCAGTATTTCTGCATTAATTTACCCTACCACTAGGAATATATATATATATATAGCTATACACTGTTACATTTGTAAAAATGTTTTTGAGGTAATTTGCACAGATTAAGTCCATAGGTCTTAAGTACTCAGTTCCTTAAGTTTTTGTACATGCTCACATAACTGTTATACACAAAAAGATGTATAGAATGTTTCCATTACCTAGAAAGTTATATTGTGCCCCTTTCCTTAATCCCCATCCCAGAGGCAAATATTGTCTTGAGTTCTAATTTTGCCTATTTTTGAATAATACAGGAGGTATTTCCTTTCTAGCTTCTTTGTTTTCATTTTTTTGGATTCATCCTTGTTGTTGCAAGTATCAGTGATGTTCTGTTGTATGATGTTACTACACTGAGAAAAAAATCTCTGGTTGATAAATACTTCTGTTATTTTCAGGTTTGGGCTATAAAGAATATGACTTTTTGTTAATATACGTTTTTCATTTAATTTGTCTTGAAAATACCTAAGGTGGGATTGCTGGGTCATAAGGTAGATGCCTATTTAACTTTTAAGGAAACTGACATAGCTCTGAAAAGTGGTTGTACAACTTTATGCTTCCCCCAGCAGCAATGTGTGAGAATTCTAGATGCTTCTTATCCCAGCAAACAGTTGTATTGTTGGTCTTACATTTTAGCCATTCAAGTGGCTGTGGAATGTAAATTTGTGTTTTCCTTTTGACTAAGGATGTTGAGCTCCTTTTAATGCTTACTGGCTGTTCCTATATCTTCTGTAAAGGATTTGTTCAGGTCTTTTGTCCATTTTTGCAAATTTAGTTTTCTTTTTATTGTTTGTAGGAGTTCTTTATATATTTTGAGCACAAGTTCATCAGATATGTCTGTTATGAATTTCATTTTCTAGAGCTTAGCTTTTATAAGTAGAAATTATAGTTATGATAAAGTACAATATATCATTTTTTTCTGTTGTGTTTAGCTGTTTCTTGTGTATTTTGTGAACTTTTTACCTACTGCAAGGTTACAAAGACATTCTCCTATGTTTTTTTCTAAGCTTTCTGGTTCTAATTTTTCCAATACAGTTTATGATCTGTCTCAAATTAACTCTTCTATTGGAATGAGGTTGGTATTGGGTTCTCTTATTTTCTATTTTTTGTGTCATTTTCCAGCACATTGGTTAAAATAACTTTTTTTTCTTGCCAATATGATAAGTATATATGGTACTTTATTGTTTTATCTTCTTGACATTGAATATTTTCCCGTTTCCATCTTCTTGAAACTTTGAGTCAGAGCTATTCAAAGGGCTAACTTTTTTATTTTAGTGAAAAATCTCATTTTCTTTTTGGGATATGTGAAATTACCTTAGCATAACTGACCTAGTAACGTCTATGTCAGTCAAGATTAGAAAATACTCAGAAGTAGTATTGGCAGCTATCAATCTACTTTAAATTAGTTAGGCTTTTGATTGACTTTTGAAATATTAAGATGGCCATTTTTCTGTGATATTGCTCACCTGGAAGAGGTTAAATTGTTGAACATGGGTTAACACATAGGAAAAGAATAATTATACCAAAAACTTAGAATAGTATAATAACTGTTACATCTGTAAGGTATGAGCTATGCCTCTTAGGGAAATAAAAGAAATTTGTTTTAAATATGCTTGGTGTAAAAGAGAACAGAGAACACATTTCAAGGAAGCAGCTTATGATGACAGGTTAAGCCAAATTACCTTGGTGATTTTGCCTTTAAATTTCAGTGACCTACAGAAAATAGAAGCCATCTACTTGATGTCAAAATCTGAGTTCCTGAGAAAAAGATAAGTCTCAGCCCTGCTAAGTTTTTCAGGGATTATCCTACACATAGATGAACTAGAGCTCTAAGGAGAGTAGAACATTCACATTCATCTTGGAGGGTTAATGTCTGAGAAAACTGACTATCTAAGCAGCTATAATAATTCCAAAAGAGAGTACATTTACATTTTCTAATAATACAATTCATGTATTAATAATTCTTTATGCCACATAAATCTTTTCTTCATACTTCCACATATTTGGCTTCCACAAACTCTATTACAACTTAAAAATGAGCTCAAATCTTCCTTTTCGCTGCTATTTTTCCATCAGTTAACTTCTTCCCATGACCTCTAGTAGTGATGCTGTGTCATTTGGACTTAGAATCCTAAATAATTTTTACTCCATCCTATCATCTTTTTTGACAAATGATAAGGCTTATTATTTAATTATATAAAAATCTTTCTCACACATATTCTGTTGTAGTTTGTATTTTATAACTCAGCACATCTTAATTTCTTATTTTCTATTTGGTGACTAAAAAAATTAGGCCAGGCTCAATACAAAGGCTAGTAATTGCCACAAGGAGAGCATTGTCATAATTTCCTTCAAGGAACTCCATCTTGTTAACTGTTCAAAAATTGCTGAGAACATTTTTCTTAGGGGATTTAGTATTCATTTCTTCCAGTACTTTTATGCTGCTAGAAAACTCTTTTATGTATTGAGTAGAGTTCTAGTAATATCTGCAACAGCAGTTCTGTCAAAACACTTGTAAAGTATGCTCACTCATCATGGAAATTTTGAAAGCCTCTGACCCTTCAGAAATATATGTTTTGCTTGGAAGTTACCCAAAAGAGCTTAAATTTTGGAACAGCATTGGGAGCAATCCTCAGAGAAACCATTTTAGTTTTCTAATTAGAGAATCGAAGACAGTATTACAGGCACCAGTCTAGACAACATGACTTTATCTAAGACACCTTCTGAAAGGTGTCTTTATAGATTCTAATAACACCTTCTGAAAGGTTCTCTGTAACAGCAAAGTTTTTATTTTTCAGCATTGCCCTGACAATGTATCAGCAGCTTAAAGAATTGAAAAGCCTTAAATGCAAGGCATTGATGATCCAAATCCTCTGAGCTGATCCTTTCTGACAGAGGAGAGAGGCCAATAAGCTAACCCTAAATGGTATAATTAGAAGCAGTGCATAATTAAAAGCCATCTGCATGTCTTGTGTGCCCCTTTCTGTAAGTGAAATAGGGCCAGCACTATGTGAGTACTTAAAAGCTCCTTTCAAAAAATTAAAAATCCTTATTGAGACATTATCCTACAGTGCAGATAATAAGACAAACCAGTGTATTCATGATCAGCCCTAACATTTCTTATTATTTTACAATATGTGTGAGTGATTTACAGCCAAATTAACATAATGTCATACCACCAACACTAGAAATGTTTATTGTAGATTTAAAACTATTCTATGGTTCATGAAAAGAAGTTAAGTCCTATGAGCTAAGAAAATAATGTTGTTGTGTGCCTCCATCAAGATTTTAGTCTAAAGTTCATTCTGAATTCCAACGGAGGCTGTGCTCTACTCCCACAAACAAATGCTAGTTAGTAAGCCCTCAGATTCAGTAGTTTTATTTTTTCTTCTTTAGAGATGAACTTGACTTCTAAGCAATATTTAATATGTTTTCTTTAGTAGGAATTAATTGGTAAGGGAGCCTTTTCAATAGTTCTTATAAGAGGATTGAGTCATAACTAGGTGATGCTCCTTTTAGTCCCATTAAATGTTAAAAGATTGGTTCATCCTACTCAGATCATCAATACCATCCAAGAACACAGTTCCTTGTTGTGGTTCTGTGGTTTGGGACATTATATAAGGGAATCTGAATTATTATAGAGGGGAAATTGGTCCTGATGCCCTCATAAATGCCTTTGATCTCTGAGTCAGGAAGATCCCTTGGAGAAGGGAATGGCAACCCACTCCAGTATTTTTGCCTGGAGAATTTCATGGACAGAGGAGCCTGGCAGGCTACAGTTGTTGGGATCACAAGGAGTCAGACGTGACTAATACCTTCACAACTCTTAGATTCCATGAGTTTATGAGTTTTAGTTTTAAAATGCTATATTTCAATAGTCAGTGAAAGTTTGTAGGATTATTATGTAAATTGATATATGAATATTCAAAGATCAGAATTTTTAAAAAGTTTATATTTTAAATATTGTTTTAAAAGATTTTGCTTCCTACGTACCATACCCCTAGAACTTATATCACTACAGTCTGTTTTTCTCATGACACAAAATTCTTGCTTCTGAGATTTCAAATCTAATTTCTTCTCAGGGGTTCAGTTTAATACTTCTTTCCAAATATAACTGGTATATTCAGGTTGGAATACAGTGATTGATTTTCCCAGATGCAGCAATTCTGAATTGCCATGGGTTTATGTATTAGCAGGCCTTCTATCCAGTCTATCCTTAGAAACTCTCTTATCGATATGCTCTTTAATCCCCAGGGGCTTAGTAGGGCCTAACTGGTCATTTTTTAAAAATTACTTTTTATTGGAGTATAGTTGATTTACAATGTTGTATTAGTTTCTGATGTACAGCAAAGTTTATCAGTTATACATATACCCACTCTTTTTTTAGATTCTATTCCTGTATAGGTCCCATTATGACCTATTTAGATTCTGTTCCCATATAGGTCCCATTGTGACCCCATGGGCTATACAGTCCTTGGAATTCTCCAGGCCAGAATACTGGAGTGGGTAACCTTTCCCTTCTCCAGGGGATCTTCCCAACCCAGGGATTGAACCCAGGTCTTCTGCATTGCAGGTAGATTCTTTACCAGCTGAGCCAAAAGGGAAGCCCATACATATACATATATCCATTCTTTTTAGATTCTGTTCCCATCTAGGTCATTACAGAGTGTTGAGTAGAGTTCCCTGTACTATACAATAGGTTCCTATTAGTTAGTTATTTTGTGTATCGTAGTGTGTATGGGCTTCCCGGGTAGTTCATCTGATAAATAATCTGTCTGCAATACAGGAGATCCCCATTTGATTCCTGGGTCAGGAAGTTCCCCTGGAGAAGGGACAGGCTACCCACTCCAGTGTTCTTGAGCTTCCCCGGTAGCTCAGATGGTGAAGAATCTGCCTGCAATGAGGGAGACTTGGGTTTGATGCCTGGGTTGGGAAGATCCTCTGCAGGAGGGCATGGCAACCCACTCCAGTATACTTGCCTGGAGAATCCTCATGGACAGAGGAGCCTGGCCAGCTAGTCCACGGGATCCCAAAGAGTTGGGCATGACTGAGCGACTAAGCGCAGCACGCACAGTAGGGTATGTATATGTCAATCCAATCTTCCAATTTCTCTCTCTGCCCCTTTCCTTCTTGGTAACCATAAATTTGTTTTCTACATCTATGACTCTGTTTCTTTCTTGTAATAGGTTGATTTTTACCTTATTTTTGGATTCCACATATAAGCAATATCATATAATATTTTTCATTGTCTGACTTACTTTACTAAATATGACAATCTCTCCAATGTCACTGCAAATGGCATTATTTAATTATTTTTATGGCTGAATAATATTCCATTGTATATATATTGCCACATCTTCTATATCCATTCTTCCATCAATGGACATTTAGGTTCCTTCCTTTTCTGGACTATTGTAAATAGTGCTGCAGTGAACACTGGGGTTTATGTATCTCTTTGAATTATGATTTTCTCTAGGTATATGCCCAAGAGTGGAATTGCTGGATCATAAGGTAACTCTAGTTCTGTTTTTTTAAGGAACCTCTATACTGTTCTCCATTGTGGCTGTACCAGTTTACATTCCCACCAATGGTGTAGGGAGGGTTCCCTTTTCTCTACACTTTGAGCATTTACTCTTTGAGATTTTTTTTGATGATGGCTGTTCTGACTGGTGTGAAGTGATACCTCATTGTAGTTTTGATTTGTATTTCTCTGATATTTAGTGATGTTGAACATCTTTTCATGTGTTTGTTGGCTATCTGTATATCTTCTTTGGAGAAATGTCTGTTTTGGTCTTCTGCCCGTTTTTTTGTTGGGTTTTCTGTTTTTTTGATATTGAGTTGCATGAGCTGTTTGTATATTTTGGAGATTAATCTTGTGTCTGGTTGTGTTTTAACCATTCACAAATGCATCAAGAACTCAGTCTCTGATTCTTTTGAGGTCAGAGGACTTGGTAATCTCAGAATGTCATCCCTTGTCTGTATGATTCTTATTGTTACCACAAAACCCCCAAAGTTCACATAACCACCTGGTTTCTGTATGATTTTATCGGGCAAAGAGATTCTGTATTCAGAATGGGCTGAGCCTCTCTGGCGCTCAGATTCTTTGTCCAGATGGTTTTAGCTCTAGACATAAATAGATATCTTTCTATCTTCTAGTCTTTATATTCTGTTTTCTGATCAGATTAATCTTCATGGGATGATAGAAAGGAAAAGCGCATTCCCTTCCCGGAAGCTCTCATCATCTCCTGCCTTTTTAATAGAAGTGTGGTCTGGCTGGACCTCACAAGACAATTTAGTAACTAACTTGATGTGACTAGCAGTGTTGTATGATCGTTTTCACTGTCAACTTCTTTTTATTTTCCTGCAGAGTTTTTTTAATTGAGGTATAGTAGATGTATAGTATTATATAATTTATAGCTGTACAATGTAGTGATTACCAATTTTTAAAGGTTATACTCCATTTATAGTTACTACAAAATATTGGCTATATTCCTGTGTTGTACAGTATATCCTTATAGCTTATTTTGTACCTAATAGTTTGTACCTCTTAATCCCCCACGCCTGTTTCACTCCTCTCCCCTCCACTTCCCTCCCTTCTCCCCACTGGTAACCACTCATTTGTTCTCTCTACCTGTGAATCTGCTGCTGCTTATTTTTTTGTTATGTGCGCTAGTTTGTTGTATTTTTTAGATTCCACGTGTAAGTGATATTATTCAGTGTTTATCTTTCTCTGTATGACTTATTTCGGGCTCCCCTGATAGCTCAGTTGGTAAAGAATCCACCTGCAATGCAGGAGACCCCAGTTCCATTCCTAGGCTGGGAAGATCCCCTGGAGAAGGGATAGGCTACCCACTCCAGTATTCTTGGGCTTCCCTTGTGGCTCAGCTGGGAAAGAATCCACCTGCACTGCAAGAGACCTGGGTTTGATCCATGGGTTGGGAAGATCCCCTGGAGATGGGAATGGCAACCCATGCCTGGTAAATCCCATGGACAGAGGAGCCTGGCAGACTATGGTCCATAGGGTTGCAGAGTCGGATATGACTGAAGCAACTTAGCACGCAGCGCGTGCCCTCCAAGTCAATCCATGTTGCTGTGAACGGCACAATTTCATTCTTTTTAATGGCTGAATAGTATTCCATTGTATATATTTATACTGCTTCTTTATCCATTTATCTTTTTGTGGTCACTTAGGTTGCTTTCATATCTTGGTAGTTGTCAATAACACTGCTGTGAATGTTGGGCTGCATGTATCTTTTTAAAGTTAATTGTCATCTTCTTAAGCCTGGACAGTCTAATCAAGGGACTTACTGAGTTTACTGAGTTGACATTTACATGGAATTTATGGGGAAGGAAATGCAAAAAGCAAAAAAAATTCTCTCCCCCCTCATTCAAGACTGCACTTTTTAATTTTTAAAAATCCCAGTTCCCCCAATTTTTATGCCTCCATAATGACTCCCAATTCTAGCATAGTCTCCTATTTAACACTGATTAAATAAGTGGTTAAATGATACTCAGGAGAGAACAAGCATGAGCTTCAAACTTATTCAGCAGCAGTTTTGTGGTTCTGTTTACCAAAATGTTACATACTTGGTATCACACACATTTCATTAATTCTATAAATATTAATTTCATGTCTACAATGTCTCATCACAATTATAGATTCTCTGGAGACTGTGAAGCAAAGAGTATGAGACAACCCTGAATAAAATTGTTTACATTTGAAACCCTGGGAGTCAAGTGGGCATAATAATTAATCATAATAAAAAAACCAAGTTATAATAATAATAGAAAGCAAATGGTTTATTAAAGAAATTGTTTTAAAAGAAATATGATCATATTCCAAGGAAATATGTATGATATCCATAATTATTTAAAAAGCTATGAAATTAGTATGACAAAGAATTTGAACACTCTTGCTTATTCAAGTAAATTTGAAATGTAAATTTCTTAGAGAATTTCTGCTTACTCCTTGAATGTGGAAATATATTTCTGCCATGCCTTATTTACTTATTTTTCCCAAAAGGTAGGATAAAAATAAGCCTTTTTATCAAAAGAACTAGAAATATTTAGAGTCACTGGTTCAAACTGATGAAGTGAGGTCTGTGGATTCACTGTGGTATTTTACATAATTGGAAGGTATGGTTTCAAGGTTGTTGATACTGAAGTAAAACTGAATTGCTAATCTCACTCACATTTGTATCTATAGACACTGAAGGATTAACTCTTATTTCAGAAGTGGATATTTGTTGCTTTTTAAAATCATGTTTTGAAGCATATGATAAATTAGAGATTTTTCACTTAATATTGTCACCAAAAATGACAGGAAACTAATATATTTTTAAAGTCCTGTACTGCTTTATGCTGACACTTTCCGTGTATTCTTTCATTTAAGTTTGCATCTTGAGGGGGAAGGTGCTCAGAATTCATTTACCCATCTATCAATATACCCAACAAAAATTTATATAATCTTTACTATGTGCTAACCATGGCAATAATAATAACAATAAGGTGTGCCTTGTGAGTCAAGGGAGAAGTGTGTGCACATGATTTGAGTAACTGGAAGGAGAGGGCTGGTTTTGGACTTAACACATCATGGATACTAAAATCCTTCCATGTCCCAGTGTCCCGGGGAACTGTTGTAGGAGGCAGCCGTGAAGACAATTATCAGGAATTCGGTTGAAATTTCCCAGGATTCCCAGGTTTAGTGTATGAAGAGCCAGCATCAGGGAAGATATCTCTTTGCATGGGCTGATGGTATTCTGTGACAATTTTAAATAGAATTTTTGCTATGGACAGAGAAAGTAGCACTTACAATGGAGGGAATGGTTAGAAGGAGTATGAACTGAGATTCATGGAGTGGGATTTGAGATGTACTAATTTGGATATTATAAGAGTGACTTTGCTGTGTATCCCAAAGTAATATGGGTCAGACGAATGGGTTATGTCAATATGAAGAAAGTGAAGCTTTGAAAGTCAAATAGATAACAAGCAAAGACCCTGAGATTCAAGCCCAGGTTTGTACAACTTCCTTGGGCAACATTTTAAACCACTTATAGACACTTACTTGAAATGCTTTCCTTGAAATTTGTCTTTTCAACATATTGAAAAGACATTTCTATGAAATGTAAAAAATTTGCATGAAATGGAACACTTTCTGTAATAGCAAAATGCTTCAGTAAATAGAAAGTCATTCCAAGTTGTATTCTGACTCTCTGTCCTTTGTTCAAATGTACCGTTCACATATTCAGAGACAGAGTGTCTCTATGACTTAATTATGACGAGTATAATAATTGAAAGTAGGTGGTTATTTTATGCCAGAAAAGATAATTAAATTGGGAATTGCACTATTAGCTGGCCTTTTACTACCATGCATTATCCTTATGAAAGGTGATATTGTGATTCTACTGTACATTGCTCAGACAAAAAAATATTTACAGAGTCAACACTTCAGATCAGAGGGCATTAAGAAGCACATTAGACACAGAAGGCATCCTAGATATAATTAAAATACTTTGGAAATTTTATAAGCATAAATATAGGGCATTGGCTTCCTTTCTGACCATTGGTTTTATTGTCTGTCAGTAGGCCTGGCAATTCTTGCACCTATAGTTTCAGTAGAAATAAATTAATCATCAGAATGGATATAATAGGGGCATAGACAGCTTAGTTGTAAATCTTACAATTTTTTTTCTTGGAAATCATAAGGAGAATATAAATACATTTTTTTTCTCTAGAAAACAGAGAATTCACAAACTCTGCTGCGCTGCTGCTGCTAAATCGCTTCAGTCGTGTCTGACTCTGTGTGACCCCATAGACGGCAGCCCAACAGGCTCCTTTGTCCCTGGGATTCTCCAGGCAAGAACATTGGAGTGGGTTGCCATTTCCTTCTCCAATGCATGAAAGTGAAGTTGTTCAGTTGTGTCCGGCTCTTTACGACCCCATGGACTGCAGCCTACCAGGCTCCTCCATCCATGGGATTTTCCAGGCAACAGTACTGGAGTGGGTTGCCATTGCCTCCTCCGTCACAAACTTTAGGTTACCTTTAACTGTACCCAGGCAAATGAAATCAACATCAGCTTTATGGGAATGATGGGGCTTTGGGTGCTGAAGATAGGATGAAGAATTTGGGAACATAGAAAGGATTAGCAGTGGTGGATATTAGAAATCAGAAGCAAACATTTACTCCCAGAAGGAGCAGACCCATGTCTGAATGGGAAGTGCTGTGAACTGAACTGAGACAGAACAGTGTGTAATTACTAACGAAGGTGGGTAAAGAAGTTGCAGAAAGTATCTGAGGAAGTCAAGAGGTCACTGACATGCCTTACAAAACTCCATGTTCCAAAAGACAGTGAACAGTTTGGAAATCAAGAGGTATATCCCCTTGATATCAGTGATAAGCAAAGGATCTAAGGGAAATTAGAGTTGGGGGTAGAAGTTCTTCTGAACCAGGCTAGGTGTTAAGTGGCAAAGGAGCTGTGGATTATATTTTAAATAGTCTACTATTTTAGAAATACCAGAGAGAACTTTTGAACAAAGAAACCTAGAAAACTATTCACAGGGTCTCTTATTAACTGGTCTAGGAAAATTCAACTCATTTAAACATGCATAACAAAAATGAATTAAAGACAGTATCCAAACATAAAAACAATAAGAAAAATGTGCAAAAGAGCACCAAAATCCTCTATATAGAAAGAAATCTCATTGGAAAATATTTCATGAAGCAAAAGAAAATTAAAATCCTACATTTCAGTGTGAATTAAAAACTTTAATGTAGCAATTACAACTCTCAAGTAATATCATATATATATATATATGTATATATATATATCAGAAATGTAATAAACCACAGAAAAGCTGAACAGTCAAAAAGAAGTATCAGCTAGATTGTTGCAGGAGTTGAAGCATAAAGTGGTAGCTTTCAAAGAAGAGAAAGAAGAAAAAGAAAATAGAAGTGAAGACTAAATTTCAAAGCATAAAACAGATATGTTTTATGAACAGATATGTTAGGAAGCACAGTAAGGGACATAGAAGAAAGAAATGAGGAAAAATAAGCAAATGAAGTACAAATAAGAAGATACAATGATTAAAGAGAAAAAGCTATTCGATCCCTGGGTTGGGAAGTTCCTCTGGAGAAAGGAATGACAACCCGCTCTAGTATTCTTGCCTGGAGAATTCCATGGACAAAGGAGCCTGGCAGACTACAGTCCATGGGGTCACAAAGAGTCAGACACAACTGAGTGACTAACACTTTCACCTTCACTTTAGAATAAAGACAAAGGAGATCCAATATATTTATAATTGGAGTTTCCAAAGTGGTGGGGTGAGGTAGGGGAAACCAAAAGTAGTATAGTCGAGCAATTATATAAAAATGTAATTTATAAAATCTCTCCTGAAAAAAAGAAAACCTAAGTTACATATTGAAAAGCATTTTAGTAAGTTTTTGCTGCTATAACAAATTATCATAGACTAAGTGGCTTAAACAGCACTTCTCTTGGTTCTGGAGGCTAGGAACCTCACAATCAAGGTGCTGGCTGATCTGACATCTTGGTTTTAAGGTGGCTTTCTTCTCATAGTATTCTCACATAGTGGAGAGCAGAGAGAACTTTCTGGGGTTCCTTTTATAAAGATACTAATCCCATGATTCAGTGGAGCTATCATGATCTAATTACCTTCCAAAAGTCCTTCTTCCTAATACCATCACACTGAGGGTTAACCAATGAATTTGGGGTGGGGGTACAAACACTGATGGAGAAGTAAATGGCAACTCACACCAGTGTTCTTACTTGGGAAATCCCATGGACAGAAGAGCCTGGTGGGCTGCAGTCCATAGGGTTGCACAGAGTCAGATACGATTGAGTGAATGAGTGCACAAACATTGAGCTCATAGCAAAAGGATACATCACATTACATGGAAAAATGACCCAGAATATAGCAAATTAGGCTGTTAAAATATAAAGACAGAATGTATTGGACAAACAGATAAAAAGATTATGTCACCTGTAAGGGAGAGAAAATCAGGCAGTTATCAGGCTTTTCCACTGCAATATTGAATTTCAGATGATAATAGAATGTTTATAATTTATTCAAGGAAAAATGTGTGTCAAGAATTTTGTATTTATTCAAGTTGTCATCTAAGTATATAGTAGTGAACATGCAAAAGCTAAGGGTATATTGTTCATATAAGCCATTCTTAGGAGAAGGTACTAGTGGACTAACTCCAATCTACAAAGAGATGGTAGAGGAAATTTCAGCAAGATAATTAGTGAGCAGTGAATACATTTAACTACAGCTCTAGGACAAAATCATAGGTAAGATAAGGGTGTCAGCATGGCATGTTAATATTATGTGAACTGACAATGTGAAGATATAGCTACAAAAGTGGTTCAATAAGAACTGAGGCTGCTGTCCTTTAAAAGCCTCTCCAGATGACTAGTCTTTGGCTGGTGCCTAAGAATGGCACCGATGAAACTGGATTTTAGGAGGGTTCCTACCTTTCAGACCATAAAAGTGGTTTACTGTGCCTATACTGTTTGTGCAAGCATTATGGTTTCGCTAAACACCTGCTTTCCTTCTGGGAGTCTAGAATTTTGCTGCATGCTAAACACAGGGTGCCTGCGTGACTCACTCTCAATAAAATTCTCGAGCATTGAGTCTCCAGTGAGCTTCCTAGTAGACAGAATTTCACACGTGACCTCATGACCTGTGGCTGGGGGAACTGAACATGTCTTTTGTGATGTCACTGGGAGAGGACTCTTTTAAGGTTGTGTCTGGTTTTCTTAAGACTGTGCCTCATGTGCTTTTGCTCTTTGCTAATCTTGTTTGCTGATCTTTCACTGTAATAGATCATAGAACTCATGAGTGCAACTCCATGAGTTGTCCTGTGAGTCTCCTGTGTAATCATTGAAACTGGGGTGATATTAGGAATTCTCAACACTGACTAAGGGTAACCACTGGAACAAAATTGAAGCTTTCCAAAATATCAGAACTATAAAAAGAAAATGAATGAGACCACGTAGTGAGAGCATCTATCTATTTCCCCATCCAGCCTTCCTCCTATAATATGGCAGAACTAAACCCCAAACTATGTTTTTTTGCAGTAATTATGAATGGGCTTAATTCATCCATTGGAACAAAAAGATCTTTAGATTGGACACTGAACAAAAGCCAATTCTGTGCTGAATCTAAAAGATATACTTAGCACAAATTAAAAGGAAATGTTAAAAATAAAAGGGTAGACAAATGTATATAAATGAAAGCCAAAAATAAAAATCAAGGATTGCAGTCCAAAATATTTAGTTCCAAAGTCATTAAAGTAGACAAAAAATCATTCAGTTTGTATTTAAAACAGTTATATAGTGTTGAAGGATACAATTTACAACAGATGTAATTGTCACAATTATCTTTTTATCTAATAACTTCATAAAGGAGAAAATAGAGGCAGTTATTAACGAATAGGCAAAAACACACTGCTAGTAGAAAGCAACTTAGCAGCAGCAGTAGAAAGCTTTCAATCACCTCTTTAGTGTAAGATCAGTGGGACTGAAATAGGTATAGGTAAGTAACCTATATGTTATAGTCAGTAAGGTACCTCTGGTGGGATATATATCAAACTCTGTATCCTGATAATAGAGGATAAATATTTTTTCAAATATCTTTGAAATTCTCATAAAATTGACTACATATTAGGTCACGATTCCAAAATGAAGACAGACCATGGACAACTATCACAATGCAGCAAAACTAGAAATTAATGAGAAAAGCACAAGATGAAAAAGATTTTCCTCTTTGAAAAAGTAATTTAAAGCTATATTAAAGGACTCTTTAGGAAAAAAGAAGAATTGAGCAGAAAGTGTGGAATTTATTGAAAATAGTGAAAATACTGCATATCAGAATCCTGAGCCATGCTCAGAAGAAAATTTATCTCCTTAAATAAAAAGAAACCATAAAAACATGACACAAAAGATAAAAAAGGAGCAGAATAAACCAAAAGAAAGTCAAAGGAAGGAATTCACAAAGAAAAAGGCAGAATGGGAAGGAGTTAGAGAACATAACAACAACAAAAAAATCTAGTGATTTGAAAAAAAACCTGATAAATGATGAGAATCTAGTTAAGAGAAAAGGAAAAAAGTACATATATAAGAAATGGGAAAATGAAACAAAAAGAGGAAATTAAAACATAAGAGGGTAGTTTGTGTAACTCTATAAAATTAAAATTTAAAACCTGAATAATTTTCTCAGAAATTATGACTTAAACATATGAGATATGCCAATTATGACAAAAGTACCCAGGAGAGAAAGAAAATCCCAACAAACCAATAACCAAGGGGGAAAAAATAGATTCTGGTTTCTCCATCCACTGCCCTTGAGCTCTGAAATCCGTCTTAAAATGTTCTCTGATGCTGAGCCTTTGCAAACTTCAGTTCACAGGTTCCTTTGCCCACTGCTGTCTGTAGATAAGGAGCACTGAGGAAGGTGAAAGTCAGGAGCTACAGAAAGTGGATTTTCTTTTGATTTGTTGCTGTTTCTGTTTGTCACACATCCTTCTGCTTCTAAGGACATCCCCAGAAGCAGCTTCATCATGCCCCTGAGATCAGAGCCTCCATTCTGCGGGGCCCTTCCTCCGAGCTCCCACGTGCTATGTTGCTTCAGTCATGTCCAACTCTATGTGATCTTATGGACTGTAGCCCACCAGGCTCCTCTGTCCACGGGATTCTCCAGGCAAGAATACTGCAGTGGATTGCCATGCCCTCCTCCAGGGGATCTCCCTGATGCAGGGATTGAACCCATGTTTCTTGTGTCTCCTCATTGACAGGGGGATTCTTTACCACTAGCACCACCTGGAAATCCCCAAGCTCCTAGGTTCTTGTTGTTCTAACTTTCTTTCCCTTTGTTGCTACACCCCTAATAGTGGTACCAGCCTTTGTTTTGCTTTGCCTCAATATTCCTTTCTTACTCCTTCAGCTTTTCAATACTTATGCAATCAACTTCCTACATTGAATTCCATCTGTTAAAATATACAGTCTCCACCTGCCATCCCCATTTAATCTGTCTTGCTTCAGTTTCCTCAGATGTAAAATGGAGATGATGATGATGATAATGATAATAATACTTAGCTCATTAGGTTGTTGTGAAGATTAAATGAGTTACTATATGTAGGTTCTTAGAACAAGGTCTGGCAAAGAGTAAACCCTATGTTAAATTATTGCTATTATCAAAAAGATTTACAAAGCCTTTGGCCTAGACAGATTTGTAGAAAACTTCTATGAAAACTTTCAAGTGCATATACTTTTATTGCTATTTTATATATTCTAGAGCACAGAGAAAGAAGAAAAACTTCCAGATCAATTCTTGTGATGTAAGTACAACATTGATAACAAAGCTTAAGAAAAATTTTACAGAAAAGGAAACTAAAACTATCTCACTTTGCACATAAAAATGAAAAATACTAAAAAAGAAAAGGCATTAGCAAAGAAAGCTTGGTAGCACATTAAAGAATAATATAACATGACTAAGTCAGACATGAAAAGGCTTAAAATTAGGAAATTTAGTGATGTAGTTTATCATAATAATAGGTTTAATAGGTGTAACTTAATGTTGGAGACCCTGGGGTTCAATCTGTGGTCCTATTTCCTCTCTGTCTGCATTCACTCCCTTGGTGATCCCAAATTCTCCTGACTTCATAAGTTGCCCATGACCTGTTTTTGTACAACTCTCAAGTGAAGAATGATTTTTCAATTTAAAGATCTATAAAAAGCCAACCAACCAACCAACCAATCATCCAAACCCTCTAATCCAAAAGCTAGAATGGTGTCTCATAAAGCCTAAAATGTTCACTATCTGGTTTTTTAAAAAAAAGATTTGACTGCATAGCAGATAAGACAAACAGCTTTTGGAACAGACCGACTTCTAAAGGATTTTAAATTTTAGTACAGTACACATTCAGAAAAGTGCACATGCCCTAAGTGTACTACTCCATAAATATCATAAACTGACCATACCTGTGAAATTAGCATCCAGATCAAGAAACAGAATATTCCTGGGTTCCCAGAAATCATCTTGTAATGGCCTGGCTTTCTGTTCTTGCAAATGCGTAGCCTCATTTTCAATCCGATCTTAAGAGTACAGTTTTAAATTTGTCTCCCATATTTTTACTTCTCATGCTGTTTTAAAATTTTCCTTCTTACCAGAAAGGAAAATATCTTAATTTTATTGTTAACTTTCCCTGTTTCTTTTTAACAACTTGAAAACTTTAACAAAAGAGAACTCAAATCTACATTAAGCCAAACAATGTGAAGCTAACCCAACAGTGTTGTGTACAGTGGCAGTATATTTTTTTTCTCTAAACAGAACATAACACTGAGAAATAACATAGTACTTCACTTTAAATAGAGAGAATGATGCTTTGTGTCTTCAAGGTAGCATATACACAATTTAATGTCAGAGTTGCTATGGAAACTATTGAATGATAGAAAAAACAGTTGCATAAAATCTGTATAATTCATGGATTTCTGAGAATTTTCAAATCTAAGTTTATAACATACAGAACTTATTCCCCAATGTGGCATTTAGCTGTTTGGTAAACATCTTTTTTTTTTTGTCTCTATGTGGTGAAATACTTCTGCTATTGATTGAATTACTCTGAAAAACCTACTGGATTATCAAGATTCTGTTTTGAAGTCTGAAATTTGTGAGATATGCTTGTTTTTTTATAAAGAAAAGTATACATGCATACACATTCTACACTTATTTAAAGAATCAATCAAGTACCATAAATGATTTGTTACTATATGAAGGCAATGTTCAGCCATTTAGAAAGTTAACAGGGATGAGTAATCTGTGGGAAAACAAAACTAATAATCTGGAAGTCAATACATTACAAAGACTAATTTTTTACTCCAAAGTGGATGTTAATTAAGTTGAGTAAAGATGGTGGGAATCTATGTCATCAGTTAAGTTCAGTTCAGTCATTCAGTCATGCCCGACTCTTTGTGATCCCATGGACTGCAGCATGCCAGGCTTCCCTGTCCATCACCAACTCCTGGAGTTTACTCAGACTCATGTCCATTGAGTTGGTGATGCCATCCAACCATCTCATCCTCTGTCGTCTCCTTCTGCTCCTGCCCTCAATCTTTCCCAGCATCAGGGTCTTTTCGAATGAGTCAGCTCTTTGCGTCAGGTGGCCGAAGTATTGGAATTTCAGCTTCAGCATCAGTCCTTCAATGAACACCCCGACTGACCTCCTTTAGGATGAACTGGTTGGATCTCCTTGCAGTCCAAGGACTCTCAAGAGTCTTCTCCAACATCACAGTTCAAAAGCATCAATTCTTCGGCGCTCAGCTTTCTTTATAGTCCAACTCTCACATCCATATATGACCACTGGAAAAACCATAGCCTTGACTAGACGGACCTTTGTTGGTAAAGTAATGTTTCTGCTTTTGAATATGCTATCCAGGTTGGTCATAACTTTCCTTCCAAGGAGTAAGCGTCTTTTAATTTCATGACTGCAGTCACCATCTGCATTGATTTTGGAGCCCCCCAAAATAAAGTCAGCCATTGTTTCCACTGCTTCCCCATCTATTTGCCGTGAAGTGATGGGACTGGATGCCATGATCTAGTTTTCTGAATGTTGAGCTTTAAGCCAACTTTTTCACTCTCCTCTTTCACTTTCAGCAAGAGGCTTTTTAGTTCTTCTTCACTTTCTGCCATAAGGGTGGTGTCATCTGCATATCTGAGGTTATTGATATTTCTCCCAGCAATCTTGATTCCAGCTTGTGCTTCATCCAGTGCGGCATTTCTCATGATGTACTCTGCATATAAGTTAAATAAGCAGGGTGACAATATACAGCCTTGACATACTCCTTTCCCTATTTGGAACCAATCTGTTGTTCCATGCCACAGATATTTTCACCCTTCTTTAAAAAAAAAATAAAGTAACAGAAATTGATTACTTCAGCAAGCAATTATTTAAGCCTTCTTTGTTGAAGCATTCTTACAGGTATTGGGGATACAGCAGAGAACGAGACCTTAAGGCTACAATCCCTATTCCCAGGAGGCTTACATTCTAGCAGTGGTAGACAGATGCTAAACAAACAAAAATATTAGCTAGTGTTGAGTGCTATAATGACAATCATTTAGAGGGGCTATTTATTTTACTAGTGGGTGGTTAAAGATGTTCTTGTCAAGGGAATTACCTTTGATCCAAAACCTTGCCATTTATGGCAAGGAGGCAGGCAGGTGGAGATTTGGGGAAAGGGAAGCAACACCCAAGTAGAGGAAAAGCTGAGGCAGACATTAGGATGTGGATGAGTTTATTTCTCTCTCCAGAAAACTGCAAGCTACTTTTATTAATATTACCTAGTACCCGCATCCAAGTGAAATTCAGAGACCACTATGTTGTTTGACATTGGAGTGATATTGAAAGGGAAGAAAAGTTTGCCTTTTTTGTTGACTACATTCTCTGCAGTCTTGACCTTGATGCTTCAAACTGATCTCCTCTTGCTATCAGAAAGAGAAGATTCAACAGCAGTGTCCTAACTCAGCATGCACTATTTTCCTTGTATATGTGTCATTTCTTTTTCCTTTCCTGCCTGCTTCTTGCTAGCTTGTCTCCCCCTTCTTTCTACCCTCTGTTTCTCCTTCCTTCCCTACCTGCCTTTCTTCCTTTATTCCACAAACATCTGTGAAATTCCCAGGGTGTACGTACATGACAAGGGCACAATAAAGAGGTTTCACGGGAACAGATTCATCAGTTGGAGTTCCCCGAGAACAGGTGGTCCCCATCTAAGGAATTCAAACGCACAGCTTGCTTTAGCTTTGGCTGATTTTCTGAGGCAGAATTTAGAAGTTCCAGATTCCCAAATTTCAAAACACAATAACCTCTTCTGTTTGTTTCACTTCTTATAGCAAATGTCTGTCATATGTGAGATCAACATTTTTGGCGTGAGCATTTTGAGGTGGGAGTGTGGAGGAAAGTGTTATGCCAACAGTCAGGGGGAAAGGAAACTTTGTTCTCTATGCATGAAAATAATGACTGATTCCTTTACATGAGACTTGGCCTTTGGGATATTAGTTTTGAAAACTTAACTCATTGGTAGAGGGAAAAAACCAGATATGCAAATGAAGTCATAAAGTAGTGCAAAGTGGACTGTGTGCTAAGGGCTAACGTTAATACAGTAGAACTATTCTGTTGTAGCATGTAGCATATCCAGACATGAATGTATATTTTGGAATATTTTATACCATTTTAATAAGTGGATTAGGAAGAATTGTATACCTGTTTTACCCACACAGGATTTGAACCTTTTGAATGCAATTATTAATGGAGTCAACACCATCTGGATATTGTTATTACTGTTATTATTGTTTTAATTAACACTGAGGAAGTTCTTTCACTAGAAACTTTATATTAAGTTATATAAGGGGTTGCTAATGAATTCCCAACTAGCAAATGAGAACTATGTACAGTTTTTTTTTTTTTTACTAAACATGTAGGGACAAACCACATTACATTTTAAATGCATTATAAATAATAATTAGGTAGAACCTCCTGGCTTCATTGCCAAGGGAAAGACTCTGGGATTCTCCCTTTCTTTAGTCTCCATTGATTCATATCCCAGTTAGTCATGGAAAAGTCATCCACGCTTCATTGGATGTGATGGGTGATGTTATGTTTCAGCTTGACTGGGCTAAAGGATTCCCAGATAGCTGGTAAAACATAATTTCTGAATGTTTCAGTAGGTTGTTTCCAGAAGAGATCAACATTGATTCAGAAGACAGGCCACCCACACAAATGTGGGTGGGCATCATCCAATCTGGTGGTGGCCTGAGTGGAATACAAAAGTGAGAAAGGGTGAGGTCTCTCTCTCTTTGAGCTGGGAAGTCCATATTTTCTTACCCTTAGACAACAGAGCTCTGATTCTTGGGCCTTGGGACTCCAGGACTTATTCCATTGGCTCCTCTGGTTCTCTTCCGAACTAGATGGAATTATACCACCAGGGTCTGGAACTTCTCATTTTCTGCTTCTATAATTGTTTGGTGCTTAAATTCTGCTATGGTCTGAATGTTTCTGTTACCCCCAAATCTGTGAATTGAAATTCTAACCTCCAAGGTAATTGTATTAGGAATGGGGCCTTTGGAGTTGATCTTAGGGCAGAGCCTTCCTGAAGGGGATAGTGCCCATATAAAAGGGACTCCAAAGTGCTCTCTTACCCTCTTTCCATGGTGGGAGGATGCAGTGAGAAGTCCGCAAACTATGAAGAAAGTTCTCACCAGAATCCAACCATCTTGGTCTTGGACTTCCAACCTCCAGAACTGAGAAATGAATTTCTGTTGTTTGTAAGTCATTCAGTCTGTGGTATTTTGTTATAGTTGCCTGAACAAACTAAGACATCTTCTAACCACAGTTTTTTGTTTTTTGTTTTTTTTAAATTGCTTTTCTTAAGTATTCTTTTCAAAGCATTGGCTGCTCAAGGCTGCTTTTGTGTGGCTCTGTATTTTCAGCAGCATCTCTTTTCTTTCCTCCAGGTTCCTCTAGACTTGGGCAGTGGGCAGCAGGGACAGGAAGCTGTTAATCAATCCTGACTTTCTCTATGTGTGAAGTAACTTTTTGACTAGATCAGAAACAAAAAAATTCCCCTTTTCCATGAATGTCTGTGAACCCTATTGTCCTCCCTAAAGCTAATGATAACACCTTTCTGGCTCAAGTTCTTAACTAGAGGCTCTGATCCCTGTCTACCAACCTATCTACCTACTTACCTCTATCATCCCACTCTCCATGCTCCAGATACACTGGATTTTTTTTTTTTTTTTTTTTTTTTTTAGTTTCTGGACCCACCATATTCTCTTTTGTCTCAGGACTGTCTTAGATAGTCCTTCTGCTTTTTTGCTGTGATCAACTCTTTGCCCTGTCCCAACACCCTCTCTCTCCTTTTGTTAGATGATTCCTACTCATTTCTCGGATCTCTGTTAAATTCTTTACTGGAGAGATAGTCTTTGACAACATAGTCTACATTGCACTTGCTTAAAATACATTCTCTGCGTTAGTTGTTGGTTAGTCCCTAAGTAGTGTCTGACTCTTCTGCAGAGGCCACGGAATGGTTACAGCCCACCAGGCTCCTCCATCCATGGGATTTTCCAGGCAAGAATACTGGAGTGGGTTGACCTTTGCTTCTCCAGGGGATTTTTTCCAACCCAAGGATCAAACCCGCATCTCTTGCTTTGCAGGCAGATTCTTTACCACCGAGCCACCAGGGAAGCCTCTGCATTAGTTAGGGTGATGCTAACTAATTTAACTTCCTAATTTCAGTGGTTTTGCAGAGTTTATTTCTTATTCATTATATTAACTTCCTAGGGCTGATATAATAAAGTATCAAAAGCAGGACTGCTTAAAACAACAGAAAATTATTGTCTCACAGGTTTGGAGCCTAGAAATCTGAAATCAAGATACCAGATATTCTTTCCGATGACTCTCAGGGAGAATTCTTTCTTTGTCTTTTCTAGCCTCTGGTGTTTGCTAGTAATCCTTTGTGTTCCTTGACTTGTAGATGCATCACTCCAGTTATGTGGCCGTTTTCTTCCTGGGTGTCTTCACAGTGACTGTCCTCTGTGTGTGTGTGTGTCTGTGACCATTTCTTCCTTTTTAAAGGACACAATCATATTGAATTAGGGCTCACACTGATGACCTCATTTAAAATTGTTTACTTCTCTAGAGACTCTATCTCCAAATAAGGCCATATTCTGAGATATCGGGAGTTATGACTTCAGTATAATTCAACCCATAATACTCACATAATACAGTTGGTTTTGGTCAGTGAGCAGCTTTCATATGATTGAGGAATTAGCCTCTTGTTTGTATCTCTACTGCCCTTCAGACTTTGGCATCATCTGTGTGAAGCTGATGAAAGGAGGAAGAGAGTGGAGAAGGCACAACACCTCATCCCGATGTTGGTGCAGAGGTGGTGCACATCCCTTAACATCCCTTCTCGCACACCATTCTTGTCCTCGACACAAGAAGACAATGGAAAATGTAGTTTGCTGCATGTGGTTTCTTAAGTCATCTGTGGTGAAGAGCTGGTACTTCTATTAACAATCCATCATAGATTGATGTTTTATAAAGTATGATAAAATGTATTCTATTTAAAAATGAATTTAAAAACAATAGACATTTATTTTTTCACAGTCCTAGAGGCTGAGAAGTTCAAGATCAAGGTGCTGGCAGGTTTGGCTTTGTGAGGGCCCTCTTCTATGGACAGTTACCTTCTCACTGTAAACTCATCAGGCTGAAGAGAAAGTGAGCTCTGGTCTCTTCCTCTTTTTGTACAGACACTGATCTGAACTTGGGGGCCCACTCTTATAACCTCATGTAAACCTGATTATGTCCCAATTCTCCACCTCCAAACACATCCCTTTGGGGATTAGGGCTTCAATATGAATTTTGGGAATACAGAAGTTGTGATTATTTTTTGTATAGATGATTTTTTCTGTCTCACTCCGATAACTCTTAGTACTTACCTCACCCCTGCCTTCATCCATTATTATACTATAATTATTTGGCATTTGTCTTCTCTGCTTATCCCCTGTACTCCAAGCTCTGTGGGGGCAGAGATTGCATTTGTCTTGTTTACAGTTGGGCTTTCAGCACTTATTTGGGTGCTTGGCATAATATAGGAGATTAATAAAGACTTAACAAAATTCTTTTTCTGGTCTGCACCTGAAACAATCCCTAAAAATATGTTTACCTTAAATTTATGACATTAATTCACTTAAAAGAACCTCTGTTATTTTCTTCTGCCTCTTAAGTGTTTTCATTATGCCTTGTTTATCTAACACTCATGTTCTAAGTCCATATATAATGCAGGAAAGAAAGATTTTCTTGAAATAGTGGGCCTAACAAAATAATTAGCAAGCTGGCATACTGGGTGGCTGGCCTGGGTTAGGGCAAGAGGAGGGTCAATAGTTGAAATAACTCTGACTGCGCATAGGGAGAATAATTTGTAAGCAAAATAAGAATATTTTTCTAAAGAAGTAATTATAGAGAAAAGAAGGCCCAGCTAGTAACCATTGCCAATAGGAACACTTCTAGGAAGACAGAAAAAGAAAATTATAGATAATGGATGCTGAAGACGTGTAGCCATGGAGAATAGAATGTTGCTGAGTTCTGTAAAGAATAAATTTAGTCAGTATTCTAAATACCAAATTCAGAAGTGGCCCTAATAGTCGAGCAAGAATCTAATAAAAGACTTGAGCAGGATTATATGCAATATTTTCCTCCAGCAGCTAGAAATATTATTGTCATTTAGGAAGGAACTTGGGTGGACTTTTTCCTAATTTTGTATCTGAGTCTTTCTCAAGAATCTAGTTGCTACATACAGAAAGACATGAATGCTTAGTGCCTGTACATTAAATAAAAATAGCTAACATTTGTTGAGCTGTTTTGTATGTAGCAAACCACATACATTATACACATTGTTCATTTAACCTTCACAACAGCTCTACATGGTAGATTCTATTCCATAGGCAAGAGAATGGAATCTGTAAAGAGTTAAGTGATTTTTCCAGAGTCCCAGAGCTTCTAAGTGGAGGGATATGTATCCAGTTCTTAATAACTTCTTATTTTAATACCAGATTCAATTATCTAAAAGTCAGTCTTTTCCCTAAGGACAAATCACCATAGATATCTTTTAGTTTGTGGAAGAATGGCATCTTCTATAAGCACAGTTTTTCTTTACTTTTTTTTTTCATAGTTTTTCTTATGGGGACTCTTTATGTTTTATTATGTTGTGTTGTGATACCATATGGTTTTATTAATTTCTAGTGACAAAATTTGAATATGGCATCACATCAAATTTTCAGAGCTAATATAGTTCAGAGTCAGATAAAGAATATATGGGCATTTAGATGAACAATTCTAGGGTTTCATAGGCAACCTGCTGCTTTCATATATTATCCCCTGGAGAAGCTCTTGAGGTGTGGTGGTGGTGGTGGTGGTTTAGTTGCTAAGTCTTGTCTGACTCTTGCGACCCCATGGGCTGTAGCCCCCTAGACTCCTCTGTCCATGGGATTTCCCAGGCAAGGATATTAGAGTGGTTGCTGTTTCCTTCTCCAGAGAATTTTACCAACTCAAGGACTGAACCCAAGTCTCCTACATTGCAGGTGGATTCTTTACCCCTGAGCCATGAATATTAAGCTAGTGACATATGGTAAACCTGTGAAATAATATGTTAAATATGTTAAATATTATATGAAATAATAATAATATGTTAAAGATGCCATTCTGATGGAATAAAAGTTATTGCTGTGAGAAAGGAGATGATGGCAACTTTCAGTGACTCAATTTCTTTCTGGTGGTTAAAATGTGTTTTAAACTCCTAAGCTTCTGTATTACTCGAGTTTCCTGCTTAGCAATCTCTAATTTAGTATGATATGGCCTCCCTTTCTTTTTCTTTAAAATCGACAATCAACTCAGATTGTAAGTTCCCTCCTTTCCTTTCCTTTGTATCTTCTGGTTTGTGACATATGTGTGTCCCATTAGCATGGCAGGCATCCTGGGAAGGGAGCCTGGAAGGCACCTTACTTGGCTTATTATCTGGGATACACTTGAGCATAGATGAGTCCAGGGAATATTAGGTTACTGATCAGTTGACTTTGAGTTAATCAAAAGGGATTATCCTGGATGGGAATGACCTGATCTGATGAAGATCAGAAGAAGTGGTGGCCCAGAAGAAAGCAAATTTGACTATCTCGTGACCTGAATATAAGACATAAGGTAAGAACTGTGGGTGACTTCTGGACA
This sequence comes from Cervus elaphus, assembly GCF_910594005.1. Taxonomy (NCBI): domain Eukaryota; kingdom Metazoa; phylum Chordata; class Mammalia; order Artiodactyla; family Cervidae; genus Cervus; species Cervus elaphus. Next base: position 38,294,099 of record NC_057831.1, read on the forward strand.
CTGAGCATGGTACCTAGTTACCAACAGCTAGCAAGAAAATATGTACTTTTTCAGTCTTACAACCACAAGGAATTGAATTCAGGCAATATGGAATGAGTGAATGTGCTTGGAAAAGAACCATGCTCCAAATGAGTACTGCAGCATAGTCAGTGCATTGACTGTAACTTTGTGAGATGCTGAACAGAAGGTCCAGAAAAGATGTGTCTAGATTTTTGATCCAAGGGAACTGTGAGATAACAAATTTATGTTGTTTTTAAGTCTCTAAGGCTATTAGTCATGTGTTAATAGAAAAATTATTAATAGGGTTTTTAGAATTCATTAGAATCTCCTTTCTCTTCCTTGCTCTTCTCTCATCTCCCTAGGCTCACTCAACTCATTCTTCAATTCTCTAAATATTCCTTCCTATTAATCAAGTCTAGACTTATTAGCTTTATTATGTGTCTTACCCTTCTAACTCCCATTTTATTAGGAAAATCAGCTTAGATTTCCTTTTAGCAGAAGAGAATCTTTCTTTTCTAAAATAATTGAGGAAGTGGTCTAGGAAGGCAATTTCAGGGAACTCTTGCACCTGAAGAGGGAGTGGAGTAGCTTGTGAGCATGACTTTATTACAATTTTTGTGCCTACATGCACACATTTAATCAGACATACACATATGAGAATCTTAACCACTTGCTTTTTGATTCTTGAGTGAAAACAGATTTCACTGTTAAAACAGATTTTAACACACCAGATTTTTTTCCCCCCAGACACCAGTTATGGCTTATCTTACTGTTGGTTTCTTGGCAGAAATTGAATTGTCTTCTAATATCTGTTCATTTTTTCCCTTGTTTTACCATTGGGCCCATGCTCAGCCAATTAATGAAGTCCATTTCCTGGCATCTCTTGCAGCTAGGTTCAGGTTCTATGATATAAGAGAAGGTGTTAGATGCAACTTCCAGGGCATGCTCTTAAAAGGAAGGCATATGCCATCCCACTTTCCCCATTTCCTTTTGACTGGAAAGTGACCATAATGGCAGGGAACTGTTAAGCTTTATTGACTGATGAGATGGGAGTCACATGAAATCTGGATTCCAGGGAAATTAAGGGTAGTTTTTTGTGACAGAAACATCACAGTTGTACTCAATATTTAATTCTCCATTTATTCTACTTTTTGGCATTGAACTCCATGTTCCCACACTTATCTAGACACATAGACAACTAGCTAGATAACTCATTTCCTAGCCTCTTTTGTAGCTAGCATGGCCATGTGACCAAGTTCTCACCAGTGAAATATAAGCAGAAATGCTCAGATTCTACCTTTTCCTAATTAAAATGTGCTCACAATTTGAGAAGACTCTTGCAAGTCCCTTGGACAACAAGGACATCAAACGGGTCAATCCTAAAGGAAATCAACCCTGAATATTCATTAGAAGGACCAATGCTGAAGTTCCAATACTTTGGCCACCTGATGTGAAGAACCAACTCATTGGAAAAGAGCCTGATGCTGGGGAAGATTGAGTGTTGGAGGAGAAGGGGACAACAGAAGTTGAGATGGTTGGATGACATCACCAAATCAATGGATGAGTTTGAGTGAACTCTGGGAGATGGTGATGGACAGAGAAGCCTGGTGCTGCAGTCCATGGGTTCGCCAAGAGTTGGACCGGACTGAGTGACTGAACAACAATAACACAGTCCTTTTGATATCTTTGGGATAGAAATTGGGTTAGTCTAATCTTGGAGATAGCCAAGGTAGATTACTTGAAATTTTTATATCAGTTGTACAAAATCACCTAGCATCTTTGACCTAGCAGTATGTAGTATATCAGCAAGGAGATGATTTGATTTATGTGCCCTTCCTTCAGGCTTACTTAGCTGTCTGTCAGAACTTTATCAAAGTTCTTGTTTTGTGTCAGTCTCAGCCTATTGATGGTGATGTTGTCAGTTAGGAATGCCTGAGGCACTCTCTGGGCCCTCACAGATGTTTCCCAGACCAGAGCCAGTGTTGTGGCTGGATTGGACACTGTGATTCTTACTGTGATTGCAAGATGCACCTTAGCAATAACCATCAGGGACTTAAAAAAAAGTTTATTACTCAAAGGACCAGGAGGGTACAGGACATGCCCAAGATCACACAGGGAGATCACAACTAGAGAGAAAGAAGGGGAAAGAGAAAGGGAGAGAGTGGATCTGAGGTTCTGCTTTTTTAGGGGGGTCAAGTGTGGAATGCCTACAGTTTTGCAGATTCATTGTTAATTGGTGAATTTAAATACAGAAGTAAGAGTTAAAATGCAGGAAGGGAAAAGCAGGGTTACTCCAGTGGTCAGTTATCTAAGTCACCAAAAGGGGAACTTCATGCATGGGGTGGCCTGGCTTTTTATCTAGTTGTGTAGTTGGCAATGTGTTTTTTATAGATGAATGTCTTTGAAATGGATGCCTTGGCAATCAAAAGCTTAATGTCTGGTGCTTAGATTACAATCAAAGAGCTAATTGTTAGGCACTTATACTACAAATTGTTATTGGCATTGTTGCTTTAGCTGTCTGTTTTATCCACTAGATTGTGATTCCTTAAAGATGAAGATTGGCTTAATATTTCTCTGAATTCTAGTTCCTGGAGTAGGTCCTAACATACAAAAGGCACCCAGTTGATGTTTGCTGAAGAAATGAAGATGATATCTGATGGTTGTGAGAACTTGGAAGGGCATGATGGGAATGCAGTCTAAACACAGAACTGGGAATTAAGAGTTGGAAAGAAACTTGAAGAGATTATTTCCAGAGCTCTCATTGGTTACATTGTTGATTATTGACTTATCCAGAATATGAATATGTTGGCTGACTCCTAGTCTCTGCTTTTTTTTTTTTTTTTACTACATTAATGTAGCTGCAACTATATGTAAATCAGGAGATGTTTAGGAAAAACATCCTAAGAAGAGGCAACAGGTGAGCAGGAGACAACAGAATAGGAGTGTGTTTGTATGTATGAGGATTTATGTGTTCAGTTCAGTTCAGTCGCTCAGTCGTGTCCGACTCTTTGCCACCCCATGAACTGCAGCATGCCAGGCCTCTCTGTCCATCACCAACTCCCGGAGTCCACCCAAACCCATGTCCATTGAGTCCGTGATGCCATTCAACCATCTCATCCTCTATTGTCCCCTTCTCCTCCTGCTCTCAATCTTTCCCAGCATCAGGGTCTTTTCAAATGAGTCAGCTCTTCTCATCAGGTGGCCAAAGTATTGGAGTTTCAGCTTCAGCATCAGTCCTTCCAATGAACTCTCAGGACTGATCTCCTTTGGGATGGACTGGTTGGATCTCCTTGCAGTCCAAGGGACTCTCAAGAGTCTTCTCCAACACCACAGTTCAAAAGCATCAATTCTTCAGCACTCAGCTTTCTTTATAGCCCAACTCTCACATATGTGTATATACTTGTGATTTATGATAATATACATTTGATTTTTCTCTTGATTCATGGCACAGAGCTTTTAAAACTCCTGAAATTTCCCATAAGGGCAACAAAGAATCTTTTGTTGGTCACAATAAGCCCATTTCAGCCACGTGTGTACTGGATGACATCACTAAGTCATTTCAGTCATTTCCGACTCTTTGTGACCCTGTGGACTCACCACCGGGCTTCTCTGTCCATAGGGTTCTCTAGGCAGGCATACTGGAGTGGGTTGCCATGCCCTCCTCCAGGAGATCTGACCAACCTAGGAATTGAACCCATGTCTCTTAGGTCTTCTGCATTGGCAGCCAGGTTCTTTACCTCTAGTGCCGCCTGGGAAGCCCATATCATTTGGTTCCTAGCACAGAAGTTTTAAAACTTTTGGAAAATCCTGTAAGAGCAATAGTCTCTTCTTTGTCATCACAAGCCCATTTCGGCCACACCTGAATTTATATTAATGAGGTATTTTTGGAAAGCCCTTAAGGATAGAAGCTGGTTGCTAGGGGAACCAACCTTGTGATTGGAGAGTTGAAGCTTTCAGCTCCATTTCTTGACTTCAGGGGAGGGTAAAGAGGTTGGAAGTCGATTTAATCACAGAATGATGAACGATTTCATTAATCATGACTGTATAATGATGTTTCTATAAAAATCCCTGAAGTATGGGGTTCAGAGAGCTTTTGGATTGGTGCTGGGAGGATGGTACACCAGGAAAGGGGAGGGAGGCTCTGTGCCACTTCCCCTATATGTTGCCCTACCCATCTACATATAATTTTTAAACTATTTTTTAGTTGAAGCCTAGTTAATGTACAATGTTGTATCAGTTTCAGGTATACAGCAAACATATGCAGCAAACTTATACAGCAAAGTTATTCAGTTATACATGTATTCTCAACACTAGGGTAATAATACTCAATCATGTAGTATGGTTTCAGTGGCTGTAGAGTTGAACTGAGGCTTGAATTATCTCCTTATAATAATTAATATGATAAATTTCATCAGTTCAGTTCAGTCACTCAGTCGTATCCAACTCTTTGCAACCCCATGAACTGCAGCACGCTGGCTTCCCTGTCCATCACCAAGTCCCAGAGTCTCCTCAAACTCATCTTCATTGAGTTGGTGATGCCATCCAACCATCTCATCCTCTGTCATCCCTTTTTCCTCCCGCCTTCAATCTTTTTCCAGCATCAGGATCTTTTCAAATGAGTCACCTGTTCGCATCAGGTGGCCAAAGTATTGGAGTTTCAGCTTCAGTATCAGTCCTTCCAATGAATATTCAGGACTGATTTCCTTTAGGATTGGCTGGTTTGATCTGCTTGCAGTCCAAAGGACTCTCAAGAGTCTTTTCCAACACCACAGTTCAAAAGCTTTAGTTCTTCAGCACTCAGCTTTCTTTATAGTCCAATGTTCACATCCATACATGACTACTGGAAGAAATAAACTCTGTAACATTCTTGAAAAAAGATTTTTTCATATTAATTTTAATTTTTCAGATTATTTTTCATTAAAGGTTATTACAAGATACTGAATATAGTTCCCTGTACTATACAGTAGGTCCTTGTTTATCTATTTTATATATAGTAGTGTGTATCTGTTAATCCCAAATTCCTAATTTATTTTTCTGTCTATTCATCCCATTCATTTTGATAACTGTAAGTTTGTTTCCTATGTCTGTGAGTCTGTTTTTGTTTGTAAATAAGTTCATTTGCATCATTCTTAATGATTCCACATATAAATGATATATAGATTTGTCTTTCTCTGACTTACTTCAGTTAATATGATAATCTCTAAGTCCATCCATGTTGCTGCAAATGGCATTATTTCACTCTTTTTTTAGGATTGAGTAATATTCCATTGTATATATGCACCACTTCTTTATCCATTCACCTGTTGATGGAGATTTAGGTTGCTTCCATGTCTTGGCAGTTGTAAAAAGTGCTCTGGTGAATATGGGGTGCATGTTACTTTTTGAATTATAGTTTTCTTTGGGTATATGCCCTGGAGTGGGATTGCCAGATTATCATAATTTTTTAAGGAACCACTATACAGTTCTCCATAGTGGTTGTTCCAATTTACATTCCCACCAACAGTGCAGGAAGGTTCCTTCCAATGAAATATCAGAAATAGAAATTAAGAAAATATTTCTTTTACCCTTGAATCAAAAAGTAAAATATCTAGGAATAAACCTACCTAAGGAGGCAAAAGACCTGTACTCCAAAAACTATAAGATACTAATGAAAGAAATTGAATATGATACAAACAGATGGAAAAACAGTGTTCTTGGATTAGGAGAATCAATATTGTCAAAATGACCTTACTCTCCAAGGCAATATTCAGATTCAGGGCAATCCCTATCAGGTTATCATTGGCACTTTTTACAGAACTAGAAAAAATAATTTTAAAATTTGTATGGAAGCAACAAAAAGCCCTAAATAGCCTAAGCAATCTTGAGAAAGAAGATTCTCAAGCTGGAGTAATCAAGTTCCCTGACTACAGACTATACTACAAAGCTACAGTCATCAAAATAGTATCATACTGGCATAAAAACAGGCAGTAGGTCAATGGAACGGGATAAAAATCCCAGAAATAAACCCATCTACTTATGGTCAATCAATATACTAAAAAGGAGGCAAGAATATACAATGAAGAAAAGACAGCTTTTTCAATAAGTGATGCTGGGAAAACTGGACAGCTACTTGCAAAAAAATGAAATTAGAACATTCTCTAATAGCATAGACAAAAATAAACTCAAAATGGCTTAAAGACATAAATGTAAGACTGGATACTACAAAACTCCTAAAGGAAAACATAGACAGAAAACTCTTTGACATAAATTGCAGCAAAAAATTTTTTTTGGATCTGTCTTTTAGAAAATTGGAAATAAAAACAAAAATAAATGAGACCTAATAAAAGCTTTTGCATAACAAAGGAAGCTGAAATAAAATGAACCTATGGAATGGGAGAAAATATTTGCAAGTGAAGCAATTGACAAGGGATTAATTTCCAAAATATAAAACCAGCCCATACAGCTTAATATTAAAAAAAACAATTAAAAAAAGTGTTCAGAAGACCTAAATAGACAGTTCTCCAAAGACGATATCTGGATGGCCAACAGGAACATTGAAAATATGCTGAATATCGCTAATTATTAGAGAAATGCATATCAAAATACAATGAGGTATATCTCACACCAGTCAGAATGGCCATCATTAAAACATCTACAAATAAAAATGCTGGAGGGGGTGTGGAGAAAAAGAAATCCTCCTGTATATGCTTTTATAAGAAATCAGTAAGTAAGTGTAAGTAAATGTTAGTTGCTCAGTCATGTCTGACTCTGAGATCTTGTGGAATGTAGCCCACCAGGCTCCTCTGTCTATGAAATTCTCCAGGCAAAAATACTGGAGTGAATTTTGTCAAAGGCTTTTTCTGCATCTATTGAGATAATCATATGGTTTTTATCTTTCAATTTGTTAATGTGGTGTATTACATTGATTGATTTGCAGATATTAAAGAATCCTTGCATTCCTGGGATAAAGCCCACTTGGTCATGATGTATGATCTTTTTAATATGTTGTTGGATTCTGTTTGCTAGAATTTTGTTAAGGATTTTTTCATCTATGTTCATCAGTGATATTGGCCTGTAGTTTTCTTTTTTTGTGGCATCTTTGTCTGGTTTTAGAATTAGGGTGATGGTGGCCCCATAGAATGAGTCTGGAAGTTTACCTTCTTCTGCAATTTTCTGGAAGAGTTTGAGTAAGATAGGTGTTAGCTCTTCTCTAAATTTTTGGTAGAATTCAGCTGTGAAGCCATCTGGTCCTGGGCTTTTGTTTGCTGGAAGATTTCTGATTACAGTTTTGATTTCTGTGCTTGTGATGGCTCTGTTAAGATCTTCTATTTCTTCCTGGTTCAGTTTTGGAAAGTTATACTTTTCTAAGAATTTGTCCATTTCATCCAAGTTGTCCACTTTATTGGCATAGAGCTGCTGGTAGTAGTCTCTTATGATCCTTTGTATTTCAGTGTTGTCTGTCGTGATCTCTCCATTTTCATTTCTAATTTTGTTGATTTGGTTCTTCTCCCTTTGTTTCTTAATGAGTCTTGCTAATGGTTTGTCAATTTTGTTTATTTTTTCAAAAAACCAGCTTTTAGCTTTGTTGATTTTTGCTATGGTCTCTTTTGTTTCTTTTGCATTTGTTTCTGCCCTAATTTTTAAGATTTCTTTCCTTCTACTAACCCTGGGGTTCTTCATTTCTTCCTTCTCTAGTTGCTTTAGGTGTAGAGTTAGGTTAGTTATTTGACTTTTTTCTTGTTTCTTGAGGTAAGCCTGTAATGCTATGAACCTTCCCCTTAGCACTGCTTTTACAGTGTCCCCTAGGTTTTGGGTTGTTGTGTTTTCATTTTCATTCATTTCTATGCATATTTTGATTTCTTTTATGATTTGTTGGTTATTTAGAAGCATGTTATTTAGCCTCCATATGTTTGAATTTTTAACAATTTTTTTCCTGTAATTGAGATCTAATCTTATTGCACTGTGGTCAGAAAAGATGACTGGAATGATTTCAGTTTTTTTGAATTTACCAAGGCTAGATTTATGGCCCAGGATGTGATCTATTCTGCAGAAGGTTCCGTGTGCACTTGAGAAAATGGTGAAATTGATTGATTTGGGGTGAAATGTCCTATGGATATCAGTTAGGTCTAGCTGGTCCATTGTGTCATTTAAAGTTTGTGTTTCCTTGTTAATTTTCTGTTTAGTTGATCTATCCATAGTTGTGAGTGGGGTATTAAAGTCTCCCACTATTATTGTGTTATTGTTGATTTCCCCTTTCATACTTGTTAGCATTTGCCTTACATATTGTGGTGCTCCTATGTTGGGTATATATATATATTTATTTATAATTGCTATATCTTCTTGGATTGATCCTTTGATCATTATGTACTGTCCTTCTTTGTCTCTTTTCACAGCTTTTATTTGAAAGTCTATTTTATCTGATATGAGTATTGCGACTCCTGCTTTCTTTTGGTTTCCGTTTGCATGAAATATTTTTTTCCAGCCCTTCACTTTCAGTCTATATGTGTCCCTTGTTTTGAGGTGGGCAGCTCAATTCCAGAAAAATAAATGACCCAATCAAAAAATGGGCCAAAGATCTAAACAGACATTTCTCCAAAGAAGACATACAGATGGCTAACAAACACATGAAAAGATGCTGAACATCACTCATTATCAGAGAAATGTAAATCAAAACCTCAGTGAGGTACCATTACACGCCAGTCAGAATGGCTGCTATCCAAAAGTCTACAAGCATTAAATGCTGGAGAGGGTGTGGAGAAAAGGAAACCTTTTTACACTGTTGGTGGGAATGCAAACTAGTACAGTCACTATGGAGAACAGTGTGGAGATTCCTTAAAACTGGAAATAGAACTGCCATATGACCCAGCAATCCCACTCCTGGGCGTACACACCGAGGAAACCAGATCTGAAAGAGACACATGTACCCCAGTGTTCATCGCAGCACTGTTTATAATAGCCAGGACATGGAAGCAACCTAGATGCCCTTCAGCAGACGAATGGATAAGGAAGCTGTGGTACATATACACAATGGAATATTACTCAGCCATGAAAAAGAATTCATTTGAATCAGTCCTAATGAGATGGATGAAACTGGAGCCCATTATACAGAGTGAAGTAAGCCAGAAAGAATAATACCAATACAGTATACTAATGCATATATATGGAATTTAAAAAGATGGTAACGATAACCCTATATGCAAGACAGAAAAAGAGACACAGATGTATAGAACAAACTTTTGGACTCTATGGGAGAAGGCGAGGGTGGGATGTTCTGAGAGAATAGCATCAAAACATGTATATTATCAAGTGTGAAACAGATTGCCAGTCCAGGTTGGATGCATGAGACAAGTGCTCAGGGCTGGTGCACTGGGATGACCCAGAGGGATGGGATGGGGAGGGAGGTGGGAGGGGGGTTCAGGATGGGGAATACATGTAAATCCATGGCTGATTCATGTCAATGTATAGCAAAAACCACTACAATATTGTAAAGTAATTAGCCTCCAACTAATAAAAATAAATGGGAAAAAAATGTTCCATAATAATTCTAAGTGGGAAAAGAATTTGAAAAAGAATAGATACTTGTGTGTATAACTGAATCAACTATGTTGTACCCTTGAAACTCACAATTGTTAATCAACTATACTCCAATAAAAAAAGAATCATAATTTGAAAAAAAAAATACTGGAGTGGGTTGCCATTCCCTTCCCTAGGGTTCCTATAGGGGAAATTAAAATTGGACACCTCAAGTCCAGGGGAGCCCCCCGGGCATGTTCATTATCAGAGTGTTCCTCTCCTTTGTAAAGCTCTTCTGACTGCCAGATTGTGAGCCATTCAGGGGTCATTGCTCTTCTGATCTTAATATATCTAATATGTACCCCAAAGATCTTTCCTTCAGGATAGATGGCATATTTCCCATTTTTATAAGCTTTATTAGCATCAAAGCAAAAATTGCTACGCAAACGGCACAGACTCCAGTAATCAGTAATCTATTAAGTGTACTCTTTCCTTGAGTTCCATAAGCCATTCTAGTAAATTATGAAACCTAATAATTATGACACCTGAGGATCAGGGGATTGTGATAACCTCTAATTTATAGCTTGTTGGTTATAAGCCCAGGTGGTAACTTGGGCTTGCTACTGGTTCTGAAGTGAGAGGGCAGTCTTGTGGGACTGAGCCTTTACCCTTTGGAGTCTGACATTATCTCCAGGTAGGGTCAGAATTGAATTATAGGACACCCAGCTGGTGTCCCAGCTTGGGATGGGAAAACCCCCCAGACATCTGGTGTTGTAAGTATTGGGAGTAGAGTGTAGAAAAAGAAGTTTCCCTTCTAGTGCCCATACAATAGATTCTGGTAGGAGTCATTAATAATGGTCCTAATTCTTCCCTTCTCCATATATACATGTGCATTGTTACATGACTTTTTAGTTTATTCCACTAAAGAGGCAGAGTCTTTTTCCCTACTCTTTTATTTGGGGTTCAGACATAGGATTTTGCCAATGGAATGTTAACAGACATGACGTGACCACAGACTTGAAAATGTCCTGCATGATTGAGCTTGCTTCTATTACCAGGAGCAAGATGATAGACAAATGAAGCAGCGATAGTTTGCTAGAGTTGATCCCAGTCTAGAATCTGCTGGCCCCCTGAAAACCTTCAGATGTGTAAATGAGCACAGGTGAGAACAATAACATTGCCCAGCTGAGCCCAGTGTGAATCAGTTTACCCACATCCCTGAGACAAATAAAGCCTTATTATTATATGCTGCAGAGATTGTTATATAGCACTATTGTAACCATAATTAACTGATAGGGGATTATTGCTAGAAATAGATAATATAGATGATGGAGTGATGTCAGTAAGGTTTTCTTGAGAAGGAACTGTAGGAATTCAGGGTTGCATTTCAGTGGGAGGGCAAAGCCAGTGAAACGCCACAGTTACCTGTTAGAATTGTGGTGACCTTATGACACATATTTACGCTTCAGATGGCAATATTTCATTCTAGGAGTGATTATTTTCATTTTACAAAGACCAAAGAGTCATGAAACAGCACATTTCTTGAACTTATTATGAAGACTAGATAGGGATAAAGAGAAATAAGATGAATACATATCTAACTCTTAATCATTGCTGTATAGTTGAAGGATTAGATGAAAATCCACTTTATTAGAAGATGGAGAATTCGAAAATCCACTTTATTAGAAGATGGAGAATTCAAAGTTATTTGTATATTTGCATAATAAAGGACTTTTGCTTAATGGAGAGACATACCGCTTTATTTCATTGACACATTTGCCTGTGTGATTAGAGAACCCACTGTTGCTAAAAACACACTATTAACTTTAAATTATGGCAGGAAAGTGAAATGGTCTTGGCTAGGAATTTTTCAAATTCCTCTTGATTCAAAATAAGAGGTTTAGTACTAGGAAGACTCTCTTTTCTCCCTTCTTTCCTTCTTCAGATGAGTTCTTTGCCTCTGTCATCCTTAAATTTCTATTTTTTCTTTTATTTCATTTCATTTCTTTCATTTGTCTCTGGTTAGTAATTTCCTTCATTCAGCTTTACTATTATCACATGTTTATGCCTCTTACTCATAACTCTTCCCACATCTCTTGTTTCAAGAAACTTACCAAATTTAGGTAGGTAAGGGCAAAGATCCCCAATTATCTGAGAAGACGCTATGCTGCTCTGGCAAGGAAATCCAAATCTATAAAAGCCTGACTAAAAAAAAAAGCCTGACTAACAGACAAACTTATTTCTCTCTCACTTAGTGTTCCAGAGGGAGGGAGTAATCCTAGACAGGAAAATGACTGTGACTCACAAGGTCAGTCAGGAATTCAGTTACTTTAATCATGTTGCCCTGCTGTTGACTAGGGTGTGGTCCACATCTGCATTTTTGATGCTTGTATTTTATGGCCACATTTATGTTCTACTCTTCAGGAAGAGGAAAAGAGAGAAGTAGAAGGCAAATGATTCCCATTTAAAGGCAGTGATGTAAAAACTGCACCCATTACCCCCATTTACATCCCATTGGTGAGAACTTAAGTCACTTGGCCATATTTATTTATTTTTAACTAAATTTTAAAAAATTTTATATTGGAGTATAGTTGATTTGCAGTGATGTGTTAGTTTCAGGTGTATTAAAATTCTTCATTTGTACATATGCATATATCTATTCTTTTTCAGAATCTTTAACCATATAGGTTATTACGTAGAGTTCCCTGTGCTTTTACACAGTAGGTTCTTGTTGATTATTTGTTTTATATGTAGTAGGGTTTATATGTTACTCCCAAACTCCTAATTCTTCCCCCCTCTTTCCGTTTTGGTAACCATAAGTTTGTTTTTGCAGTCTGTGAGTCTGTTTCAGCTTTGTAAATAAGTTCATTTGTATTATTTATTTATTTATTTTTGATTCTACATATAAATGGTATCACACAGTATTTGTCTTTCTCTATCAGACTTGCTTCATTTAATATGATAATTTCTAGGTCCCTCCATGTTGCTGCAAATGACACTATTTCTTTCTTTTTTTCAGACGAGTAATATTCCATTGTATATATGCACCACATCTTCTTCATCCATTCATCTGTCAGTGGACATATAGGTTGCTTCCATGTCTTGGCTATTGTAAATAGTGCTGCCGTGAACCCTGGATCTTTTTGATTTATAGTTTTCTCCAGATACATGCACAGAAGTGGGATTGCTGGATCATTAGGTAGCTCTATTTTCAGTTTTTAAAGAAACCTCCATACTGTTCTCTTGTTAACTGTACCAATTTACATTCCCATCATGTAAATGTAATGGTGTAGGAGGGCTTCTTTTTCTCCACACCTTCTCCAGCATTTATTGTCCATTCTGACCAGTGTGATGTGATCTCTCATGTAGTTTTGATTTGTATTTCTCTAATAATTAGAAATGTTGAGCATTTTTTTGTGTGCTTTTTGGCCATCTATGTGTCTTCTTTGGAGAAATGTCTATTTAGTTCTTCTGCCCATTTTTCAATTGGGTTTGTTTGTTAGTTAGTTTGTTTTGATATTGAGCTGCATATACTGTATGTAATTTTGGAGATTAATCACTTGTTGGTTGCATCTTTTGCAGATATTTTCTCCCATTCTGTGGGGTTGTCTTTTCTTTTGTTTATGGTTTCCTTTGCTTATTTTCTTTACTTTAGGAGATGAATCCAAAAAAGATTGCTGCAATTTATGTCAAGCAGTGTTCTACCTATGTTTTCCTTTCAGAGTTTTATAGTGTCTGGTCTTATATTTAGGTCTTTAATCCATTTCAAGTTTATTTTTGTGTATGGTGTTAGTGAATGTTATAATTTCATTCTTTTGCAAGTGGCTGTCCAGTTTTCTTATCACTACTGACTGAAGAGACTGTCTTTTCTCCATTGTGTAGTCTTGCCTCCTCTGTGGTAGATTAATCAACATAGGCGCATGGGTTGATTTCTGGGCTTTCTGTCCTGTCCTGTTGATCCATATATCTGATTTTGTGCCAGTGCTGTACTGTGTTGATTACTGTAGCTATATTTAGATCCATGGGAATCTGGAAATTTCTATTAGGCCATTGGTTGGCTATATTCATAGTCAGCCTTTTTTTGGGGGGGATGAAATATTAAAAGGAAGAAGCAGAGACTAGACATAAGGGTCAGTAAGCAGGCTCTGTCATAAGGAGCTATTCTTAATTTTCCTAGTATTGCACACATTTATTGAATGAGTAGCTTTTTTTTGTTGGTAGTAGTAAAATTCCTTAGTGGAGCTGAGAACAAAGTTCCTTAGTAGCTTGAAACAGTAGCTTCTCCCGTCCTATGGGGAATGGGAAATGCTGTGGAGATCTTCCAATATGGATTTTATGCCCTGGTGCTGTTCCCATGAACTAGGCAGTAAACTTTCCCCTGAAGAACTGTAGGGTTCTTTATCTAAATCTGTCAACTCACTACTTAAAATGAAAAAAAAAAAAAAAAAAAGCAGACATTGCTATACTTATAAAATATACAGGATGAAATTAGGGAATGTAGTTTTCTTTTTTCCCGAAAACTGTTTTGAGCAAAAAGTTTAACTAAAAGTTTGTGAAAGCATAACTCATCTCTAATCCTATGCCATGAAATAGTAAAGCAGCCTGAAGATATTCTCTCCTTAAATAATTATGCAACAGTAAGACCCCAAATCATTTTCTGGTTTATCTGGGAGGGCTTTTTTGGAGATTTCAATAAGAGATGGACCTTCCATTTCATCCCATTCATTCCTTTCCTTTCCCATGCTGTTTAATTCCATTCTACAGAGTTTCTTCCTTGCCTCTCTCCCTTTGTTTCATTCTAATAATCAAGGTCCAGTCAGGAAACAGAAATCATTAAACAAATTTATTGAAGTATTATTGATTCATAGAAAACTGTGCATGTTTAATGTGTAAAATTTGATGTTTTGTCATATGCATACACCTGCAAAGCCATCTTCACAGTCAAGATAATGAACAACTTCATCACCTCCAGTAGTTTCCTGTGCCCTTTAATAGTTCCTTTCACTTCCGCCACCTACCCCCTGCCTCATCCTCAGGCAACTAAGGTCTGTTTTGTCATTGTAAATTAGTTTGCATTTCCTATGACTTTATATAAATAAAACAATGCAGTGTCAATTCCTTTTTTTCTGTTCTATTTCATTCATCATAATCTGAGAGCCATCCATGTTGTAGCATGTATCAGTCATCCATTCCTTTCTATTGGTGAATGTTATTTCATGTGTAGATTAAAGAATCCTCCTGCAAAGCAGGAGTCGTGGGTTCAGTCCTTGGGTTGGGAAGATCCCTTGGAGAAGGAAATGACAAACCACTCCAGTATTCTGGTCTGGAAAATTCCATGGACAGATGAGCCTGGTGGGCTATATTCCATGGGGTCACCAAAGAGTAAGACATGACTTAGCAACTGAGCAACAACCAACCACAGCTTATTTAATCACCTTTTGATGGACATTTGGGTTGTTTTCAGTTTTTAGCTATTATAAACAAATTTCTATGAGCATTTGTCTATAGGTCTTTGAATGAATATATGCTTTCATCCCTTTTGAGTAAGTATCTAGACTGTAAAGTGAAAGTGAAAGTGAAGCCACTCAGTCATCTCCGACTCTTTGCGACCCCTTGGACTGTAGTCCACAAGGCTCCTCCGTCCAGGGGATATTCTAGGCAAGAATACTGGAGTGGGGTGCCATTTCCTTCTCCAGGAGATCTTCCCAACCCAGGGATTGAACCCTGGTCTACCACATTGTAGGTAGATGCTTTACTGTCTGAGCCACCACAGAAGTCCCTATCTAGACTGTAAAGACTGAATTATATGGTAGGCAAACATTTAACTTTTTGAGAAACAGCCAAATGCTTTTCCAAAGTGACTGTGCCATTTTACTTTTCCAGCAGTTGTGTGAGAGGTCCAGTTACTTTACCTTCTTACCAGTGCTTGACACTATCAGTGTTTAAATTTTCTCCTCTCTAAGAGGTATCTAAAAAAAGTTGGCTTAAAGCTCAACATTCAGAAAACTAAGATCATGACATCCAGTCCCATCCCTTCATGGCAAATAGATGGGGAAACAGTGGAAACAAGTGGCTGACTTTACCTTTTGGGCTGCAAAATCACTGCAGGTGGTGATTGCAGCCATGAAATTAAAAGATGCTTACTCCTTGGAGGGAAAGTTATGACCAACATAGACAGCATATTAAAAAGCAGAGACATTACTTTGCCAACAAAGTTCCATCTAGTCAAGGCTATGGTTTTTCCAGTGGTCATGTATGGACTATAAAGAAAGCTGAGCACCGAAGAATTGATGCTTTTGAACTGTGGTGTTGGAGAAGACTCTTGAGAGTCCCTTGGACTGCAAGGAGATCCAACCAGTCCATCCTAAAGGAGATCAGTCCTGAGAGTTCATTGGAAGGACTGATGCTGAAGCTGAAACTCCAATACTTTGGCCACCTGCTGTGAAGAGCTGATTCATTTGAAAAGACCCTTATGCTAGGAAAGATTGAGGGCAGGAGGAGAAGGGGACGACAGAGGATGAGATGGTTGGATGGCATCACTGACTCAGTGGACATGAGTTTGGGTAGGCTCCGGGAGTTGGTGATGGACAGGGAGGCCTGGCGTGCTGCAGTTCATGGGGTTGCAGAGGGTCGGACATGACTGAGTGACTGAACTGAACTGAACTGAGGAGTTACCTAATGGTATCTCATTGTGAACATAATAACTAATGTTGTTGCACTGTCATTTTCTTGTTTGCCATCTGTATTTCTTTATATAGTCTAGATACAATTCCTTTGTCAGATACATGGTTTGAAAATATTTTCTGCCATTATGTTGTTTTTCTTATCATTCTCCTAACACTGTCATGTAAAGAACAGTTTTAATTTCTTCACTTCAGTTCAGTTGCTCAGTCATGTCTGACTCTTTGCGACCCCATGGACTGCAGCATGCCAGACTTCCCTGTCCATTACCAACTCCTGGAGCTGGCTCAAACTCACATCCATCAAGTAAGTGATGCCATCAGCCATCTCATCCTTTGTCGTCCCCTTCTCCTCCCACCTTCAATCTTTCCCAGCATCAGGGTCTTTTCCAGTAAGTCAGTTATTCGCATAAGGTGGCCAAACTGTTGGAGCTTCAGCTTCAGCATCAGTCCTTCCAATGAATATTCAGGACTGATTTTCTTTAGGATTGACTGGTTTGATCTTGAAGTTCAAGGGACTCTCAAGAGTCTTCTCCAGCACCATAGTTCAAAAGCATCAATTCTTCAGCACTCAGCTTTTTTTATATTCCAACTTTCATATCCATACATGACTACTGGAAAATTCTCCACCTTTGTGTTTTTTTGGTCAAAGTTGTTTTAACTATTTGAGATCATTTGCATTTTTATATGAGTTTTAGAATTAGCTTGTCAAATTTCTACAAAGCAGAAGTCTGTTTGGATTTTGAATGTGATTGCATTGAACCTATAGATCAGTTTAGGAAAAATTATCATGTTAACAAAATGGTGTCTTCTGTTCCATGAACATGATATCTTTCCATTTATTTATACTTTATTCAATTTCTATAAGCAATGTTTTGTAATTTCTAGTGTACAGCTTTTTATGCATTTTGTCACATTTATCTCTAAGTAATTTACATATTTTGATATTGCTGTAAATTGTTTTACAATTGTTTTTATCTATTTATCTTTTATCCTATGACCTTGCTAAATTCACTGATTTATTATGGTAAATTTTGGTTGATTTTATTTGATGGACCCTCTACATAAATGATTATGTTGCCTGCAAGTAAAAGCATTTTAATTTTTTCTTTCTATTCTACATGTTTCAAATTTTAAAATACTGCTCTATTTCACTGGCTGGAAACTTGAGTGAAAGGTTAAATAGAAGTGGGGAGATCAGACACCTTGCTTTGTTACTGTCTTACAGAGGAAGTATTCAATCTTTCCCCATTAGGTATGATGTTAGTTGGAGGGTTTTTGTGGATGTTCTCTATCAGGTTGAGGAAGCTCCCTTTCATTCCTAGTTTTCTGATAGATTTTATTAGGAATGGATATTGAATTTGGTCAGGTGCTTTTTTTGCTAGAATGATAGTGACTTTTACCTTTTAGTTTGCTTATATGTTGAATTTGTTAACAAGTCTTGCATTCCTTGGATAATTCTCACTTATGCTTTTTATATATAAAATATATATTCTGTATATCTAATGATGTATAATGGGCTTCCCTGGTGGCTCAGTGGTAAAGAATCCACCTGCCAATGCAGGAGACACAGGTTCGATCCTTGAGTCTGGAAGATCCCCTGGAGAAGGAAATGGCAACCCACTCCAGTATTCTTGCCTGGGAAATCCTATGGACAGAGGACCCCAGTGGGCTACAGTCCATGGGGTCACAAAAGAGTTGGACACAGCTTAAGTGACTAAGCAACAACAATGATATATTACCCTTTTCATATGTTGTTGGGTTTCAGTTTCTAATTTACTCAATAGCCTTATTGAAATATAATTTGCATGCCATAAAGCTTGCTTATTTAAAGTATAAAATTTAATGGTTTTAATTATAGTACAAATTTGTACAATAATTATCATAATCTAATTTTAGAACATCTCTCATGATCCTCCAAGGAAACCCTGGTTCCATTGGTCTCCCCTAGGGAACCCTCCCATCCACTGTTCAGTTCAGTTCAGTTCAGTCGCTCAGTCGTGTCCGACTCTTTGCAACCCCATGAATCGCAGTACGCCAGGCCTCCCTGTCCATCACCAAATCCCGGAGTTTACTCAAACTCATGCCCATCGAGTCGGTGATGCCATCCAGCCATCTCATCCTCTGTCGTCCCCTTCTCCTCCTGCCCCAATCCCTCCCAGCATCAGGGTCTTTTCCAGTGAGTCAACTCTTCACATGAGGTGGCCAAAGTACTGGAGTTTCAGCTTCAGCATCCACTATTAGAGCATCACTAATCTAATTATGTCTTGTAGATTTGCCTATCCTGAACATTTTATATATGAAATGAACATTACAGCATACTAACACATATATATGGAATTTAGAAAGGTGATAACGATAACCCTATATGCAAAACAGAAAAAGAGACACAGAAATACAGAACAGACTTTTGAACTCTGTGGGAGAATGTGAGGGTGGGATGTTTCAAAAGAACAGCATGTATACTATCTATGGTGAAACAGATCACCAGCCCAGGTGGGATGCATGAGACAAGTGCTCCGGCCTGGTGCACTGGGAAGACCCAGAGGAATCGGGTGGAGAAGGAGGTGGGAGGGGGGATCGGGATTGGGAATACATGTAAATCCATGGCTGATTCATATCAATGTATGACAAAACCCACTGGAAAAAAAAAAATAATAATAAAAAAAAAAAGGAAAAAAAAAAAAAAAGAAATCACATAATCTGTGGTTTTTTTGTGTCTGACTTCCTGTACTTTTTATATTTTTTAAGGCTCACCTGGGGATGAGGAGCCAAGATGGCGGAGGAGTAGGACGGGGAGACCACTTTCTCTCCTACAAATTCATCAAAAGAATAACTGAATGCAGAGCAAACTTCACAAAACAACTTCTGATCGCTAGCTGAGGTCATCAGGCGCCCAGAAAAGCAGACCATTGTCTTCGAAAGGAGGTAGGACAAAATATAAAAGGCTCACCTGTTTTGTAGAATGTATCAGTATTATTTCCAAATAGTCTATTGTGTATATATACCGCATTTATTTATCTATTCAAGTAATGAGAATTTGGGTTTCCATTTTTTGGTTTTTATGATTAATGATGTTGTAAACATCTATGTACACATTTTTGTGTGGACACATGCTTTGTTTTATTTCTTTTGGATAGCTACCTGGGAGTAGAATTGTTGTGTCATGTGGTAACTCTGTGTTTAATATTTTGGAGAGCTACAAACTGTTTTCTAGAGTGGCTCCCACATTTTAAATTCCCACTAGTAATGTATGAAGGTTTGATTTGATAAAATTTGTTCAGAATGTATTCATCTATGTTCATTAGAGGTTATCTATAAGTTGTTTTCTTACAGTGTCCTCTGGTCTTGTTATCAGGGCAATGATGATCTTATTGATTTAGGAAGTAATCTCTTCTTCTCAGTTTTCTGGAAGAATTTGTGTAAGTTGGTATAATTTGTTCTTTATATGCTTGGTAGACTTCATCAAGAAAGTCATCTAGACCTGCATTTTTCCTTCTGAGTAGGACTTTAATTATAAATTCATTTTCTTTAATAGATATATGGCTATTCATTTTATCTATTTCTTCTTATGTGAATGTTATTAATTTATGTCTTTCAAGGGATTTGTGTATTTCATGTAATTTGAATTTATTGGCATATATTTGTTCCATCTCAAAGAACAAGTATTTGATGTCACTAATTATCTCTTATTTTTTAGTATTTCATTGATTTCTACTCTTGTCTTTATTACCATATTTTTTCTTCTACTAACTTTGACTTTAATTTGTTCCTATTTTTCTAGTTTGTTAATTTGCAAAACTTTAAAAAAAAATAATTTGAGACGTTTTCTCATTTGTCAAGATAGGCATTTAATGCTCTGTATCTCTTCCTAGGTATTTAGTTGCATCCCCGAAACTTTAATGTGTTCTCATTTTTATTCAGTTCAGTTCAAACCCTTTCTAATCCCTCTTTTGAAATCATCTTTGATCCATGGATTATTCAGTTGTTTACATTTCAAATATTTAGACATTTTCTAGAAATGTTTTTGTTCTTGAGTTTTTACAAAATTCCACTATGGTCTGTGAACATACTTTTAAATTCATTGAAAACATTTTAATGACCCAGAATGTGACGTGCAGGTAAGTGTTCTGTGTGCATTAGGAGAAAAATGTTTATTTTTCTGTTGTTATGTGGAGTGTTCTTTCGTTGTTGTTCAGTCGCTCTTTTGTGTTTGACTCTTTGCCACCGCATGGACTGCAGCATGCCAGGTATCCCAGCCCTTCACTATCTTGCGGAGTTTGCTCAAACTCATGTCCATTGATTTGGTGATGCCATCCAACCATCTCATCTTCTGTCATTTCCTTCTCCTCCTGCCTTCAGTTTTTCCCAGCATCAGGGTCTTTTAAATGAGTCAGTTCTTCACCTCAGGTGGCCAAAGTATTGGAGCTTTAGCTTCAGCATCAGTGCTTCCAATGAATATTCAGTGTTGATTTCCTACAGGATGGACTGGTTTGATCTCCTTGCAGTCCAAGGGGCTCTCAAGAGTCTTCTCCAGCGTCACAGTTCAAAGCATCAATTTTTCAGTCCTCAGCCTTCTTAATGGTCCAGCTCTCACATCCATACATCACTACTGGAAAAACCATAACTTTGACTGTATGGACTTTTGTTGGCAAAGTAATGTCTTTGCTTTTTAATGTGCTATCTAGATTGGCATAGCTTTTCTTCCCAGGAGCAAGCATCTTTTAATTTCAAGGCTGCAGTCACCATCTGCAGTGATTTTGGAGCCAAAGAAAGTAAAGACTGTCACTACTTCCATTGTTTCTCCAACTATTAGCCTTGAAGTGATGGTACTGGATGCCATAATCTTAGTTTTTTGAATGTTGAGTTTTAAGCCAGCTTTTTCACTATCCTCTTTCACCTTCATCAAGAGGCTCTTTAGTTCCTCTTTTTTCTGACATTAGGTGATATTATTTGCATATCTGAGATTATTGATATTTCTCCAGCAATATTGAGTTCTGCCTGAGCTTCATCCAGCCCAGCATTTCACATGATGTACTCTGCATATAAGTTAAATAAGCAGGGTGCCAAAATATAGCCTTGACATATTCCTTTCCCAATTTGAAACCAGTCCGTTGATCAATGTCTGGTTCTAACTGTTGCTTCTTGACGTGCCTACAGGTTTCTTAGGAGGCAGTTAAGTTGGTCTGGAATTACCAACTCTTTAAGAATTTTCCAGTTTGTTGTGATCTATACAATCAAAGCCTTTAGCGGAGTCAATGAAACAGATGTTTTTCTGGAATTCCTTTGCCTTTTCTATGATCTAGTGGATGTTGACCATTTGATCTCTGGTTCCTCTTGTGTTTTCCAAATCCAGCTTGTACAAGTACTGTTGAAGCCTGACTTGAAGGATTTTGAGCATTACCTTGCAGCATGTGGGATCTTCGTTTCCCCGCTACAGATTGAACCCAGCTCCCCTGCATTGGGAGCGTGGAGTCTTAGCCAGTGGGCCACCAGGGAAGTCTCTTTAAGTGTTCCACAAGTGTCAATTAAATCAATTTTGTTAAATACATTGCTCACATCTTCTGCGCTTTACTGATTTCTGTTTAGTCATTCTGCTGATTGTTTCTGTGGATTGAATTGTGTCCTCCCTAACCCCCAGTGTGATGGTTTGGAGATGGGGCTTTGGGAAGTAATTAGGTTTAGACAGCATCATGAGAGTGGAGCCCTCAAGATGAAATTAACATCCTTTTAAAAAGAGACACTGGAGAACTTTCTCTCTCTCTCTGCCATGTAAGGACACAGCCAGAAGGGAGCCATCTGCAAATTAGGAAGATAGTTCTCACCAGATTCTGACCTTGCTGACACTTTAATCTCAGACTTCCAGCTTCCTGAACTGTGAGAAAATAATCTGTGTTCTGTAGCCATCTAGTTTATAATACTCAGTTATGGGATCTCAATCTGATGAAGATAATTATTGAGAGGGTATTTAAATATTTGATCAAAATTAATTTATTTCTGTCTATCTTCAGTTCTGTCAGTATTTGCTTTTCATGTTTTAAGCTCTATTATTGGATGAATATATCTAAATATAAAAGCTGAAATTTTAAAACTTCTAAAACAAGATATAGAAATAATTCTTTATGATCTTGGGCAAGCAAAGATTACTCAGGCCACAATAGTTGAATTAGAAAGGAAAAAATGGATAATTTGGAATTCATCAAAAATTGACATTTGTTCTTTGAAAGACACTTAGAGGAAATAAAATGGGAAGCCACAGACTGGGAGAAAATATTCCAACATATAAACCTGATAAAGAACATGCACCCATAATATATGAAGAACTGAATAGAAGACAAATTATCCAACTAATAAGGTGACAAAGTACATGAACAGACACTTTATTAAAGAAGATATGTGACTAGTTAATGAACAATGAAGATACGCTGAAAGTCCTTAGTCTTTCAGTTCAGTTCAGTCGCTCAGTTGTGTCCGACACTTTGCAACCCCATGAATTGCAGCACGCCAGGCCTCCCTGTCCATCACCAACTGCTGGAGTTTGCTCAAACTCATGCCCATTGAGTCGGTGATGCCATCCAGCCATCTCATCCTCTGTCGTCCCCTTCTCCTCCTGCCCCCAATCCCTCCCAGCATCAGAGTCTTTTCCAATGAGTCAACTCTTTGCATGAGGTGGCCTTAGTCTTTAGGAAATGCTAATTAAACCACAATCAAATACCCTTGCACACCCAATGGAATGACTAAAATTAAAAGACTGACCACAGCAAGTGCTGATGAGAATGTGGAGGAACTGGAACTTGCAGACACTGCTGATGGGAATATAATAACTTTTAAAAACAGTTTGACATCTTATAAAGCTGTACAACTCACCAATCCCAGTGCTAAATATTTGCCTGAGAGAAGTGAAAGCATATCTCCATTCTGTGACCTGTACATCAGTGGCATAGTAGTTTCCCAACACTGGAAAAATCCACCTGCCCAACAACAGCTGAGTAGATACATAAACTGTGGTACAAATATACTGAGAAATAGTTAACAGCAATAAAAAAAAGTTACTGATTCTCATAACCACAGATGCATCCTGAAATTATGCTAAATAAATAAATCCATAAACAGAGTATGCATACTGCATGATATCAGTGTTATGAAATCCTAGTAAAAGCAAAAAACAGGAAACGGAAAACACATCATGTTTTCTGAGACTGTGTGGGGAGAGATACTGATTGCAGAGGAGCACAAAGGTGCTTTTTGGAGTGATGGGAATTATTTATATTTTAATTGAAATAATTATATTCATATATGTCAAACTCATCAGTTCATTTCAGTCGCTCAGTTGTGTCTGACTCTTTGCAACCCAATGGACTGCAGCACGCCGGGCTTCCCTGTCCATCACCAACTCCCAGAGCTTGCTCAAACTCATGTCCATTGAGTCAGTGATGCCATCCAATCATCTTAGCCTCTGTTGTCCCCTTCTCCTCCTGCCCTCAATCTTTCCCAGCATCAGGGTCTTTTCCAATGAGTCAGTTCTTAGCATCAGGTGGCCAAGTATTGGAGCTTCAGCTTCAGCATCAATCCTTTCAATGAATATTCCTTTCAATAATTTCCCTTAGGATTTACTGGTTTGATCTTGCAGTCCAAGGGACTCTCAAGAGTCTTCTCCAACACCACAGTTCAAAAGCATCATTTCTTCAGCGCTCAGCCTTCTTAATGGTCCAGCTCTCACATTCATACATGACTACTGGAAAAACCATAGCTTTGACTATACAAACCTTTGTTGGCAAAGTAATGTCTCTGCTTTTTAATATGCTATCTAGGTTGGTCATAGCTTTTCTTCCAAGGAGCAAACATCTGTTAATTTTATGACTGCATTCACCATCTTCAGTGATTTTGGAGCCCAATAAAATAAAGGCTGTCACTATTTTCATTGTTTTCCCATCTATTTGGTGTGAAGTTATGGGACCGGATGCCATATCTTAGTTTTCTGAATGTTGAGCTTTAAGCCAACTTTTTCACTCTCCTCTTCCACTTTCATCAAGAGGCTCTTTAGTTTCTCTTCCCTTTCTGCCATAAGGGTGGTATCATCTGCATATCTGAGATTATTGATATTTCTCCTGGCAATCTTGATTCCAGTTTGTGCTTCATCCAGCCTGGCATTTCACATGTTGTACTCTGCTTATAGTTAAATAAGCAGGGTGACAATATACAGCCTTGACGTGCTCCTTTCCCAATTTGGAACCCGTCTGTTGTTCTATGTCTGGTTCTAACTGTTGCTTCTTGACCTGCATACAGATTTCGCAGGAGACAGATAAGGTAGTTTGGTATTCCCATCTATTTAAGAATTTTCCACTGTTTATAAAACTGTATAATTAAGATGGTAACATTTTGTTTTATATGAATTAAAACTCAACAAAGTTGGTTACAAGGAAAAATTAGAGGAGGATTTTGAAATGGGTTTGAAACTCTGACCTCAGTGGCAGGGTACCAGTAATGGTTCTGGTATCACTGAGGTGGCAGGATAAGGCTGGTTCTCCCAGTGTGGGGGAGAACCCCAAAGTGCTTTCAACTGCCACTCCAGGAAGGCATTGTCTGAGGTGAAGAAGCATTTCTAAGGTGCTGTTCACCTAGGAATAGGGAACAGACAGGATGTCAACTGAACAGGAAGGAAATAATGAGTAATTGCCACCTCCCTCCTTCAGTCTTGCATTGTCCCTCTAGTGTACCCCAGAGCAGAAGTTTGGTTGTAATTCCAACCCCAGCATCATGGAGTAATTATAGCAGGGTGCTTTTGGAGCTAAGAAACAACAACTTAGTAATTGGCACACCTGCTATGTGGCAAGCAGTGTGCTGAGCTTTATGGATGGACAAGGGCGGAGAGGCTTGTGTTTGCCTTCAAGGAGCTTTCAGTTTCGTAGGGCAGATAAAGCATATGTAACAAGACAAAAGTTGAGATATCACCGTTCCAGGAGTATGAAAACAAAATGCCGTGGGGGTCAGAAGGAGGATGAATCACTTATAGATGGGGTTTGAAGAAACTTCTTTGGGAGAAGTTGTATTTCACCTGGTGATCACTTTTTCTTCTACTCTGAAAGGCGTCTTCTTTTCAGGACTTCCCCAATTTCCAAAACAAATGGATATTTTTTCCATACTGTATTTCCATAAAATTCATACCTAACACCTTTTAAACACTTATGGACCAGACATGCACAGGCCTAAACTCCAAGAAGGTATTATTGCTTTTGGTCTTTGCAGTATCTCTCTGAAATTGATCCTATTGTGCCTCTTTGGATCAAGGAAGAAGCAGAGTATAAATAACTTGCTTTATTGGTTGTAAAAGTGCCCCAGATTCTGATAGTAAACGGGTCCTAGATTCTGATCTAGGTGATCTGACTCCAGAACTTGTGCACAGACCTATCACATCTGACTGCTTTTCTAATAAAGTCTATTTACATGTTTATTAAAGAACTTGACTATATGGTTATTATTTATACATAGATCTATCTCCTTTGGGTTAGTTTTGTAAGGTATTATTCAACTTTGCAAACTGTCTTTGGCCCAGTGTTTGGTCCTAGTAGTTTCTCAGTGAATGTTTTCTGAGTAAGTGAATATGGTTCCTTTCATAGCGCTTGGCACTGTAGGAGGGAAATTACATAGTAGTTCCCACTAGGAGACTCAAAAATCAGGGGAGTGTGTGTAGCATGCATGTTCAACCAGAACAACAGAAATCATTAAATATTTAGAACAGAGGGAATTTAATGCCAAGACTTGGTTACATAGGTTTTGGAGGGGCTAGGAAGTCAAAAGATAATGTGGCAGCCTTGAGATTAGCAATGGCAGGAAACCCTTCTGGGAAGAAGGACCACATGGAGGAGGCGGAGTCTGAAACCATGGCAGACCTGTGCGGAGGGGCCACCCTGCTGGACATGCAGCCTGAGGCAGAGAGGGAGGGTGATGTCTACCCTGCTTTTCTTTTTTCTTACCTTCTAATCTCTTTCCATTACCTTGTACTGGCTTTCACGGGTGTCTGGAAAGAGCCTGTAAGAATCAGTGTGCCTGTTACACAGAACAGAGCAGATGGGAAGTTAGGACTAGATCTGAGGCCAGACAAATCCAGGAGTGGCACGCAGAGTGGGTTTTGGCATCAGCAAAATGGGGGTTGAAATTGTGGTAGACCGTAAAAGTGATCTCTCTAGAGGCACAGTCACAGTCTTTCTTTCTCTCCTCTGAACTTGAACCGGGCCAGTTTTGAGCCTGGGTTTAATCAATGGATAGTAGGAAATGGAATATAAGCAGAGGATTGAAAATGTTATGCACTTTCAGACTTGCCTTTTCTTGCAGTTTGTAGAGCTCTGGGGCTGCCAGGTGAATGAGCCTGAACTAGCCTTTGGATAATGGGAAGCTGCATGAATGAGAGCCCAGGTCCTCCAACCAGCTCCCAGCTGACCCAGCAACTGACCCAGCAGCCAGCTGCAGCCACATCAGTGAGGCCCAGCTGAAATCTCTTGAGCTCAGTCCAAATCTCTGACCTATATTCTATGAACTAAATGAATGGTTGTTGTTTTGAGTCACTAAGTTTTGGAGTAGTTTGTTATGCAGCAAAGCTAACTGGTAGATAATCCCAGTTCTTCTACTTACTTGCTATATGACTGCAGATTGCTTCATCTTGGAGCCTTACTTTCTTTCTTTGTTACATGGTGATAATAATAACACATATCACAGGACATCTGGGAAGATTTAATGAAAAAAAATACATGTAAAATGGAGGCACAATGCTGGGCACACTGTGAGTGCCCAATAAACTAATTTTTATGAGGCAGTCTTCAGGCCTTTGTAGCCTGTCTGCCTTATCTAACTGTTGACTCTATGTGGGAAAACGATGAGGTTATTGCTTAACACGACATGGCTCGATACAAATGTTTTATTAAGAAGCTGTCTTAATTTCCTGCTGGCATGAGGCAAATGAAGAGGGCATGTATTTTGTTAATTAAAAATTTAAAAGTACATAATTTCTCTCTTTGGCATAAGTGTATATGTAAGTCTCCAAAGCTAAACCTCTGAAATGGAATATTCACAAAGGTGTGGCTTGAATAACAATTGTGATTCACACAAAATGTACATTTGTGTTAGAGATGTTGTGGATGAGATTATATGAAAAAGTTCAGGGTAATAAATTGCTGAAACTCATTAATTCACATAAAATCGACGTGCATTGCCATATTCCAGATGCTTGATGGCAATTCTTTAATATAATGAGTTGCCAATTCCTTTCTCTAGAGAAGGATTGACAGATTGTAATGCAATCTGTTGGTGTTCTTTGACGGTGATTCTTAGTCTCTGCCACCACTGCTAAGGAGTTGGAATCCTAAACACAGAGGCTTTGCTGAGGGAACTGTATGTCAGTGCTGGGTGTTACAGCCATTCCCATTGATATTAGGAAATATAGACCATCAGCTAGATTGAGGAGCTTCAAAAAAGGAGCAGAAGCTGGCTAAGAATATCACATAGAGGAGCCAACAATTAAATTACAGTGCGTGCTTTACAGAACAAGATGTCTTCACAAGAGACAAAGGAAAACTGATAAAAATGAATTATAGGGAGATTAAAAGACCATAAAACCTCTGGGTTTTTGAAGCTTGTATCTTTAAGTCTTTGGACAGAGATGAGGCTGGGGAGAAGAGGTTTGGTGTGGCTAGGAAGGTAAAATTGCCTTTGAGATGTGTAAGAAAGCTTGCAAAGGGAGGAATAAGCTCACAGGTCATAATGCTATTGATTTCTGGTTAGTAAATATATATGCTTTCAGTTGATTTTTAGATCTTATTTTATTTACTCAAGTTATAAAAATAGTACATGTTTATAGCCAGAAGCATGGTACAGTGGTTAAGATTCGAAACCAGCTTGCCTGTGTTCAAATCCTTCATAGCTGTGGAATTTGGAGAAAATTAGTTTACCTTTTCAAGCCTTATGTATATAACAGGGATAATGGTAATATTTCCTTCACATGCTTCTTTTGAGGATAAAATGAGATAAAGCACAGAAAATGCTTGGAATAGGGCCTACCAAATAGCACTCCAACAAGTATTAGTTATTGGAGAAAATTAGGAAAAGACAGAAAGAAAATAAATAAGGAAAATATTGCCTATCTCCAGGAAGCAATTACCATTAATATTTTGATGTATTTTATTTGCCATTACAGTGTTCTTGCCTGGAAAATTCATGGACATAGGAGCCTGATGGGCTACAGTCCATGGGGTTGCAGAGTCCGACAGGACAGAGTGACAAACACTTTCACTTTCATTTGAACGCATATCTTTTTATTGAGGGCATTGGTAACTCATCCAAACTCAGAGGACTGGCATCTCTGTTATTTAGGAGAATTTCTTAAGAGAGAAAATGGAAAATGAGATCAGTTAAATTCAAATGAAATCAGTTTGTATATATACCAGGTAGGGTTTTAAAAGAAGTCTATATTCAGAAGATTCATTGGGAATGAAGAATAGTTTTTTAAGTTCATGTAAAAACTGGTTTTGGATGTTTGTCATATTGTAAAATGTGAAGAGTTTGATAATATCCAGTGTGGGTGAGAATGTGGGAAAAAGTTTGTATTTAAACACTGCTTTTGAGAGTGCAAATTGATGTAGCTTTTTGGGAGAACTCTTTGGCAATGTCTAATTACATTTTTAAACGTATTAATAGATACTCTTAAGACCCAGCAAGAACATACTTGAAACTCTTCAAAACGGAGCATGTTCAAAAATATTCATAAAAATTAGAAATAGTCTGTCTGTTAAAAATGAGTAGAAATGAAAAAAAAAAGAGTAGAAATGATAAATAATGAATTTCTGTATTATGGAGAATAGCCATATATACAGATGATACCAACCTTATGGCAGAAAGTGAAGAGGAACTAAAGAGCCTCTTAATGAAAGTGAAAGAGGAGAGTGAAAAAGTTGGCTTAAAACTCAACATTAAAAAAAAGCGAAGATCATGGCATCTGGTCCCATCACTGCATGGCAAATAGATGGGGAAAC
The DNA here is from genome assembly GCF_910594005.1 of Cervus elaphus. NCBI lineage: Eukaryota > Metazoa > Chordata > Mammalia > Artiodactyla > Cervidae > Cervus > Cervus elaphus. Next base: position 38,323,293 of record NC_057831.1, read on the forward strand.
AGTGGAAACAGTGACAGCCTTTATTTTCTTGGGCTCAAAAATCACTGCAGATGGAAGCTGCAGCTATGAAATTAAAAGATACTTGTTTCCTGGAAGAAAAGCTATGACCAACCTAGACAGCATATTAAAAAACAGAGACATTACTTTGCCGACAAAGGTCCATCTAGTCAAAGCTAAGGTTTTCCAGTAGTCACGTATGGATGTGAGAGTTGAACTGTAAAGAAGGCTGAGTGCTGAAGAATTGATGATTTTGAAGTGTGGTGGTGAAGACTCTTGAGAGTCCTTTGGTCTGCAAGAAGATCAAATCAGTCAATCCTAAAGGAAATCAGTCCTGAATGTTCACTGGAAGGGCTGATGCTGAAGCTGAAGTTCCAATACTTTGGCCACCTGATGTGAAGAACTGACTCATCTGAAAAGACCCTGATACTGGGAAAGATTGAAGGCAGGAGGAGGAGTGGACGACAGAGGATGAGATGGTTGGATGGCATCACCGATTCGATGGACATGGGTTTGAGCAAGCTCTGGGAAATGGTGATGGACAGGGAAGCCTGGCATACTGCAGTCCATGGGGTCGTAAACAGTTGGACATGACTGAGGACTGAACTGAGCTGAACTGTGCAGAAATTAGAAGTAGTAAGTTGTATCTACATATAAAGAAAGACCTTATAAGAATACCATAATGTATTAAAGGGCAAAGGCCAATTGCAGAAGAATACATTTGTTATTAACATATATTTATGTTAGAAATAAAAGCAAAATTAAAAATTTCTGTGAGTAGATGATATGAAATTGATTAGAAAATATGATGACCACCACCACCAACTGAAAAAGGATTTACCTAAAAACGAACTGAGTATCCTTGCCTTCAAGTCAGGGAGGGGCAGATGTGGGGAATAGGAACTCAGAGAGGGCTTCACATTGTCTATATTGTTTGAATTATTTACAAGGAGAAGGCAAGTATTTCTTTTTGGTATCATTAATAAATTGAAAAGATTAAAATTTAAACAAGCAGTGCAAATTTTTAGGATTTTTAAGGAGGGAAATGAATAGCACATTGGATTGTTAGGATATATTTTCAGAGAAAAGTCTTACACTGTAAAAAAACATTATAAAACATATTCAGTACAATTTGGCAAGTTTGTTTATGAATCAACAGAAAAGAACCCATATGTATGATAGATTTTTTTCAATTATTTTTCAGATCTTATATCTTCATTAAAATGTTTATTTATTTAGAAGTCTTTTTAAAGGGTCAGAATTCCTGACTTACTTAAATTTTGCAGGCAGAAGATTATTAATTAAACTTATTTGGAGGTTGAGTATGTGGTAAGCTCTTTCTTGAGAAGTAGTGCAAGGGACACATGGGTGCTTTCCAGCTGGGTGTTTGCCTTGCTCATCTGGATTGCCAATTTCTTTAAGGAATATCTAGGAATCCACTAGGATATACACATATATTGCGGAATGATTATTACTGTAGCATTACCTAACACCTGTAATCATGTCACGTAATTACCATTTCTTTTTTGTGGTGAGGAATTTAAGATCTACTCTCGGCAATTTTCAAATATGTTATACAGTATTTGAACTATAATCACTATCCTCTACACTATATCCCCAGAACTTGATCGTCCTATAACTGAAAGTTTGTACTATGACCGACATTTCCCATTCCCCCCCACCCCACAGCTCCAGGGTAACCACCATTCCAGTCTGTTTCTGTGAGTTAGGCAGTTTTAGATTCCACATATGATTGTTGTCATATAGTATCTGTCTTTCTTTGCCTGACATTCCACATAGCATAATGTCCTCAAGTTTCATCCGTATTGTGGCAAATAATAGGATGCCCTTCTTTCTCATGGCTGAATAATATTCCATTTTGGTGTGTATATACATATGTGTGTGTGTGTGCATGCATATGCACACCTCATCTTCTTTATCCTTTTATTGGTTGATGGATGTAGAGGTTGTTTCCATATCTTGGCTATTTTGAGGAATGCTGCAAAAAAAACCATGGGAACAGATTTTTTTTTGATATTCTGATTTCCTTTCTTTTGTATATATGCCCAGAACTACCTCAGGAGCACACAGTAGTTCTATTTTTAAATTTTCGAAGACATGTAGGCCAGTGGTTCTTAAAGTATGGTCCCCAAAAGAACATCTACACCACCTGGAACTGTATGAGAAATGCAGATTCTCAGTGCCCTCCTTAAAGCTGATTTAGATGCACTCATATATGAAAATCATTGTCGTAGACAGTAAACCCTTTGAAGGTAGGAGCCATCGTGTTGCCTTGACACTTGGTTAGGGCCTCAGAATAGGATAGGTGCTACATTTATTCAGTGAAGGAGCAAGTTTGGTAGGTGTAGGTGTAGCTGGAGAGTTATTTATAAATTATGGATGTCAATATGATGAACACCAAACCATGAGCACCTACTATATTGGGAGGTAAGCAAAAAGCAGGACAATAAGATCTCTGTTTTCATTAAATCTACCTGGAGGAGAAAAATAAATATTTGTGGAATATTCAGAGGCTAATAAAGGTACTGATTTTCTTGTTTCTGATGTTTAGAAATATAGGAGCTTTTGATCAGCTCAATCTGGATCATTCATTCCTCAGTCTATTTACTGAATTATATATTTGTATATTATTATATATTGCTTCTAGGAAGCCAATAAAGGTTAAATAAAATTAACATATTTTAAAACACAAATTGACTATTATTATCGTGCTTCAAAATTTTTGGAGCTATGTGCCCATTTTAACAGTGATTTTGAGCATTAGAATTTAAAATTACAAACTTTCCTTCTATTTTTAATTTGTTCATTTTTTCACAAGTATATTTGAGAATTTATCGTGTGTCAGGGAAATAATAACTTTCCAAATGTGAATAATAGTCTTCAAAGTGCTGAATTTAAAAAATGTAAATGCTATGTAATAAAACCCTTCTTTGTCTCAAGTGAAATTGCTCAATCATATAATCAGTCCCATTATGTAGTGAAGATTTGGTGGTTATTTAATAAATTTCAATCATAAGGTCAGGTGGGATAGCTGATGCTGCAGAGTTGGTTTCTTGGATCAAAGGATCTGATTTTGCTATCCACAAAAATCAAATAAATGAAGAATTGCTACATAACTATTTCATTTTATATTGTGTGGACAACGCCAGAGATGGACAAGAAAGCTGAGTTTTAAAAGGCAGGATGATTTCAAAGACAGGAATAATACTAGAGAAATGAGTGCAGTATCCTGTGGAGAAGCACTGATTATACGAAGGAACTGGGGAGACCGACTATCTGAGACTTTGAGATGGTTGAGGCAGCCTGGTGGGAAGTGGCATGGAGGACACCTACCAAATGGATAGACTCTGTGAAAAAGTCCTTCATCATAAAAAGTCTGCAGTATGCTGCTGAAGCTTACATATTCAGTATAAGATGGGGTTAGTAGATTAAGTGAATGTTCTGTGATCTCAGCTTTGACATTTTTTAATTGTCATCTAGTTAGTGTTTGGGAATCCTCACCTGGGATTTTACTAGGGATGGAGAATCCAGGACCATTTTTAGGAGGAGAGATGGGACTGAAATCCCAGATTTTTCAGGATTCCAGACTGTGATCCCCTTCATAGTCCTTCACATAGGGTTATGTCCAGTTTATCTTTGCATCCAGGGGCCTGCCCTGAACCCAATTTGGTGAGGGTCACTAAATTTGTTGGATGCCTGTATCTTTTGTTTCATTGTTACTCTTCAGATAAAGGCTCTTCCTGACTGAACTCTCCCCAGAGCTGGAGAGACCAAGATAATCTGAGAAAGGGCACTTGTTTCTGAAGAGATATTTTCATCCTGAAATTTCATCTTTAAAATTTAGTAACACCCACCTGACCACTGGAGCAATAGGTTTTAAAGACTTTTAAAGATTTATTTGTTAGATCTTATTGCAAGGTGCACATTGATTTATTTACTGTCTATTAAAGTCCTAAGAGATTTTTTTTAATTTTAAGAAAAACTGGGAAGAAATATGATTAGATCATGTAAGCACCACTCCACTTACCCTGTTCAAATACCCTGATGCCAAGTCGGAGTGTGGAATTGGGGGAGAAAGTCTGAAAGAACGGAAATTGTTTTAACTCACCAAAGAAGATACTAAGCTATCCAAAGAAAATATCAAACAGATCTCTTTCTCTCTTACAGACACACACACACACACACACACACACACACAGGCACAGACACACTATCTTCAAATGGTAGGTTGGGGAAACCTGGTTTGTGCTCCTTGGATGGGCTTGAGTCGGTTAAGTAGGAAGTTTTTCTTTGGCTTTTCAGCTTTAACTCATGTTTCTCTCTGCTCTTCTCCCCATCAGAAAGACCAGACTAATGAGACATGAGGCTGTAGAAGGGGCTTAATCTTCCCACAATACTGTGCCATCTCAGTATAGATAGCTACAAGAGTTGCCTGTTCTTCCTCTTATCCCTCCCCTGCTTGTCCTTCTTTAAGACTAAGCTCATATGTCACCTCCCCTAGAAATCTTTACTCCTTCAGGCAATAGTTTTCCTCTGGGAACATTGTATTATAATGATGTGTCTTCGTGTCTATCTTCAAGAATCAATGTGAGTCTGTAAAGACGTTAACTTTTTGATTTACTGTTTTATCTCCAATGATAAGAAAGTGTCTGACCTATAGAAAGGGTTTAATATCCTCAGTGACTAAATTAGTCATACCTTAAAGTATCTGCATTGGGAACTGTGACTCTTTGAACTTTGACTTTGAAAGGGGCATTCCAACCACAGGATGAAATATCCATGGCATGTTAAGATCTTCCCATTATTTCTGGAATATATCTTGAGCCCAGCAGTGGAATGGAGCTCAGTTTAATTTAAAGAGCTCTACAAGTTGTATGATAGAAACCAACACAACATTGTAAAGCAATTCTCCTTCAATTAAAAAAAAAAAAAAGCTCCACAAAAAGTTTGAACAACTGTTCCAAAAGAGACAAATAAAAGTAATTCTAACATACTGTATACAGTGGAGACATCACTTCTTGCTATTTCTCCATTATCTTGAGATAGTTGAAAGTGAAAGTCGCTTAGTTGTGTCTGACTCTTTGACACCCAATGGACTCTCCAGGCCAGAATATTGCAGTGAGTAGCCTTTCACTTCCCCAGGGCATCTTCCCTACCCAGGGGTGGAACCCAGGTCTCCTGCATTGCAGGCAGATTCTTTACCAGCTGAGTCACCAGGGAAGCCCTGAGATAGTTGAGTGAGTATCAAATCAAATGACATATTTATACAGTGCTTTGTGAAGCACTTATATTTATACAGTGCTCATAAAACACTGTGAAGTAGGTATGGATTTTTATATCCATTTTAGTGATGTAAAAAATTAAGGTCAGGGCTGGTAAATGACTTGCCTAAGTCACACAGTCCAGTGCTTTCTTCATTCCAACTTCAGCTCTGAAGAGATGCCATCTCATTATCTATTTGAGCAGAGCTACCATATTGCTCCTGTGGTGAATAATAAGAACTAACAGTGACTAAGTTGCTATTTTGTGTCAGATGTTGGATTAAGCACTGTGTGTTGATTTACTTAAGACTCATAAAATGCATTATTACTATTTCCATTTCATGGATGTGGAAACCAAGGCGTAGAGACGTTAATTAACTCCATAGACTCACATAGCTGCTAAATAGCAGTGCTGGGTTTAGAATTCAAGCAGCCAGAGAATACATCCTTAACCACTAATACACTGTTTTATAGTATTTACAATAATGCAGCTTCTGAAATTAGACCACCAAGGCCAAAATAATGGCTGTGACTCTTGTTAACTGGGTATCCTTGGCCAAGAAACATAGGCTCTCCAAGTATCAGTTTTCTGATTTATAAAATGAGATGAAAAGTAAAGACAGGAATAAAGTATTCCACAGTTTCTGGTACATAGTAACTGTTCCACAAATGTTAATTCTTATTTTGGTAGTAGTAGATAACAGAATATCTATCCCTGGATGACTTGATGGTAGGCAGTCGTAGGAAGTCATTGCTAGAACTTTGTAATGAAGTCAACATAGCAGATGAGAAAAGTTATGAAATTTACTCAAAAGAGAAGTGACTCCTAGGCTACCAAAACCCGATCATAGCTTAACCAGTAAGATGCCAGAGTGTGAGGATGGAAGAACAAAAGTCTTCAAGGAAAGACCAATCAAAAAGTTTTGATATTCAAAATTTGTGTGTATGGATCCAATACTATTTCCAAGGGGAAAGAATGACCTTGCCTGGCTTTACTCCTATCTGACTGCTTGGAGGCTATATCAATTCAAGATTAAATATGACTGTATAAAATAGGAATCTGACTTCTATGGATTAACCTAATGGAGGATCTATTTTTCTTTCATGTTCAGTTCAGTTCAGTCAGTCGTGTTTGACTCTTTGCGACCCCATGGACTGCAGCACACCAGGCTTCTCTGTCCATCACCAACTCCTGGAGCTTGCTCAAACTCATGTCCATCGAGTTGGTGATGCCATCCCACCATCTCATCCTTTGTTGTCCACTTCTCCTCCTGCCTTCAATCTTTCCCAGCATCAGGGTCTTTTCCAATGAGTCAGTTCTTCACATCAGGTAGCCAAAGTATTGGAGTTTCAGCTTCAGCATCAGTCCTTCCAGTGAACATTCAGCAATGATTGCCTTTAGGATTGACTGATTTGATCTCCTTGCTGTCCAAGGGACTCTCAGGAGTCTTCTCCAACACCACAGTTCAAAAGAATCAATTACTTGGTGCTCAGCTTTCTTTATAGTCCAACTCTCACATCCAATCATGACCACTGGAAAAACCATAGCCTTGACTAGACGGACCTTTGTTGGCAAAGTAGTGTCTCTACTTTTTAATATGCTGTCTAGGTTGGTCATAACTTTCCTTCCAAGGAGTAAGTGTCTTTTAATTTCATGGCTGCAATCACCATCAGCAGTGATTTTGGAGCCCCCCAAAGTAAAGTCAGCCACTGTTTCCACTAATTCCCCATCTATTTGCCATGAAGTGATGGGACCGGATGCCATGATCTTAGTTTTCTGAATGTTGAGCTTTAAGCCAAATTTTTCACTCTCCTTTTTCACTTTCATCAAGAGGCTCTTTAGTTCTTCTTCACTTTCTGCCATAAGGGTGGTGTCATCTGCATATCTGAGATTATTGATATTTCTCCTGGCAATCTTGATTCAAGCTTGTGCTTCCTCCAGTCCAGCGTTTCTCATGATGTACTCTGCATATAAGTTAAATAAGCAGGGTGACAATATACAGCCTTGACGTACTCCTTTCCCTATTTGGAACGAGTCTGTTGTTCCATGTCCAGTTCTAACTGTTGCTTCCTGACCTGCATACAGATTTCTCAAGAGGCAGGTCAGGGTCTGGTATTCTCATCTCTTTCAGAATTTTCCACAGTCTGTCCAGGGCAAGGGAACTCAAAAGCTTAGGAAAAATGTAGCCGGGCAGAAGACACCAAAGTGGAAACCTAACAATCTGCTCTGTTTTATGTTTCCTGTGCTGGCATAGGCAGACATGTTTAAAGATATGTGATTTTTTAGCCAGAAGAGCAGAATTGAGAAGGTATGGTTAGAGTCTGATCGAAGAAGGGAGAGATGGTTTTGGAATTCCAAAATTTCTCCCACTAAGACCTTGATTGGTTAAGACTCTGTTTTGAAAGAATCTAGAAAGAGTTCTTCCTGTTTGGCTATTGAATTCATGTAATAACAACGCTGAAAATAATTCTAAGGGTTTCTCATTATTAAGAATCAGAATAAATAGCATTATACTGCTACTCTCTTATGTTGTTCTGATTATACCTTATTTTTAACTTAATAATACCTTATGATTCCATAGCACATTACAGTTTTCAAAATATTTTTACTTAGATTATCTAATTTAATGCTTATAGTAACAATGTAAGGTAGTTATTATGATCTGTTGTTATCGTTCTATTGTAGATTCAGCTCAGTTTAATTCCACTGTACACTTATTGAGCACCTATTGTGTGCCTAGCATTCTGCTAGGTGTTGGGGGATAATGTCCTTCATAGTTAAGTGAAGACTACCCAGATGAGAACAAGCAAAATTTATTTATTCAGAGCTCGCTATAGGGAAGGAGTCAGCACCATTGCTTGCATTTGGCAGAATTAAAAGGCAAGCAGAGGAGTGGGAAAGTTTTATAGTGAAAACAGAGAAAGGTTTCATCTATGCCCTGATTGGAGGCTCCTGCCATGAGGAGGCTGGAGGTGAGCTATTTACATGCAGGGCAACCTGTGTTATTGATTGGTGGAGCATAATCGGCTTATTCTGGTTGGTCCTAAGTTGAAAGCTGGGCCAAAACTTAAGAAAGCTGTCAGTTATTGATCAAATGCTAACTATTGTGGGCAGATTGCTGTAGAGGTTGTGGTTTAATTTCTAGGACTGGTTGCTGTGGAATGTGTCAAACAGTGTACTGTTTCTATCGGTGGTCTGTTTGTATACTGTCTCTCTTAGGTGATGAGCACTTAACAACATGAGAGTATGAATTTTAGAGTCGGAGAGATGAACATTCAAATAAATCTCCTGATGTGTAATCTGGAGCAAATTACATCATCTCTGTGGACCTGAGTAGCCTTATCTGAGGCTGCTTATCTTTTGGAGGTGATGAAGAAACTGGGGCGACCAGATCTTTAACCGGCTCTCCTGGAGTCATGAAAAGTGGGGTGAAGAACTTGAGTTTAACCTGGGTTTTTCAACTCCATTCAGTGCCTTTTCTGGTCATGACTTTCAGAGTTTATCATTGACTTTAGGAAAGGGGTGAGCATACATCTTTCTTTTAATATAGTAGCAATGCACTTCTGAGCAAGAGCAAACATTTCCTCTTGCATCTTTTATCTGTGTAGCTGTAGGTGGTAATCAGTGAACACCTTCTTTATTTGCACTAAAAGTTTCACAAGAGAAGCCTGGTACACAGCTGTAGAGTCCAGAATCAGGTCGCCAGTTTACCAGTCCCAGGTTTCCATTTGGGGCTATGTGACTGTTTTCTGTTTCCCTGGGGATTATTACCTTTATATGCTAACCTCCCAGACAGACTATCATTTCCTCTTTGATTTTAATGTCTGCTTCCCATCTTATTCCTTATGCCTGCTGCCTCAGCCATCCTTAGGGAGTTTGTGCTGACCACTCTTCCAGTTATGGTTTCACACTTTCTATCATCTTTCTTTTTTCATTATGCAAAATTTACTAGGCAATGACTAGGTGCTGGGGATGTTCTAGGTGTGGGGAATACAGAGGGGAAAAGATAGTAAAAGTTCCTGCCCTTGTAGTGCTAACACTAGTAGGAAGCAGACAAGACACATATAAGGAAACAAATAAATATGTCAAATAGTGATAAGTTCTAAAGCAGATCAAGGGAGGTAGAGTATGGTGTGTGTGCATGTAATGGCTGCACCTGCTTAGGTAAGGTGGTCAAAGAAGATCTCTCTAAGGAGGTGACTTTCAAGCCGAAGCTGGAATGGAGAGAGGGTGTGAGCTATGGAAGTTCTGGAGGGATATCATTCCAGGTAGCGAGAATAGCAAGTGCAATATTCTGAAGACATTTGTGTGTTTGAGGAATAGCAAGAAATCCTGTCATGCCAGACTGGGGTTAGTGAAGAAGCTTGTGCAGCTGTAGTTTAATAACTAAATTTTTGACTTGAGAAAGAAATGTTAGTTAAGGCAGAAGAAGAACATTCATTTGCTAATTCCATTGGTTAAAGGAAGCGTACAAAACTGATGCCCATTATCTTGTTTAGTAACAAGACGGTGGCATTCCAGCCCATTGCTGTCTCTGTCAAGGGTATCATGATGTGTTTTTGCCTTCACACGCTTGTTATCTTTTATTTTTATTTTATTGTGTTGTGATTTTCTGTCTAGTCCTTGGCCTTGCCTTGAACTTGCATAATGTTCATGTACTTGCGGTTATATATTCAATAGAGAAGAGTGAGGGGCACAGGGAGGAGCATGACATGAGTGTGGCACATGTGATAGACGCTATTGGATTGCTTGCCCACCACTACTTCTTCCTTCTCTTTCTCATAGCACTATCCTCCCAACTCACCTGAGAAATATTCTTTACTCTACATTAACTATGGGGTTTGAATAAGAGCTGCCATCTTTTTATGGAAGTTCCCTGCCCCCACCCTCACCCTCAATTTCCCAGTGCTACATTGACTTTTCAGCACAGTTGATGATCCCAGGATGGACAGTTGAGGTGAGCCAAAGGAGAATTTTCATAGTTTTTTTTTGGGCTAGAGTTTGCGAAAAGGATTTATATCCTGTTGGATGTCAAAAACCTACAGATGGGTGGGGGGTTGGCGCTGAGGTCTATTGGTAGCTATGTTCTTTGATTTGTAGTGGTTCCTTGTGAGAGAGAATGAAGTAGACACATCAACACAATAGCAAAGATGAGTGAGTGGGATCTCTCTGATCCCATTCCACATTCTCTCTCCTGGCTGAGTGCTAATTCTTCTCTTAGTTATCTGAAACTTCAGATACATTTCTCTTTTAAATTTAAGCAGGTTTGAGTTGCGACTTTCAATGGAAAGAGTTGTGACAAATGCAAAATACACTCAAAAACATACCATTTTGAGCTTGGATGCATTATACTTTACATAAAAAATTGTGGTTATAAGTGATCTTATAAATACCTGATATAATTCTTAGAGTCAAGTAGAGCAGTGCTTCTCAAACTTGAAAGTTCACACGACTCACCAGGGAGTCTGGTGAAAATATGGATTCTGATCTGGTAGGTCAGAGTATGTGTGGGGAGTCTGCCTTTCCAGTAGCTCTTAGGGGATGCTGCAGATTTGAAGACCACAACTGGAGAAGCATGGGACTAGATAGCATATGTAAAGCATTCAGCACATCGAGTTGGTGGTCACAGATGTCAGCTGTTAAATACATACTTATCTATTGAGCTGAGTGAAAACTTTTGGATCCACACTGGTCTATGGAGGTAGGAAACTTAAATGATGCTGAAAATTGGGAAAGCAGTTTAATTCAAGGCATTGTGAGGTTTACTCACCAGAAAAACACACTCATTTTGCTAAGATTTGAAAATGTGAATAAAACATTTAAAAAATCCTCTGACTGACTGAGACCAGTCTTTTAAACAGATTCCTTGATAGAGTAGAAAGTATGATTTTTCCTGAAGCCATACAGCCTGGGGATGGAAGTATATTTTGTTCCTTTCCAATTTTGTGTACCAAGAAAGTCCTAGATCTTTCATTCCTATGTAGTGGGTAATTCTATGGTCAAATGTGCATATGAGAAAATATCTGTTTCTCTAATAACTGAACTAAGTATATCTTTTTATCTTCTCTGTTTCCCCTTAGAGCAGAAAATTCAGTCTTACCAAATCTTGGTAAACTCTAACACATTTCCTTTAGCTCCTTCAGATAAAATCTGCTTAGTTCAAGATTTCTCCACCTCATTTACTTTCCTGTTTTCTTCAGGGATGTCTCAGTTCTTGCAGGCTCATGTGTGGTCCAGATGTTGGTGGGAGACAGTCTTTACTCCTAATCCTTCGTCTTTCTCATTTATGTATTTGTATCTGATGCTCCTGTATTTATATGCTTGTTTCTTGTCTTTCTAGGCCTTATCTGCTACTAAATCATCTATAGTTCTTTATATTTCTGGGCTCCAGGTTCTTGCAGACCATTTTGCATCCTTCTTAGCCACCTCCCTAGGTCAACTGACCAATTCTTAGTCACTTCTGAATCCTTTTTGGGGTCATGGGAAACATAGAAACTCTCAGGTTTCTCAAGGATGCATCTTATCTATCTTTAATCAATTATTCAACAAATACAAGTGTTTCCTATGTAACAAGCCCAGTTCTGAACACTGGTGCCAATATTCTTTACCCTAACATAGTGCTTAGCTTACAATAGATGCTTAGATACATGTTGCTATATGGCAGAAACCAACACAATATTGTGAAGCAATTGTCCTTTGATTATTAAAGTTTAAAAAAGTTTATTTAACACATGGATACTTCTTAAAATGAAAAACTTTCCAAGAAGAGATGGAAATATTTGAATAGATAAATATTTCTCAAAGTAACCAGTCATTCATGAAAATAAGTAGAAATGTTTCAGACTATTTTATTTGATTCAATTTAATCTCTTCAAAGGCTTCCCAGGTGGCCCAGTGGTAAAGAATCTGCCTGCCAAGCAGGAGACGTGAGTTCAATCCTGTGTCAGAAAGATCCCCTGGAGAAGGGAATGGCAACCCACTGCAGTATTCTTGCCTGGGAAATCCCATGAACAGTAGAACCTGATGGACCATATTACATGAGATCACAGAAGTTGGACATGATTTAGCAACTAAATAGCAGCAAACAACAACAAATGTCTCCACTGGTGGAGTGAAAATGCCCCTTATAAATACCCCCTAACATCATAGCAGGGCACTGAGACACACCTTTTGAATACATTTGATGTTCTAAAGATATGAAGTGCTGTCCTGTGCTTAAATCACTCAGCTGTGGCCGACTCTTTTTTTTTTTTTTCCAGTGGGTTTTGTCATACATTGATATGAATCAGCCATGGATTTACATGTATTCCCAATCCCGATCCCCCCTCCCACCTCCCTCTCCACCCGATTCCTCTGGGTCTTCCCAGTGTACCAGGCCCGAGCACTTGTCTCATGCATCCCACCCGGGCTGGTGATCTGTTTCACCATAGATAGTATACATGCTGTTCTTTTGAAATATCCCACCCTCACATTCTCCCACAAAGTTCAAAAGTCTGTTCTGTATTTCTGTGTCTCTTTTTCTGTTTTGCATATAGGGTTATCGTTATCACCTTTCTAAATTCCATATATATGCATTAGTATACTGTATTGGTATTATTCTTTCTGGCTTACTTCACTCTGTATAATGGGCTCCAGCTTCATCCATCTCATTAGGACTGGTTCAAATGAATTCTTTTTAATGGCTGAGTAATATTCCATGGTGTATATGTACCACAGCTTCCTTATCCATTCATCTGCTGATGGGCATCTAGGTTGCTTCCATGTCCTGGCTATTATAAACAGTGCTGCGATGAACATTGGGGTGCACGTGTCTCTTTCAGATCTGGTTTCCTCAGTGTGTATGCCCAGAAGTGGGATTGCTGGGTCATATGGCAGTTCTATTTCCAGTTTTTTAAGAAATCTCCACACTGTTTTCCATAGTGGCTGTACTAGTTTGCATTCCCACCAACAGTGTAAGAGGGTTCCCTTTTCTCCACACCCTCTCCAGCATTTATTGCTTGTAGACTTTTGGATAGCAGCCATCCTGACTGGCGTGTAATGGTACCTCATTGTGGTTTTGATTTGCATTTCTCTAATAATGAGTGATGTTGAGCATCTTTTCATGTGTTTGTTAGCCATTTGTATGTCTTCTTTGGAGAAATGTCTGTTTAGTTCTTTGGCCCATTTTTTGATTGGGTCATTTATTTTTCTGGAATTGAGCTGCAGGAGTTGCTTGTATATTTTTGAGATTAATCCTTTGTCTGTTTCTTCATTTGCTATTATTTTCTCCCAATCTGAGGGCTGTCTTTTCACCTTGCTTATAGTTTCCTTTGTAGTGCAAAAGCTTTTAAGTTTCATTAGGTCCCATTTGTTTAGTTTTGCTTTTATTTCCAATATTCTGGGAGGTGGGTCATAGAGGATCTTGCTGTGATTTATGTCGGAGAGTGTTTTGCCTATGTTCTCCTCTAGGAGTTTTATAGTTTCTGGTCTTACATTTAGACCTTTAATCCATTTTGAGTTTATTTTTGTGTATGGTGTTAGAAAGTGTTCTAGTTTCATTCTTTTACAAGTGGTTGACCAGTTTTCCCAGCACCACTTGTTAAAGAGGTTGTCTTTTTTCCATTGTATATCCTTGCCTCCTTTGTCAAAGATAAGGTGTCCATAGGTTCGTGGATTTATCTCTGGGCTTTCTATTCTGTTCCATTGATCTATATTTCTGTCTTTGTGCCAGTACCATACTGTCTTGATGACTGTGGCTTTGTAGTAGAGTCTGAAGTCAGGCAGGTTGATTCCTCCAGTTCCAGTCTTCTTTCTCAAGATTACTTTGGCTATTCGAGGTTTTTTGTATTTCCATACAAATTGTGAAATTCTTTGGTCTAGTTCTGTGAAAAATACCGTTGGTAGCTTGATAGGGATTGCATTGAATCTATAGACTGCTTTGGGTAGAATAGCCATTTTGACAATATTGATTCTTCCAATCCATGAACACGGTATGTTTCTCCATCTGTTTGTGTCCTCTTTGATTTCTTTCATCAGTGTTTTATAGTTTTCTATGTATAGGTCTTTTGTTTCTTTAGGTAGATATACTCCTAAGTATTTTATTCTTTTTGTTGCAATGGTGAATGGTATTGTTTCCTTAATTTCTCTTTCTGTTTTTTCATTGTTAGTATATAGGAATGCAAGGGATTTCTGTGTGTTAATTTTAAATCCTGCAACTTTACTATATTCATTGATTAGCTCTAGTAATTTTCTGGTAGAGTCTTTAGGGTTTTCTATGTAGAGGATCATGTCATCTGCAAACAGTGAGAGTTTTACTTCTTCTTTTCCTGTCTGGATTCCTTTTACTTCTTTTTCTGCTCTGATTGCTGTGGCCAGAACTTCCAACACTATGTTGAATAGTAGTGGTGAGAGTGGGCACCCTTGTCTTGTTCCTGATTTCAGGGGAAATGCCTTCAATTTTTCACCATTGAGGGTGATGCTTGCTGTGGGTTTGTCATATATAGCTTTTATTATGTTGAGGTATGTTCCTTCTATTCCTGCTTTTTGGAGAGTTTTAATCATAAATGAGTGTTGAATTTTGTCAAAGGCTTTCTCTGCATCTATTGAGATAATCATATGGTTTTTATCTTTCAATTTGTTAATGTGGTGTATTACATTGATTGATTTGCGGATATTGAAGAATCCTTGCATTCCTGGGATAAAGCCCACTTGGTCGTGGTGTATGATTTTTTTAATATGTTGTTGGATTCTGTTTGCTAGAATTTTGTTAAGGATTTTTGCATCTATGTTCATCAGTGATATTGGCCTGTAGTTTTCTTTTTTTGTGGCATCTTTGTCTGGTTTTGGAATTAGGGTGATGGTGGCCTCATAGAATGAGTTTGGAAGCTTACCTTCATCTGCAATTTTCTGGAAGAGTTTGAGTAAGATAGGTGTTAGCTCTTCTCTAAATTTTTGGTAGAATTCAGCTGTGAAGCCATCTGGTCCTGGGCTTTTGTTTGCTGGAAGATTTTTGATGACAGTTTCGATTTCCTTGCTTGTGATGGGTCTGTTAAGATCTTCTATTTCTTCCTGGTTCAGTTTTGGAAAGTTATACTTTTCTAAGAATTTGTCCATTTCATCCAAGTTGTCCATTTTATTGGCATAGAGCTGCTGGTAGTAGTCTCTTATGATCCTTTGTATTTCAGTGTTGTCTGTTGTGATCTCTCCATTTTCATTTCTAATTTTGTTAATTTGGTTTTTCTCTCTTTGTTTCTTAATGAGTCTTGCTAATGGTTTGTCAATTTTGTTTATTTTTTCAAAAAACCAGCTTTTAGCTTTGTTGATTTTTGCTATGGTCTCTTTAGTTTCTTTTGCATTTATTTCTGCCCTGATTTTTAAGATTTCTTTCCTTCTGCTAACTCTGGGGTTCTTCATTTCTTCCTTCTCTAATTGCTTTAGGTGTAGAGTTAGGTTATTTATTTGGCTTTTTTCTTGTTTCTTGATGTAAGCCTGTAGTGCTATGAACCTTCCCCTTAGCACTGCTTTTACAGTGTCCCCTAGGTTTTGGGTTGTTGTGTTTTCATCTTCATTCATTTCTATACATATTTTGATTTCTTTTTTGATTTCTTCTATGATTTGTTGGTTATTCAGAAGCGTGTTATTTAGCCTCCATATGTTTGAAGTTTTAACAATTTTTTTCCTGTAATTGAGATCTAATCTTACTGCACTGTGGTCAGAAAAGATGACTGGAATGATTTCAATTTTTTTGAATTTTCCAAGACCAGATTTATGGCCCAGGATGTGATCTATTCTGGAGAAGGTTCCGTGTGCACTTGAGAAAAAGGTGAAGTTGATTGTTTTGGGGTGAAATGTCCTATAGATATCAATTAGGTCTAGCTGGTCCATTGTGTCATTTAAGGTTTGTGTTTCCTTGTTAATTTTCTGTTTAGTTGATCTATCCATAGTTGTGAGTGGGGTATTAAAGTCTCCCACTATTATTGTGTTACTATTAATTTCCTCTTTCATACTCGTTAGTGTTTGCCTTACATATTGTGGTGCTCCTATGTTGGGTGCATATATATTTATAATTGTTATATCTTCTTCTTTGATTGATCCTTTGATCATTATGTAGTGTCCTTCTTTGTCTCTTTTCACATCCTTTATTTGAAAGTCTATTTTATCTGATATGAGTATTGCGACTCCTGCTTTCTTTTGGTCTCCGTTTGCATGAAATATTTTTTTCCAGCCCTTCACTTTTAGTCTGTATGTGTCTCTTGTTTTGAGGTGGGTCTCTTGTAGACAGCATATATAGGGGTCTTGTTTTTGTATCCATTCAGCCAATCTTTGTCTTTTGGTTGGGGCATTCAACCCATTTACATTTAGGGTAATTATTGATAGGTGTGGTCCCGTTGCCATTTACTTTGTTGTTTTGGGTTCACGTTTATACAACCTTTCTGTATTTCCTGTCTAGAGAAGATCCTTTAGCATTTGTTTAAGAGCTGGTTTGGTGGTGCTGAATTCTCTCAGCTCTTGCTTATCTGTAAAGCTTTTGAATTCTCCTTCATATCTGAATGAGATCCTTGCTGGATACAGTAATCTAGGTTGTAGGTTATTCTCTTTCATTACTTTCAGGACGTCCTGCCATTCCCTTCTGGCCTGGAGGGTTTCTATTGATAGATCAGCTGTTATCCTTATGGGAATCCCTTTGTGTGTTATTTGTTGTTTTTCCCTTGCTGCTTTTAATATTTGTTCTTTGTGTTTGATCTTTGTTAATTTGATTAATATGTGTCTTGGGGTGTTTCGCCTTGGGTTTATCCTGTTTGGGACTCTCTGGGTTTCTTGGATTTGGGTGGCTATTTCCTTCCCCATTTTAGGGAAGTTTTCAGCTATTATCTCCTCGAGTATTTTCTCATGGCCTTTCTTTTTGTCTTCTTCTTCTGGAACTCCTATGATTCGAATGTTGGGGCGTTTCACAGTGTCCCAGAGGTCCCTGAGGTTGTCCTCATTTCTTTTGATCCTTTTTTCTTTTTTACCCTCTGCTTCATTTATTTCCACCATTTTATCTTCTACCTCACTTATCCTATCTTCTGCCTCCGTTATTCTACTCTTGGTTCCCTCCAAAGTGTTTTTGATCTCATTCATTGCATTATTCATTTTTAATTGACTCTTTTTTATTTCTTCTAGGTCTTTATTAAACAGTTCTTGAATCTTTTCAATCTTTGTTTCCAGGCTATTTATCTGTAACTCCATTTTGTTTTCAAGATTTTGGATCATTTTTATTATCATTATTCTAAATTCTTTTTCAGGTAGATTCCCTATCTCCTCCTCTTTTGTTTGACTTGGTGGGCATTTTTCATGTTCCTTTACCTGTTGGGTATTTCTTTGCCTTTTCATCTTGTTTAGATTGCTGTATCTGGAGTGGGCTTTCTGTATTCTGGAGGTCTGTGGTTCCTTTTTATTGTGGAGGATTAACCCAGTGGGTGGGGTTAGACGATTGGCTTGTCAAGATTTCCTGGTTAGGGGAGCTTGCGTCAGTGTTCTGGTGCGTGGAACTTGATTTCTTCTCTTTGGAGAGCAATGGAGTGCCCAGTAATGAGTTTTGAGATGGGTCTATGTGTTAGGTGTGTCCTTGGGCAGCCTGTATGTTGATGTTCAGGGCTATGTTCCTGCGTTGCTGGAGAATTTGCGTGGTATGTCTTGCTCTAAAACTTATTGGCTCTTGGGTGGTGGTTGGTTTCAGTGTAGGTATGGAGGCTTTGGACGGTCACTTATTACTTAAAGTTCCATGTAGTCAGGAGTTTTCTGGTGTTCTCAGGTTTTGGGCTTAAGTCTCCTGCCTCTGGATTTCAGTTTTATTCTTCCTGTAGTCTCAGGACTTCTCCAACTATACAGCCCTGATAAGAAAACTTCTAGGTTAATGGCTAAAAGATTCTCCCCCGTTAGGGACACCCAGAGAGGTTCACAGAGTTACATGAAGAAGAGGAGAGGGAGGAGGGAGATAGAGATGAACAGGAGGAGAAAAAGGGGGACTCAAGAGGAGAGAGACAGATCTACGCAGCTGTCTGTTCCCAGAGTGTTCTCCGTAGCCCAGTCACCTACAAGGATTCACAGAATTGGATTGGGAAGAGAAGGGGAAAGGAGGAAATGGAGGTGTTCTGAGGTAGAAAACAGAGAGTCAAGATTGGGAGAGAATAATCTTCGGTTTAAAAATAGGGCTTCTCTCTTTTTTTTTTTTTTTTTGTAAGGTTATAGTGTATTGAAAATGAAAATTAAGGAGTAGTAGAGGAGTACTAGAGGACTTTAAAAGAAATAAGAGAAAAAGAAAAATAGAAAATAGAAGAGAAAAAGGAAAGAAAAAAAAGAAAAAAAAGAAAGAAAAAAAAAAGAAAAAAAAAATTTTTTTTTCCCCCTAATTAAAAAATCATAAAAGTCTGTGGAAATGAAAGTTAAGGAGTAATGGGGGAGTAATAGGGGATTTTAAAGGAAAATAAAAGAGAAGAAAGAAAAAAGAAAAAAAGAAAAAAAATAAAAAAAATTAAAAAAAAAAAAAAGAGAGAAAAAAGTAAAATTATATCTAGGAGTTTCTCTGGAGCTGTTGCGGTCAGTGTGGGTTCGGCTCAGTTTCAGATAGCTCCTCGTTCCAGCTTACGCTTCTCGATATCTACAGGCCCCTCCGGTGTAGTCAGCGTTTCCTAGAGGGATTTTAATCTGTTGCACCAGTCCCTTCTGAAGCAGTTCCCTTTGTTTATTTGGCTTCTGTTTGCCGGTCTCTTCAGAGCCTCATTTCCACCCTGACACAGGCGGGCGGAGGTGGACTCTTATTCAGTTAGCTAGTTCCGTCGCTCTGCGGGGCAGGGAGGGGCTTGCGCTGCAGGGAGAGGCTGGCGCTGTGGGGACAGGCTTGCGCCGCGGGGATGGGCTGGGGCTGCCGGGAGGGGCTGACGCTGCTTTCTCCGTCTGTGCTGCTCAGGCTCCCGGCTGTTCTATATGGAGCGCGCCCCGCGCTGCGCGAGGCTCCAGCCCTCGGGTGTTCCACAAAAGCGCGGAAGGAAAAGCTGCGCCCGCTCTCTGTGCCTTCCCCGTCAGAGCGGTCCAGGCAGCCAGGGGCTTGGTGGGCGCACTCTACCCAGGTGTGGCGCGCCCACTCCCTTCCGTGGACCCAGTCTCAGTTTCCGCTGGCGCCAGTCGGGCGCGCGCGCCTTCCGCCCTCCGCGTCCCCAGCCCCAGTCCCCGCCCGCGCCGGTCGGGTGCCTGCGCCCTGTGTCTCGCCGCGACCTTCCCCTCCCCCCTGCCTCCTGCCTCCTGCCTCCGGCGGGGCTGGGCGGGTCCGCAGCCTGCGAGCTCCTCTCTGGACCCTCTCGGTCTCTTTGTTCTGCGAACGGCCGGCAGTGTGTTCGGGCCGGTTAATTTACTCTCTCTCTTTTGGTCTCCCACAGTTCAAGTTGGCAACTCACAGAAGTTCTCTCCGATTGTCCTCAGGGCACTCCGCCCGGACCCTACCCCAAGCAATGCCGCCTAAGAGCTCCCGGGATGGATCTCCGTCCTTAGCTCTTTTGTCTCACTTTTTATCTTTTATATTTTGTCCTACCTCCTTTCGAAGACAATGGGCTGCTTTTCTGGGCGCCTGATGACCTCAGCTAGCGATCCGAAGTTGTTTTGCGAAGTTTGCTCTGCGTTCAGTTATTCTTTTGATGAATTTGTAGGAGAGAAAGTGGTCTCCCCGTCCTACTCCTCCGCCATCTTGGCTCCTCCTCCTGTGGCCGACTCTTTGCACCCCATGGACTGTGGCCTGCCAGGCTCGTCTGTCCATGGCGATTCTCCAGGCAAGAATGCTGTAGTGGCTTGCCATGCCCTCCTCCAGGGGCTCTTCCCAACCCAGGGATCGAACCCAGGTCACCCACATTGCAGGCAGATTCTTTACCATCTGAACCACCAGGGTAGCCCTGGTGTGAGACTATAGGCAAAATGTACTCAATTGTGGCTATCATTGATTTATCTAATTGGATTCTTGGTTTACTTAAACCTCACCTTGATTTTTAAAGTGTCACTGATTCCATTACCTGGTTATTCAAGACTGTAGTTCCTTACTATAGCTTATTTCCTGTCTCCTCTCCCATACCTGGGTTGTTCAATTTCTGTGTGTGTGTTTTGTGATTTAGCAGCATTACTAAATGGACAGCATGTTGGGGGAGATTATGCACATTTATAAATAGGAAACATGTCTAATTGTGTTGTTTTGATGTTTCTCTCCTATAGTGTTTTGGGGTCTTAGAGACTTTTGCATCAGGGAAGCAGGAACCGCTTAAATTTTCTTTTCCTAAACATAGCTTCTCAACTCTACTTTGGATTGATTAATAGATCCTTGTTACTGGAGTTTGTGAGGATTTAGGAAGAGGGCTTCATTTGGAAGGGACTTACAGATTGCCTCTGCTCAGCAAACACCTAAACCTACAAGGGGTTTTATCTGCTTTCCTTGGGCCTTGGCTGGAGGTGAGCAGAATTCATTAGGTAACCACTACCTACAATCAAGTCTTATTCCTCTTATTTTTTCCCCCTCCACTAGCTTTTTGTAATTTAATGTCTTTTTATTGAGGGGGAAAAAGAATCACACAATGTAATTTATTCTTTTCTGAGGTTGATGTTATAAACTTTCTTCTCTAAATTTCCTAATCCATTAGCTTTTTAAAGTTCAAGCCCCATTTTCTTCCTTTAAAGTCTACTTTAGATAACTTTGGGCTTCCCTGGTGGCTCAGATGGTGAGGAATCTGCCTGCAATGCAGGAGCCCTGGGTGGGAAGATTCCCTGGAGAAGGGAATGGCTACCCACTCCAGTATTCTTGCCTGGAGAATTCCATGGATAGAAGATCCTGGTAGGCCACAGTCCATGGAGTTGCGAAGAGTTGACACAACTGAATGACTAACATACTTAGATAACTTTATCTTTCTAAACTATTTTCTAAGTTCTGAATTTAAAAAAAAATCCATCCAGAGACTCATTTGCCTTCCTGGCTTTTATTTGTGTTTTTTCTCCCTGTGAAGTAATGTAATCCCTCTTTCAAAAGCTGGTGGATCACAGGAAAACAGGAATCCTGAGGGAAAGAGAAACCTCATTCACTCTCAGGATTTTATCCCTTCACCTATTAAAGGGGGAGAGGATCATGAGATAGCCAGACATGGAACAAGGATGACTCTTCAACAGAACTGTTGGTACCTCTTGTGCTCCCAGAGATGTACCACATGGTATGGAGAGCAGAAGGGTAAAGGCAGCAAATAGAGATATACATGGACTACCAATTTTACTTGTATTTTTATTTACCTGTAGAGGACTACTTAAGCCTCTTTTCATAGCCCTTGAGGGTACTTTTTGGTGCTTTTCTGCCATTAGATGTAGGCAGGGAATGCCTACCAAAAGTGCTGGGTTCAGGGAATTGTTTTAAAATGTTTACTTGTGTATTAGACTTAATTCTCCCTTTCTTTTCAAATGATATCTTCAGTCTTTATCAAATGGCTAAAGCCTAATCTGTCTGGGAGTGGGAGCTGGCTGTGCTACAAGAATTCATGTTTCCACCCTCCCAAGTCCCATCTGTGCCCTGCATGTCACCTGGAGAGATGGTTTTTTTTGAAGAACAGATCAGGGACAGGCCAAGGACAAAACATGGATGAGTCAGTCAGAAGCCTTCAACAGGGGACAAGGCTTCTTCTTTGCCTTCTTGCATTGTTCCCTATAATAGGGGCTGTTTATTTTAATGCCCCTTTCCTGTGCTCTTTCTTAAAAGCTGCTTTCTGAGTTTGCAAAAGCTTCCTGAGACCTTTAAAAATTTTGTGTGGTTATCTATCTTTGAGCCCTTTTGAGGTAGAATACTGATACATTTGCTTCTTTCCCCAGGATTATGTTTTTAACTTTCAGGTTATTTCTAATGAACCAAGGCTGAGAAGAAACAGAAAAAAATTTTCATGGAGTTCCCCTCCCCTACTCAACATACCCTTTCCCCCAATACATACACATGTGCATACATGCACATACACGCTGCAAATGGAAAAAGTGTTCAAAATAGAGGCAGGCTAATTATCCAGGTTGGAATAGGGCCAGGATATTGGTCATAAGATTCTCTCTCTTCCCGCCACAGTTTCTTTTCCTCTGCCTTCTGTCATCTTTCCTCAACCATCAGGTGGGTGGGTGGGCTGCTGGCTGGCTGCTGGTTGGCAAACAGAAATAGTTTAGGAGCAAGTGTTCTTGGGGTATATTCACTAAAGGATGAACCAGAGCAACAAAGAGTGATTTTTCTCTCCACATCCAGCCAATTTACATACAAGGAGAGCAGGTGGGAGGAAGGAGTTCATGAAAGACTGTAGATACAGAGATATAAATCTGAGTATGTTATAGTAAGATTGTCCAAAGTGAAAAGATGGCATGTGGAAATTAAATCATCTTGAACAGAGAGAAGTAGGATGGGAAGTGTTTTACCCAAAGAGTAGTAAATAAGGGATGTACATATCCGTCAGAGCAGATAATAAGTCACTCCGTTCTGAATGTGGATGCCTCTAAAAAGAATGGATTCCATTGTGAATTGGGAAAGAGGGTAATTAAAACCCGTGAAGACACCAGGAGCTGAGAAACTTAAATGGGCCAGGTATGTTTAATCAACTGGCCTTTTCCTGGTTTGTGATATGTCCTTAAGTTAGCAACATCATATTGTTTGTACAAGGAAACTGTGCTTGCTGATTAATTCAGTCATCAAAGATACGCCCAATGAGTGCTGCAGCTTGTAATCTGGATTTCAAAGCTGCAGACTGTTGATGTTCAGACAGTTTAAGAGGATTTATTCAATAAGCAGAGATTTGTCTTGCAACAAGTCTGTCTGGGCCACCTACGGAAGAAAGCGAGCAGAACTCCCCAGACTTGCCTTTGAAACACTCTAGCAGCTCCTTTTAGGCTAAATGATCTTTTTGCTCTGACCGGGCTGGTCTTCTTACCACCCAAATCACCTGTCCATCTGATTCTGGGCAGTGTGTCTTGGCTGATGCTCTTTCTTTCATCTAAAAAGTCTTTTTCTTGTCCTTGATCCATCTAGATATATAATTTTTCTTTGGGTCTCTCCCTTTGGATGCAAATCCTACCAAAAACAATTTCATTCTACTATGACAGAACCTCCTAGTTGGAAGGGAGGAATCTCAAGGTTTATCTACTGGAATCAGTATTCATTATACAACGTGGTGGGAAGGGCACAGCCTTTAGCTCCACTTGGTAACAGTTGCTATACACTTTAGGCCCTGCATTATCATATTTATTTCTCATAGAAATCCAATAGGAGAAAAATGAAGCACAGAAAGATTAAATAACTTGTCAGGGCTATATGCTGAATAATTAGTTAATTTGTAATTATAACCAAAATCTCTCTAACACCCATGCCCAGTGCATACTTCTATAATCTCCCTGGCGTGGGCAAATAATTTGCATTTCTTTTGCCTTCTAGGTCACATCTATAATTCTGGATAAGTACTAGAGAGTATATATATTCAATACCTATTACAATGCCTGACAATATTAAATGGTAATTAGGTTATTATTAATAATCATGTGATTATTTTGCCTCTTGATATTTAGAGTTTGATCTGTGGATCAGAGCATCACCTCTACATGGGAGCTAGTCAGAAATTCAGAATCTCGAACTTCAGACCTCTTGAATCAGAATCTGCATTTTAGCAAGATCCCCAGATGATCTGCATGCAATTTAAAGTTTGAGAGACACTTGACTACCCCCATGCTTGCATACCCACTAGGAATGAAGCTTGTTACCTTTTTTCTTTACTCTTTATTTAGAAATATTCCACACTTCCAGAAATATGACAAGAATAGTACAAAGAATTTGTTCCTTTTAGTGGAGAATGGTATTTTGAAAGATCCACGTGCCATGTGTGCTTGGAACCACGGGATTCCTTCCAGCTTTACCACTTTTCACATTTGTAACTCCTTTTTCTGATGGTGAAAAACATGGGATATCTACTACCCCCAGTATGTTTATGTATAATATTTGCTTGTTCCCTTCGTATGTAACCAAAACCAGTTTCTGATCTGCCCATCTTCCCATTTGACAAGTCTTCCTTATATAGGTTGGGATCCCCACCAGCTTACCACTAGTCCTGGTGGCCTATTTTTTTTTTTTTCCTGAGACAGCTTCTTCTAGCCCAGAATAGCTCCTACCAAAAGAAGTTTCTTTACTATATTGAACTAAAGTCATATTCTTGTAGCTTCATCTCCTCTCTTTTTCTACTTGGGAATACGAAGTCTAAGTGTGCTCAGATCTGGTGTAATGTGGTTAGAAAGGGCATGACCTGGAGTATGACACATTCTACATGTACATCTTGTCAGAACTGTTCATATTATGTGATCTCTCCTTGCCTCAGTTTTTTTTCATTTGCAAAACTAGAGACAACACACCTACTTATAGGTAATTGAGGCCCAAGTGAGACAAGATATAAATGGCTTAGCAGAGTGCCTGACTCATATTAAGGCAAATGACATGAAGCTCCTCCCTCTATTCATATGCTTCCCTGGTGGCTCCGATGGTAAAGAATCTGCCTGAATGTGGGAGACTCAGGTTCCATCCTTGGGATGTGAAGATCCCCTGGAGAAGGGAATGGCAACCCACTCCAGTATTCTTGCCTGGAAAATTCCATGGACAGTAGAGCCTGGCGGGCTACAGTCCATGGGGTCACAAGGAATCGAACATGACTGAGCTACTTTCACTTCACTTCACTCTCCATTCCCTCTTTCCCTTCCTTCCATCCTTCCTTCCACAAAACATTTGCTAAGTCTGTAATCTGTGTTGCATAGTGTTAATAGTAAACAAAATAGATATTGTTTCTTCTCCCACAGAGCTTGCAGGTAAATGGGTATATTTTAAAAATAACTCAAATGTGCAATTAGAGGTTGTACTGAGTCTATTCTCTTGGTACTGGGATATAGGAGTAAGCTAGATAGAGAAGGGCCTCATATTTATGGAGGTTTTATTCTACGGGACAAGAGAAAATATAAACAAGAAACAAGTAAATGTAGAAGATAATATCAGATAATGATGAGTGCTGTGAAGGAACACAAGCTGAATGGTGTAATTATGATGGAACAAATGAAACCTCTTTGGACTGTGTGACTGTACAGGTTTCTCTGAGGAGGTGGCCTTTGGATTGAGCCCCAAGAGGCAAGGAGTCAGCCGCATGAAGATATGAAGAAGAATGTCCTAGGAAAATGGGACAGCTGGACAGAAGGAATTCATGTGTTTGAGGAGCAGAAGGAAGGCCTTTGTGACTAGAGCTCAGTGAGTGAGAGGTGGGTGGTGTGAGATGGGAGAAATGGAGGGCCAGTGGGTCAGATAGAGCTTTGGAGTTCACAGTGGGCTGTTGTATGCCATGTCACTCTAGATAAGAAGTTGACTCTTTTGAGGGCCCTATCTGTAAAAGGGGAATGCTAATATTCTCTAGACTGACTTCGTGAGGTTTGTTGTAAATATAGAAAGTGAAAGTGGTAGTCACTCAATTCTGTCCAACTCTTTGTGACCCCGTGGACTGTAACCCACCAGGCTCCACAGGCCATGGAATTCTCAAGGCAAGAATACTGGACTGGGTAGCCATTCCCTTCTCCAGGGGATCTTCCCAACCCAGAGATTGAACCTGGGTCTCCCCTTATTGCAGGCAGTTTCTTTACTGTCTTTACAAGCCAGCAGGGTTATAAATATAAATCAAGGTGCAATATAAGAATTTTTTAAAGCTCAATGTGATTGTTGTTGCCTGGTAAGCATTTGATGGAATTCTTGGTGCATGGAGAAGCAAACAAAAGAATAAGATAAAGATGCAAAAGGCAAACTATGCTGTCTTTGTCATTCCTAAAAGGGAGGATCAAGAGGCACTTGGAAAAGGGCTGCAAATTTGGGATCACAATAGAAGAAGCTTTTTTAGTGGAGACATGAAGAATTTTTAGAATGTATTTTCAGGGAGGCAGGTAGATAGCATTTAATGGCCTAACAAAAGCACTTTCTTTAAAATGCACAAGTAAAAAGGTTAACAATTTGAATCCATCTTGACATTTCCGAGTGTCAGCCCCAGGGCTATTTTCTTCCTTGCTTAGGATCATCATTTTCATGTATACTTGAGACTGCGATTTCCTGGGCTGGACCACCCACCATGGAGTGGAGGCTGAGCATGAATGTAAATAGGAGCAGTTATTGGGCAGCATCTACACTTGCTATGCATTTCTTTCCTTTACTGTTTATTCCATGTTGTTGTAACCTGGTCATAATGTGGATCATGGTGGTCTGGTGGTCATGTAGACCATTGTGGTCTTGGACTGATGTCCATCCTTAATATGCCATAAAAACACTTGTTAAATTGAATAGATCCTGTGTTCGATAGACAACTGTATTGCTCTTCAGTGAGCTTGGAAACCAGCATATTCAGTGATCTTGATGAGTTGGATGGTTTTAGGGAAAATCAGGAAGAAGGTGAGGGATGTCTTTTATGATTTTGTCCCTTTCCCCTCACCCCCCTTTTTTAAACCAGTGCAATGCTGGATATCTCCCTCGTGAGGGAATTAACCCTGGAGCTAACCTTCCATGACTTCCTCCTTCTGAAGATCCTGGTGGTTATAACCTCTCCTGGTTTCCTGGGGCCTAGGGCTGCTAATGGCTCAGCTGCCATGATGAGCTCCAGGTTCCGTGTTATTTTTTGTGGTTACCATACACTCACCCTTTGTAAATAAGCCACTTTGTTAAAGAAATCTTTTTCAAATTATCCTATCGGGAATGTCCTCTGTGTGAGATCTGAACCAGTTCAGGCACTGTAATTGTTGGCCAACAACCCCTGTAGGCATGGCCTGTGCTTAGAGGCAACATTATATGGTAGAAAGAGCTTTGAGTTCAACTGGATAGTGTTTAAGTTCAGTTTTTGTACTTACACATTTATTACTGTGGGCTAAGTCTATAATGTCTTTCGTCCTCAATTATAATCATAAGATAACAATATCTTATTATTATTGTTTTGGTGCTTATATAAAATGTCTGCACGTAGTAGAGTCTCAATCTCTGTTTTCACAAATATTAACGTAAGAATAAAAGGCCAAATGAGATTAGAAGAGGCACCGGCAAGCTGGT
Organism: Cervus elaphus; assembly: GCF_910594005.1. Taxonomy (NCBI): domain Eukaryota; kingdom Metazoa; phylum Chordata; class Mammalia; order Artiodactyla; family Cervidae; genus Cervus; species Cervus elaphus. The sequence continues at coordinate 38,350,672 of NC_057831.1, forward strand.
AAAAAGTTGGGTTAAGGCCAGGCCCTGAAACTCTCTTCATCCAGTCCCGGCATTTGTTTCAGTCTTCCTAGCAGGTCCCTCAGGAGAAAGGGGAACATGAAAGATGGTGAGTTTCTCTCCAGGTCAGTGAAGCTCTGGTTCTCACTGGAGAAATCCTTCTCAGACAGTGGAGTGGAGCAGAGCTCAGCCAGCCCAGCTGATGTCACCCAGGTAGGGAGAGCCTGAGGCTCCCGGTGCTCGGCAAAGGGTAAAAAATGGCAGGGAAATGATTGGGTCCAAATGATCGGCCATGAGGGTCCAGAGTCTTTTTCATTTCTCCATGTTATTAAGATGTTGAGCATTAGCTCAGTTAAGACAGGCTTTGGATTATTTGGACCCTTTTCTTTTTCAATCAGGAAACACTAGAAGGCAAATTCATGAGCATGGACTTAATGTTTTTTGATTTTGACTTCCCTGTGACCTTTCCATTTTTCTTTTAGAGAAGACATATTGGGACCTCTACTGAGGGGTTCAAAGGCTCTGGGATCCATATTGAGTAGAGAAATAAAATTGGAGTGACTCAAATGTATTTGCACAGCACATGCGTCTGGGTTTTCTATGTCATGTTTCCCTCTGGGAGAATTTCAGTCTTTGTCCTGGTATCTCTTCATCATCAGTGTGAATTTGTGAGGTCTGGAGTATGTAGTTCTGTCCCTCTCTTATGGGCAAAGCCAATTTCATCTCATATTGTGAGGATAGTCTCCTTACTCCTGCCACATTCGCAGGCCTTCAGTAAACTTGTTGCCCTTCACTGGACCTTTGCATTTCCTGTTACCTCCAAAAATATCCGTCCTTGGATGCAAAGTGACATAGCTGAATGCATTATACATAAAAGTGTGAATGTCCCATTGGCTTATGTTACAGTTTTATGGCATTTTTCATATTATCTGTTCACTTCTTAGTGTCGTCTAATTTGTACACTTTCTGACTGCTGCTGTGGTTTCTGCAAATATCTTTATTGGACTATCCTTAGCTATGCCTGGATCTGTTTTCTGGGAGGTGGCCATTAATTTAGATTTATCAGTATATGGGAGCATTCTACAGTCTCCTCCCCAGAGTTCTCCTATTAAAATAGGAATGTGGAAGATTAACACATTTAACTAATAGACAAGATATTCATTTGTTCCTAAGGCCATCTACTCAAAAGGGTGATAAGTGATGAGCATTTTATAAGATATAATTCTAATTATGGGATGAGTTTTAGTGGTATTTCTCTATAATGTATAATGCTTGCTTATGGCATGGTGTGACTATCTGATATGATATTATTCCATCAAGCAATTCCATAAGGATGTGTTATGAATGAATCAAACAGTGTCTTTCTCTTTGTCTGTCAATTGCACATGTAATGCATATAATAAGGACAGACATACCGTAAGTTATAATACATAAGAGTACCTATATGTATACTCATACATGCACGTGTAGAATGCTACTGACCCAAACTCTCTAGGGTGGGTGAGTTTTCTAATCCCTGCTGTTAGATCTTTACTGATTTATCCATGCCATTGTCCCCAGTAGCTGTGATCACCTTTCTCTGTACTCTTTCCTTTTTCTCTCTTCTTTTGAGATCTTTTCCTTTCTAAAGCCCAGATCAAATCCCATCTTTCTACCTAGCCTGCCCTGATTAGTCCAGCCCACTTTGCTTTCGACTTTGTTTCTATTCAGGTAGGATTATGGTCAATAACATATAATCTGAGATTACAGTTATCTAATTTCTTCAGGTGATTGATGTTGCCTCAGTAAGATTAGGGACCCTTGAGGAACCCTGATGAGAGGTCTCTAACAGTGCCTGGAATAGTGTAGGTTTTCAAAAATTTTAGTTGTTTCCAATTTGAAATATTAAAGTCTTCTGTATTCTTCATAAACATGTAATATTATATTGGAGCAGTAATTGATGTCAGTAAATACCTTTGTGTAATGCATGTATAAGTAAAGAGAATAGCCTGTGGTAAAACAGCGAGCTTGAAAAAATCAGAGCATGTTTAGTATGAGATAATTGTTTTTTCCTAGAACAGGAAGTTTTTCATCAATGTAGTTTTTGTGAAGCTACATGTGCAGGAGTAGCCTACGGGGGTGTTTAGAAAAAATTTGTCTCTGAGGAGCTCTTAGAAAGTTGGCTTGAAGTCAGCATTGCCTCTGGGTTATCCTCAGCAGGGAGAAACTGATGAATACAAAGGGCTGGATGACTCGAGGGCTGGGAAGCCAGTGTGACAGAGAGCATGTGCTTTCTGCCCTGGTGGTCTTCCTCAGTGGCTAGAGCCCAACAGGGACTCAATAAATATTCTTTGAATTAATTTAGATATATTTTATGAATGCTGATGTCAAGCAAGTTTTGTGATTTCTTAGTCTGTTGATCACAAATATTCATGCCAGACAGTATTTCTGGAAGGAATTACATCAGCATAACACAGAGTCCAAGGCAGTCTTTGGATAACCAACTGGCTACATTTTTTGTGTTAAGCACTAACATACCCTGTAGATTATTTTAGGGGGCCAAATGATTTACTTTCCCAGTTAGGAACTTGATTAAAATGTGCCAGAATCAGGACCTTTCTCTCCCTATCAGTTGGTGATTCCCATTTATTGCTTACATAATTTATCATTTTGCCTAGAGAAAAGACTGAATGCAGGGAAGCTTGTAACAGGTGTAGTGTATGTTCTTGTTTTTCCTAGTAGCAGATGGTGCTGAAAGAAGATCATCTCTGTGGGGCCATTATAGGATAATGCACAGGAATAAATAAGCACAACGATAGGTCTCAGCAAAGACAGCCGAGTCTCAAGTTGGTCCCACATTTGGAAATGGTGCATGTACAATGAGTAGGTTTATCGGTAAGCTCAGAAAGGCTTATTTAAAACTCTAGTTCTTTCCTTTTTATTTTCCTCCATATAAAATTTCCTCCCACAAATCAAACCACTGTGCTTCTCACTTGAATTATAGGTAGTGTATTAAAAAAGATCTAAATAAAGTGAACTTCTTTGCAGCAGTGCTTTGTACTACAAAGGAAGAGGTAATTTCCCTTGGAGTTCCTCCCCAGCCCCCAACAACTTCTGTTTTTATTTTAATGGATTTGATGGGACCTGGTCTTTGATCTTGGCCTCTTAAAAACCAAAGTACCAAAGGAAGGTTAATTCCAGCAATTCTCTCATAATGTACCTCTGCTATTCTGCTTGATGGACACTACATGAATATAATTTAACCTGTAGTGGACTGAGGATATAATTATTTTCTCTTGTACAAACATACTTTTTATCTTTCCTGAAAAAAAAGGCCCCGTGGATATCAATTATATGTATGTAATATATATATGTATATATATACACGTATGTCTTTTCAGTAGATACACTCCTATATTTCTCATATTTAAAAGCGCATTTAAATTTGACAATGCCAGAGTGGTATTTCAGCAGGACCTAGGCTTGTCTTTTCCCTTTCCGTGTTTAAATTTTATTTCTTAATATCCCAGCCTCAGCAGTATTTGAGGAATATTGTTCCCTTGGTCTAATGCAATTTTTTCCACATGATGTATTCTTAGCCTGTCCCTTATCTTTCCTTCACTTGCTGACACCACTGTTTAATCCATTTGGGGCTAAAATGTACTGAAAGCAAATATGTACTATTTTAACATTCTGCCTGATTCTTGTTCATTAGCAAGAGATTCTCTAGCAGATTGGTTAAATGGCCTTTACTCCTTTTAAGAAAAAAGGGCAGAGATTTCTGTTATGTCTTTGAAGGAAAAGGTAGTGCACAGATACAAGCTTATCAAAAATAATAACACCTCCCAAAGCATCTGAGTGTGTATATGTGTGCATGCATGCATGTGGGTTTATATATATAATCATGTATTCACAACTAGATTCATTTTTCTTATTCCTCAGTAGCATTATTATTTCTGCTTTCTGAAATCTCATTATATATCTAGATCAAGGACCTACTGAAGTGCTTCCTTTCCTATATTAAAAAAAACATATTTAATGTAAGTATTTAAAATGTGGCTTTTGTATGGCTAACATCTACATGAAAACAGGCATATGAACTATGGTTAACCTCTGCAGTGCAAATGTCTGTGGGCCAGAGTGGGTTAATTTTTGATTGCCTTTGATTCTACCTGCGTCCTCCAAACTGCAAGAAGCATGTATGAGAAAGAACAAAAACAGACTGGCTTTGTGATGTCACATGCATCTGCCTCTAAATTTTAGTATGGAACATAAATGGCAACAAGAATTGAAAGAGAAAACAGAAGAAAGATTGCTCTTAACTGGAATTATTCCATTTGAAAGCTCTAAATTAATTATCTCTTCAGTTTTTGTGATTTCTCAAACATGGAGTGCATGTATATGAGTGGTGATGGGATGTGTGCAATAAAAGGGGTCTCATAAAAATTGGCTATAGCTGAAATAATCCTTTGTCATACCCCTAACCACAACTCCCATTTGGCTGAATTGCCAAGTAACAGTAAGTAGGATATAAACAAAGTTAAGAGAATGATCTTTTTTAGTCAAGGCCTTGTGTTTAATAATGAACACATAGAGAAGGTAAAATTATAGTAATGCTGATCATGTAGACCAAGCTTGTTAAATGAAAACAATACATTCTACAACTGAGAATCACACAAAGGAAAATCTCTGCTTTAGTTGGACAACTTAGTATTAATTCCTTTTATTGTTTACCATGTCTAATTTGCCTTAGCTCCATTTTATAGGCAATATTTAATTGCTAGTATTTTTAATTTGTCTTTTTTTAATATTATCATCTTACCTCAAGTGCAATTATCCATTCCAATCTGGTAGGAATAAATTTGCTCAGGAGTTACTGCAAGATAAACACTGCTTAGAAACCATAACTTTTCTATTGTATTTGTCTAGTTAATAAAGGGAGGCATTTTATTTTCCCCCAGTGACCACTTGTACTTTGTTCAGTAATTAAGGAAGTAAGTTGATGCTCCTACATTTTAGCCTTTCTATAACCTCTGCAGGTCTGTCCGGGATGCTGGAGCCAGTTGTATTCCGGTGTTGGGTAGTTAAGGAAAAGCCTGGGATGAAACCAGAGAGGATTCTAATAGTAACACTTTAAATTAATAATTTGATCAATATCAAATATATCAAATATGTTCTGCCTGAGAATAATCTACAGGCTTCTTTTAAGCACCTATGTTCAGGGTTTTCAAAAACAACTCTTCAGCCGCAATGGAATGCTTTAGAAACACACATGTCATCTCTGTATATTTTTATGTGTACATTTGTTCATAGGAGAAACTGCATTTTGCTGTCAAATGAGTTTGAATCCTGGTTCTACTAATTAGTTGCATGATTTTAGGCAAATTACATAGTCTCTTTACAACTTTGCTTTCCTATCTATAGGATGAAAATAGTAATATTGCTTACTTCATGGTGTTAATGTGAGGGTAAGGTGAGGTGATGCATGTGAGTCATTATATGGTGCTAAACACATAATAAGAGTTCAGTAAAATTGTAATTATTACTATTGTTAAAATATATTTATATATTGACTGTGTTGGACTATAAAGTTGTGATGCTGATTTTTGGATGAAGCTCATGAAATCATTCTGCTTTCTTTTAATTATCAATAGAAAGCAGTTACAAGCAGTGCTCGTCAAGTACATTTTCTTGTTTTGTTCTACCCATGGTTCAAGTCTTCACCCAGATGTTTCCTCTTGATGGAAATTGCTCCTTACTCCACTCCCACCAGCTGAGACCTCTTATTCTGTGTGGCACAGCACTCTGAACCCATCTCCATGACTGATTGGTCATTATATGTGCATTATAATCATTGCTTTCCGTGTCTTCTTCTCCAGAAGGTGAACTTCATGTCCTGTTTATCTTGGCAGCCAAACTGTCTTGTGCATATGTGGTCATAGCAAGAAATCAACAAAGATTTCTTGAATAAATAAATGAAATAGAAAATATTGTTGCTTATGTATGCAAACAAACAGTGATCTCTTTTCAGTGATGTCCTTCCTTATATTATTTTGCCCTTATATTATCTTTAACCATTTTTTTTAAATTTAAGTCATCTTCAGAACTTGGGACACATCATGCAGCATTTAGGAGAATTACGTGTCATTTCAGTTAATACCCCACAATTTCATGACATACTTATTTAACCGGGTGGGGAAGCAAACTTTTCTGAAACCATTACATTTTTAACTGTTTTATGTGTGTTGACATGCCAGTTGTTAAGGCTAAAAAGAAAAGAGACTAGAGAAAATGATGTGAAAACAAAATCGTCATCCAGAAAAAGATTGTTTATGGAGTTTGATTTGCTGTTTACTAGTAGCACAGGTGCCAGAACTCCAGATCAGACCTATGAACACATTTGCTACCTCAAGGCGAAATCCAGCTACATCCCTTCCTGGGATTAGGGCTAGGGCTAGGTTTGGTTAGTTGGTTTATCAACATCTGAGGCTCTGAGTGATCATGTGCTTTCTCAGGATTGCACACATAGCATAGGATACTTGTGATTCAAGCCAAGACCTTTCTGACCAGTCAGAATGCAAGCTTTCCCTGCACAACATCTTCAGGGTTGAAGTCACCCCATCACTTGTTGGTGTGGTCAGTTTGACCACTCCCCCGATGTGCTTGACTAGCCACTGTCTGAAGAACCCATACAATGCTGATGCATCACCAAGCCTGACCCCAGAGGACACAGCACTACAGAAGAAGCTCTGCTATCTTGAGTGGGAAGGTCAGCAGGGGGCAGAAGCAGGGTTGGATAAAGGGGCAGCAGTTGTGGAGCTGCCAGAGGTACTAACCTAAAAAGGGGCAAACATGTTGAATAAATAAGCAAAATATAATATTTCCCCTCTTGTCAAGATAGACAATAAACTGTGTGTGTGTTTATTTGTGTATACATATATATGTGTGTGTTTATCATGATCTGTCTTCTCAGATGCATATACAGTAGTGATGACTTAAAGTCTAGAGACTTCAAAATTCTGAAACTAAAAAGGCATGCTTAATGCCATTTAGCGGGATCAGAGTTCTATGTTATTGTCTAAATTTCAAACCCTTAAATATACATCCTTAGAAGTTTCCTAATTTTTACCTTCCAAACAAATTTAAAAGGTGGAAAGAGAACAAGAATTACACAAAGATGAGAAATGTTTCCTGCCCTAGCTTCGTTTCTTCCTGACTATGGTTGCTTTGGCTGTGGTGGTAAATACATTTCTTCATATAATTTAATTAAAATAAGTTTCTCCTGCTTCCACCAAATAATTAAATAATTGGCTGCTTGGCACTTTATCCCTGGCATGTATGTCGTTGGTGGTGTTGAACATGATGGGTTGGCTGGCATTAAGGATTGAGGATCAGGTTGATAACTTTTGTCAGTGCTATGGGCACATTATTTTTTTCTGCTCACCTCCTTCCTCTCTGTGCTCTGTCATACACTGCCCCCTTCCTGATCCTTAATTTCTTATCAGCAACCGTACTCTTGCCTGATTGGCAGGACTCATCACAGGCATAAAGACAAGGAAACACCCTATGTCACTATATTGTCCCTGTATAAACTTGGATTTCTTTGGTACTGTTATTTTACCCAATTCTGCATATACCTTCAAACTTAATAAGATACATTTTTTATTTTGGCTAGAATGTGAAGCTTATTCTTTATCTTAAAAAAGACCCTACATGCCACTTACAAGTAATTAAACATAGAATGTTTTATCTTCACAAAAGACCTGCAGGGTCTTTCCACCAATATAAATGTCAACATGCTGTTGATGCTGAAGTCTCTGGAAAGCCTACAGTCTCATAAAATGTGGCCCAAATTAGGTAATTACTTAAGTCTTCTCTGTTCCAAACAATACATGAAACCAAGAAAAAGAAATGATTTGTTTTAACCAGAGGTAAGCCTTTAATGCGTGTACACATTAAGATTTGAAAGATTAACCTCTCTGAAAGTTCAAAAAAGAAAAAAAAAAAAAACTAATGGTAACTGATTAGATATCTCAACTGCAGGGAGAAAAACAAATGCTTACGGGTAGATTTTATGTAATTTAACTTTGATTGTTTGTACTTTAGATTTCCTTAAATAACTCACCAAGAACTGTTGAAAACACCCTCTGTTTTCCAGAGAAAATTTCTTAGTCTGTGGAAGGGCTTGATAGATCCCTAACATATTGTAAGTGATATTTTGTGTGATAGCGAAAATATGTGAAACTCTTATTAGGTACATTATATTTTGAAAATTAGCTGTAAATAGAGAATGATGATTCCTCAACTGCTATTTTACTTTTATAGAGATAATAGTAATGACTATCATATTAAGAGCCAAAGTGCAATACTTTGGACTTAGCAATAAGGTTACTTTTTTGCTTTTATTTAGTGTGCCCTCATTTAACATTCATTCACCTCTGCTATGGACAAGGCATATGGAACACAGAGATGATTGGGGCATGACCCATATGCCCAGATTGCTTATAAATCCAGCTCAGGAGAGAAGAAAAGTATCCAAATTACCGGAACAGGAGGCAGTGCTTCATAAGCATACCGGGAGAGGTACTGGGGTTGTGGGCAAGTTTGGACCTCTAAGAGACCTTATTTGTTTGGGAGGATTTCAGAAGGCTTCTTGGATATGGTGGACTTAGAACAAGGTGACAAAATAAGGGCAGGTCCTTGCCAGAGGCAGAAGAACAGAAGGAGATGGGAGGGTGTCTCATGTAGGGGAAATGGTAAGAACCAAAGAAAGATTTGTGGGGTAGTGTCTGAAGCCCCAGAACGTCTACATTTGACTAGCATAAGAGACATGTGGAGAAGATTGGGCGAAACATCTGAAAGTATAGATTAGTTCCTGATCATGAAGGAACTTGACCACATGGATAAGGGGTTTGGAATTTGTTCTGAGGGTATAATCACAGGAAATGCCTACTCTGAAGAGGGACAGGATCAGCCATGCCTCGGGAAAATTCCTCTGGTAGTATGTGCAGACCTTCCATTCACGTTGGGATAAAGTTTCAAATCCTTAACATAGTTTATGAGCCCCTGCGTAATCCAGCCCCTTCTGTCTCTCCAGCCTTCTTTCCAGGCGAGTACCAGACCTGCTCGGGTTCTCTTAGCCTGTGGGTGGGTGGGTACCAAGCTGTTTCCTGCTTCTCCCACACCTCCTCCATAACCAGTCAGCACTTCTTTCACAACTTCGTTAAAAGTCATATTGTCAGGGAAAACATCTCTGACCACCAAGCATCTTTCCTTTTTCTTTGTATTTATCACTTATCCTAGTGTTGGAATTAATAATTACTGTGTCTCTTTGCTTATTACAGATGAGAAATTTAAGCTTAGAAAGGTTTTCTTCCCTTCTCCACAACAGAAGAGCAAAGAAGGAGGAGAGCAGACTAGAGCTCTAAGAAGTATTTACCCCAGAATAAAGAGAAACATTTCTAGTGTTTAGTTGATTTTATGCGATGACTTCCTGCTTGTAATCCTTGGTTAAGTAAATATATATTTGTCCTCTTCCATAATATAATAAGTGTGTATTGTCACCCTGCTTATTTAACTTCTATGCACGATATGTCATGTGAAATGCCAGGCTGGATGAATCACAAACTGGCATCAAGTTTACCACGAGAAATATCAACCTCAGATATGCAGATGACACCACTCTAATAGCAGAAAGTGAAGAGGAACTAAAGAGCCTCTTGATGAGGGTGAAAGAGGAGAGTGAAAAAGCTGACTTAACACTCAACATTCAAAAAACCAAGATCATGGCATCCAGTCCCATCACTTCATGTCAAATAGATGGAGAAAAAGTGGAAACAGTGACAGATTTTCTTTTCTTGCACTCCAAAATCACTGTGGATGGTGACTGCAGTCATGAAATTAAAAAACTCTTGCTCCTTGGAAGGAAAGCTATGACCAACCTAAACAGCATGTTAAAAAACAGAGATATCATTTTGCTGACAAAGGTCCACATAGTCAAGGCTATGGTTTTTCCAGTAGTCATGTATGGTTATGAGTTGGACCATAAGGAAGGCTGAGTGCTGAAAAATTAATGCTTTTGAACTGTGGTGCTGGAGAAGACTCTTGAGAGTCCTTAGGACAGCAAGGTGATCAAACAAATCAATCCTAAAGGAAATCAACCCTAACTATTCATTGGAAGGACTGGTGCTAAAGCTCCAGTACTTTGGCCACCTGATTCGAAGAGCCAACTCATCAGAAAAGACCCCGATCCTGGGAAAGATTGAGGGTAGGAGAAGAAGGGGGTGACATAAGATGAGATGGTTGGATGGTATCATGGACACAATGAACAGGATTTTGAGCAAACTCAGGGAGACAGTGAAGGACACGGAAGCCTGGCATGCTGCAGTCCATGGGGTGGCAGAGAGTTGGACAAACTTAGTGACTGAACAATAACAGCAACATAATAACTAACTGACAAACTAACTGGGTTTGTAATTTTTATTTCCACATGAATGTGATCTTTGTATCTCACTTGACCTCATAACAATCCTGGGAAGTGTGCAGAACTGATGTTACCCAGTTCTACAGATAGTGCAGTCCAGGGCAGAGAGGTGATTGGCCCAAGGGCATGGCTATTAAATGACAAACTGGGACTTTGTCTCCTTTAACTTTGAATTCTGGTCTTTTTGATTGAACTATTTTCCCTCTCAAATAGAATATTATGAAGAGATGTTAATATAAGTACAAAAATGCTGTGTAATATGTAGCATAAATATGCATTAATGTATGGAGAAATGGCGGGAGAGCAGAGAGCTGACTCAAAGAATGAAGTGAAGTCAGATTAGGGCATTGACACATTCCCAACTTGTTAGAGAACAACATTTCTTTAAGTCAATTTGAAAAATTGGCTAGGAAAAAGGTATTTAAATCCTGCCGAAATGACCTCAATTTCTGTTCCAATAAATTACTGGTCTTCCTTGCAATTAGTCATCCAGCTTGTCAGCCATATGAGCAGAGGATTTATTTTCTGTTCAGGCAGTTCTGTTGAGCAGATGGGCAGGCTGCCATATTAGACCCTGGCTGTGCTTCCAGGTAATATGGGGGGTGGGTGCGGGTGGAGGGGAGGGAGGCAGAAGCTAGAATTATCATCTGGAGAAATTTTCTTATTGTTCAGTCAGCTCTGATATGATATCCAGGCTTTGTTCTAAAATCTAGTTTTAGATGTGTTGTTTGGAAGTTAAGAGATTTTTTTTCTATTGTCATGCTGACTCAAGGCCAGCTGGGCAGAGGGGAAGCCAGAATGTGTGCAGGTTTAGCCCTCGAAAGCATTGACGGAGTGTTGCTTAGTTCATCATCTGCAAGGTGGGATCTTGAGTGGCAGCCAGATTTAATTACTTGGAGGTCACCGAAAGGTGCTGTGATCTGAAGCTGGAGAGAAGCTACAGATCAGAGCCTGGGGAAACAGAGAAACCGGAGACCAAACTGCAGGAGGAAGTGGACATGGGTAAAGACTGATCCTGCCAGAGGATGTTGCTTTTGCCCAGGTTATGTCACTGGATTGTTGCAGAGATGTGCCCTCTTGCCCACTGGACAAATGTCTATGCTGCCCACTGGATAACAACACAGTCAAGATTTCAATTTGGCCTTTCCTTTTAGATTAACGCAATAAAGTCCTAACAGGTCTGCCTGTTTCTACCCTTGCTTTGCTTCAGGGATTTTTTTTTTTTTTTTCAGGGATGTTTCAATATGGATTTCTTTGTTCAAAACCCTTAGATGACTTCTCTTTTTACTCAGACTAATAGCCAAAGTTCTTAAGATATTTACCTTCCTGGCCCTTACTTAGAGGATCTAGTCATCCATTGTTTCTCTTACCTGCCTCACTGGCCCTGGTCCTACTGGCATCTTTGTAGCTTCTCAAATACACCAGGCATATTCCCACTCCAGGGCCTTTGCACTTACTCTTCTCTGGTCTTAGATCCTCTTCTGCCCTGCATGAGTCTCTTCTTTTATTACCTTCACACCTTTGTGAGCCTTATCAGAGAATCTTTTCCTGACTACCCTACTTAAAAGTGCACCTTTTACCTCACCATCCTTCTTCTGTGCTTTATTTTCTAACATCCTTTTTAAAATGAGTTTATTATCTGCTCTTCACTAATGCAAAGTTCCATCAGGAAAAGGATTTTTGTCTGTTTTAAAAATTTTTAATTTGTTAACTCTTGTATCCCCAGTGCCTAGAACTATGCCAGACCTATAGTACACATTTAATTGCTATTCAATAAATAAATAACTCTATTGGGCTGGGTTCTCTCTTTTATTTTTTCACCCATCAAGCCACCCATCCAATCATTTCTGACCCAGTCACTCATCACTTCCTCTGATACTACTTTCCCCTTTGTTCATTATTGTCCAATTTCACTTACATTCTTTTTGCTTCCTAATCTGTCCAAATTGGTTCCCTCCTGAAAGCCTTTGTACGTGTCCTTTCTTTTGCCTGGAAAGTTTTTCCTCCAGATCATCTCACATCACTCAGATCTCAGCTCAGATGTCACCTCCATAAAGAAGTCTTCCTTGTCCTCCATCCCCATGACCTTGTTCACTATCTTGTTTACCCTATTTTGGTATCATGTTTGGGATTAAATATATGACTACTTAAAATTATCTTGCTTATGTATTTGTTTGTTTACTCCTTCTGTCTTGCCCCCTGGTAGAATGTAAGTTCTCTTAGAGCAGAGATCTTGGTGGTTTTGTTTCTCATTGTATACACAGGACCTAGACCAAAGCCTGGAGCATGTTGGGGTACTTAATGAATATTTGTTGGTTGTATAATTAAGATTTCATTTCCTGGAATTAAATTATCTGCATTGAAACCTCTGAGTGTGCGCGTGCACACACACACACACACACACACATACACACATTGAACCTCAGCTTCATCATTGACTCTCCCTATGATTATCTTTCTGTGTCTAAGTTTCTTATCTGTATATGGGTATTGTAATTGTGAATCTCTCATGTGGATAAAGATAGTAATACTAATACTGTTGACTACCATTATTGAGCAGTAACTACAGACCAAGCACTGTTTTAAACTCTACCTATATTTAATTATTTAATTCTCATTGCAACTCTGTGAAGTGGGCACTATTTTAATTCACATATTTCACATGACCCAAGTATTGGAAAAGCAGGTAATATGTAGTTACAAATAGGTTGAAAGGGATTGAAGCCAAGGAAGTTTTGACTCAGAAATTGTGCTTTTACATTTACTATTACCATGTTTGGGACATAATAATCACTTAATAAACATCAGTCATTATATCTATGTAACATTTGGAAATGAATACACAGTGGATTTTGTTATTTTCCAAACATATCAGCTGTGAAACCAGCAGCTTCATATTATATTCCAGAAAAAGCATAGGGAAATTCACACTGATGTTAGAATATAGTTCAAAAATATAAATCCTTTGTTACACAGGGAGTAATTAAAATACATAAAAAGGGATATATTTTATTTAATTTGACCATAAAATTTATTGAAGATATAACATGTGCTATATTATACTGGCAACTGACATCTGTTAAAACAAGCTTCCAGAATGCCAGTTTGGCTTAGGTAATTTTGTGAGAGAGGTTCGATATCTGTGTTCTGGATAATTCCCCAATAAAAATATCTTGGCAAACTATAGCACACAGGATTTCAAATTTGCTGTTGAATAGTTAAAATTGAACTCCAAACCTCAAATGTCAAAGGAATACTGTGTATTTTTTTGTTCTCTATTGTTCTGTAATTTTCATTATGGATATTTGTATATTTGTCAGTATTTACTAACTTGCAGTATTTTTTGAGAAAACGTATTATATATTCTTATGTTTCATACTGTATTTATGGCAGAGCCTTGCACTTTGTGTAGGGAGTTAAAAACTTTTACCACTCATAGATAACCATTGTGCATATTTGGGTTTTATAATTCATATTCAGGGAAATTGTTTTTCCTGGAATTAGAAGATGACATTGAATGATTAAGTATATATACATGTCAGCTCTGACTTATAGGAGACAGAGTATCTCTGTTCAAATGGAAGATTTGTGTTTAGACCTTCTATAAGGGCAGTCGGTGTACCCAGTGAAGGCATTTAGATAATAACAGGATATTAGATCTGGAAAGAACATTGGGACCCTATAATCTAATTTTTTCCTTTTATAGACATGAAAACTGAAAACCAGTGATGTCTCTAAAATAGCACAGCTAGTTAGTACCAGAACTGGAGTTAGGACACCAGGACTAGAGCTAGAACTAGGTGTTCTAATTCCTGTTTTAAAGATTTGTCAGAAGGAAGAGATAATATGCTGGAGGAATTTTGCTTTCCTATTGTAGACAGCACAACTTAGAAAATCTAGATGAATGAATAGTTAATGTGTCCATTAGAGTATCTGTGTGAAAAACAAATGCTTTTAGCAAAATTTTCATGAGACTTTGAATCTGTTAAGGGTCTGTAGTGAGTAGAGATATATATATTTTAATTTCACTCAAATAATAAATTTCTCTGATTGAAATAGTACCCATTCATTTGGAAATTAATAATATACCAAAAAGCATGAGCACAAAATGAGTTACCCACCATTTTACCACTCTTAGACAGCCATTGTTAATTTAGGGATATTTGGTTTTTGTAATTCATATCATGTGTATGTGTACATATATCTGTGTATAAAATATACAATTATACATAGTATAGGTTATATATAAACAAATTACATATTAATATATATCAATACAAGCATTATATGTAATAATATTCTATTGTATTATATGTATAATTAATATTTGCTTAGTTAGGATCATATTAAACATTATTTCAAAATTTAAAAATGTGCTGGAGGATGTTCTCTCTTTTCTTATCTTTGAGGAGGTTTTTCTTTTTTTTGGCTGCACCCAAACAGGAATCAAACCCACGCCCCCAGCATTGGAAGTCTCGAGTTAACCACTGGACCTCCAGGGAAATCTTTCTCCTTGAGTTTCCTTAAACTTTAGAATTACTTCACTGATAAAACTACCTGTCTAAGCATAATGATTGAGGGGAGGGGGCATAGATTTTACACTACTAACTTACCTTCTTAAAAATAGAGGTTTATTTAGTACTTCTGTTTCTTCTTGAATCATTTTTGGTATGTGATAGTTTTCAAATCTATTGGCCTAGATTTGTTCATAATATTCTAGTTGTGGAATGTTTTGTCTCTAGTTTCACCCCATTTTCTTTCTTAATATCTGTTTTTTGTCTGCTTTATGTTTAGTTTTTGATCAAGCTTATCAGATGAAAGTCCAGTTTTATCAGATACATCAAAGCCTTGTGCCACCCAGACCCTTCTTTACGATGTCCTTATTGCCCCAGCTGCTGGAAGTAACTTCAGCTACAGCTACCTAGCCCAAGGCCACACACTTATCCTGGGTTAGCTCACATACAAAATCTGAATGAGTGGTTGTTGGACCTAACAACTAGAAGGCCAGTTGTTTTTGGTCCAGTGGGACAATTTTAAGGGTTGTTTTAGCCTCAGAGCCCCTCATAGAGCCAACTGATGTTCTCTAGCTTGTATTGCAAATCATCTTCCCCCTCTTTTCCCGCTCCCTCTCTCCCATAGTTGTTAATCCCAAGAACACTTCCTAATAAACATCCTGCATGCTAAACTCTCTCTCAGAATCTGCTTCTGGAAGAATGTAAACTTTAGTATTTGGTACCAGGAGTAGACCAAGAAACTGACAATAAGATGGAGCTTTGTAGCTGTTTCATTCACTGCCCATTGGGCAGTCAGGGTCCCATCACTTGGTGACAAGAAGAACACAGAAAACCCCTGGCAAAAGTTATGGTCCAGTCATGAAAACTTTCATTGCTGGTGACCCAGGATATTTTCTAGAAGGCAGTGCCCTAACTAGTGTGAAGTTTTAGCCATTTGTAAACTGTGATGGAAGTCATCAGTAAAAAGACAGTGGGATCAGATGGCTATTTCTATGCTCTATTGAAGTTCTAGAAAAAGATAATGAAAGACTGAAAATGAGTAACAGGCAATCAAAAGTCAAATGTGAAAGACTGAGGGCCTCTTTGGGAAACTTTGAAGAGGACTGTATCTCTTGTAATGGGAGGGGAGAGAAAGCTGAAGAACAGGGACTCCTATTTGAGCTCCAAGGAGTGGTTATACTTCCCACCAAGGCATGTCTGCCACACCAAGGTCAGGGCCCTAGCTGGGGAAGAATGAGTAAAGGTAAGACAATATTAAAAGAAAAAGAGCAAGAACCACTGTAAAGGATAGACTGAACGAACAGGTAGTCAGTTGTAGGGGAAGTGTTATTAGAGGTGTAGCCAGTTAATCAATCAAAGTATGTTAGTTTTGTAGCTTTTGTAAGGTTTGTAATTTGTTGTGATTTCTTTTTTTAATTTACAGTTTGTTGAGATTTCTTTTTAAAATTTATAATTTGTTGTGATTTCTTTTCTCCACCTAAATATATATATTCAATTTGTACTAAAAAAAAAGAAAAGAAAAAGCAAGAGACTGAATGTGTAATTTCACAGAACAGGAAACAAGAACAACTCTTAAATACGTGTAAAACTCACTGGTAATCAGAGAAGTGCAGATGAAAAACAAAACTAGATGACGTATTTTATATTTTAAATCTAAGAGTTGACAATAAAAAATGTGTGACAGTAATTATTGATGAGAATATTGAAGGCCAGGCACTTTTAGTTATGGTAGGTAGGAATATAAATTGATACAACTTCAGAAAGCAATTTAGGATTACTTGCTTCAAGATGAGTATGGTGCAGATTCTATGGTGGCCCCCAAAGTTCCCTTCCCTGGAGTGTGAGCAGGACCTGCTTTAATAGAATATGGCAAAAGTGATAGGATGTCACTGTTGTGAACATAAAATTCTGAATTCCATGTTAGCAGATGCTGAGTATTGCTGGCTTTGGTGATGCAAGCTGCATTGTGAGGTGCCTTATGTTGAAGCCCATATAACAAGCAGCTAAGGGTGGACAGACAGCAAAGTGAAGCCATTGGTCCAACAGCTCACAAAGAATAGAATCCTACCAAAACCACATGACCTTGAAAGCAGCTTCTTCCTCAATTGAACAGTCTAATGAAACCTCTACTCTGGCTGGCATCCTAATTGCATTCTTGTGAAAGGTCCTTGAAGTTGTAAGCTGTATTGGGATTCCTGACCCAATAATCTGTAAGATAATAAATGTGTATTTTTATGTTGTTAAATTTCTGGTAACATTGTTATACAGCAATAGGTAACTAATATAACAAGTTTCCTATGATTGAGAAGTTATTTTGATTTTATCTTTATAACTTTATTTTGAAGTTATCTTGATTTTAAAACTTTAAGAAATGCTTATACTTGCTCTCTAGGAGACATGTACAAGAATAGGTATGGCAGTATTATTTGTAAAATTACAACTATAAAGTTATATGAGTTCATAAATAGGATAATGGATATATACATTTTAATACACTCAGGCAACAGAATAATAAAAAGCAGCAAAATATACTACAACTACAGATATGAACCTGATGAAATTCAGAAACAGTGCTTAACAAGGCAGGCAAGACAATGAAGAGTACAAACAGAATGGTTCCATTTACAGTTCAAACAGTGCAAAGGTAACAATATATGGTTGGGGATGTACACTTTTGTGAAAGAGATTTAAAAGGATAAGGTTGAGATAGTTATTTTTGGAGGGATATTATAGAAATTAGGATTTCTATAGCAGTTAGATTGGGGAAGGGCACAGAGTCAGCCTAAAGGCTGTTGGCAACATTCTAATTCTTAAACAGGATTGTAGATACCCTGATAATATTTATAATTATAGTTTATATATTAATGTTTATTTTATATCTGTTCCTTCATCTGTATGAAATAGTCCACAATAAATTGGTCCAATAATTTCTCTCCTAAAATTTTTATAGAGAACAACATCATGATGAGCCTTTCATTTGACTTAACTGAAAAATGTTTTCTAAACATTGGTACTTTCTTAATTGTCCTATGCTTCACTGGTAGTAGAATAGATACTTTTATTTTCTAGTCTAGAGGTTGATCATGGAAACACAGCATCTCCAAGACTTTTCTGGAGTTGTGTTTCCTGAAACTATTACCAAAATGGGAAAATGAGAGAATGCATTATACGTCTAATAGAAGTTTGAGGTAGAGAGAACTGGAAAAAGGTCTTATAGAAGAGATAATAGTTGGGAATTTTCCTTACTTGAAATATGTGAATTCTCATATTCAGGAAATATAAAACTATCCCAGTCAGGTTAAATAAAACTCAATCTTTCATAATGAAATTCTAGAACATCAGAGAAAAAATAGATCTGAAACGTAACCAAAGAGAAAAGTCAGATTACTTATAGAGGAAATATTATTAGGAGAGCTCTTTCTTGGCAGCAACAATATAAACTGGAAGACAACAGAATATATTCTCAAAGAAGAGTCTTCAAGATTCCTGGAGAAGAGGACATTACATATTATTAATTTTGTAATAAACATAAGTCAAGAAAATTCTGGTGAAAAACTCTGGAATGAGTAAGACTCAGAGTATTTGTTTGACATTTATGACTTGTTAGTTAAGATTACTAGAGCAATGTATCAGGCTAACACAAGCTTATCATCTCACAGTCCTTGGGGATAGAAGTCTAAAATGAGTTTTACTGGGTTAAATTCAGGGTGGTGGCAGGCCTTCTTTCTGGAGAAAGGTGAAAAGAAAGTGAAGTTGCTCAGTCATGTCCAATGCTTTGTGACCCCATGAACTGTAGCCGACCAGGCTTCTCTGTCCATGGGATTTTCCAGGCAAGAGGACCAGAGTGGGTCACCATTTCCTTCTCTAGGGCATCTTCCCGACCCAGGGATACGAACCTGGGTTTCCCACATTGTAGGCAGACGCTTTACCCTCTGAGCTACCAGGGAAGCCCTACTCTGAGAAAATTTGTTTCCTTGCCATTCAGCTTCTAGAAGCTGCCTACATTCCATGGGCTGTGGCGTCTTCTTCTTTTTTTTTTTTTTTTTATTAATTCATTTTTTAATTGAAGGATAATTGCCTTACAGAATTTGCTGTTTTCTGTCAAACCTCAACATGAATCAGCCATAGGTATATATATATCTGCTCCCTTTTGAAACTCCCTCCCATCACCCTTCCCATCCCACCCCTCTAGGTTGATCCAGAGCCCCTGTTTGAGTTTCCTGAGCCACACAGCAAATTCCCCTTGGCTATCTATTTTAATGTAAGTTTCCATGTTACTCTTTCCATACATCTCACCCTCTCCTCCCCCCTCCCCATGTCCATAAGCCTATTCTCTATGTCTGTTTCTCCATTGCTGCCCTGTAAATAAATTCTTCAGTACCATTTTTCTAGATTCTGTATCTATGTGTTAGAAGATGGTATTTATCTTTCTCTGACTCACTATACTCTGTATGATAGGTTCTAGGTTCATCCACCTCGTTAGAACTGACTCAAATGCATTCCTTTTTATGGCTGAGTAATATTTCATTGTGTATATGTACCACAACTTCTTCATCCATTCATCTGTTGATTCATCTGACATCTAAGTTGCTTCCATGTTCTAACTATTGTAAACAGTGCTGCAATGAACAATGGAAGACATGTGTCTCTTTCAATTTTGTTTTCCTCAGGGTATATGCCTAGGAGTGGGATTGCTGGGTCATATGGTGGTTTTATTCCTAGTTTTTTAAGGAATCTCCATACCCTCTTCCATAGTGGCTGTATCAATTTACATTCCCACCAACAGTGCAAGAGTGTTCCCTTTTCTCCACACCCTCTCCAGCATTTATTGTTTGTAGACTTTTTGATGATGGCCTTTCTGACTAGTGTGAGGTGATACCACATTGTAGTTTTGATTTGCATTTCTCTAATAGTGAGTGATGTTGAACATCTTTTCATGTGTTTGTTAGCCATCTGTATGTCTTCTTTGGAGAAATGTCTGTTTAAGTTTTTTCCCACATTTTGATTGAGTTGTTTGACAAAATCAAGCACCTATTTATGATTAAAACTCTTTGAAAAAATGGGCATAAAAGGAACCTACCTTAACATAGAAAAGGCCATATATGATAAGCCTACAGCAACATTATTCTCAATGGTGAAAAACTGAAAGCATTCCCCTAAGATCAGGAACAAGACAAAGGTGTCCACTTTTGCCACTATTATTCAACATAATTCTGGAAGTCCTAGCTATAGCAATCAGAGAAGAAAAAGAAATAAAAGGAATCCAGATTGGAAAAGTTCTCACTGTTTGCAGATGACATGATACTGTACATAGAAAACCCTAAAGATAGTATCAGAAAATTATTAGAGCTAATCAGTGAATTTAGCAAAGTTGCAGGATATAAAGTCAATACACAGAAATCACTTGCATATCTATCCACTAGCAAAGAAAAATCAGAGAAATTAAGGAATCAATCCCATTCACCATTACAGCAAAAAGAATTAAATATCTAGGAATAAACTTACCTAAGGAGACAATAGAACTGTACACTGATAATTATAAGACACTAATGAAAGAAATCAAAGATGACATAAAGAGATGGAGGGATAGTCCATGTTCCTGGGTAGGAAGAATCAATATTGTAAAAATGACTATACCATCAAATGCAATCTACAGATTCAGTGCAATCCCTATCAAATTATCAATGGCATTTTTGACAGAAGTAGAACAAAATATTTCACAATTCATATGGAAACACAAAAGATCCTGAATAGCCAAAGCAGTCTTTAGAAAGAAGAATGGAGTGGGAAGAATCAAGCTTCCTGACTTTAAGTTATACTACAAAGCTACAGTCATCAAGACAGTTTGGTACTGGCACAAAAACAGAAATATAGATCAATGGAACAAGACAGAAAGCCCAGAAATAAACCCATGCATCAATGGATACCTTATTTTTGACAAAGGAGGCAAGAATATACAATGGGGGCAAAGACAGCCTCTTCATGAAATGGTGCGGGGAAAACTAGACAGCTACATGTAAAAGAATGAAATTAAAACACTTCCTAACACCATACACAAAGATAAACTCAAAATGGATTAAAGGCCTAAATGTAAGACCAGAAACTATAAAACTCTTAGAGGAAAACATAGGCAGAACACTCAATGACATAAATCAAAGCAAGATCCTCTATGACCCACCTCCTAGAGTTCTGGAAATAAAAACAAAAGTATACAAGTGGGACCTGATTAAACTTAATAACTTTTGCACAGCAAAGGAAACTATAAGCAGGGTGAAAAGACAACCCTCAGAATGAGAGAAAATAGTAGCAAATGAAACAGCTGACAAAGGATTAATTTCCAAAATATATAAGCAGCTCATACAACTCAATGCCTCTTCATCTTTAAAGCCAGCAATGGCTGGTTGAGATCTGCTTATGCTGTATCACTTTGGCACTCCTTTTCTGAAGTCAGTTCTCATTCTGTCTCCCTCTTTAAAGAAAGAAGAGTGTTAGTTGCTCAGTCATATCCAACTCTTTGCGACCCCGTGGACTGTAGCCCACCAGACTCCTCTGGCCATGGGATTTCCCAGGCAAGAATTCTGGAGTGGGTTGCCATTTCCTTCTCCAGGGGATCTTCCCAACCCAGGGATGGAACCCAGGTCTCCTTCATTGCAGGCAGACTCTTTGCTGTCTGAGCCACCAAGGAAGGCCCATTTTATTTCCCAAATACTTGTTTTTATATTGTGCTTTTCTGGGTAATTCAGGATAATCGCTCATCTCAAAATATTTAATGTAATCACTTCTGCAGAGCCTCCTTTACCATTTAAACTAACATGTTCACAGTTCCCAGGATTCAGATGTTGACCTCTAGGGGACCATTATTCTGCATATACAAAGTGGAAAGGAACCAAGATTATGTCAAATGCAGTTATATTATGTGAAGAATGCTAGATTGGGAGGGAATCTGGGAACATTTGTTTTGCCTTGTCACTAACAACTAGAATGACTTTAAGTGGCCCCCTTCATCTCCCTGGGTCTCACACTCCTCCTTCTTTCCTTCATATAGTAACTCAAGAAATATTTTAAAATATTTTCTTTATACTAGGTGCTATTGTACATTTTATAAAATGGAGCTTTTTCTTACTCCAACAGAATAAGAAATAATTAAAACAACTAGTAATATACCTGGCATATAGTGAGAATTTAATTAATGAAAACCATTATTATTAATAACACTGTGGATTGAAATAGAAAACTAATATATTTAAATTGCTGTTATGTCTTCAAAAGTTGAGTCCAAGAGATCAAATATTCAATCACCTAGTGTTTGTGCAGTGCCTACACAAATGTGCATGTGCTGGGTATTGGCAATTCAAAGATGAGTAAAGCCTGCTTCCTGCTCCTGAAGAGGATGTATGAACCCAAGTAGTACTATACAAGGTAGAGGGCCATCAATTCTGTGCTGAAAGCACAGAGGAGGGGTCCTAGAAACGTAGATATGGAATTAAAGAAACACCTTCATTGACTGATACTGATTTGATTCTCAGGTATAGTTCTTGTCCTTACAAAGTCAGGAAAGACCAGTCAAACAGGGGGCTCCACATTCTCCTTGTCTTTTGTGCTCTCGCCATTCCCAAGTCTCATCTTCTTTGGCTTCCCTCTTACCACCATGTTCCTGAGTGTGGATTTACACTTTTGTGCTTTTCCCCTCTCAGTAGGTCTGTGATCAGGGAGGTCACTCTGCCCTTTGAGACTAAGATCCAGTTGACTATAGCTCTGATTTTTTTGTTCCCTAGGAAGTCCAGTTCTCTCCCCATGAGCTATTTTCTTTGTAGTATCTCTGGCTTGAAACTCTTCTCATCTAAACTCTGTATTATTTTTGTTTTACATTACATAGTGGTCTTTCTCCTCTTCTCTGTGACATGCTCTGTGTGAATTTGTTTTTGTTCTTTTTCCATGGATTTTCTTCAAACTCTAAGACTTTTGTGTATGAAAGGGTAAAGAGACTTTAGTCTGTAGCAATGCAAACAAATCAAAACGAACTATTACTTATTTCTGAATTTGAGTCTTTTGGTACATCTATCATATGGATTTTCATTGACTCACTTCACAAGGTCCAGTTGTTGTTTGTGTTGTTCTGCTTTCTCTTCTGTGCTTTTTATTACTCTTAAATTTCTGTTTGTTTCTAAGGCAGAGAAGATTAGCAATTCTCAATATTATTTTCCAGCTCTTCCTCTCAAGGTGTATTCTTCTTTGGGCAAGCTTTACAGAATAATTTCCTAATTACAAATACTTCTCTTCTTAAAAGAAAGCTGGTATTAGCCACTCATTCATCACTATTAACTCAAATATCACCTCTTTTGGTAAGTCTTCTTGTATCTTCTTAGGCAATTTATATTTCATTCCACTTTGTGCCCATAGCTTATAGCACGTTTTACACCATAATTATGTTCTTTTGTTTCTTTCTCATTTAACTTGTGAGCAATGCTAGGGAGGAAGCAAATCTTATTTTTTGTAAAACCAATGTGTTATTTATGTCAACTGATGATTATTAATGAATGCAAGCCTGCAGGATCAAAGCAGTACCTTAAAACAGTTAGACCACAGAATTGGCCTGATTGGTTTCAGATTTGATTGATCATAAATTCAATTTAATTCAACAAGTGCTTGTTGAGCACATGCTTTATATTAGAAATTGTGAGACCTGCCCTCAAACATCTTAAATGTATTAATAGTAGATTATAAATAAAATAATAGGTTATGTAGTATATCTATAACCTAATTAGTAGGTTATATATAAAATGGTAAAATAGGGTTTACTTGAATTGTGAGAATTGGGGAAAAGTGTTATGAAACTGTTGGCAGTTGAGATGGGTTTGACAAATGGATGTAGTTTTTAACAGGTGTTGATAGGAGAGGAGAGAGAAGGTATTTCAGATTGTATGGGGAATATAATAGATTGTATACAGGTAAAAGAGGTGTCAAATTTGGAGTAATGGAGTCCATAGAAGATAAAACTGAAATCTGGGCTTTAGCCATATTTGTAGGGTGAGGAATTTTATTTCACTTAATAATAAAGAGTCATTGAAGAGTTTCATGCTAAATGACATAACATTATTTTTATTTTAGGAAATTAGAATATGATTCACATGAAGTGATATGCTATTGGAAAAAGAATATTGAACCTGAGAGGTGGCATACCTGAGTCCTTGAGCTAACTATTTTATTCGTTAGTTGATCTGCCTTAGATCGGTCACTTAATCTTTCTGAATTAAGATTTCTTCATGAACAAGGGCAGAAGATAATCTCTGAATTCCTCAAATATTGCTGTCAGCACTGAATGAGAAGTGGTGAAAATATTGAATAATCAAATAACAATCAAATAATAATCAGATTATTTTTAAAGATGGGAACAGGGTTATGAGTTCAGAGCATAGGTCCTCAACCTCTGGGATCTAATGCCTGATGATCTGAGGTGGAGGTGATATAACAATAATAGAAATCAAGTGCACAATAAATGTAATGCACTTGAATCATCTCCAAACCATCCCTCCTCTCCCCGGTTCATGGAAAAATTGTCTTCTGTGAAAATGGTCCCTAGTTCCAAATAGGTTGGGATCTCTGGTTTAGAGAATATGATCACCGTTTGAGGTGATAAAGAAATGAGTATAAACTGAAGTGAAAGTGAAGGAAATGGAAGCAAACAATTTAAAAATAATAAATAATACCTTCAGAGTACTTACTAAAAGATGTTCTTCCAAGCACTTTGTATACATTGACCCAGCAATAGGTAGGAAATATTATTATCTTTACAGCAAGGTTAAAAATCTTGCTTAAGTTTATTCTATTGAACATGGCTGAGATTTGGACCCAGGCAGGTTGACTCCAGAACTTCTGTTTTCAGTGTTATAATACTAACTTTCAATGTTGTAGAGGAAGGTTTGGTTAGCTTAGGGTTTCTGTATTAATTTTGCTGCTAACACTTGTGTGGTAAGAAGATAATGAATAATGATTCAGTGTTTAGGTCTGGAATCAGACAGTTTGGGTTTACATCCTAGTTTGACTAGTTTTCTTAACTCTCTGGTCCTTGGTTTTTTTCACCTATAAAGTGGAGATTCATTTAATATTTCTAGGGTTGTGAAGACTTTCTTGAATTGTGAGAAAGCTATTCTTTGGAACTCTGCATTCAAATGGACATATCTTTCCTTTTCTCCTTTGCCTTTAGCGTCTCTTTTTTTTCCAGCATTTTGTAAGGCCTCCTCACACAACCATTTTGTCCTTTTTGCATTTCTTTTTCTTGGGGATGGTCTTGATCACCATCTCCTCAGTTATCAATGCAAAGAAATAGAGGAAAACAATAGAATGGGAAAGACTAGAGATCTCTTCAAGAAAATTAGAGATACCAAGGGAACATTTCATGCAAAGATGGGCACAATAAAGGACAAAAATGGTATGGACCTAACAGAAGCAGAAGATATTAAGAAGAGGTGGCAAGAATACACAGAAGAGCTACACAAAAAAGATCTTCATGACCCAGATAACCATGATGGTGTGATCACTCACCTAGAGCCAGACACCCTGGAATGTGAAGTCAAGTGGGCCTTAGGAAGCGTCACTATGATCAAAGCTAGTGGAGGTGATGGAATTCCAGTTGAACTTTTCAAATCCTGAAAGACGATGCTGTGAAAGTGCTGCACTCAATATGCCAGCAAATTTGGAAAACTCAGCAGTGGCCACAGGACTGGAAAAGATCACTTTTCATTCTAATCCCAAAGAAGGGCAATGCCAAAGAATGTTTGGACTACTGCACAATTGCACTCATCTCACACACTAGGAAAGTAATGCTCAAAATTCTCTAAGCCAGGCTTCAACAGTACATGAACTATGAAATTTCAGATGTTCAAGCTGGATTTAGAAAAGGCAGGGGAACCAGAGATCAAATTGCCAACATCTGTTGGATCATCAAAAATGCAAGAGTGTTCCAAAAAAAATTTACTTCTGCTTTATTGACTATGCCAAAGCCTTTGACTGTGTGGATCACAATAAACTGTGGAAAATTCTTCAAGAGATGGGAATACCAGACCACCTGATCTGC
The DNA here is from genome assembly GCF_910594005.1 of Cervus elaphus. Taxonomy (NCBI): domain Eukaryota; kingdom Metazoa; phylum Chordata; class Mammalia; order Artiodactyla; family Cervidae; genus Cervus; species Cervus elaphus. Next base: position 38,376,719 of record NC_057831.1, read on the forward strand.
CTCCTGAGAAACTGTATGCAGGTCAAGAAGCAACAGTTAGAACTGAACATGGAACAGTAGACTGTTTCCAAATCAGGAAAGGAGTATGTCAAGGCTGTATATTGTCATCTTGGTTATTTAACTTATAGGCAGAGTACATCATAAGAAACACTGGGCTGAATGAAGCACAAGCTGGAATCAAGATTGTCTGGAGAAATATAATAACCTCAGATATGCAGATGACACCACCCTTATGGCAGAAAGTGAAGAAGAACTAAAGAACCTCTTGATGAAAGTGAAACAGGAGAGTGAAAAATTTAGCTTAAAACTCATTCAGGAAACTAAGATCGTGGCATCTGGTCCCATCACTGCATGGCAACTAGATGGGGAAACAATGGAAACAGTGAGTTACTTTATTTTGGGGGGCTTGAAAATCATTGCAGATGGTGACTGCAGCTGTGAAATTAAAAGACGTCTACTCCTTGGAAGAAAGGCTATGGCCAACCTAGACAGGATATTAAAAAGCAGAGACATTACTTTGCCAAGAAAGTTCTGTCCAGTCAAAGCTGTGGTTTTTCCAGTAGTCATGTATGGATGTGAGAGTTGGACTATAAAGAAAGCCGAGTGCCAAAGAATTGATGCTTTTGAACTGTGGTGTTGGAGAAGACTCTTGAGAGTCCCTTGAACTGCAAGGAGATCAAACCAGTCAATCCTAAAGGCAATCAGCCCTGAATATTCATTGGAGGGACTGATGATGAAGCTGAAACTCCAATACTTTGGCCACCTGATGCAAAAAACCGACTCATTTGAAAAGACCTGATGCTGTGGGAAAGACTGAAGGCAGGAGGAGAAGGGGATGACAGAGGATGAGATGGCTGGATGGCATCACCAACTCAATGGACATGAGTTTGAGCAAGCTCTGGGCATAGATGATTGACAGGGAAGCCTGGTGTGCTGCAGACCATGGGGTCACAAAGAGTCGGAGATGATTTAGTGACTGAACTGACATGAACTGGGGGTTGTGAAAATGATTACAAATCATCTGGTGAAGCACTTGGAGTCAATTTTAGCAATAATTATTTTTTTTTTTCTGAACTTGTTTTTCAAAAGCATCACTCCACTCAGAATTTTGCTCCCTGATTGGTCTTTTGGTATCTTCGTGTATTCCATTTGCACAGCATCCCTAGCCCCAGAGTTTCATTGAGAGCTGCATTGTTCAGGACTAACCCTATGCTGCTTTTGGAGCCCTGTTGTCTTTGATTTATTGTGTGACTTTCAGTTGTGCACTCAGTCTTTGTAAGTTTCAGCTGACCCCTCTAGGAAACATTGCTTACTTTTCCACAGAAAATGCAGTTTGATGAAATGGAGTCTTTGATTCCAACTAAGGGGGAATGACAGATAGATTGGTCTCTCTCATTTATGGTTCTGGAGGAGGACATGGCTACCCACTCCAGTATTCTTGCCTGGAAAATCCCACAGACTTAGGAGCCTGGTGGGCTACATAAAGAGTCAGACATGACTGGAGCAACTTAGCATTTAGGGTTTCAGGCCTATAGGAGCAAAGATACTGGTTATGGGGGAAATGAACACTGGATGTGGTTATGAGCTTTGAATGGTAAAGAGAGGCTTCTTGGCTTTGTGCTTACTCTGTGACCCTGTGACTTGATATCTCTGGTACCTTGATATCTCTGGTACCTTGATATCTCTGGTACCTTGATATCTCTGACCCTCAGTTTCCTTTTTTTGAAAAATCATAAGACAAGTTATAGCCTCATGAGGTTATTGTGAGGATTAAATGAGATTAAGTATATTGAGTTATAGCTGCAAAACAGATACTTAATAAATGCTATAATTGATTTCCTTGTGTCAATTAAAAAAAGATGCATAACGTGAGAGTTGTGAGTTAAGTTTTATTTAGGGCAAAATAAGGACTGAAGCCTGGGAGACAGTGCCTCAGATAGTTCTGAGAAACAGTTCCGAAGTAGTAGTGGGGGAAAGCCAATATAAATGATTTTGGTGAAGGAGGAATTCAGTGCAACCAAGCACTTATTTTACAAAAGGTTTTCTGCTAAGCATCAGAAGCAGATGTCACCATGGAAGGATTTAGTGCTTTTCTAGATATGTGGAGATGGAAGGATTGGGATCATGAAATCAGTCCCCCAAATAGCTAACTATCTAAAGATCTGTTCCACCAGTTTCCCTGGAGCAGAGAGTGCCTCATTCTCCACCCTAAACTCCTTTCAGGGCATATTGAAGGTCAGCAATTATAGGAGCACAGGATTCTGTCTGCAGAGGCAGATGGCAAATGCCGTTGGCAAGTGCCAATTTATAGCTGACACATGCCAGGCTCTTGAATGAGGAAGAATCATCGTGTTCCTGACTCCAAAAGCCATAACTTTGTCCACTGAAATGGGAGACAAGTTTGAGAGTCCTTCCTGTTCAAAGGTACCTAGAATCTAGAATCTCTAAGGCCATTCATCTTAATTTCAATTAAGAAAAAGCTACCCTGCAGAGATGGCTGCTAGAGGGCAGTTATTCTTTCCTTCCTGATTTCCTTCAGGGCTCACCATCACCTTCGGTGGTGGTGGCTACAATTGCTGGTGACTGTGACATCCTTTGTCTATGGATATGGGAAATAAATATTCTATCACATCATGGGTCTCCTGACATGGTGCAATAGTTCACAGAATTGCCTAGGAAGTGTTCTTACTTCAAAAGATTTAACCTGAATCTAATCAAATCTGTATACCTAACTTCTGTTTACATGAAGTTTAGAGGATAGAGGACCAAAATATATGATATTGTAAGGAAATAGTCCAGAACCTGGGACATTCTTTAAGACACTAGTCTGGACTCTTTGAAAAGTCATTGTCATAAGAAAAGGCAGAGAGAATATTTTAGATTAAAAAAGATCACATTGCCAATTAAATGCAAGATATGGACGGAAACTGGGTCCTCCGGTGGAAAATAAAGGAAAAGAGGAATAAAATACGTTTTGGGACAATTGGTGGAATTTGAATAATTAACAAATTGAATATTGAAAAAAAATGCTCGACATCCCACCTTCCCATGCCCCTCCCATACCTCATTTTCCCCACTTCCCTCACTTCTGCCCATATTTTGAATCAGTCTTGTAGTTGGTCTGTGATGGGAGCAGGGCATCAGCTAGTGAAGATTCTGCAGGTGATTTTAATGAGAAGCACAGCCTTAAAATAACTCTCACACCTGTGCACCAGGAGACACAAGTTAGTTAGATATGTGTTTGTCATATCACAGAATGGAAACCACCCGCATGACCATCATCAGTAGAATGGATTAATTGTGTTGTTTATAACAAAAGAATGTGATTGTTTTAATGCCTATGAATTCCTCATAGTCAAATTTTTGGTCTCCTCAAGTTGAATTCTCAGTTTCCATTTTAATCTGCCCTCTTTTTCCCCAGCTTTACTTGTATGTTATAATAAAGACATCCCTAGACATTGCCTTAGGATCTGTCTTTACCCTTAGTTTATGCATATTTCATTCACTGGTTATCAACTTCTCTAGGGTGAATTTTGCTATTCTGCTGAGATATACAATTCCCAGATTCCAGTTTGCGGTTTTTGGAAAACGGGAACCGGCTGGCTTCTTTAAAAGTCATTTGCAGTAGTCTGCTTGGAATTTAAAATTTTATATCTTATTTCGTCAGTCCGTGTGATATTACCCCACCTGATTTTAGCTAACTGAGCTAATGCATAATTAGCGTTTCTCTCCACTCATACCTTTGCCTCTCTAATGAATTGGGAATTATGTTTTCACAGTGTATACTGGAAAGGAGAACATGTCTGGAACGACTTTCTGAGCTGGTATTTTCCCTCTTCCCCATAAACTCCCACTTTGCTATTTTGGTTACCATTAAAATTTTTTTTTAAATAGCTGATGGAAGTATTATTATTTAATAAACTTATCAGGTCTGTGGTTTCTCATAAACTCAAGTTCCTGGCATTCTGACCTTTGCTATTAACTTAATTAACTGGGCCTCTCCTAGTGAAAGTAACTGTTTTATTTTGTACTGTTGAGATGTGTTAATGACTCATCAGCAGGGTATTAATACTCATTTTCATCCAACAAGGCCTGAAGATACACCTTTCACAGTTTATTAATTTTAAGCTTCCCTGGTTAGAAGCCTCTTAAAAATTGTAATGTACTTATTTGGTTTATGATAATTAGAGCCTATGTTTGTTTTGACAAAGGGAGGTATATTAGTTCATGAAGGGATGTTGGTGTGTGATCAAGGTAAACACCTTTGCAAACTTCCAAGAAAATTCCAGAAGCTGTCACTAATTATAAATCTAAGATTCAGGTGTACTTACCTCCGTGGGAAAGGGATCTGTGGTAAGAACCTGTGGATTTCATTTTTAAAAATCACAGATGATAATGTTGTGGCCTAAAAGAGCATTAAATTTAGAAACTGTGAAGTTTTCATTTTCCTTAAGGTATTTTTCAGAGTACAATGCCAAAACCATTCCATTAGTGGATGTTTCAGTTAGTGCTTACTTTGTGATAAATCACCCTTGAGGCTTCCCTGGTGGCTCAGTGGTAAAGAACCCACCTGCCAGTGCAGGAGATGCAGGTTTGATCCTTGGCTCAGGCAGATCCGCTGAAGAAGGAAATGGCAACCCACTCCAGTGTTCTTGCCTGGGAAATCTCATGGACAGAGGAGCTTGGTGGTCTACAGTCCATGGGGTTGCAAAAGAGTCAAACACAACCTAGTGACTAACCAACAACAAAAACCACCCTGACATTTAGTGGCTTAGAATGACAGTCCTCTCTTTCCTTCACAGTTCTGTGTTTGGCAGTTTGGTTGGGTTGAGCTGGATGGTTCTTTTGCTAGTTTCAAATGGAACTCACTCACATGTCATGGGTCAGTTACTAGGTTGGCTTGGGGCCAGTTGGTCTAGGAGAGATCTCAGGTGGATAGTTTGTCTCTGCTCCATGTTCTCTCACATGGTCCAGGAGTCTAGCTTGGGCTTCTTTTCATGGTGGTGATCCTAAGGGACACAAAGGCATCAAGAGAGGGCCAGTTTGGGGAAACATGTACTTTACAAGTCTCCTCCTGCATCATGTATTTGGTGTTGTCTTGTTGCCTTTAAAGCAAGTCCTACAGCCAAGTTCAGAATGTGTGTGTGCGTATGTGTGTGCACGCACGCATACATAAGAGGGAGGTACCTAGGGCAGAAATACAGTGAAGTGTGAACAGATCAGTGCCACCACTACTATAATCCTCCAGAGTGAGGTAGAAGAAAGATTATTTGTCTGACTTAACTGAAAAATTTTCCAAGTGGACTCTAAGGAATATTTGTTCAGGGGATATATATACATGGTATTGAAAGAGGAGTTGGGGAGTTAAATAAGTTCAGGTAACTTTGGATTAAGCAAAGTGAAAGAGATTTCCTTATTGCAAGACTTTTAATAGCTCTTGATATCCTAAGGTTCATTGTGAATCCTTCTAAGAGTAGGTACAGAATTTCCCAAACTTTAATTGACTATAGAACTTTCTATTTCCCCCTCACCTGCAATTGGTGTCCTTTTAAGATATGTGTTTTTTGAAATATATTAAAATACCTTGGTGTATTTTTTTTAACCTATTTCCCTAGTATTAAAATGGAAGAGAGCAAATTTTGCTATCACTTTTCTCAGGAAGAAAACTAAACAAGATAGTGAGGATTGCTGAAGAACCAGTAGTTTTGTGATGTTTGGTTGCATTGTCCATTGGTGTCTCAGTAATCCATTTGCATGCAATTTTACTATTATTAGATTTTGCATACAGAGACTTTTCCTATAGTTTGAATATTTATTCTAATACTTTTTTCCTGATATCAACTAGGAGTAAAGATTCAGGTGTAAATAATCTCCATATTTAATGTTTGGGCGGAAATGCCAGTATGTTTTCCATCATTTAATCTAGTATATAGACAGTTTATCTCACCAGTAATAAAACAGGGAGAAAAGTATGGATGTTGAGGTCTCCATATAAATCTTGGGCTATTACCTCTCCAGCTGTACGACTCTTCAACTGCTTTGAGATTCAGTTTTCTTAGATTATAAAATTACTTTGACAGTATTTAACTGTCTGAGGATTCAGTGAGATAATATGCATACATTTTTATCACAATCTGTGGAATATAGCAGATACTTAATATATGGTAGAGATTGCTTTTACAGAAGGAATCTTGCTTTTTGGAGGGGGCCTTGCATATGGGGATCTTAGTTGCCAGATCAGGGGTTGAATCCGTGTCCCCAGCAGTGGAAGTATGGAGTTTTAACCAATGAACTGCAAGGGAAGTCCCAAGGAATCTTTCTTTTGAGGAAGGGATGGCAAAAGCTTGGGACCTTATTATGGATTGGGGTCCAACCTAAAGCTCTGATTTTGCAGGGTTATGACAAGGAATTTCTCTTTCTAGACCTCAGACAGGCCAAAGCTTGCTCTCACCCCAGGGCTTTTGGAATTTTTGCACTTTCTGCCTGAGATGATGCTTTTTCAAAGACCTGTATCATTTTGAGAGTTGGATCTTTAGCCCTGTTCTGATGCTGACTAAAACAGCTTTCTTTCACTTATGGAGAAGGCAATGGCAACCCATTCCAGTCCTCTTGCCTGGAAAATCCCATGGATGGAGGAGCCTCGTAGGCTGCAGTCCATGGGGTCATGAAGAGTCGGACATGACTGAGTGATTTCACTTTCACTTTTCATTTTCATGCATTGGAGAAGGAAATGGCAACCCACTCCAGTGTTCTTGCCTGGAGAATCCCAGGGACGGCGGAGCCTGGTGGGCTGCCATCTATAGGGTCGCACAGAGTCGGACACGACTGAAGTGACTTAGCAGCAGCAGCAGCAGTCTGAATCCCATTACAAAGCTGCTTTATCTTATAAAACTTAGCACATTCTGATATTGAGGCAGGAGGTAGATGGCACACCCCCCACTCCAGGGTAAAGCAGTTGGAGATTCATTTCCTATGGACTGAAACTCTTAAGATAAAAATAGCAGGATAGTTAAGGACGAGGCTGGGCCTGCCCAGACCACGTATTTCTCATTCTCGAAGTCAGGAGACCTCCCTGACTACAGTGCACAGAAAGGCTCCTTGGAGGTCAAAGGGGAGTGATGCTAATAAAACCCATAGGTTTTTGCGGTAGGATCCATGTTTGCTGAGAGATGCGTGCACACACATGGAAGGATCCTGAGATATACCAGATATGGACTGTGAACCAGGCAAATTAAAATAATTGGCCAAAGGAAAACCAGAAGAAATACCCCATAAAAGTAATTCAAATTGCCACAAGGGTGCGACTCAGGGACTCTCCCGCTGAGTCTGCCTGTGTGTCTATCCACACGTACTGTACTCTTTTTCCTCTTAAACATTTGCTTTACTACTTTCCATCTTTGTGGAAATTATTTTCTGCAAAGCTAAAGGGCCAGGGCCCTTGTCCCTGACTGCTGGCCTTGTGGCTAGGATCTGGTACTTTTACCACCGCAACCTGACCTTAATCTCTGGCTGGAAACCTAAGACCCACTCCAAGCTGTTGCAGGCCGAAGTAACCCAAGAATAATATGAATCTATGCATTGATTTATTTGTTTGCTCCTGTCCTGCTGGAGATTAACCTCCAAGAGAGCAGAGACCTCAAATACCCAGTGCCTAGAAGGTGGTCTGGTCCAGAGCAGCAGCTCGATAACTATCTGTAATTGGACATGGAATAAGAAACCAGACAGAAATTTCATCTCTTGGATTTGGCATTGAAGGTGTCACAAGGGGCAGCCCTGGAGTTCAGCTCTCCTCCCTGTGGCTTTGGATTTTCATGCTAGAAGCTTGATCACACTCAGCCTCTGCAGCTGAGGGAGACAAGATCTTTGATACACATCACTTTTCGCTGACGGTCAGCTCGGGACCTGGAGCAGGTGGAGACTTCCAGGTAGAGGTGGAATGTGAAGACAGCAGAGATGGGGGGCTACAAAATGGAGGAATTTCTTACATTCCCCCCGAGCAGACTGGGCTGTTTCATGGTTCCAGCACTTTTGTTCAAGTAAGCAAACTTTCTTGCAGGGTGGAGCAAGCACTTACTTACCTTTTAAGGGTCAGTTCAAACATAAAGGAGCCTTTCCTGATTTTCCCTCCCATAGACAGGGTTAGCTGCTCTCTTCCTCTGTGTACCCCCATGTTCTTCTACACATGCTTCCCTGATCTATAATACCTTTTACACACTTGGTGTATATACAGCTACAGAGGATGTGGACAGTTTCTATCTGGACAGCATCCATTTCCCTTTTGTTTGGTAAGAGCACTTTCACTTTTTGATTCGTCTTCTCAGTTCACGTGGTTTAAGTGACATGACCACTCCCCCTGCTTGGTGAGGAGTGGGTCTACTGACAATGCCATCTTCTTGACCACACTGAATGATTCAGAAAAAGATGCATATCACAAGCCCGATGAATCAAGTGCAGTACTTTTGGTGGAATTATTGGAAAAGGGACTTTCCCTTTCTATGGGTTTTGCAAGACTTGTTGGACATAAGGCTAGAATGGCTGAAGATGATTGTGCTACCAGAAGTGTAGAAACTGATAGAAATGTAAATTAACATGGAAGAAAACAGAGTTTTTGATGGCAAGAGACAAAAATTCTATTGGATGCTTGAATATCTGAATCCAGAAGTGCCTAAAGCCATTGGAAAATCCATTTCTTTTTGTTTTCCCATTTAGGTCATTTTGGGTTGAAATTAGCCCCTTTTGTACTCAGTGTCCTGGCTAGTGCAGTACTTTTTTTTACCTAGTCATCAAAACTGGAGCTCCTTAAGACCTGGGATATTCTCTTTATCATCTTGGCATCCTGTTCTCTGCTCACTGTCTATATCCTGTCTCAGCTTGAGTGATTTAATGAATTAGTGAATGAGCTTTGACTGTGTGGATCACAATAAACGGTGGAAAATTCTGAAGGAGATGGGAATACCAGACCACCCGACCTGTCTCTTGAGAAACCTGTATACAGGTCAGGAAGCAACAGTTAGAACTGGACATGGAACAACAGACCAGTTCCAAATAGGAAAAGGAGTACGTCAAGGCTGTATATTGTCACCCTGCTTATTTAATTTATATGCAGAGTACATCATGAGAAACACTGGGCTGGAGGAAGCACAAGCTGGAATCAAGATTGCCAGGAGAAATATCAATAATCTCAGTTATGCAGATGATACCACCCTTATGGCAGAAAGTGAAGAACTAAAGAGCCTCTTGATTAAAGTGAAGGAGGAGAGTGAAAAAGTTGGCTTAAAGCTCAACATTCAGAAAACTAAGATCATGGCATCTGGTCCCATCACTCCATGGCAAATAGATGCGGAAACAGTGAAAACAGTGGCTGACTTTATTTTTGGGGGCTCCAAAATCACTGCAGATGGTGATTGCAGCTGTGAAATTAAAAGACGCTTACTCCTTGGAAGGAAAGTTATGACCAACCTAGACAGCATATTAAAAAGCAGAGACATTACTTTGCCAACAAAGGTCTGTCTAGTCAAGGCTATGGTTTTTCCAGTAGTCATGTATGGAGATGAGAGTTGGACTATAAAGAAAGCTGAGTGCCGAAGAATTGATGCTCTTGAACTGTGGTGTTGGAGAAGACTCTTGAGAGTCCCTTGGACTTCAAGGAGATCCAACCAGTCCATCCTAAAGGAGATCTGTCCTGGGTGTTCATTGGAAAGACTGATTTTGAAGCTGAGACTCCAATACTTTGGCCACCTGATGCGAAGAGCTGACTTATTTGAAAAGACCCTGATGCTGGGAAAGATTGAGGGCAGGAGGAGCAGAGGACGATGGAGGATGAGATGGTTGGATGGCATCACTGACTCAGTGGACCTGGGTTTAGGTAGGCTCTGGCAGTTGGTGATGGATAGGGAGGCCTGGCGTGCTGTGGTTCATGGGGTCGCAAAGAGTCAGACACGACTGAGCGACTGAACTGAACTGAATGAGCTTAGTAGGCAAGTGGTCACATCCTTAATGGTAAACTCAGGATTTGGGACTTTTGTTATTCTTGGTTTTCTCAAATAATTTTCTGGGTCCTGATCCCATGTCAGCAGCTGGAAGTATTTTTTTTTCTTGCTTCTTCATAATGGCCATTAGCTTATTTCACTGTCATTTGATTCTTTCTCTTAATGCTGAGGTGCAGGGGAAACAAATTTGTTTAGTTGAGGGTTCTTATTATGAGGATTTACATTATTGCTTGTTTCTTACAAACAGGATATTTCAGAAACTGGTGATTAATGTGATGGGAAGGAGTGTACATGCTATATGAGTCATTACGTTAGACCCAACATGTTTAATGGTCTGTTATGCTGAGAAGAGAGCAGCAAGGAGCCTGCTGGGGGAAAGACAAGCCAAAAAGCTCAGAAACTCAGTTTGTTTTCGAAACTAACTACAAGCAGAGAGCTGTCACCATTCTCTGAGTTGCAGATGAAACAGCAACTCTGAAGACTTTCTTTTCTTTCTTTAACCAATGAATGTGGAATGTTGAGCTGAGTCTTGTTGTTTAGGGAATGTTTTGAAATATGGTGAGGGTAGTGATGGTCAACTCTGTGACCAGATAAATTCAGTGATGCACTGACATCTGCTTTCACACCTGGACAGAAGAAAAGTAAGAGTGTCCTAGTCAAAACGAAAACCCACTGGACTTGTTAAAAGGTTTGTTCTTAGATGGGGAAACATGCTAATTAAAGTGAAAAAGCTCTGGACTGGGAATAAAGAATCTTGGTTCTAATTTTGGCTCAACTTCTCTTTGGATGAACTATTTTGGGCAACTGAGTTAACATTTTCTGTCCCAGTCTTCTCATCTGCCTAAAAGACAGTAATTTGTCTATCATAAGGTGATGGTGAGTATTGATAAAGGCTTGTGAAGTGCATGCAATGGCAAATGTAAGGAAATTTGAATATCAAGTCAGTCAGTTCAGTCGCTCAGTCGTGTCCGACTCTTTGTGACCCCATGAAACGCAACACGCCAGGCCTCCCTGTCCATCACCAACTCCCAGAGCCTACCCAAAGCTATGTCCATTGAGTCGGTGATGCCATCCAACCATCATCCTCTGTCATCCCCTTCTCCTCCTGTCTTCAATCTCTCCTAGCATCAGGGTCTTTTCAAATGAGTCAGCTCTTCGCATCAGGTGGCCAAAGTATTGGAGTTTCAGCTTCAACATCAGTCCCTCCCATGAACACCCAGGACTGATCTTCTTTAGGATGGACTGGTTGGATCTCCTTGCAGTCCAAGGGGCTCTCAAGAGTCTTCTCCAACACCATAGTTCAAAAGCATCAATTCTTCGGTGCTCAGCTTTCTTTATAACCCAACTCTCACATCCATACATGACCACTGGAAAAACCATAGCCTTGACTAGACGGACTTTTATTGGCAAAGTAATGTGTCTGCTTTTTATTCTTTTTATTTATTTATTTATGTCTCTGCTTTTTAATATGCTGTCTAGGTTGGTCGTAACTTTCCTTCCAAGGAGTAAGCGTCTTTTAATTTCACAGCTGCAATCACCATCTGCAGTGATTTTGGAGCCCCCAAAAAATAAAGTCTGATACAGTTTCCACAGTCTTCCCATCTATTTCCCATGGAGTGATGAGACCAGATGCCATGATCTTAGTTTTCTGAATGTTAAGCTTTAAGCCAACTTTTTCACTCTCCTCTTTCACTTTCATCAAGAGGCTGTTTAGTTCCTCTTCACTTTCTGCCATAAGTAGTATATTATTAATAATAATACTGCACATAAGATGCTTAAAATGATGAAAGTATAGTTCTCAGATGTTTTTCAGAAATGTAAATGAAGTTTCCCTCTACTCCCACCTTTGGCATCTCCAGCCCATTCTTCACACTGAAGCTAGAATGATCTTCTACAAAACATATATCTGATGATATCACTCCCAGTGCTTGATGGCCTCCAGTGGCTTCCCATCATTGTTAGGACTGGAGCCAGTGTTTTCAACATGACTAACAAGCCTCTATAATATCTGGTCCATTTTTATATCTCACAGCATCATTTCCTTGACTTTGTGGATTTTACCTACATTGCTTTCTTTCAGGATCTCAGTGTACTATACTCTTATCTCAGAGCCATTGCACAATGTTGTTCCTTACCTGAGAATGGTCTTCCCCTTTTGCTTCTCAATTCTAACTTCATAGTAAGCTGAATAATGACATCCCCCTCTTACCCCCAAAGATGTCCATGTCCTAAATTCCAGAAGCTGTGAATATGTTGTCTTACATGGTAAAAGGGATTTTTCATTTGTGATTAAAGATCTTGAGATGGAGAGATTACTATCAGTATTCAAGTGGAATTCAGTGTAATCACAGGGGTCCATGTAAGAGTGAAGAATGAGAATCATTGTGATAAGAGATGTGAATAGGGAGGTAAGAGATTGGAGTGAGTGTAAATAGTTACTATAACATGAGACAGATCTGCCAGTGGGGCACATGGGGAGAGCATCTGGCCCATTCTTGAGGATGCAGTCATTGGAGGCTTCTTACAGAAAAAGAGTCAAGTGGAGCTGCAATGTTTGGGTGAAGTAGTGGGACTGGAGAATGTTCAAAGTAGCAGGGGCAGCATGGACCTACATTTCTCAGGCAAGACCTGTGAAGAATACGGAATTCTGATACATGCAAATAGTGGTGATTAAGAAGGGAGAAGAATCAGGGGCCTTATGAGCAGTTTAATGATTTAGGTCAATAAGGGGCTGTGGAAGGATTTTAAGCAGTGGAGATAAATGAGATTTTAATTATAGGGGCAAGTAAGAGAAGAGGAAAAAGCTGTTTTTGGTATTTGGTGAAGGGAAGACATCTATTTCTGCTTTATTGACTATGTCAAAGCCTTTGACTGTATGGATCACAATAAATTGTGGAAAATTCTGAAAGAGATGGGAATACCAGACCACCTGATCTGCCTCTTGAGAAACCTGTATGCAGGTCAGGAAGCAGCAGTTAGAACTGGACATGGAACAACAGACTGGTTCCAAATAGGAAAAGGAGTACATCAAAGCTGTATATTGTCAGCCTGCTATTTAACTTATATGCAGAGTACATCATGAGAAATGCTGGGCTGGAGGAAGCACAAGCTGGAATCAAGATTGCTGGGAGAAATAACAATAACCTCCGATATTCAGATGACACCACTCTTATGGCAGAAAGTGAAGAAGAACTAAAGAGCCTCTTGATGAAAGTTCAGTTCAGTCCAGTCGCTCAGTCGTGTCTGACTCTTTGTGACCCCATGAACTGCAGCAATCCAGGCCTCCCTGTCCATCACCAATTCCTGGAGTCCACCCAGACCCACATCCATCGAGTCAATGATGCCATCCAGCCATCTCATCCTCTGTCATCCCCTTATCCTCCTGTCTTCAATCTTTCCCAGCCTCAGGGTCTTTTCAAATAAGTCAGCTCTTTGCATCAGGTGGCCAAAGTATTGGAGTTTCAGCTTCAACATCAGTCCTTCCAATGAACACCCAGGACTGATCTCCTTTAGGATGGACTGGTTGGATCTCCTTGCAGTTCAAGGGGCTCTCAAGCGTCTTCTCCAACACCACAGTTCAAAAGCATCAATTCTTCGGCGCTCAGCCTTCTTTATAACCCAACTCTCACATTCATACATGACCACTCGAAAAACCATAACCTTGACTAGACGGACCTTTGTTGGCAAAGTAACGTCTCTGCTTTTTAATATGCTGTCTAGGTTGGTCATAACTTTCCTTCCAAGGAGTAAGCGTCTTTTAATTTCACGCTGCAATCACCATCTGCAGTGATTTTGGAGCCCAGAAAAATAAAGTCAGCCACTGTTTCCCCATCTATCTGCCATGAAGTGATGGGACAGGATGCCATGATCTTAGCTTTCTGAATGTTGAGCTTTAAGCCAACTCTTTCACTCTCCTCCTTCACTTTCATCAAGAGGCTCTTTAGTTCTTCTTCACTTTCTGCCATAAGGGTGGTGTCATCTGATCACATGGGCCACAGCCTTGTCTAACTCAATGAAACTAAGCCATGCTGTATGTGGCCACCTAAGATGGAAGGGGCATAGTGGAGAGGTCTGACAGAATGTGGTCCACTGGAGAAGGGAATGGCAAACCACTTCAGTATTCTTTCCTTGAGAACTCCATGAACAGTATGAAAGTGAAACCTCCTGCTGAGGTTACCTCCTAATATCTCCAAGACTTGTCAATTTGCTTCATTTTCACTGTCACTTTCTTTTTCAGACCAAAGTCTTCCCTTCAGTTCAGTCACTCAGTGACTGATAGGATATGGGGAGAGAGGGAGCAAAAGATTCCTCCTAGATTATTAACTTGAAGAACTAGGAGACTGTTGATGATGCCATTCATTGAGATAAAGAACAGGAGAGGAGAAATGTACTAAAAAGTTATCTGTTCAAAATGTCTGCAACAAATAGGTGCTTTTAAAAGAGACTGTGGATTCAGCTCTAACATAGGCTAGCTAACCTGGATGGTAGTGGGTAGAAGGGATTCTTGGTTGTGAATATGGTCTGGAAGGGTTAGATTCAGAGAATGGGCCACATCTGAGAAGGTTAAAATAGAATCTGGGTAAATTATATCACACATTTAAGTTTCCAAATTTAACTACATAGTGTTGAATCAAGGAGGTATCATTTCCTGGTACACATAAAGCGTATCTTACATATTTTAGCTGAACACAAGCTCTATGACGTTACGTAGTTTCTACAAAGATGACATTACCTTTGGTAGCGGTGTTGGAGATATTACATTTAAAATGAACCAGAAGATGTTGCTAATCTGCTTGAGCTGCTTGGTCCTTTTCTAGAGTATTATATTCAGTTCTGGATGCCTCAGATGAACATGGATTATTTTGAGAATATTTACAGGAGAGTAGAAAGGATGGTGAAGCCCTTTGTAACCATTGATGGAAAGAGATTTTTCGAGGAATTGGGATATTTGCTGCAAAGAGAGACTTTGTTTATATTTGTCAGGATATGGGGAGATGCATAAATTTACAAAGGCTGTCATTTGAAAGGTGGATTAATCTTAGTCTGTGTTATCCAAGGAATAGAAGTGGAATTAATGGAAGAAGTTGAGGTAGTCAAGGGGTTGAGAAGCTTTGTCTTGAATAGATTTTTGTGGAAGTCTTGAAGTAAGTATTGAATAGAGTGGCAGAGTTCCACTGCACATTAAGGAAGACCACCATTGAAGTAATTAGTTTTTACAAAAGAGAGTTTGCCTCAATTCAGTACCCCTGGAGGCTCATAGATTGAAGTTTATGTTCAGTATCCAAAGGATCATTGGACTAAATGACTTGTGTGTGTGTGTTAGTCACGCAGTTGTGTCCGATTCTTTGTGACCCCATGGACTGTAACTTGCCAGGCTACTCTGTCCAATTCTCCAGGCAAGAATACTGGAGTAGATTGCCATTCCCTTTTTCAGGGAATCATTCCAACCCAGGGATTGAACTTGGGTCTCCTGCATTGCAGACAGATTATTTACAGTATGAGATACCAGGGAAGCCAAAATGATGTGATCTCTCTTCTATCCCTGAAGGCCAAAAGTTCTGTTGAGGATGAGGGTCTGGAAAAACCAGTTTTCTCTGATGGAGTTCTCAGGACTGAGGGTAGAGGTGAGGGAATAGTGATGGCTCCAACTCCGCGTATTCACAACTCTTGTCTTTATTAGAAGCCAAAAGGGAGTGGAGGATGGGAGTGTCCCTGGCAAGATGTCTCTGGTTGCCATCTGTAGCTGAGTTGAATGAGCTATGACCATGTGTTGAGTATTAATAGTTATGTGGGAGGAAGAAAGAGGGGTGGTGCTTGAGGTAGACTAATCCTGGGGTTGATCCTGACTGAGCAGCCTCATCATTTAAAAAAAATGGAGGATCCTGGAATCTTAATGATGGAAAGTACCTTGTATGTCAGCTTTCCAGGTGACTTCTGATTCAGACTCTGCTGAGAACGACAGTGGCTTCCCAGAGGTAGGAGTTCCTGAAATGACTCAGTATGACTGACGAGTCTTGAATTTTAAGAATAATGTTATGTTTTGGATAAAATGTCAGTATGTACACGATTATTTTAAAGTCAATCAGGAAATACTGTTTTGCGGACTATATGACACACATATAGACATAGCCCACAAGTGCTTAGTAATACAAAAATATTTGCATCTTTAGATGTATTTCCTTGATTTGTATGAAATTTCCTTGGTTTCTGGCATTTCCTAAAATAGTGTTTTACCAGAAGAAACGGGTACAGATGTAGAGATTTTTCTCCCCCCTGGGCCCTGGAAACAATGCATTATATGCACAAAAGCAGACTTGACTTTTTTGTCTATTGCTGAGGGATCAGCCATTTCTTCCTAAGAGCTGCCATGGTGACATATTTCCCCTTGTTTATACTGGAAAGTGGGGCATTTGCCTGTAAGATAGGTTGAAAACAATTTATCTGGCATTTTGAAAAAGGTGGAAAATGAACCAACCTCTCTCCTTTTCCCTTGCCCTCTTGTCCTGCATTTTGACAGTTTGTATGTAGGTAAAGAATATTGTGGCATTAGGGAGGCTAATTAAAACCAATTATAGCCTGACCGACCTGTCACCACAATCAAATTACCAAAAGAACAGTGGAACTTATTTGGAAAACAGTTTCTTCTATAACACATAAGACTGATTTGTTCACATTTTATTTTAGGGATCTCAGTACAATAATCACTCTACTGTAACATCACGTAGTTGTACCTTGTCTCTTAACATATTTATTTTTCTGCAGTAGGCTCCTCCTCTTAGAAAATTTAAAACGAAGTGAGGAAAGCATAAGGAAAAAATGGGAAGGTAAGATCCCATTAATCTAAGATGCCTTAGATTAATTGCAATTGCATAGGTTTTTATAGGATTTACCTTTCATTGTTATTATTCTTTTTGTCGTATGGTTTGCAGTCTTCACATTTATTTGCATGAAATAAGGAGCACTTTTTGTCTCATTGTCTCATATTTCTCTAGCCTCATTTCTCAGTATCACACAGTTCAATCCAGCCACACCAATATTATTTCATAAAAATTCTCCAAACCAACTGATATAGGTTTTTCCCTCCATTTTTCTTGATTGCTGCATAATACTCTATGATGTGAATGCACCATAATTTATTCAATTATTCCCTTATTAATATGCATTTGATTTCAGCTTTTGCCATTACAAACAAAACTGCAGAAGGCATCTTTCTACATATATAGTTATGCATTTCTGGGCATAGGATGTGTGAATTTTAAATTAACAGATGTTGTCAGCTTGCTTTCCAAAAAATGGTAACATTTCATGTTATTTATTAAAAGTGTTTATTAACACTTTTAATAAATCATGATCTCCTTCATGTATCACCAAGAGTAATTATTGTAGCTCTTAATAGTTTTTGGAGTACAGGTCTTTTGTCTCCTTAGGTAAGTTTACTCCCAGGTGTTTTATTCTATTTTATACAGTGGTAAATGAGATTGTTTCCTTAATTTCTCTTTCTGATCTTTCATTGTTAGTGTATAAAATGCAACAGATTTCTGTGTATTTATTTTGTATCCTGTGACTTTACCAAATTCATTGATGACCTCTAATAGTTTTCTAGTAGTATCTTTAGGATTTTCTATATATACTATCATGTTGTCTGTGAACAGTGACAATTTAATTCTTTCTAATTTGGATTCCTTTCATTTCTTTTCCTTTTGTGATTGCTGTGACTAGGACTTCCAAAACCATGTTGAATAAAAGTGGTGAGAGTGGACATCTTTGTCATTTTCCTCATCTTACAGGAAATGCTTTCAGCTTTTCACTGTTGTGTATGATGTTAGCTGTGGACTTGTCACATGTGGCTTTTATTATGTTGATGTAAGTTCTCTCTGTGCCCACTTTCTGGATAGTTTTTGTTTTATCATGAGTAAATGTTGAGTTTTGTCAAAATTTTTTTCTGTATTTATTGAGATTATCATATGATTTTTATTCTTTGTTTTGTTAATGTGGTGTTTTATGTTGATTGATTTGCAGGTATTGAATCATTCTTGCATTCCTGGCATGAATCTCACTTGGTCATGGTATATGTAATTTATTGTTGAATTCATTTGCTAATGTTGTGTTGAGGATTTTTGCATGTATGTTCATCAGTGGCATTGTCCTGTAATTTTCTTATTTTGTAGTGTCTTTACCTGGTTTTGGTATTAAGGTACTTCTGGCCTTGTTGAATGAGTTTGGGAGTATTCCTTCACCTTCAGTTTCTTTTTTGAAATAGTTTGAGAGGATAGGTGTTAATTCTTCTTTAAATGTTTGATATAATTAAACTGTAAAGTTATATCATCCTGGACTTTTGTTTATTGGAGTTTTTTTGATTACTGATTCAATTTCATTACTAATAATCGGTCTGTTCATATTTTCTGTTTCTTCCTGATTCAGTCTTGAGAGATTACATGTTTCCAGGAATTTATCCAGTTTTTTCAAAGTTAAAGACAACTGTGTGTCAATTATATTGGCACATAATTGTTTGTCTTACCTGTCTCCTGAGAAACCTGTATGCTGGTCAAGAAGCAACAGTTAGAACCCTGTATGGAACAACTGATTGGTTCAAGATTGAGAAAGGAGTACAACAGGGCTGTCTGCTGTCACCCTGTTTGTTTAACCTGTACAATGAGCACATCAGAGGAAAGCCAGGCTGGATGAGTTATAAGCTGGAATCCAGATAGGTGGGAGAAACATCAACAATTTCAGATATGTGGATGATACCACTCTAATGGCAGAAAGCGAAGAGGAACTCAACAGCCTCTTGATGAGGGTGAAGGAGGAAGATGAAAGAGCCAGCTTAAAACTAAATGTTAAAAAAACTAAGATCATGGCATCCAGTTGCATTACTGCATGGAAATAGAAGGGAAAAAGGTGGAAGTGGTGACAGATTTCCTCTTCTTGGGCTCTAAAATCACTGCAGATGGTGACTGCAGCCATGAAATCAGAAGACAGTTGCTTCTTGGCAGGAAAGTGATGAAAAACCTAGACAGTATGTTGAAAAGCAGAGATGTTACCCTGCTGACAAAGGTCTGTATAGTCAAGGCTATGGCCTTCCCAGTGGTGACTTATGGTTGTGAGAGCTAGACGGACAGTAAAGAAGGCAGAACAGTAAAGAATTGATGCCTTCAAACTGTGGTACTGGAGAAGACTCCTGAAAGTCCCTTGGACAGCAAGGAGATCAAACCAGTCAGTCTTAAGGGAGATCAACCCTGAATGTTCACTTGAAGGACTAATGCTGAAACTTCGGTATTTTGGTCATCTGATGTGAACAGCTGACTCATCGGAAAAGTCCTTCATGCTGGCAAAGATAGAGGGCAAAAGGAGAGGAGGGCATCAGAGGATGAGATGGCTGGATGGCATCACTGATGCAATGGACATGAACTTGGGCAAACTCTGGGAGATGATGAGGGACAGAGAGGCCTGATGTGCTGCAGTCCATGGAGTTGCAAAGAGTTGGACACAATTGGGCAACTGAATAACAACAACAACAAATGATTTGTATTTTCTCTTATTGTACTTTGTATTTCTGTGTTGTCATTTGTAACTTCTCTTTAATATCTGATTTTATTTATTTGGCCCTCTCTCTTTTTTTCTTAACAAATTTGACTAAAAAGTTTGACTAATTTGTTTATCTTTTTAAGGAACCAGCTCTCAGTTTCATTGATCTTTTCTATTGGCGTTTAGTTTTTATTTAATTTCTACTCTGCTCTTTATTATTTCTTTTCTTCCATTAACTTGGGATGTTGTTACTTCTTTTTCTAGTTTTTTTCAGTTTAAGGTTAGATTGTTTGAGGTGTTACTGTTTTCTGAGATAGGTCTGTATTGCTATAAACTTCCCTCTTAGAAGTTCTTTTTCTATGTCCCTTAGATTTTGGAACTTTGTGTTTCCATTTCCATTTATCTCAAGACTTTTTTCATTTTCTCTTTGTTTTGTTTGTTGACCCATTGGTTGTTTAATAGTGTGCTGTTTAGCCAACATATGTTTGTGTTTTTTTGAATTTTTTTTCCTTGTAGCTGATTTTGAGTCTTCTGTCCTGCTGTTTATTCCCTCTAGTGTTGTTTTCATTCCCTTCTTGTATTATTCAATTTATAAAAAAGACTGAATCAGAATTGAATAATACAGTCTTTTTTACATTTTCTATCTGTTGAAGTTCTCACTGAGTTCATTCTTTTCCTAAGTTCAACAGGCTTATTTATGACTATTAGTTTGAAGTCTGTATCAGGTAACTTGCTTATTTCCATTTCATGTAGTTCTTTTATGAGGCTTTTGTCTTGTTTGTTCATTTGGAAGCTATTCCTTTGTCTCCTTATTTTCCCTGTCTGTGCTTGTTTCTGTGAAGTAGGTATATCAGCTTTGTCTCAGGGTCTTAAAAGAGTGGCCTTATATAGAAGGGGTCCTGAAGAGCCCAAGGGTGCAATTGCCCTGGTCACCAGAGCCAGATGCTCCAGGGACATGGCCTGTGGGCTGTGTGTACCCTCCTATTGTTGTTGGGTGCTGATTGCTGCTGATGTGCTGGCGGGCAGGCTTGGTTCCAGGCTGGCTACCGTGGAGGAATGGCTGAGACTGCTGCAGATGCCCTAATGGACAGGATTTATTGCTTGTCTGGCTGTCTGTGAGGCCTGGGGTGACTGCTATGGACACGCTGGTGGGCAGAGGTGACTGCTGCCCTGGCTGGCTAGAGAGTCTGGCAGTGACTGCTACGGGCATGGTGATGTGTGGGGCTGACCTCCTGAAGAGGGATGCTTTGGAGGGGCACTGGTGCCTGCTGAGGCCTGCTTGGTGGGGTGGGGTTGGCCCCCTAGGGTCGAGAAGCTTTGGGAGGGCATTGGTGCCACTTACCTCTGTCTCCTTTTTCTTTTGAAACTATGTCATTGCTTTTAAATCTTGATTAAGAGTTTTCCATTGCTCTTAATTTGACCATGAAATTTTCTAGATATTCTTGCAATACTTTTGACCTATCTTCTTTGCCAGTTTAATTTGTTAGACAAACTACATTATCTCCACTGAATTAAAATCTATATTTGTCATATATTAAATTTTTATGTATCCTGGACTTATTCTCCATTCCTGTGCCAGTGTCATTCTGATTTGATTAAAGTTTTGGGCTTTCTGGTATTTTCTGATATCTGGGTGGATCAGTCTTCTCTCAATGTTAATCATATTAAATTTGTATGTTAATTTTAAGATACTTAATGGTTTTGTAGTAACTCTTCTCATCCAAGAGTGATGGGTCTTTTTAAAATATATTCAGATATTGTTTTACATACTTTAGTGAGGTTTTATCATTTTATTCATATGGATCCTGTCTTTCTTGATAATTGTGTTCCTATACATTTTAAAGTGAATGGAATGTTTTTGTTTTTATTTTCATTTATTGACAATAAGATCATTTTCTGAAAAATATAAATTTTTATTATGCCCACACATAAATTAAAAAGGAATTCTAGGAATTAAAAAAAAAATTAGAATATCTTATTTTTTTGTCCTTGACTGACAGTTTGACCTGTTACAGAATTCTAGATTGGAATTAATATTCTTTGTAACTTTGGTGATCTCTGTTCTTTCGTCTTCAAGCACTCAGTGTTGCTGATAAATCTGATTACCAGCTGAATTCTCATTTCTTCATAAGGAAAATTTTTTTTCCCCTCTGAGAAAACATTTAGAGTATTTCTCTTTATTCTGTAGTGTTCAAGAATTTTGTAGGTTTTAATGGGTCATTTTGATCATTTATTTTGCTGGATATGGTTGTTTTCAATTTAGAATTTCTCTTTTTCTTTAGCTCTATAAATTTTCTTTTAAAAAATGTATTTTGTCATAACTCTATACTTTTTATTCCATCTTATAAATAAGAAATTAGTTCTTATTTGTTTGAATTACTTAGTCTAAGTTTCCTGAGTTGATTTCCTTTATGTCTGTGTTGTTTTCTTTCTATTTTTTATAAACATGAATCTGGGCATAGCCACCTGAGTGGAAGACTTGCTTAGCCATGCTGCATCCCTCATGTAACATAAGCAAGAATACATGTTTGTTGTCAATCACTGAGGTTTAGGAGTTGTTTGTTGCATAGCAAAAGATGAAAAAGATAATCTACACTTTTATTTGTCTCTTTACAATATATACTGGTAGCCTCATTGCCTTTAAGTTTTTTAATATGTTTTTCTATTTTTTGAATTCCTTCTCTTTTTAATAATAGTCTTTTTATTTTTGTGTTTTTTAGTTTCTCTGAGAACACTAATTAGAGTTTTTAAGTTCATCTTTTTTTGAATTATATCCATTTGTCTTGTGATCTTTAATTCTGACAATTTATAAATATACAAATACAGTTCAAAGTAAAAGGATTTAAAAAGATAGAGCATGAAAACTGTAAGCATAAGAAATGAAATGTGGCCATATGAAAGTAGATTTCAACCTCACAGTATTGCCAGAGTTAAAGGGGACATTTCATCATGATAAAAGATCCGCCTGAAGATATGATAGTGAGATTTTTTTTCCCCTTCCTCTGGCAAGAGATGGCAATTTTGTTTTCCTAATCTGACATTTCTACTAAGGATGGTGCCCCTTCACAGTCATCACAAGTTCTGCTTAGGGTTTATTCATAGGCATAAGGTCCCTTTTCTGTGTGACCATTAGTCCTGGTTTTACTAGGTTCCCTCTATTACCTTTGCCGGTCAGAAAGCCCAACTTTTGCATTTGCTTACCACTCCTTTTGGCTTCCCTGATGGCTCAGTGGTAAAGAATCCACCTGCAATGCAGGAGATGTGGGTTCAATCCCTGGGTCAGGAAGATGCCTGGGAGGAGAAAATGGTAACCTACTCTAGTATTCTTGCCTGGAAAATCCCATGGACAGAGGAGTCTGGCAGTCTATAGTCCATGGGGTCATAAAGAGTCAGCCACAACTGAGCACCCACACAGTACCATCCCTTTTACAGTATAGGGATAAATTTTTTGGTCTTTGTGGAATTGCCTTGTTTTCTTCTGAGACCATATTTGTTGTAATTCATCTAATACCGATAAAGTTTTTGGTGGGAAGGGTTTTCAGAATATTTAGTTTAGTATACTGCCTGAAGGGAAATCCCATCTTGCCTTCTAAACTCCAGTTTCACTGTTTACCTGTGGCCTTGAACAAACTCGTCTCAATGATTTTTAACTTATTCACATATAAAAGGAGACAGTACTATCTACCCCTTACTTTTGTGCTAGAGGTACTAGCATATGCATTAAACATGTTTAACAAAGTGTCTGAAATATAACAAGTACCCTATAAGTGGTTGTTATTCTTTTTTTTTTTCCTCTTTGGTTTACATTAGCAGTAAAAATGAGGGGTTCAGTAAATCTATATTGAATAAAATGGGATCATAAAACATTCTGCTACAGGGTTGGTAAATGACTGCTTGCGGACTGGACACCTGTGTTTTAAAGTGAAGTTTTATTGGAATATAGCCATGCCCGTTTGTGTACTCTCATCACTGCTACTGCATTACAATGGCAGATTGGATAGTTGAAACAGACCAGTGCAGGCTTAAAAATACTTACTATCTGTGTTTGAAAAAGTTAGTTTGTCCCAGTTGTAGTATTTAGAGGCAATGACTTTTCAAGATTGAATTCACTGCTAAGCCTACTAAAGATGTATATATATCAGCATTATATCTTCTATTATACTATCTGTAATTTACTTTTTAAAGTAATTACCTTAATTACTTTCCCTTCATTCCTTCATTAACCTCCAGGCTTTCAGTTGTCCTGAACCCTCTATATCCCACTGACTCCTCAAATGGAACATTTCCCAACCATCCTTTGATGTCCTCCAAGATTAACCCCCTTTTTGCTAGATCTCTTATTTTTAATTATCATATTATCTTTATGTCTTTTATTTCTCCTCTTTTATTTCAACTTTCTTCAAACAAAACAAAATTCCCCAAATAAAATAATACACATGTGTTCAGCTAGTTTCCTAATTGTGTCATGTCTTTCCTAAGTTGGCTGTCATTCTTAAATCTGTTGACCTCCTTTTCATATTAACTGCTGTTGCCCTAGCTTATATCTTTGTTCTTCATGTCTGGATGTTTTTCCTAATCTGGGCTCACATTTTCATTCCATTCTTATATCCCACTATACTCTTCATACACTTTAAGTTTTATATTATTGAGTCTTTACAAACACTTCACACCCTTCACACCTCCTTACCTTTGTTTGTATGATTTATGATTGAACCTGGAGATCTGTCAACTTCTCATTCCTCTATTCATCCCTTCTCATTCCTCAAGGCTTAATTCAAACTCTCTCTCTCACCAGATTTGTTTCACTAACCCTTCAAGCAGCATTTCCTTCCTGCTTTCAATAACCAGTGTTCCTGTAGTACGTTAGAATGCTGACCTGATTCTTAATAAGTTGAATTCTTCTTTTTTGAAATGTATGTCTCTGCCACTGATTATAATACACTTGAGGATAAATGTGACATCTCATCTTTTGTGTTTAGTGTGGCACCTGGCACAGAGCATATCCAATAAAACTTTGTTAAATGAAGGAGTAAATTTAAATAGGTTCTAAGTAAGTTTAATCAAATTGTGAATAATTGTTCAAGCATACTTTTTTGAGTTTGATGACAGTGTAAAACAACCACAGTCACCCACACAAACATTCTGGACTCTTAGAGCTATTGCCGACCTCAGATGGCACATTTTTATATCCATAAATAACCCTGAGCAAGCTGCTCTGTGAAGATTCCTTTCTCCTTCAAGGAGTGAGTAAGCCAAAGATATTAATTGTGAAAATGCAGAGAAAAGTCATAATCTGTAGGATGATGGTTTAAAAATCTTGAACTTTGCCAAAATTAAGTACTTTACTCAGAAACAGTTTTCCTCTATTCATCTCGAATTGTGTAAAAATCTTATGATCAAAGAGTCAGCCCATTATTGTCCCCTGAAGAGTACATGGTGTTTGGTTATACCTCATGTATCATCTTTACAAAGAAAGTGTCTATGAACACCATTTCACAGATGAGTCAATCTGATATCAATAAACATTGGGAAAAAAGTCTAGATCTTATAGGAAGTCTGTAGGAATGAAGGTCATACAAAATTCATTTCCTGTGTCAGCTACTCTGACTGTAAAAATAACTTCATGAGCTCTCACTGGAGGGCTGGAAAGCAAATAGAGGGGGCTCGGGAAGTGGTGGGCATGAGGAACAGCATACTTGTGCTTTGGGCTAAAAGACACCTGCGAGCCCCAGCCAGGACCCCATGCCCAGGAGAGATTGTGACTTTGGATATGCTTCCTGAGGAAGCTGGGCTTAGTCTGGGGTGGGCTGAGAGAGTCTACCATAAAGCTTTGGTTTTGGGGCATGCAAGGATGACCTTCTGATTGCTCTTTGGTTTGAGGCTACTGGAACTGATCTGACCTCAGAGTGTATTATAGTCAGTAACTAAAATAAAGTATGATTAAGAATAAAAGTAGAGTCATATGTCAAATGCAATGAGAATGTTAAACTCATTTTTCAGTTGAGAAAATCAAGGCTGAGTATCTTTCTGAGATCATCTAGCTAATAAATATCATAGCCAGGATTTGAATACAGTTCTGTTTTACTTATACATGTGTTTTTAATCAGTATGTGATTCCACATTTCTGAGATATCTACCTACATATATGTATATGTGTGTATATATACATTTATACACACAAATATGTGTATATAGATGTATATCTACACACACACACATATATACACACACACACACACTCACAAACACATATATATATATTATTTGCAATATGTGGTAAAAATTTAAGGGGGTCAGCACTCTTGGGGAATTCAGGAATCTTTGATCTGTATTTATGGTTAAGGAGTCTGCATTGTTTGACTGTTGCCATGTAAAAAATTACCCCAAAACAATGGCCTAAAATAGCAACCATTTATTATTTCATTGTTTCTTCAGGTCAGGAATCTGGGAAAGGTTTATCGAATACTTCTGGCTCAAGATTTCTCATGAGATTGCAGTCAAGCTTTTGATTGGGGTTGTGCTCTCATCTAGGGTATAGACTGGGAGGAGATTCTGCTTCCAGCTCACTTGTGTGGTTGTTGGCACACTGCCGTCTTTCACCACATGGCTCTCTTCACAGAGTTGCTTCTCAACATGATAGTCTGGCAAGCAATTTAAGAGCAAGAAAATGAGAGCACCCCAAGACAATTTCTGCTATAGTCTATTCATTAGAAGTGAGTTATTAAGTTGAACCCTCCCTCAAGTGGAGGAGAATTACTTAAGAGCAAGCATATCAGGAGATGTGGTTTATTGGACCATCTTAGGTGCTTACCATCGGAGATGTTTCCTAGTCTTTTTATGACCATGTTCAGTTTTCTGGGCTCAGTGATACTCGTGTTTAGATTATTGAGGAATCACTACTGCAGGCATCAGATGTAAATCAATGCAATATGACATTGCATCTTATCATTCTAGGCAGTCCTCACAGCTCTTATTTGTTTCTGATGACGGATCTGTAAGTGTAAAACATTCCATTAGGATCAGTACATTAGGTCATAGTTATTACAATTGTCTCTGGCAGAGGCAGAGGCACAATAATATTTACCTATTCATTGCACTCAATGGGGTGCTAAATAGCATGTATCCATATGTCCTATAGATATTGTTAAGGGTAAAATTTGCAATAAGAAAATAGGTAATGTAGCATGGATTAGAAGACTGGGACCTAGATATTGTCTTTGTGTGGACATATTATTTAATCTCTTTGGTTCCCATTTTCCTTATATGTATAATGAGGTAATTGAGCAAAAACAGGAGTGGGCAACTCAGAAGACTTCAGGGATCAGGCAAATAGTGTAAGAGAGTGAAGTGATTAGGTATAAGACAGAATGAACAATGGGACTATGACCACTGGAGAAGGCACAGACTATCTCTAAGAAGGGACTCCTCTGCCATGGGAAGGTAAAGGCACAGTGTTGCCAGATCTTTTGACTTTTCAGAAGAAGTTAGAAATCAAGGCTTTTTGTAACAACTCATATTTTTAAAAATCTGTATAGGCCAAGCTATTTATCCTGTGGGTGGTCAGTTTGAAAACCTTGAATGAGTATTTTATTAAGGACTCTCTAATTTTAAAAATTGTGTTTCTATTGTCCATATTAAAATGTCAATTTAGGAATACTGTGATATAGGACATATTTATCACAAAAATTGGAAAAAATATCTCTTTTATGTACAATTGTTGTAGGTACACATAAAAATATTCTTTGTCTTCCTTTAGGTGTTTTGTTTTTCCAACACTTCAATTGCTTTAGAGAGATCTACATTTCTGTTCCAAGGAATCAATAAAGAACAGTTAATGTGAAAGACACTTCTCATTTCATTTATATTTGACCCTTAGTGCTGCTGGGAGAATAGAACAGGAATTACAAAATGAGAAATTTAAATGAATCTTGATGCTATCTATAAGAATCTTTGCTACCTCAGGTCATGGACTCAGTGATAACATCTATCTAATACTTGTTAAAATTAAGTCATAAATTGTATTCATAAAGATTTTTATAAATAACCTCACACAGGGTCAGTGTCAACAGAAGAAATTAAAAAAGCAATTGAGGAGTCCTGATGCATTAGCTTGCGGGCCCTGGAATTGACTGTGTGATTGTCAGGACCCAATTTTTACCTAATAAACACGCAAATGCCATCGTTAATATTGACACAGGGAAGTTAAATGGAGATAGTCTTCATGATAAAATGTCATTTTGGAAGAATTAATATGAATATCATGAGTTTAAATACATGGAAGAGACATGAAATGGAAGCTTCTGGGCCCTGTGAGTTGTGGAAGTGATAACTGGGAGGAGGCTATTTCTAGAAGACTCTGCAATTTCTTTTTAATTGGCTAGGTGAAAGGGACTGCTATTGTATTAATACTAATCCAGGGAAACTATTTCCTTCACCGATTTAAGGCTTCAGAGAAAGCACACCTAGGGTCAGTGACATACTTTACCATCTTTGCTTTTCCATTAGCAGCAGACCCCTGACTTATGGCCCTGCAGGGAGGCTAGTACCCAGCACATACCTTGTGATCTGTGATCTGCTCCAGGGTCAGAGTTTACTAATCATCCTCCTGGACTCTGGCTCCTGCCAAACTGACTAGACAGCACTGTTGGTTTTGAGGTATTAAGCAAAGAAATGTTCAGCATGGACTTTTCACTGAGACCTTCTGGGTTTGCCTCCTGTTGAGATCACCTATTTGTTAGCTCTGTGACCTTGGGCAAGTTGGTTAACATCTCTCTGCCTTGGCTTTCTCATCTGTCAAGTGGGGATAATCCTAGTACATGGGACTGAGGATTAAATTAGTTGATTCATATAAATAATAGGAAATTCTCATAACACACAGTGTGCATTAGATCAATTTTAGCTATTACTGTTATTATTGTTATTATTGTTTCTCCCCGAGGCTTTTGCCAACCTCATAGACCTTTTTCCCTTGTTTGCCATACATGTTATATCTGTTGCCAATTTCTGGTGCCAAACTAACTTGAAGATTAGGAGATTAGGAGACATTCTGCCCAGTCATCCTTTTCACAGTTATTAATGGGTCAGAATTTCTTACAGATGATGGGTACCTGAGTATTCCTTAATAGAAAGAAGGATTCCTAGATGTGTTTTCAGGGAAATGACTTACTGCAGAGCTCTGTATGTGGGCCTCAAGTTTCTGGTAACAGGTACCTCTGCTAATGTGGACCTTAGTATTGAACATTCTATGGTAAACTTTCAGTCTCCTCCACCCATTTTGTTTCTCAGTAGGGAAGCAATACTCACTTCTTTTTCTAGATTTAGCTCATTTATCTCAAACTTTCCAAATGTTTTGAGAGCCATTATTCCCTATGTAGAATAGGCCACTTCCTCCTTGGGGCTACGGGCTTCCCTTGTGGCTCAGCTAGTAAAGAATCTGTCTGCAATATGGGAGACCTGGGTTCGATCCTTGGGTTGGGAAGATCCCCTGGAGAAGGGAAAGGCTATCCTTCTCCAGTATTCTCCAGAATACCCACTCCAGTATTCTGGCCTGGAGAGTTCCATGGACTGTATAGTCCATGGGCTCAAAAAGAAGTTGGACATGACAGAGTGACTTTCACTTCCTTGGGGTTACTACTGTATCCTGCACTAACTTTTATCCTGGGAACCATGCCATTTTAGTGCAACTTTGGTGTCCATGTCTGATCTCTACTTGTGAGTCCCTTGAAGGTATCTCAAGTACTAAAAACAGGCTTGGTGTAGAATGTGTGTGTACGTGTGTGCTCAGTCATGTCCAACTCTTTGTTCAACTCATGGACTGTAGCCTGCCAGGCTCCTCTCGCTATGAAATTTTCCAGGCAATAATACTAGAGTGGGTTGCCATTTCCTTCTCCAGGGGATCTTCCTGATCCAGGGATCGAGGCCAGGTCTCCTGTATTTCCAGCATTGACAGGTGGACTCTTTGCCATTGCACCACCTGGGAAACCCTGGCATAGAATAGGCACTTTGAAAAAATGCTTCTTGATTGAGGATGAGGAGAAAGTTGGCTGCCAGGAAGATGGCTCTATTGGTGAAGACCTTTGAGGAAGGAACCTTTGTTTTTTCTTTCAGTCTGGATCAGGCTTGGTTTGGACATTTTCTAAGGAAAGACAGGTGACTTGAGCCGTATGTCTAAACACAGAAAGAGTGAGTCCCAAGAAGGTTACTGATCCTGAACTTGGTATAGCTACTTTTAGCAATGCTTGAGTAGGATTATATAACTTAATACTTTGTAAAAGCAATTAAAGGAATTTTTTTGAGAATGGAGCCTAAATTTGTAATGAACTTGTGCTGTTATTAATATTCACCGTGAGCATAAAATCACACACACAATACTGCACAGATACACCTAATGTAGAAGAGTATTGGGGTATGGTGTTAAACTAGCAAATTCTTTTGCTGTCGTATATTGAACTGTTTAACCAGGAAGGTAGTATTTCTTCTGGCCTTAGTAAAGTCTTCTCATCTTTGGAGCCCTTTGTTTTGGGTATCTAACTCACTTGATTCCCCTTTTGAGTCTCACATTGGTCCTCTGATCTAGGATCTTCCTTGTGTCCAAACTAATATATTTAATGTGGACAGAGCTCAAACACTTTGTCAATAATGCTTGGATTTATATTCTTCTAGGTTTTCTGATTTGATTGTATTGAGTATAGCAACCACATTCCAATGATCATTGCTATTTCTATATCCAGTAGGTATTACACAAACAAGTTTAAATAATTAAGAAACAATGACTCTTTCTAAAGTCTTTAAATAGACTTAGAATGTCTTCGGCATAAGTATACCTTGTGATTTCAGTTAGGAATGAATATTGTGTCCATTATTCAAGTAACCTTCTTTCCACCCTGTTTTCTGTCTGTCACTACAAATGGCTCCTGATGACAGCAGCTAAGGCCAAAGCCATCTGCAAAAGTGTCTGTTATTAATACAACACCCTGATTGCAGATGATGTGTTTGGACCTTTGTGAGTTAGCAGTTTCATGCTGGCCACGTGTGGTAACACAGTTTTGGTCTAGACTTGGCAGGCAGATTTAGGCAGGCAGTTGTCCAGTGAGAGTTTTCACTATTTGGGTGGAGTAAGAAAATTAAGAGAAGAAAGTGGAAGGGAAGCATGATGCCATAGAAGGAGTGAATTTGGAATCAGGCAGACCTGGCTTTCAGTTCTGGGCCTAGCAATTATAAACCATGTTATATTGGGTAAATTATTTAACCTCTATTGGCCTTAGGATTCTTATCAAAGATGAATGATTACTAAATAGTGCCTAGATATGGCACTGGGTTGTTGTATTAAATGAGATTACATGAAATCTCAATAAATGTTGGCTTAAAAAATAAAACCCAGTCAATTATTGAGGCCTTTGTTTGAATTAAATGTTCAGATCCTTTCTTTTCTGTGAGCAAGTTTGAAGTAGTTTTGAATACAGAGGCAAGTGGGAGAAAGGTCTAGAGACTATGGTGAGATTCAAAGGCAGAGGAGACTTTAAGATAGAGCCATGAAAGAAAGAGAAAATAACAGAGCATTGCTAGTCCGTAACAGACCTGAAGCTAGGCTGTTTACCTATATTGTGTCACTGCATTTGTACAACATTTTGAGTTATACATTCAGAACATTGTAAAAATGAAAAAACTGGGGCTCTGTCAGAGAGAATAAAGGACTTGGGGAATATGTAGTAGGTGAGTTACAGAGTTTGGTTGAAAGATTAAAGATTGATCTGAAGTTCATGGTCTGGGACATAGTCTGCAGAGAAAGTAATGAGGGGAGGTCTGTGCTGGGGTTACAGGATTGGTCCATTACAGCTTAATTCTTGTTGTCCATATGCAGTGATATGATAGTATTTGTCCCCTTCTTAGGGAATCCAGAGAAAAATTTCCACAATCTTTCTAAATGTTTTGCAAAACAGATGATTTCTTGGATGATTTAAGAGAGAATATTCTATTGGTTTCTAGTGTTTTTTTTTTTTTTCCAAAATTGGTCAAAAGAAAAATGTCAGGCTAAGATGTACTCAGGCACTTGGCCCCACCATTCACTAGAAAGCCATTCAAATTAATGAGTTCATACTATACGCCAAACATTGTGTTAGGCCCTGGAAATATACACATGAAGAAGTCAGCGTGGGCTTTGCCTTCATAGAACTTTCATTCTAGATGGGAATACAGGCACTAAATAATTACACAGAAAAGTCTTTAATTGCAATATAGAGAATAACTTTGGGAGAAGAGTAAAAGTCATTAAGTTATTTTAAGAGGACCAATAACTACATGGAGGTGAGGAGAGGATTGTTATCCAAATCTATCCTAAGGCTGTGATATTTTAGCTAAACCCTGCAAGATAAGTAAAATTTATCCAGCTAAAAAGGAAGGAACTCTCTAGGCAGAGCATTTACTTGTCTGTTTGGCATGTCTGTTTCTGATCTCTTTTTTTGAACACCTGCTCATCCTTTGATCTGCGTACCAATCTCACTCCACTCTGGGCATATTTCACTTTGGATAGGAGGTAATTGACTTGAACTTCAACCAGTTACTCTCACTTGCCTTTCTCACTGGCTTTGGAACTTTTTCACAGCTTCTTCTTTACACTACCTTCTCTATGCCTCTTGATTTTTGCTTTCTTTTGCTTACTTTCTGCTTACATGTCAAAATTGGAGGGAAGAGATTTTACAAAAATGACATTTTTCATTTTAGATAATGCTAGTTGTATTGAAGAGTGGTTCCCTGAGATGCAGAGCAAATTTAAATTGCATCTCTTGTTTGATACGACTGCTGGTGAACATAAGAAAATAGCATCCATTTATTAAGGAAGCCATGTGCAAATGCAGGGCATGTTTGCAAAGGCTTATTATAGTAGAAGAGGCAATTGCTGCTTTGTTTATTTGGTTTGTGGCGAAGTCATTACAATGCTCTTCTTCTAAGAAGGAAAATGCACATAGACTCAGATGTCTCTGGCAGCACAATTGCCTCCATTTTATTTAAAGATAACCCCAAATTTAAAAACCATTGTTGCAGTGGACATTGCTTATTTTGGGCTGTCCTACACCCATTTGACCCACTCTTAGAAATGTCACTCTAGTATTCTTTGTAGTATCATACTTAAAGTAATGCTTACTGTTGCAGTAAATAAATGGTAAAATTTCAGTGCCTAAATATTATAAAATATACTTCCCACTCCTTTCATTGTGTGATGAAGGTGGTCCTAATAAAGTGGCTTCTATTTCCTCATTTGGAGATCTCCACTCCTTTCATCTTCTTGACTCTGCCCTCCTCTAAATGTTTAGAGTCATGTTTTTAACAGTTAAGTAGGGAAAGAGAGAATATCACATGTGGAAGGTTGTCATGGGCAAAATTTTCATACCATTGGCTACAGTTCAGTCACATGATCACATATAGCTGCAAGAAAAGTCGGAAATACATTCTAGTTGCCTGTGTAGGAGGAAAAGGAACTAGCAGTTTATGCTGCAGTTATCTCCCACTTCCCCATGTTTCAGAAGATATTGACTCCACCCAAAAAAGATACAGTGTGTATCTCAGCTCTTATCTGTTCTGCTCAGGGATGGACATATGACCGACACTAGTTCAGGCACACTGGGACTCCCGATTTTTGTTGTGATTGGGTGGCATACTCTTTGTTAATGGAGACAAACAAAGGGACATGTAGTCCTATGAAAACCGTCCCAAGATGGGAGGTGGGATGGGGGCACTGCCTTAGAGATTGTAGCCAACACCTGAAAGTGTGTCCAAGAAATGGAGACAGAGAAATCAGTTTTTGGTCATAGTCTTGGCTGTTGGATCAAGCTTTTCCTGAAGTCTTATCTAGTTTTCCAGAGGAAAGACTTATTTTTCTTTGTTTGTTTAATTCAATTTGTGTTATGATTTGCTTTCTTGAAAAGTTGCAGTCTTCCTGATGCCCTCCTGAGTGATACAATTACACAAGGACTTTGCAAGTGTATACTGTTTAAGTGGCTTTGTTTGGGAAATTACTTAATTGCAGAAATGGGCTGTTTCTTAATTTAAGGCATTGTAATTATATCTGATTGCACACTTGCTAGTTCCACAAAGCCTTTACAGTATGTATCTCTTGCTTTTTAACCTCACCTGGGGCAATTTCCATTAACACTGAGTTCCCTGCTGGCCACCTTTGGACTTCTCCCTTATTGGCAATATTGGTCATTTCAGTGGTTACGTTGTTTAAACTCATAGCTCTAAATACATTGGATTTCCAACAGAAGCCAAGGTAGGACAGGGATCAAACTTGCCCTATGGTTACATACATGTGGGTAATAGTATTCATCATTTTCATTTTACATTTCCTGAGAGCTAATAATTAGTGCAGTGTAAACAGTCAAATCTGTTTACAAATACATGGTAAAACACAGTACTTCAAAAATGTTATAGTAGCAAAGGGGATTTTCCAGATTTCTTTGAGATGGAGGAGTAAGCTACTGGCTAGAGGAGGCATGGGTTAGGCCATATATTTAGCTATAACAAAAAATGTTTTAAACAAGAGCAAATTTTATTTTTCTTTCATAGAAAAATTTGAGCTGGTATTACAGCCCTACCCCGAGAATTCTTGACACAGAGATTTCTTTCATTTTGTTGCTTTTGTATGATCTTGTTCACATGATTCAAGGTGGCTCACCATTATGTCTGAGTTTCAGCTAGGATGAAGATGGAGAGTTAAAGAGGAGGGAGCTTAGTTGGATTAGGTTAGATTGTACCACGGTAATAGTTATCTTCAAAATATTAGTGGCATAATTTTTGCTTATGTGATGTGTTGATTAGGGATCACTAGTGATTCTGCCTCATGTTACTCTCACTCAAGGACAACAAAGGATGGATCTGCACTGTTTGGAGCATTGCTCGGGCCTGTGGGAAGAGAAGGGCAAGCTGGACAGTCTTGCATCAGCAGCTAAAATATTTTGCTCCTTACCTACTGGCCAGAACTGATGACATGACCACACCTAACATCAAAGAGTACAGAGTACAATCCTACAGCAGAATATAAGTGAACAATCTTAATGACTATTACAGACAGTGTGTCTTTTCAAAGCCTAACCTGAAAGCTTCACATATCGGTTATTCTCATACTCTATTTGTCAGAACACTGGCATATGGTTACACCTAGCTAAAAAAGAAGCTAGTAAATGTTCATCTTCATTTCTGTTACACTGCTTGTAATTTCTAGCATTTCATTTTTTCTTCATAGAGTTTCCATCTCTCTGCTTATGTTACATCTGTTCTTCCATGTTGTTTACTTTTTCCACTAGAGGCTTAGGATATAAATCATAGTTATTTTGGCTAGTCTGATAATTCCAAAATATCTGTATTTTGGTTTTCTTGCTTGCTTTGTATCTTAAGATTGTGTTTTTCCTTGCCTATAAGACATCAGTATACTTTGTAATTTTTGTTGAAAGCCAGCATGGTGTGTTGGGTAATAGGAACTGAGACAAATAGTGCTTTAGTGTGATGTTTTATGTTCATCTTACTATTAATAGTAGATGTGCTCTGTTTACCAGCTGTAGGGGTCTGAAGCCTTGATTTTTCTTTAGCATCCTTATTTTTGTATTCAGGGTTGTTTTTGGATTTCCCTGGGAACTCTTTCTTAAACAGAGTCTTAGCCTTGAAGTTCTTCAGTTGAAATTTTCTGTTAATATTAGTACCCAGGAACTCTGTTGATGTGTGGTAAGCTGTGAGAAGAGAAGGGAAAACATTCTGTACTCTATGACTCACTCTTAGCCTTTTAGAGAGAGTCACTGGGCTGTGACCTTCATAAGTGCATCTCAACTTTTAATTTTTATTATTTATGTGAGACAGGAAGCTTGGGACAGAGGCTGAAGTTGGGTATTTTCTTTCTCCCGTGTGAGTTAGGCTCTATGAACTGGTTTCCCTTCAGGGCGGAGAAGAGAAACCTCTGCATGTTCTCTGTTGTGGTTCTCTGTTTGCCTATCTGTCTTTCCAGTTTCTAGGACATTTGTTTGCCCTATGACCTCAATTCTGAAATGAACCTAGGCAAAGTTGTTTATTTTCCTCTTGTTCAGATTTTCTTTTGTTGTGAGGGAGGTACTATGACTTCCAAGTTCTTTATGTATCCAAGCAGAAGCCGGCTATAAAAACGTTTTTCATCATTCAAGTACTATCATCTGGTGAATGTGGTCCTTATGCCTGGAGGTCATGTGTCCAGTTTAATAATTGGAATTCCATCACTATATAATAAGCAGGGGGAATGCCAGTCTCTGACACACCCGTGATAATGGAACTGCAGCTGAGAACGTTACAGGACTTAGGTATCTCTGAAGAAACCACAAAACACCCTTAGAGAACAAATCAGCATGGGAATCTGTTAAGCACAAAGAATTCCAATGCTAGATTTGTAACTGTGCCAGTGAAGTTGGAACTTTCTGTCCTCCATTGGTCTTCTTCTCCAGCTGTGACACTGGAGAGCCATTGGTGGTCTCATGAGAGGACAAGAGGAATGAAGGTGGGGCTGTACAGAAGCTAACCTTGTCCTACTCTAGTACACGTGGGGAAAATTTTAATTGGATGAGTGTATGGAGTTTTAATATTATAATGGACAAAGCCTTTTATTCCCTGATTGTGACCAGAGGACAGCTGAATTACTGGAAGAGCTAAGGAAGCTGTGGCGGAGACTGCCAGTTGCCTGTCCCTTCTCGCCTCCTTACTTTATAATAAACCTGGATGTTCAACTAGGCAGGTTGTGCCCTACCTAAAAAACTACCTTGAACAGCCTTCTGGACAGTGAACTGGAAACAAAAGTGTTGGGTGTTACCTATATTAAGTTTCATTAAGCATTCCTATCCTTTCTTTCTCATTTATCCCACTCCTTGGAATGTGGATCTCCAGCAGCCATTTTGGACCATGAAGATGGGGGTGGGGTTTCACCCTTTAGGTTCAGAGGAACAGTGAGCTAGGAGGAACCTGACTCCCTGAGGAACATAAACTATAACGCCAGTCCTGCACATTTCACCCCCAAACTAAGTTTATATGAGATATTTATAAATACGTTTCTATCTTACTATCTCCATTTTCAGGGTTCTATTTCTCCTAATATAACCTATTTCTAACTGATATAAAACCTAACCCAGATTTTATGAATGGGGAGAAAAATGAGACCATGGGGCAAGTATGTAGGGCTACAGTGGTGAGAAAAATAAACTTGATTTCTCTAGAGTCTAGCTGATTCAATAAACCAGTTAGAAAATAAGAAATATGACCCAGCAATCCCACTCCTGGGCATACACACTGAGGAAACTAGATCTGAAAGAGACACGTGCACCCCAATGTTCATCGCAGCACTGTTTATAATTGCCAGGACATGGAAGCAACCTGGATGCCCATCAGCAGACAAATGGATAAGGAAGCTATGGTACATATACACAATGGAATATTACTCAGCCATTAAAAAGAATTCATTTGAATCAGTTCTAATGAGATGGATGAAACTGGAGCCCATTATACAGAGTGAAGTAAGCCAGAAAGATAAACACCAATACAGTATAGTAATGCATATATATGGAATTTAAAAAGATGGTAATGATAACCCAATATGCAAAACAGAAAAAGAGACACAGATGTACAGAACAGACTTTGGGACTTTGAGGGAGAAGGCGAGGGTGGGATGTTCTGAGAGAATAGCATTGAAACAAGTATACTATCAAGGGTGAAACAGACCACCAGCCCAGGTGGGATGCATGAGACAAGTGCTCAGGGCTGGTGCACTGGGAAGACCCAGAGGGATGGGATGGGGAAGGAGGTGGGAGGGGGGATTGGGATGGGGAACACATGTAAATCCATGGTTGATTCATGTCAGTGTATGGCAAAAACCACTACAATATTGTAAAGTAATTAGCCTCCAACTAATAAAAATAAATGAAAAAAAAAAAAAAGAAATTCACAGCTCAGCAAAGTCTTCTACCCAGACCAAGAAAGAAGAGGAGAAGTGTGTAAGCTCAGCTCCTTCAAAAAGCAGACATTAACACAAGATTAAATACACAAGAATTTTATTAGGAAAAACGGCTGAAGGAGAGAAAGATGAGGGAGCTGGGTAAGGTTGGGAGAGCCATCAGAGTACTATGCAAGTAGGACTCCATGTGAAGAGAGAGAGGGAGAATGTAGCATGAAGCATGACAGACTGTCATGCAATTGAAGGAGGGTTGTGCAAAATGATCAGGAAGATGAGCCCAAGCTCACCCTTGGAGGAAAACTGTATCTCCTAAAGATGGGTCTGTCTTAATATGCGTGCCACACCCTGTGTGTGGCTGGTGATAATTCATGTGAGAAATGGCCTCACACAAACCCTGCTGAGAATTTCAGAGCTCAGTAGCCAGAACTGTTACCATTTACACTCCCCAAGCTGGGAGATCTGCAGAGTGCATTCTCATGGCTATGACAAACTGCATAGGCAGCTCCAGATGGTGGGTACCTAGGTGTCCCAGTGACCTCTGTCCAGGAGGAGTGGATTCATGGCAGAAGCACAGGATCACCTGCATCCAACAGGGTCGGGTACCACACCAGGTTTACCTGTGAAAGATGAGAAGAACTTCAGTAATGTCAACTCAATGCCCCTTTAACTTAAGTCTAAACAGACCTTGATGTTGACGGCCCTGCTCAGGTGTCAGACTGCACTCAACATCAGCTGCAGTACAAGGCTCACTGCAGATTCAGTTACACATAAGACATCCAGACCATCACTGCATTTGCCATGATGTTAAAACTACAGAGGAGAGTTCCACTATCATAAAGGTGAAAAGTGAAAGTGTTAGTCACTCAGTCATGTCTGACTCTTTGTGACCCCACAGACTGTAGCCCCCCAAGCTCTTCTGTTCATGGAATTCTCCAGGCAAGAATGCTGGAGTGGGTTGCCATTTCCTTCTCCAGGGGATTTCCCGACCTAGGGATTGAACCTGAGTCTCCCGCATTGCGGTCAGACTCTTTACCGATTGAGCCATCAGGGAAGACCCCATCATAAAGGTGAGATGACTTTAAAAGTCATCTGAGAGGTTCCTGAAAGTGTTGTGTGTGTAACATTGGTAATATATAATAATTAAGAGATTCATAGATAAAATTAAGTTGATAGTTGTAACTTTACTTTTGGATAGTTACTTATGGATAGTGATACATTTCCAATTACATGGTGATTTAAAGTTTTTAATTTAAACTTATTAACCTTTAATTTTATTTAAAATTTAAAGAAAAATGTAAGAGATAGTCAAATGACTTGTGGATATGGCAAAAAATTAACAAGTGAGGAGGTTATCTGCTAGGCTGACACAGCTGGCAAATGATGGGGCCATGGTAAGAAGCAAGACATTTCAATTCTTTCTAAGACATTTTGTTTTCTCTCCAAGAGTGACTGGCTTTTAGAAAAGGAAAGCTAGCTAATCATGATCTGGGTGACATGGCTTTTAAAGGGATAGGCCCACTGTGGAGTGAAATCAAAGGTTTATTGAGTGTCCCAACTGCCAGTTCTATGGGCATATTCAGGAAAATCAAATGTGAGGAGGGAAAATGTTATTCAAACAATATCCAAGACAAAGTTGAGGTTGCAGTTTACACAGGTTGTGAAAAGAAGTGGAAAACACTCTCTGCAAAGCAGGAAAGAGTCTGGAGACATTGGGACAGAGCTAAGTGGACCTGAGAAGACAGAGTAGGAGAGAACCAAGGTTGGCTGGAATCCTGCTTTCTCCTTCTTTGGCACACCTCTAGACCATATTTCCCAGCTCTCTTGCTTGTGTGAGTGGGTGACTGACGTGAGCTACCTCTGTGCTGAGGTGAAAAGAGCTCAGGTGTTTTCTCCACACACACTCTTCCACACCCACTGTTTGAAGGAGAGGGAGCTATTTAGGGGAACAGGCCATTTCTGATAGGGACAATCACATTGAAGATAGGTTTTAAAGGTTTACTTTCTACTTCTACTTTGAACTTTGAGGGAGTTCATTGAAAAATTTAAGCTATGTTTTCAGCATGACCCTTACTACTGGATAGGGGTTGAACTTGAACTTGCTTGTACTACTTGTATAGTGTCTTTATGTTTTGGTTGTGCCAGGACAAGAGGTTTGATAGGCTTGCTTTCAGGGAGCTTGTTGGGTTACTGGTGTGCATATAGCACCAATTCTCAGACTCCCCTGACACATCCCCCTCAGTCAAGATATGTTGTCTATCTTCTCCAAATATTCTGACAGCTGCATTGTACCACTATCATTAAACAATGGAAAATTCTATCACAAAAATTCTGTTTTGTCTTTATGATAGCTACTAAAAAATATTTGACTCATTGTAATATCTAATAAGTATCTGTTAATTAAGTGAATAAGAGAGTGTTTCTTACTCTAATGATTATAAATTGATTTTTATATGTATTTTTAATTATGATACTCATTCAATATCCCCCTAGAGTTCATTACTTTTTTGAAGGAAAGGGCTGGGCACAGTTAGTACAATAAATTCAAAGAAGTACTATACTCCAAGGGTTAAGAAAAAAGCAGTAGATGAGACATTATGAATTCTGAGTTTCTTAGCTCTAGCAAGAGTAGTTATTTTAACTAGCGTTATTGAATACTTATAATATGCTAGGCACTTTACACATCCTATCTTATTTAATTGTCACGATAAAGCTCTGTAAAAGATATAGCAGGGTTGCCTTGTTTTCCATCAGGATTCACTATTGTGTTTTCTCCTTCTTTGGCACACCTCTAGACCATATTTCCCAGCTCTCTTGCTTGTGGG
Organism: Cervus elaphus; assembly: GCF_910594005.1. Classification (NCBI taxonomy): domain Eukaryota; kingdom Metazoa; phylum Chordata; class Mammalia; order Artiodactyla; family Cervidae; genus Cervus; species Cervus elaphus. The sequence goes on from NC_057831.1 coordinate 38,417,008, forward strand.
AGTGGGTGACTGATGTGAGTCACCTCTGTGCTGAGGTGAAAAGAGCTCATGTGTTTTCTCCACACACACTCTTCCACATCCACTGTTTGAAGCAGAGTTGGAGTCCTAAATAGTAGCAGAGCCATATGATGAAAGTTATCATTATTAACTCCAGTTCACAAAAGAGGAAATCAAGGCTAGAGAGATCAAGTAACTTACACATAGTAGGCAAATGGTAAAGTGGGGATTTGATTAAGTAGTTTAACTCAATATGTCTTCATCACCACTGAGTGTACAGTTAGTCTTGTAAACTCAAGCCATGGCATCTCTTCTAGGCGTCAATTTCTTTAGCTATAAATGGAATTATTAAGAATGTCTTATAGACGTGTTATTGGGATTAATGAGTTAACACATTAAAAAGCTAAAAAGATTATATACAAAATAACTAAAAACAGGATTCTCTGTGTGTGTGTGTGTATGAACATGTGCATAGGTGTACATGCTTGGAACTTTGTCACATCAAGGTTGCCGTTTAATAACAAGTCCAGGGTTGAAGCCTGAGAATCTCTTTATCACTTGAGGATTTATGTTCAGTGACATTTGTTGGATAGGATTTGACCTGTTGTATGAATTATGCTTTCCATCTAAGGAGACTGTTTGGATACTAATTTGCTTTTTTGCTTCTAAGCAACCATGGACCAGGAGAGGGTCAGGCAGCTCCTCAAGCTGTTTCAGGGCAGCATCTGTCACTGGGTCCTAGAGGAAGCTATGTTCATCCTTCCTGAAAAAGAAAGGCAGCCAGGTTTATGATGACAACACAAATGTACAGCAGTGCGGGCTCTCCTGAGCTTCAGGAAGATGAAGTCAGGGTCAAATTCAGAGATTAAGATTGTTTTGATTTTTATATTGAAAAATAAAAATCATTTTGAGGCAACATAGTGAGAGGACTGAGTCAGAAAAGTAGGATTTGAGCCTTTAGCTAATTTTTCAACTTGAATGTGCTTAATAACTTCTTGAAGTCTCAGTTTTTATCAGTGGAATGAGGATGACATTGGCTACCTGCCTAGAATTGTTCTGAAGACAGAATGCAGTTTTGCCTAAGAAAGTGATATGCAAATGCTAAACAATTGTCACTGTGACATTTTTATGATTCAGTTGTACATGTAGTTTATAACATCTGAAAGAAAACAAAAACTTGTTTTCAGTATGGAAAAAATGATGTGTCTGTTCACCAGTCCTGCCTAATTCTTTGATCACTGCATGTCTTTGTTTTAGCTCTCTTTATTGTTAGTTGTTTTGCTCCCAGGGTAGACCTATTTGAGGTACAGGTGTTACCATGCGAACTTAACTAAAAAGATCAGGAAAGATCCATTGGTTAATTAATTAATTAGCTTGCTTATTTGTTAATTCAACATTTTTAAAGAGCCTGCTAAGTATGTTGTGTATTGGGGATACAAAAGTGGAATGATACAGAGTCTTGATCCTGCTTCCAAGTTATAGCACAACAAAACCCCCCCAAAAAACCAACATACACCTTAATGGATATCACACAGTGATGCGGCAGGTGCACTAAGGGAATTAAGTACAGGGTACAATGGGAGAACAGCGAGGTGTACTTAATGTATCCTGTAAGTTGGATGTGGAGATCAGGGAAGGCTTCCTACTAGGTGACTTCTCCAATCTTAGAGTATGAACAGAAAATACTTAAGCAGAGTGATCTGGTGAAGGTGGGAAAAGAAGGCATATGGGAAGAGAGATTACCATGGTCAAAGTTATTATAAAAACAAGAAATAACACAGTGTAGTATAAGCAGTTTAGTGTTCCTGTATGTGTGCATGTGTAAGGATGAGAGAAACATGTTAAAATTTTATCCTGAATCGAAATATCAAAGGGTTTTAAGCCAGTGGTGGTTGAGGATGGGATGAAATTTTTGGTAGCTATATCAGGAGAAATATCATTATAGTAATTTATGTGATAGGTGATGAGAATCTGAACTATGGCTGTGGTAGTTGAGATTGAAATTAAAAAAAAAAAAAATGAGATAATAACCTGGGTAGAAAACTTAGCAGCCCTGCAAGAGAGAAGAGTTTTGATTGAATTCCAGGTTTATAGCTTGCGTTGTGAGTTGATGGTTTTTCCACCAACTGAAATGGAGAATGCAGGAAAAAATTCAGATTTAGAAGACAGCAAATTCAATACTGCACTTGTTGAGTGTGAAAGGATTTCAGGCCACCCAGGTGGGACTATAGCAGGCATCTGGAAGACTGACAGCACCCAGTCAGAGGGATCTTGTGACTTCCTGGACATGCGTGGGGTGGATTAGACTCATTTAGGGATAGGCTCAGTTCAGTTCAGTTCAGTCGCTCAGTCGTGTCCGACTCTTTGCGACCCCATGAATTGCAGCACTCCAGGTCTCCCTGTCCGTCACCAACTCCCGGAGTTTACTCGGACTCATGTCCATCGAGTCGGTGATGCCATCCAGCCATCTCATCCTCTTTCATCCCCTTCTCCTCCTGCCCCCAATCCCTCCCAGCACCAGGGTCTTTTCCAATGAGTCAACTCTTTGCATCAGGTGGCCAAAGTATTGGAGTTTCAGCTTCAGCATCAGTCCTTTCAATGAACACCCAGGACTGATCTCCTTTAGGATGGACTGGTTGGATCTCCTTGCAGTCCAAGGGACTCTCAAGAGTCTTCTCCCTGACAGGTTAATGGTAACTAAATGAGAGAATTTCATTCTTTGAAGACACTGCTCTTTGCTTCCCATGGCAGCTGTAATAGAAATGTCTTCTCTTGAAGGCTCCACTCTTAATTTCCAGTAGTGGCCCTTGGGCTCTCCTGACTAAGAAGTGACAAAACAAATGCATCTCATGGTGGCCAAGAGCTCTGGGAAGGGAGTTGGGAGTTTTGAAGTTAAGAGTTTGAGTTCCTATTTTGTCTCTAGGTAAGTCAGTTCACTTCCTGAGACTCTCTCCTTCCTTATCTTTTAAAGGATGAAATAGGGAGTTGTTGGCTTCCATATTTTAGTCAAGTCTTGAGACTCTGTGAACTACCTTCACTGTTTTTCTGTTTTATAACACTGACTTTTAATTCTGAAAGTAGTAAAATATTAAGCAATAGACTATATTAAAAAAAGTAAATGTGCAAAATCTTCTAAATTACTGAGTTCCTGGAAATGGGTCATAAATCTGTACATAGTACCTCTCTGCTACCTGGATTCCCATTAATCCAGAGCTCTAATAACCAGTTCTGCACACGCAGTGTAATCTCAAAGTGGGTCTCTAAGTTTATGCCCTCGGTATGCTGATGATTGATATTCATTGTGGTTGCCTTGAGGCAATGTGAAAATCCAAAGTCATCAAAGACAGAGGAAATTATGTCCAGCCTAGTTTCAAAGGTGAACTGTATTGCTTTCACATGATTTGAAAGTCATTAATCTATGCGTGGTGTATATCAAGGCTCTCTGACCTTTTTGTGGGGAGAATTTTTTTAATTTCCGTGAGATAGATTCTTTGATTAACCAGAATTTCCTCTTTCCCTGAATACATTAGATAAGAGGGTTTCATATTTACTTATGAGACCCATTGCTATATTCATCTTAATTTTATGCTCATTTGATGTTAAACAAAAGTGAGGATCAATCTAATCTTTGAGGTAGAGTGGAAAGACTTCTGGATTTAAAGTCAGGAGCCCCAAGCTGAAGTCCTAGCTGTGTCACTAATGAGCTGTGTGACTTTAGACAAATCACTGCATTCTCTGGGCTTCAGTTTCACCATCTGTAAAATTAGTTAAGTAGTAAGTAATCTTTAGGGTCCTTGATGTTCTAAATTGGCATGCATATCTATCTTCCAAATGCTTCATTAATGCAACATTAATTGACTATACAATGGTATTTTTCTAGTCAAGATAATGTTAGCTTAATTTTATAACTAAGGAAACTGGGATATAGACAGAATAAATACCTTGATAAGGGCAGAATCAGAGCATGAGTTGCAGTATTTGGTTTTCAAGCCCAGTGTTCTATCCTACACACACTGCTATGGCTCTCCTGAGAGCAGAGTCGGGTGATGGCTGTGAAAACAAACTGGGGACTTTGAGGGCAAGAGGCTTTGCCTGTCATTGTCTCTAGAGAGGATGATGTATATTTCACTGTCTTTCTCAGTTTAAGAAATGCTCTGCATCACTTTTTGTGGCTTCTGATTGTTGCTTTCAATCTTTCTTGGATCAGATCATGTCTCTTGGCAGCTGCAATACTGTAATATGAGGATCAGATCTTCCTGCCTGTCTCAATAGCTGTCAGTTTATCTCTGGATATTTTTAGGTGCCTCAGATAAAGGTAATACAAATATAATGAAAGAATGAATTTCTTTCTGACACTTTGTGCCATTTGTATAAAAGAAAGGGCGTCTCTTTTAAAAATACTGTTTTTCTCAAAATGTGTTCTTTGCATGTAACTTGGTGTTACAAAACCATAAGAACATTTTAGTGGGCACATGGATTTAGGAAACCGTTTAAAAAACATTTTTTTTTAAAAATTGAAGGATAATCACTTTATAGAATTTTGCTGTTTTCTGTCAAACCTCAACATGAATCAGCCATGGGTATATATATATATCCCCTCCCTTTTGAAACTCCTTCCCATCTTCCTTCCCATCCCACCTCTCTAGGTTGATCCAGAGCCCCTGTTTGAGTTTCCTGAGCCATACAGCAAATTCCCATTGGCTATCTATTTTAATGTAAGTTTCCATGTTACTTTTTCCATACATCTCACCCTCTCCTCCCCCCTCCCCATGTCCATAAGTCTATTCTCTATGTCTGTTTCTCCATTGCTGCCCTGTAAATAAATTCTTCAGTACCATTTTTCTAGATTCTGTATCTATGTGTTAGAAGATGGTATTTATCTTTCTCTGACTCACTATACTCTGTATGATAGGTTCTAGGTTCATCCACCTTGTTAGAACTGACTCAAATGCATTCCTTTTTATGGCTGAGTAATATTTCATTGTGTATATGTACCACAACTTCTTTATCCATTCATCTGTCCATTGACATCTAAGTTGCTTCCATGTTATTGTAAATAGTGCTACAATGAACAATGGGATGCATGTGTCTCTTTCAATTTTGGTTTCCTCAGGGTATATGCCTAGGACTGGGATTTCTGGGTCATATGGTGGTTTTATTCCTAGTTTTTTTAAAGGAACCGTCTTACTGTCTTCCATAGTGGCTGTATCAATTTACATTCCCACCAACAGTGCAAGAGTGTTCCCTTTTCTCCACACCCTCTCCAGCATTTATTGTTTATAGACTTTTTGATGATGGCCATTCTGACTGGTGTGAGGTGGTATCTCATTGTAGTTTTGATTTGCATTTCTCTAACAATGAGTGATGTTGAGCATCTTTTCATGTATTTGTTAGCCATCTGTATGTCTTTGGAGAAATGTCTATTTAGGTCTTTTTCCCACTTTTTGATTGAGTTTTTGTTTTTTTGGTATTGAGTTGTATGAACTGCTTGTATATTTTGGAAATTAATCCTTTGTCAGTTGTTTCATTTGCTATTATTTTCTTCCATTCTGAGGGTTGTCTTTTTACCTTGCTTATGGGCTTTTTGGTGTGCAAAAGCTTTTAAGTTTAATCAGGTCCCACTTGTATACTTTTGTTTTTATTTCTGTTACTATAGGAGGTGGGCCATAGATGATCTTGCTTTTTTATGTCATCAAGTGTTCTGCCTATGTTTTCCACTAAGAGTTTTATAGTTTCTGGTCTTACATTTAGGCCTTTAATCCATTTTGAGTTTATCTTTGTGTATGGTGTTAGGAAGTATTCTAATTTCATTCTTTTACATGTAGCTGTCCAGTTTTCCCAGCACCATTTCTTGAAGAGGCTGTCTTTGCCCCATTATATAGTCTTGCCTCCTTTGTCAAAAATAAGGTACTCATTGGTGCATGGGTTTATTTCTGGGCTTTCTGTCTTGTTCCATATATTTCTGTTTTTGTGCTAGTACCATACAGTCTTGATGACTGTAGCTTTGTAGTATAACCTGAAGTCAGGAAGCTTGATTCTTCCAGCTCCATTCTTCTTTCTTGAGACTGCTTTGGCTATTCGGGGTCTTTTGTGTTTCCATATGAATTGTGAAATTTTTGTTCTAGTTCTGTTAAAAACGCCATTGGTAATTTGATAGCAATAGCACTGAATCTGTAGATTGCATTTGGTAGTATAGTCATTTTTACAATATTGATTCTTCCTACCCAGGAACATGAAATATCTCTCCATCTCTTTATGTCATCTTTGATTTCTTTCATTAGTGTTTTATAATTTTCTGTGTACAAAAGTTCTTTTGAGACAAAATTTCTTTTGTCCTGTTAGGTAGGTTTATTCCTAGATATTTAATTCTTTTTGTTGCAGTGGTGAATGGGTTTGATTCTTTAATTTCTCTCTCTGATTTTTCATTGTTAATACATAGAAATGCAAGTGATTCCTGTGTATTGATTTTGTATCCTGCAACTTTGCTAAATTCACTGATTAGCTCTAATAATTTTCTGATACTATCTTTAGGGTTTTCTATGTACAGTATCATATCATCTGCAAACAGTGAGAGCTATACTTTTTCTTTTCTGATCTGGGTTTCTTTTATTTCTTTTTCTTCTTTGATTGCTGTAGCTAGGACTTCCAGAACTATGTTGAATAATAGTGGTGAAAGAAAGTGGACACCCTTGTCTTGTTCCTGATCTTAGGGATATGCTTTCAATTTTTCACCATTGAGACTGTTTGCTGTAGGCTTATCATATATGGCCCTTTCTGTGTTGAGGTAGGTTCCTTCTATGCCCATTTTTTGAAGAGTTTTAATCATAAATGGGTCTGAAACATTTCTTAATATGATGAGGATTCTATGAGCCTTTAAAACAGTAATGCTCATAGTGGGTCTAAAGCAGGGAGAAAGCATACACTCTTCCCCAGCCACAGTTAACTACTAATTTTCCTCCGGCCTCTCTCCCCACTACAACAGCAGGATGTTTCAGGGCACATTTTCTGGAACTGACTTTGTGTAGGGAGTTGTACACACTCCCTGTGCACCAAAAGGGAAGGTAACTATCAGTTATTAAACACCTCCCATGTGTCAAATATTTTCATGAAAGTTATTTTATTTCCTTTTTTCAACTCTATTTGATGGTCCTTTGATCCATATTCATACAGTGAAGAACCTGAGGCTCAGATAGGTTAAGGAACAGTTTGTAAGAGCCTGGGTTCAAAGCTACATCTCACTGTCAAGTCCTGGTTGTTTACAGTACTTCACCACATGTCTTAGGGTGAGGGTGCTCCAGTCCAATCCCCTTGGCTGAGGGAGCAATGCTGTCATGGAGAGATCACTCTCGTTGCACTCAGACCTGTGAAAAGCCAGCTGGAGGCAACATGAGGCCTACCTCTAGTGAGAGCTTTCCTATCCTTGGCCTTTTCCCTCCCTCTGGGTAAAGGGTAATCTTCTGGGTAAAGGGTTATTTCTGGGTATAGTAACAGACTTTATGGAGTTACTATTTTGGGGGAGGCTTGATTCAGAACACTATATCTTCCAATATTTGGTGCCACTTTTGGAATGGGAAATTTCCCAGCAGAGAGAAGAAGCCTAACTGTATGGCAGGTTTGACAGAAAGTTGCTATTACCCACATCATGGATGCATTTCAATGACATATGATTGATGTGGAGTGTTTTGTTTATGCTGTTCATTTTGTGCAAGAGTCAATGGGGTCATCTGGAAAGAACTGAGGACACTGGAATCTGGCAGTCCTCGGATGAATTTCAGCTCTAGCACCTATTTTCTGCAGGCCTTGGACATATTATTTTATGTTCCTAACCCTCACGTATCTTGCAGGGTGCTTGGAGGATTCAATTAGGCAATGGATGCATGATCAATGGCACATGGTTGAAGTTCAATGGATGGTAACAATTACCACTACTACTTTTGATGTAATTTGTGTACTTGAGTCCTTTCTTTATACCTCAGAGTAGCTGTTCTTTGCTGTCCTTGGTAAAATGGAGATCAAAAGAATATTTCTCATGATTACTTATAGAAGGGAGAGTTGGCTGGTAGTCTGTAATCTCTGAACCATATCTCTCCACAGGGAAGGGCAGGTTCTTAACCAGGTGATACAGAGCAGGAGACTCTCCTGACCCTATTCTTCCGTGCACTGAGCATAAGTTAAGTATGGTGTAGGTTTAAGCTCTTTTTCTACTATAAGATGCATATGAGTAAACATCAGTCAATTTCAGGAACCAGGAATTATGGCTTTACCTAGCTAATCTATTTCTTGTATCTTAGTAGAGGAGGGGAATATCATCAGGTATTAAGAAAATATCTCATGGTTTAGGATAGCGCATGGGGACCATTATCTTTTACCAAGAACACCCCACACCCAGCCAAAGCAACAATAAAACTCCCATGATTTCCTTTGTAAACAGTTCTTTAGAAGAATTGAAGGGGGGGATTATTACCATTGAGACAATATTTATAAGTGCAAGGATTATTTCAAAGCACAAAATTAAAATATAAAAAGCAGGACAAAGGAGAAAGGATAAGGGACTTAAGAATAAGGGATTTTCCTTTGTTTAGTAATCCGTTTTGTTCAGAGTGGTGATAGCATAACTGTAGTCCTGGTGGGAGGCAGTGAGAACAGAGTGTTTTAGCTCAGGTTTCACTGTTTTTCAACAAAGGCGGCTATATGTACATTTGCCCAAATTACCCCAAGATGAAAATCAAATGAACTTCTCTGGAGAGAGGCATTCTAAGGATCCAGCAGTCACAAAAAAAGACCAGTGAGATATGCAAACAGAACATGTGTTTGAAAAAAATCTGGATGATAATATAAATTAAAAAATAATAATATAATAAATGAGATTCAAATGTGGTACATACACATTTTTTTGTCATGGAATAACACCATCACCACCAATAACACCCCACCCCAACCAAAGCAACAGTAAAACTCCCATGATTTCCTATGTAAACAATTGTTTAGAAGAATTGAAGGAGGAGATTGTTATCATTGAGACAATATTTATAAGTGCAAGAATTATTTCAGAGCACAAAATTAAAATATAAAAAGCAAAACAAGAGAGAAAGGATAAGGGACTTAAGAATAATCTATGAGACTTGGATAGACATTTCAGAAGAGAAGCAGTTAAACAAGTCTATACCTAAAAGGGATCACTGGGTTTTAGGGTGAGTTGATGAGAAAACAACCAATACCTAAAGGAAAGTGATGTTAAGGAGAGGAGCAAGGGTGCAGAGTCAATATGTTTCTCTTTCTCGCTAAAAATTAGGTTGAAGAGGATAAAAACAGATTGGGAATATGTGATGTAAATGCTAAATTAAAGAGTCCTAGAAGACACATACTGATTTACTGTAAGGAAAAATCAAATAATAATATAGAACTAAGAAAAAATAGAACTAAACACAATAATCTATTTTAGCAAAACTAGGATCCTGGGATGGAGGACGGGGAAGAAATAGCTTTTCTTATTGGAGTGGAGCAAAGGGAGGAAACAAATCATCTTGGTGGAAGAAATAGTTGGTATCTTGTAGTTGGTACCAAATAGATACCAAATAGTTGATATCTTTTCTTATAAGAGTAGAGGATTCTGTGATTATGAGAATAGGAACAAAGAAGGTAGTCACTATGAAATGCAAAATATTAGAACTTCCAAATTAACAAGGGGAAAAATAGAATAGTACTATTTTTGAACAAATATATATTTTTGACCAAATAAATATACCATTTTTGACCAAAAATATATTTGACCAAATCATCAAACACAAAGGAAAATGAGGAAATAATAATGTAAAGTAAACATAAAACTAAATTATCATGAAAAGAAAAAATTAGATCATACAGAATATGAGCATACTGACTTTTCCCCTTTAAAGGAGAAACATTTTCAATTGGGTTAAATCACAAAACTGTTGTTCAGTCACTCAATTGTGTCCAAGTCTTTGCAACCCTGTGGACTACAGCATGCCGGGCTTCCCTGTCCTTCACTGTCTCTTGGAATTTGTTCAAACTCACATCCATTGATTCGGTGATGCCATCCAACCATTTCATCCTCTGTTGCCCTCTTCTCCCCCTGCCCTCAATCTTTCCCAGCATCAGGATCTTTTCCAATGAGTCTGATCTTTGTATCAGGTGGCCAAAATCTTGGAACTTCAGCTTCAGCAGCGATCCTTCTGATGAATATTCAGGGTTGATTTCCTTTAGGATTGACTGGTTTGATCTCCTTGCTGTTCAAGAGACTCTCAAGAGTCCACAAAACTGAGCTATATACTTTAACAAAAATCTATGTCTCTATGTCTTTATCTATACTTAAAAAATGGATCAGAGAGATACAAAAACAAAATGAAAATGCAAAAAAAAAAACAAAAACCCCAAAATAAAACCAAAAAACCCCCAGCAACCTAGATGGCCTGGCATGCTGCAGTTCATGGGGTTGCAAAGAGTTGACTATGACTGAGTAAATGAACTGAACTGAACTGAGATGTCCATCAACAGATGAATGGATAAAGAAGCTGTGGTACGTATGTACAATGGATTTTTACTTAGCCATAAAAAAGAATGCATTTCAGTCAGTTCTAGTGAGGTGGATGAATCTATAGCCTGTTATACAGAGTGAAGTAAGTCAGAAGGAGAAACGCAAATATCGTATACTAATGCGTATAAATGGAGTCTAGAAAAATGGTACTGATGAATCTATGTGCAGGGCAGGAATAGAGATAGAGACATAGAGAATAGATTTTGGACACAGTGGGGGAAAGAGAGGGTGGGGCAAATTGAGAGACTAGCTTTGAAACATATACATTAACATGTGTGAAATAGATAGCTAAGGGGAAGTTGCTATATGACACAGGGAGCTCAAGGTGGTACTCTGTGACAACCTAGAGGGGTGGGATGGGGTGGTGGTGAGGCTCAAGAAGGAGGGGACATGTATACTTGTGGCTGATTCACATTGTTGTATGGCAGTGGCCAACACAATATTGTAAGGCAATTATCCTCCAATTAAAAATAAAACAGGCATGGCAGCATTACTTTATGACATAGGGAAATTCAAGGTTAAATACACTGAAGGAAATAATAAGAGACATTATATAAATGCAATAATTTATGAGAGTAATATATTTATATTTATTGTCTACCAAACATTTACAAATATCAATCATTTACTTGACATGAATTAAACCTTCAAAATAAAAAGTAGATTTTATGAGGTAAATTCAATGATCATAATTCAATGAAAATTGAAATGAATTATAAAAATGTGACCGAATCTTATCTTTTTGGAAATTATGAAAACTCTTAGTAGGTAAACTTGGGATAAAAATATTTTAAAAAAGAAATTATAAATTACAAAAAAAGAGAACAACTTAGTAGTAAAACCTATGGGGCATAGAACTGTACGCTGAGAACATTTTAGACTTTTAATACCTCTATTGTGAAGTGAAGTCGCTCAGTCATGTCCGACTCTTTGCGACCCCATGGACTGTAGCATACCAGGCTCCTCCATCCATGGAATTTTCTAGGCAAGAGTTCTGGAGTGGGTTGCCATTTCCTTCTCCAGGGGATCTTCCTGACCCAGGGATTGAACCCAGGTCTTCCAGATTGCAGGCAGACCCTTTACCGTCTGAGCCACCAGGGAATACCTCTATTACGTCTTCATAATTAAAGAAGAAACAAAAATATGAATATTTATTTTAAGAAATTACTAGAATAACAGAATAAACAAGAAGAAGCTAGGAAGAAGGAATCAAAATTTTAAAAAGCAAATTAAATGAAATAAGAATAAGCATAGTAGAAATAAGAAATCAAAGAACTTATTCCTGAGAAGTCCACTAAAAATAGATAAACCCATTGCAAATCTGATTAATGGAAAGGAGAGATCAAACATTAAAGAGAAAATCAAGTCAGTTCAGTTGCTCAGTCGAGTCCGACTCTTTGCGACCCCATGGACCCTCCATGTCCATCACCAACTCCCGGAGTTTACTCAAACTCATGTCCATTGAGGAGGTGATGCCATCCAACCATCTCATCCTCTGTCGTCCCCTTCTCCTCCTGCCTTCAATCTTTCCCAGCATCAGGGTCTTTTCAAAGAGAAAGTAGGTAGGTGTAAGCGAAGATGCAAGAGATGAAAAGAACAGTGGTGGAGAATACCACACATAACCTCTAGTGGGCACTGTGGTGTGCTACCAATGTTCTCTCCTTCAGGACCAGAACACCCATTTCCTCACTGTGGGAAGTGTTGGTGACTGACAACTCATAGCTGTGCCTCCCTGCAGGAATTGTGTTTGGTCAACAGGGTTATCTTGCCCAAGTTACTGTCCGAAGAAAATGGTCCAATATGTAGTGGGGACAGCTTACATCTCCAAACTGATTGACAGAAATATAAAATCTCTACCCTCTTGTCTTATTTTGGAGTAGCTTGAAGGACCTTAGATTGTAGTGGGATAGCCACTGTCTCTGTTGCTTCACAATTCAACTGGTTCATCTGCTCAATCCAACCTCCCATGCTTTCTTATAGGTGCTTTTTCCCACTCGAGTCTGCCAATAAACTCCCTTTACACAAATCTCCATTTCAAAGTCTGTTTCAAGGAAACCTAATTTAAGATACAGTCCTATGACAAGCATGAAAATTTAGAGAAAATGGACAATTTCCTAAGGAAAAAATAAATTACTGAAAATGGCTGATTATCTTTACCACTGTCATGTTTCCAAATAAACTTTACTGATGTATGATTTACATTAAAAAATTGTACCCATTTTAAGTCCACAGATTGGATGAGTTTTGACAAATGTGTATATTTCTGTAACCATCACCAAAATAAAAATATAGGATATTCTATCACCCCCAAAAGTTCCCTGTGTTCTGTTCCAGCCAACTCCCATCTTCCCACCTATGGCCTCAGATAACCACTAATCTGCTCTCTATCATTATAGACAAGGTTTCTAGAGTATGGTATATACTCTTACCATAGAGTATGGTATATACTCTTCAGTGTTATAGTTTGGTTGCTTAGCACAACATTTTTGAGATTTCCCCCCACTTGCTACAGGGCTTTCTTTCTTTCTTTCCTCTCAAGGAGTCATGGTCCTTCACTGCTTATTGTCTGTTTATTGATAACAGTTGTTTCATGTATTTTGTCTAGTTTTTAAGTTTTTCAAAGCATGATGGTGATGATGACTCTGGTGTCTGTACTATTCATGGATAAAAATGCAAGCCTTTGCTATTCTTGTTAAATATTTGCTTTAATGGTACAGAAAATTAACTATGAAAATAAAAAGGAATTAGTGGTGTCAATATAGGTAAAAAAGGGATAAAGTTTATTTGCTGATGTTTAGTTTGTTTATCTAAAAAAACTCTACGGACCGACTAATAATATTTTGCATAATAAGAGAATATGGTAATTTGCCTGAATATAGGATAAAACATAACATTAATTTGTTTTCATTGGCTTAGTAATAAACAACTAGACAAGGAAATGGGGTAAATATAAGTATTTTTAGTAGTAATAGTATTTATTAAAATTTAAGAATAAATCTTATAGGCAGGACCAGGATTTATGTGAAAAACCAAAATATTATTGGTAGATTAGAAAAAAAAAAGCTACACACTTCAGTTTCATCACTATTCTAAATACTTTATATCTGTTAACTATTTTAACCTTCCTAGAAACCCTTTAAGGTTAGTATTATTCTTCTCATTTCATGGATGAAATAACTGAGATACAGCTATATTAAGTAACTTGCCCATCATCCAGCTTACAATTGACAGAAACAATATTTGAAATCGGGGATGCACAAATTGAAAGAAATACCCTATTATTCCATGAGGTATTTCAGAATACCTTTTTAAAATGTAAATATGATTGTGCGACTTTCCTACTTCAAACTCTTTATTCACTCTTTATTTATGCTGCTTTTAGAATCAAGTTAAACCCTTAAGGATTTCTCAATCTCCAAAATGTTTCTCCTATCCATCACTACTATTACTATGCTAGTTTATACCCTCATCATACATTCATTCACTCATTCATTTATTCAACAAATAGATGATCTTGGTGGCAGAAGGTAGTTTTGAGGAGGCCAGAAGCAACAGGAATGAACTGTTTTGAGACTTTCATAAAATAGGCAGAAAATGATGAGAAGTCTAGGAGTAGATAGGATGAGATTTATTTGAAATATATTTTAAAAGAAAACAGTGGCAGCATTGAAGGCTAACTGGGTGTGAATACTGAGAGAGTTGGTCCACTCCAGCATGGTCTTCAGGTTTCTAACTTAGATGTCTGTACTTTCTAGGCTTTTGTCTTGCTGAAGAGGTTAGATTAAGTGATTCAGCCCTCCTCCGGTGTTCTTTAGCCAGGCTGACATTAATCTGTAAGTAAATGTTTTTGGCTTAACCTAAAAACTAGTTTTTTTTCCATCAAAAGTTATGGTCACTTTTTATCAGCTTCAGAACTTTTACTTTGAAAGTCCAAGCAGTAGAAGAATATAGTGGTCAAGAAATCTATAGGTATGAGGAATTGTTTAGATGTAATGGCTAGAATCTAGAATGGAATTGCCTGGGCCTCAGTCAAATCTCAGTTACCACTTACCAGTCATACTAACCTCTCTGTAAATCAGCTTCCCCATCAGCAAAGTGAGGATAAAGTCTATAGGATTTTGTATAGATTAAATCATATAATGAGTGTAAAGCACTTAATAAAATATCTGACACACAGTTTAAAATTCCTGAAATGCTATTATTATTTATAATTGTATATTATAAATTGTATAAATTATAAATACATATATAATATATAATTTGGGCTTCCCTGGAGAAGTTCTATACAGTCAAATAGTCAAAAAAAAAAACAAGACCTGGAGCTGACTGTGGCTCAGATCATGAGCTCCTTTTTGCAAAATTCAGGCTTAAATTGAAGAAAGTAGGGAAAACCACTAGGCCATTCAGGCATGACCTAAATCAAATCCCTTATGATTGTACAGTGGAGGTGATGAATAGATTCTGGGGATTAGATCTGACAGTGCCTGAAGAACTATGGATGGAAGTTCATAGCATTGTACAGGAGGTGGTAAGCAAAACCAGCCCGAAGAAAAAGAAATGAAAGAAGGCAGAAAGGAAGCCTTACAAATAACTGAGCAAAGAAGAGAAACGAAAGGCCAAGGAGAAAGGGAAAGATATACCCAACTGAATGCAGAAAGATATACCCAACTGAATGCAGGAAAGATAAGAAGGCATTCTTTAATGAACAATGTGAAGAAGTAGAGGAAAACAGTAGAATGGGAAAGACTAGAGATCTCTTCAAGAAAACTGGAGATACCAAGGGAACATTTCATGCAAGGATGGGCACAATAAAGAACAGAAATGGTAAGGACCTAACAGAAGCAGAAGAGATTGAAAGAGGTGGCAAGAATACACAGAAGAATTATACAGAAATGTCTTAATGACTCAGATAACCACGATAGTGTGGTTATCCACCTAGAGTCAGGCATCCTGGAGTGTGAAATCAAGTGGGTCTTAGGAAGCATCACTACAAACAAAGCTAGTGGAGGTGATATAATTCCAGCTGAGCTATTTAAAATCCTCAAAAATAATGCTGTTTGAGTGCTGTACTCTATATGTCAGCAAATTTGGAAAACTCAGCAGTGGCCAAAGGACTTGAAAAGGTTAGTTTTCATCCCAATCCCCCCAAAATGCATTCTTAGTTGCTCAGTCATGTCCAGCTCTATGTGACCTTATGGACTAAAACCCGCCACACTCCTCTGTCCATGGCATTCTCCAGGCAAGAATACTGGAGTGGGTTACCATTTCCTACTCCAGGGGATCTTCTTGACACAGAAATTGAACCTGCTTCTCTTATGTCTCCTGCATTGATAGGCAGGTACTTTACCATTAGTGCCACCTGGGTAGCCCAGAGAAGGGCAGTGCCAAGGAACCTTCAAGCTACCATAAAATTGTTCTCATTTCACATGCTACTAAGGTTGTGTTCAAAATCCTTCAAGTTAGGCTTTAGCATGTACAAGCTGGATTTTGAAAAGGTGGAGGAACCAAAGAACAAAAATTGCCAACATTTCTCGGATCATGGAGAAAGCAAGGGAGTTCCAGAAAAACATCTATTTCTGCTTCATCGACTTTGCTAAAGCCTTTGACTGTGTGGATCACAGCAAACTGTAGAAAATTCTTAAAGAGATGGGAATATCAGACCACCTTACCTGTCTCCTGTGAAACCTGTATGTGTGTTAAGAAGCAACAGAACCTTGCATGCAACAACCAACTGGTTAAAAATTCGGAAAGGAGTGCATCAATGCTGTATACTGTCACCCTGCTTACTTAACTTATATGCAGAGTACATCACGCAAAATGTCAGGTTGGGTGAAGCTCAAGCTGGAATCAGGATTGATGGGAGAAATATCAATAACTTTAGATGTGCAAATTATGCTATCCTAATTGTAGAAAGTGAAAAGGAACTAAAGAGCCCTCTTGATGAAAGTGAAAGAGGAGAGTGAAAAATCTGGCTGAACATTCAAAAAACTAAGATCATGGCATCCAGTCCCATCACTTCATAGCAAATTGATGGGGAAACAATGGAAACGTGACAGACTTCATTTTCTTGGGTTCCAGAACCACTATGTATGGTGATGGCAGCCATGAAATTATAAGATACTTGCTCCTTGGAAGAAAAGTTATGACAAACATAAATAGACAGCTTATTAAAAAGCAGAGACATCCCTTTGTTGACAAAGGTCCCTATAATCAAAGCTATGGTTTTTCCAGTAGTCATGTATGGATGTGAGAGTTGGACCCTAAAGAAGGCTGAGTGCTGAAGAATTGATACTTTCAAACTGTGGTGTTGGAGAAGACTCTTGAGAGTCCCTTGGACTGCAAGAAGATCAAACCAGTCAATCCTAAAGGAAATCAGTCCTGAATATTCATTGGAAGGACTGATGCTGAAGCTGAAGCTCCAATACTTTGGTCACCTGATGGGAAGAGCTGACTTATTGGAAAAGACCCTGATGCTGAGAAAGACTGAGGGCAGGAGGAGAAGAGGATGACATAGGATAGGATGGTTGGATGGTATCATGGAATCAACGGACATGAGTTTGAGCAAACTCAGTGAAGGATAGGGAAGCCTGGAGTGCTGCAGTTCTTAGGGTTGTAGGGTTGTAAAGAGTCAGACATGACTGCCCAACTGAACAACAACAAAATCTCTTCTAATATGCTTCTAATGATAGCAGATTCATCTAAATCAATGATAGCCAGTGTGCATTCTCTGTATTTTTTTTCTCACACCCTGTGCCCCATTCAGTATTATTGCTACTGTAGTGATGGACACCAGTTTTGGCCAACATAGCATAGTACTCTGTTTTAGATTTCCTTAATTAAGGTGGGACAGTTGTTGGTGAGGATAAACAGTGACACTTTTCCTTGTCTGATCATTCCCTTAGCTACTCCTTTGGGAGCATATACAGACTCTCTGCATTTCCACATCTCTGGGCCTGGAAATACTATAAATAGTGCACACGTTATGCCACCACTGGAAGTAGAATTCGTGGGCCCAATCCTTCCTTTAGAATTCTTTACCAAGTAGACTTTTCACCTGATCTAGACGTGCAGCCATGTGCTAGTGGCCCTTTCATCCTCTACTACTGGGAGCACCTCATCTCTTCAGTCCTCAGAACTCAATTCAAAATGAGCAACAATTGTTGTTTAGTCACCAAGTCATGTCTGACTCTTTTGCGACCCCATGAACTATAGCCCACCAGGCTCCTTTATCCATGGGTTTTTCCAGGCAAGAATACTGGAGTGGGTTGCCATTTCCTTCCCCAGGGGATCTTCCCAACCCAGGGATTGATCCCCTGTCCTCTGCATTGGCAGGTGGATTCTTTACCACTGAGCCATCAGGGAAGCCTTAGCAACTGTAGCCTCATCTTTAAAAGCCCTCTACCCTCGCATTTCATATCTGCCTAATTCTGACCTCATTTCTGCTCTAGGATTTCTCTCTTTGAAGGATAATTGATATGGAAATATCCATTCTGGTCAGGGGAACCCTTCCCATCATTTAGGAGAGTAACCTGGCCACATTAGTCCCCAAGACAGCGAGAATATCATTACGTTTTCTAAAGCCAGGCATTCCATGTTAAAGAGCTCACCTGTAATACATGTGTAATACACAAATGGTTGGGTCAAGGCTGTGCTGGGCCAAGCACAGTCCAGCCCTTCCTCTCAGTCTGAGTTAATGAGGTAAGAGGTGTGAGATTACAGGTGGTTGGCCCTGCCTGGCCACCTACCATAGCTATAGGTCTGCTTCTTACATATGGACACAGGTATGCATAGTTGACTAAGAACAACTAACAATGTTGAGAGCTTGGACTGTCTGTACCTGTATTTAGAGTTTAAAATATCATTCTCATGTTATACAGAACATCAGGAGCTTAGTAATTGTTTTGTAGTTATGATGGTTAATTTTATGTATCAACTTGACTGGGCATGGCCCAGATATTTGGCCAAAATTGTTTTGGAAGTTTCTGCGAGGATGTTTTTGGATAATATTTACATTTAAATCTGTGGAATTTCAGTAAAGCAGACTGCCTTTCATAAAGTGGGTAGGCTTCATCCAATCATATGAGGACCTGAATAGAACAAAAGATTGGATCGCAGTCTTGCCCTACCTTTTTGGGATACCATGACTTTAAACATTCTGCCCTTATGTCTAATATCATGAAATTGCTTACTGAGATTGTGAACCTTAGCCAAAAGTTTGTGTAGGTAATAGTGAGTCTCAAGGAGAGACGGGTAACATCTCATAATCAGGTATTTTTGCTTTTTCAGAAGGTCACTGAATCAGCTATAGGTAAATAAAATAAAATTAGCAGTTGCCCTAAACCTATTATATGCTCACTATGGTAACAAATATCAAGAGGATGTAAGGTTGCATTTTCTACTGTTGCTAGAGAGACAAGAGGTATAAATTGAGAAAAACCTGTATAATGCAAAATAATATGGCTGATAATTTATTGAGGTATTAAACTGTCTCTTCTAGACTCACCTCTCTCTGTCTCTATTTCTCTCTTTCCCTGTATATGTGTGTCTCTAAAGGCTTCATTCTTCCAGGAGTCATTTTACTGAGAATGTTGAAATAACACTATAATTAGATGGCATAATTAGGTGACTTAGTGTTAGGAAGAATTCCAGTGAATGTTTGATGAGCTAGTTTTTCTTTTATGAGAGGTAGTTTAATTTTGCTGTGTGCTGGAAAAGAGAATATGATCAGAAGGGACCCTAGAGCTTGATGCCATGAGAGAGAAGCTGTAAAGTCCACCAGGGCCAGTTTCGTCCCTTGCCAGCACCAAGAACTGCATGGGAGGTGACCCATGGTGAAGTTGTTCACTGTTGCCTTCTTTAGATCAGCTACCAAGTGTAGGGACTCAGCCTGTGCCAAAAGGGTTATCTGTGCCCTGAAATTCTGCCTTAGCCTTGTATGACACACCATGTGGGAATGCCCTCTCTTCCATCCAGGTTACTGCAAACTTCTAGATTATTAGGGTGGGTGTTTGGACACTTTATAATTCAGTCACTCAGTCATGTCTGACGCTTTGAGACCCCATGGACAGCAGCACGCCAGGCTTCCTTGTCCATCACCAACTCCCACAGCTTGCTCAAACTCATGTCCATAGAGTCAGTGATGCCATCCAACCAGCTCATCCTCTGTCGTCTCCTTTTGCTCCTGCCTTCAACTTTTCCCAGCCTCAGGGTCTTTTCCAGTGAGTCCGTATTCGCATGAGGTGGCCAAAGTGTTGGAGTTCCAGCTTCAACATCAGTCCTTCCAACGAATATTCAGGACTGATTTCCTTTAGAATGGACTGGTTTGATCTCCTTGCAGTCCAAGGGACTCTCAAGAGTCTTCTCCAACACCACAGTTCAAAAGCACCAATTCTTCAGTGCTCAGCTTTCCTTACAGTACAACTCTCACATTCATACGTGACCACTGGAAAAACCATAACTTTTACTAGATGGAACTTTGTTGGCAAAGTAATGTCTCTGCTTTTTAATAAGCTGTCTAGGTTGGTCATAACTTTTCTTCCAAGGAGCAAGTGTCTTTTAATTTCATGGCTGCAGTCACCATCTGCAGTGATTTTTGAGCCCCCCAAAATAAAATCTCACTGTTTCCATTGTTTCCCCATCTATTTTCCATGCAGTGATGGGAACAGATGCCATGATCTTAGTTTTTTGAATGTTGAGTTTTAAGTCAGCTTTTTCACTCTCCTCTTTCACTTTCATCAGGAGGCTCTTTAGTTCCTCTTCACTTTCTGCCATAAGGGTGTCATCTGCATATCTGAGGTTATTGATATTTCTCCTGGCAATTTTGATTCCAGCTTGTGCATCATCCAGTCTGGCATTTTGCATGATATACTCCGAATATATCTTGAATAATCAGGGTGACAATATACAGCATTGACGTACTCCTTTTGCAATTTGGAACCAGTCCGTTGTTCCATGTCTGGTTCTAACTGTTGCTTCCTGACCTGCATAGAGATTTCTCAAGAGGCAGGTCAGGTGGCCTGGTATGCCCATCTCTTGAAGAATTTTCCACAGTTTGCTGTGATCCACACAGTCAAAGGCTTTGGCATAGTCGATAAAGCAGAAATAGATGTTTTTCTGGAACTCTCTTGCTTTCCTGACGATCCAGCAGATGTTGGCAATTTGATCTCTGGTTCCTCTGCCTTTTCTAAAACCAGCTTGAACATCTGGAAGTTCACAGTTCATGTACTGTTGAAGCCTGGCTTGGAGAATTTTGAGCATTACTTTGCTAGCGTGTGAGATGAGAGCAATTGTGCGGTAGTTTGAGCATTCTTTGGCATTGCCTTTCTTTGGGATTGGAATGAAAACTGACCTTTTCCAGTCCTGTGGCCACTGCTGAGTTTTCCAAATTTTCTGGCATATTGAGTGTGGCACTTTCACAGCATCATCTTTCAGGATTTGAAATAGCTCAACTGGAATCCCATCATCTCCACTAGCTTTGTTCGTAGTGATGCTTTCTAAGGCCCACCTGACTTCACATTCCAGGATGTCTGGCTCTAGATAAGTGATCACACCATCGTGATTATCTGGGTCAGGAAGATCTTTTCTGTACAGTTCTTCTGTGTGTTCTTGCCACCTCTTCTTAATATCTTCTGCTTCTGTTAGGTCCATACTATTTCTGTCCTTTATCGAACCCATCTTTGCATGAAATGTTCCCTTGGTATCTCTAGTTTTCTTGAAGAGATCTCAGTCTTTCCCATTCTGTTGTTTTCTTCTACTTCTTTGCATTGATCACTGAGGAAGGCTTTCTTATCTCTCCTTGCTATTCTTTGGAACTCTGCATTCAATTGGGAATATCGTTCCTTTTCTCCTTTGCTTTTCGTTTCTCTTCTTTTCACAGCTATTTTTAAGGCCTCCTCAGACAACCATTTTGCCTTTTGGCATTTCTTTTCCATGGGGATGGTCTTGATCCTCGTCTCCTGCACAATGTCACAAACCTCTGTCCATAGTTCATCAGGCTCTCTGTCTATCAGATCTAGTCCTTTAAGTCTATTTCTCACTTCCACTATACAGTCAAGGGATTTGATTTAGGACGTACCTGAATGGTCTAGTGGTTTTCCCTACTTTCTTCTTTTAATTTAATTTAATTTAAGATTAATTTAATTTAATCTAATTTAAGTCTGAATTTGGCAATAAGAAGTTCATGATCTGAGCCACAGTCAGCTCCCCGTCTTATTTTTGCTGACTGTATAGATCTTCTCCATTTTTGGCTGCAAAGAATATAATCAATCTGATTTCAGTGTTGACCATCTGGTGATGTCCATGTATAGAGTCTTCTCTTCTGTTGTTGGAAGGGGGTGTTTGCTATGACCAGTGCAGTGATCTAGATGTTATCAAATAGGGAAAACTACTCATTCAAACAATTTGAACATGGAGGTAATAGTGAAGAATAAACAGAAATGGACATTTTTATATCTAGGTTAACAGTTTTAATACAACTGGCCCACAACAGGGGATGTTTAAGCAAATTATGAGATAAAACAACAGCAAACAACCCCCAAAAAAGGTATGCAGAATTTACTTCATAAAAATAGAAACATGAGCAAATAAAGAGTCTTAGACACTCTGTATATATGTAAAGATATAGTGATTGATGCAGAGCCAAGGAGAACATCCAGATTTTTAAATTATGGGTTTTTTTCTATAAAGTTATTGAATCTGCAGTTAAGATTTCACAAGCTATAAAACTTTTTTTTAAAAATAAAATTTATCACTTTGTGTTATATTACATGGATTCATTTTTTAACAAAATGCTTACAAGCAACTAAACAATATCAATATGATGAGTAATTACACTGTCCCTCAATGGTTTGATCATTATTTATTCATCATGTTATGGTCAGTGTGACTATTTTCTCCAGGGAGTATGTGCATCAGAAGGATGAATGCTAATTCCATGAGCCTCTGCCACTTAAAATATAAACAAAGTAGTGGGGTTATTTTGGCCTAGAGAGGTGCTTGATATAATTTTACCACAATCTGAACAGACAGTTGCATTAGGACATTCACTGTGAATTTCAGTGAAATAGATGGTGATGATAGTTAAACAAACCACCACTTAGGGGATAGCTTTTGAGCATGAACATAATAATGTCAAGAGGAAATATCCATGAAGATGTGTTAACTCCTACTTAGGTAAGACTTGGCCACCAAGAAAAACAATTTGTCTCCTGTAACTATATTCACATGAGCAAAATAGAGTCAATTATTAGCCATATGGAGCAAGTGAATATTATTAAATTCTGGAATTGTAAGGGTGTGGTGGAGCATAAGGGGTAGGAAAGAGAAAGTTAGGTCAAAAACTACTTCACTGTTTAAAACACAAATTAATTAAATCTATATATGAACTTAAAAATAATAACTCTTTTAGAAACAATGCAATTTTGAAACTATTTCTAGTTGCCTTGCTTATTTAACCTTCATGACAACCCTTAAGCATAGAAATCATTCTTATCCTAAAATTATAGGTGAAGAAAGAATTAGTAAAAACTCAAATTTATATGGTATTTTCTAGTTTCCAAAGCGGTTTCACAAATATAATTTAATTTTTGAAATGACTAACCACGCTTAATAGAGAAGGAAATTAATCCCTGAAAGTTAAGTGAATTGCTGAAGATCTCATGCCTTCTAAGTGTCAGATCAGAATTCAGACCCCTCTCCTGACTCGAATGGTTATTCAGACCTGATTCAGACCAAGACTGCATCTGCACAAGGCAAGATCAACAGCATCACTGGAGACCCAAGTCTGATCTCGAAGCCTCTCACACCCACCTACTATTCACCCCATTGGAACTTACCGCCCATGAGGTGTACTCCATCACATTCCTACCTTAGTGGGAGACTTCTAATGTATTATAAGTAGTCTCCCTATGGGCAGATGCAAAAACTTCAGTATATAAACACCTTATAAAATGTCTATACATGGACATCACTAGATGGTCAATAAGGAACTCAGATTGATTATATTCTTTGCAGCCAAAGATGGAGAAACTCTATTCAGTCAGCAAAAACAAGACCACAAACTGACTGTGGTTCAGATCATGAACCATACAAACTCCTTATTGGCAGATTCAGACTTGAATCAAAGAAAGTAGGGAAAACCACTAGACCATTCAGGTATGACCTAAATCAAATCCCTTATGATTATACAGTGGAAGTGAGAAATAGATTCAAGGAATTAGATCTGATAGACATAGTGCCTGAAGAATTAGATCTGACATAGTGCCTGAAGAACTACGGATGGAGGTTCATGACGCTGTACAGGAGGCAGTGATCAAGACCATCCTCAAGGAAAGGAAATTCAAAAAGGCAAAATAATTGTCTGAGGTGACCTTACAAATAGCTGAGAAAAGAAGAGAAGTTAAAGGCAACGGAGAAAAGGAAAGATATACCCATTTCTTTATCTTTGGGATAGTTTCGGTCACTGCCTTCTGTACAATGTTATGAATCTCCATCCATAGTTCTTCAGGTACTCTTGTCTATCAGATCTAATATCTTTAATCTTTGTTTTAGCTCACATTATAATAGCTAAAATTTTTCAGTCTCACAGTCAACATAATATAAATGGTAAAAAGCTGAAAGCCTTTCCATTAAGTTATGGAACAAGACCATGATGCCCACTCTCACCCCTTCTAGTCAACATACTATTGGAAGTCTTAGCCATAACAATCAGAGAAGAAAAAGAAATAAAAAGTTCAAAATCAAAAGGGACGAGGTAAAATTGTCATTATATGCAGTTGACATGATACTCTGCGTACAACCTGAAGGCTCCACACAAATGCTTTTAGAACTGATAAAGGAATTTAGCAAAGTAGCAGAATATAAGATTAATATATGGAAACCTATTGCATTTATTTACACTAATAATAAAATATCAGAAAGAGACAATCACTGAATACTTAGGCCAGGCCCTGGGCAAGGATCAGAGTTGAACTGTCCCTGCCCTTGCTCCCTTCCTTCTGACTTTTTGGAATCCAGGTCTTCACTTCCGTGACTTCACCCTACTGTCTTTTCTCTGGGTCTTATGCACAGATTATTCCTACTTCTGGAAATTTCTTCTGCTTCACCTAGCCACCAACTTTGAATCCTTTCCCAAGGGAGACCTTCTCTATATCCAGGGGTAGGCTGGATTCCCCTTCTAGAGCAGTCATAGCACTTTTCATGTTTCTCACAGTAATATGTGTTATATTTGAGTTAAATGGCTATTTTCCTTGCTAGCTAACTAGTCCAAATCAAATCTGTCTGGCTTACTGCCTTTTTCAAGCCACTGGTTTACTATAGCATACATTGGAGGCACTCATTAAATACTAAGTGAACTTAATGAAATTGAATCACTAAAGACTGATATGTGTGGGACAACAGGCAGCAGATATGTGCGGGACAACAGGTAGTACATAAATGATCAATTAGTTCACTTCCTAGGCCCTCAACTACTCAAATTGCTATACAAATATCCAAATGGCTACCCAAGTTGATCCCTGAAGTTGACGAAAAAGTTAAAAAGAGAAATTTAATTTGGGTCTCCAAGGAGCTCAGCAGTACTTGCCTTGCTGAGAAGTCTTGAATAGCTAGAAAATTCCACTCATGAGCCACTGGCCTTGCTCAGGGCTCGTGATGCAGGCAGGGCTTGTTGATAACATTTCCTGGAATTGATGCCTCTCTGCTCTTTGTGTGGCTCCAGGGCCTTGTCTTCTTCACAGAAATATAGAGCCCCTGGCAGTGCAGCATAGCCTTGAATCCTGCTTATCCTGGAAGGAGAGGCAGCAAATGGCTGTGTGAGGGCCACTGCTCCCGTAGCCCAGATTGGGCCCTGGAGGTATGGAGCCACAGCATCGGGCCCTGCCTGCTCAGACATTGTCTTTTGTCTTATTGTTGAGAGGCTACTGCCTGTTTTCTGTATGGTGAAATCACTCAGTTCCCTCTCCTCCTTGCTGCGAAGAATAAAAATATGAAAAATTTTACCTCCTAGAACCAGACATCCTGTAGTATCTGGGCGACAGTTTGAAAAGATTGCTCAGAGTGAAAAGGACAATTTTGTACTCAGAAAATCATCTCCACATCCTCAATGAGTTTTTTAGTTATCGTGGCCATGTGGCCATATGGAATCATGCATAAAAATGGCAGGGTTTTCTTAAAACCAACTTCCCATCACCACCTGCAGAGCAGTAGCTTTACTGATCCGACAGGGATGGGCAGACGGCTGGAGCTAAGAAGAGTCTTTACCTTTTTATATGGTTACCAAAAAAGTCAAAAGAGGACTAATATTTCTGGAAAGGGAAACTTAAATGACATTGACGTTTCAGTGTCCATTAATAAAGTTTGCTTTGGATGGAGCCTCCCTTGTTTGTTGAGGGTTTGTTTGGCGCTGCTTTCCTGTCCCGAGAGCAGAGGTGAAGAGTTGGACAGAGACCAGATATGACTAAGAAAACCTAAAATATTTACTGTCTTACAGTTTATAGAAAACGATTGCTGACCCCTGTATTAGAGGGATATGGATTTGTTAATTGACCCATCCTATATTTACCAGAGACTTGCCCAAAGCCTTGTTTTGTGTTTCCAGTAGGCTGAACTGAATTTCTCTTTTGAGGAAAGATATGTGTCCAGAGAGCTGTTTGTTTCATCTGCCCTCCTCCACCCTCCTTCACATTAGGATATGTGTGTGTGACAGTCATAACCCATAGAACAGAACTGCCCCTGCAGGAACCCATCTCCTGATTCGGCAGAGATGGTTGAACTAGGGCTCAGAACTGCTGCCTGCACATCACTGAGGTCATCTTCCTTTCCCAGGGTGCTGGGTTCTCATGATAACCCAATGGGAGCTTTTTTCTTTTTTAAAGGGCCTCACACCTCTGGGAAGAACTATTAAGTAAAGACTCTTGTCTGGGGCTTCTCAGTGCCCCTTTGATAGGTCTTGCTGCCCTCCACTGGTCTCCCACACGTTATTCTTTCCTCTGCTACAGTGCACCACATGCAGAAGTAAGACTGTCAGTTTTTCCATATCTTCCAGACAGTGAGTTCCTGTAGGGCGGGTTTTATGTATCTCTGCATTATGAGCATTTGTCAAGGGCAAGACACATGGTCGATGCACACAAAATCTCCAAGGAATCAACAAAATCCATGCTTCTCATTTGGAGTTACAAGTCTGGGGAGGTCATGGCAGTGTGACAGGAGGTCCCTGCAGACACAGATGATGCATGGTGTACCTTTCTGGGTATTAATAGTACTTAAAGACCTATGGTAGAAATCACAATTTTTATATTTAAACAAGCATGGCCAGGTTATGTAGTAAAGACTCTGAATATTTAAAGATAGAGTGCAGGTTCCAAAGAAATTGACCTGCTTGTAGTAGCCATTTGAGGGTGGAGTCTACCTCAGGTCCCTGGAATAGGAAGGAGGGTAGCAGTTACAAACTCATTCATTCCTACACTTAGAGGTCTTTGGGTAGAATTGTCAAAGAAGGACTAAAATATTATATTTCTGCAAGTCCTGAATGTGGCATTATTAACAGTGGGGTTTGGGGAAGTCAAACCAAACCTTCTGGTTTGTGGAGGAGGCAGAAAGGTGGAAGAGATAGACCTTTGGTTGGACATGGTTAATTCGATCAGTAATGACAGATACATCATGCAGATGCATCATGTCATGAATCCTCAGACATCCATGTGGATCTTTAGCCCAAGGGGTCCTTTGAAAATCTGCTAAGGACTGTAGATTCTGAGAAACTGTGCTACTAACTTGAGTATAGAAGAATGATACTTTAACTTAATGTTTATCATAATCTTTGCTGCCAGATGGGGCAATTTAATCTCAGCCAGTTTAGGGTTATTCCCTGGGAATGATTATGGCCTCAGGAATATGGGGAAGAGTAAAAAGTGAGTTAATGTCTGCTGGGGCATGTGGTCTGGATTGTTATCCTAGATGCCATTGTCCTTGATTCCTTCTGATCTTCAATGGCTTCTCTAGCAGTCACTCAGAATCTGTCCCTCACAAGCAGTCTCTCCTGTATGTCCTCTTCGTCTATGCTAATCCCTTTTGGGGTTTTTTGTTCCTTCCCTGATGCACTGGGCCACTAAAATCTGGATGGAGCTGGTTACAGTCCCTGTCCACTTCCTTGTTAGTTTCAGGAGTATTAGGAATCCTACAACATACACCAAACTTTTGCACAACTCTGTCATGTCCGTGGATCCCAGGTTAATAACCCCTCCCCAAGTCTTAAGTCTGAAAAAGGAGGTATACTATTTTCAGGGTGAATGGAGATGAGGAGGAGAGGGTGAAAGGAACCATTCCTGTTGTCTGAATTCCCAGTGAGGGAAAGGAGGGGAGAGACAGGCTGGGCACCAGTGTGTAGACCTTCACTGGCGGCAGGCAGCAGCTAGCATCCAAACAGTCACACGCCTACTGTACCGTGTAATTCTATAGCTCTTTTGGCAGTGCTTACAGGCACGCTCTCTCTGAGTGCTATTGATTTCTTGGAGAAAAGAGATAAAAAACAAGTGTTCTACTTGGTGTCCTGTGTTTTCTGGGGGAAGTAAATAGATTAGCCAAATTGGACAGACAAGATCAGGGAAGAGAGAGAAGAGGCTCTCTGGAACTGTCTTCCCTGAAATGGGATCTCTTATTTCCACAGGGGAAATAAAATGATTGGGTAGGGCAGGGATTTGTGCTGTACTCAATATACATTTTGTTTCTGTCTCAGCTTCATGTTGTGAGACGCAAACCTTTCTGCTCTCCATTGAATTGCTGTTTGATAGCCAGCAATTCTAGTGGCCTGTATCTCAACCATTCCCATTCCCCAAGCTTCCAGGACTGATTGTCCCTGTGTTTCTGGATATTGCTTGAGAACCAAACTGTCCGGTAAAACTTTTTATAATGTTATAAATATTTGAACAGTTCTCTGATGTTAAATACCATAGCTACTGGCCTCATGTGGCTTTTGAGCACTTGATATACGGTCTGGTATGACTGATTAAAATTTTACTTAATTTAAATTGAAGTAGTCACATGTAACTATTTGCTATCATCTTGGGCAGTATAGTTTTTGCGATACCTCTAGTGTGAATTAGTGGCATTCACACATACCACTTGGGATTGGGAGATTGTTAGAAAGATAGTATCTTGGGGCTTACCCCAGATCTACTGAACTAGAATCTGTGTTTTAACAATGTCTCCAAGCAATAGCCTGCACATTAAAGCTTGAGGAGCAGTGCTTAGAATGACTGAGTCTCGGGAAAAGACGTGGTATCAATTGGGTGAATTGGCTTATGCTGTAGTAACAAACAATCTCCAAATCCTAGTGGCTTAAAATAAAAATGTTTTACTTCTCGCTGATACTTCATGTTTATTATGAACCTGAAGGGTCTCCGTTCTACATCATTCTCTCCAGGCCCAGGCTTATGGGCCAGTACTCTCTGGATCATTTTTCATTGCTGCGACAGAAAGGAAAACAGAGTGCAGTGAATTCTGTCATTTCTATTTACATTTCATTGGGCAAAGCAAATCCTATGCTATGGTGTGGTGACCAACACATATGGTGACCACACTCACCATAACTCTAAGTGGGCAAGGGGCAATCCTATGAATCATATGCCCAGAAAACGGAGAAACAAATATTTGGTGGACATATTTGATGAGCAGCACTAATGACTGCCATACGTAACAAGCATAATTAGATCTTTTTTGTTTTAACACCCAGTTTTAAGCATCACCATTTCAAGTGATAGCTTTGGACTTGTGATAGCTTTCTAATGGTTCTCTCTGTTGTCCTTCCTTTCTGTACCTCTATGCCACATTAATCCTCCTAAGGCATAGCTCTAAATATGTCATTTCTCCACTTAAAATCCTTCAATGACACTTCATTGTCCACCCAGTTAAGTAAATTCCCTTTAGTATGATGTAGTGGAAAGAATGCTGCTAATTTATCTGTGTGGCCTTGGATAGCATTGCTTAAATTCTCTGAATCTCAATTTTCTCACCATGTAAATTGGAGATAAAAATACCTACTTTCAAGGGTTGCTATGAATCTTAAATAATATGTATAAAGTGCCCAGTGCATTAAACGTTTAGTAAATAAGAGCAGAATCATTATCATGAGCTCTTAGGGCATACTGTGTGTAGCTATATGATAATATGTATCTAAAACATACTGAAATGACCTATTTTGAGTTTCTCCTAGTAGATTTGATTGCTTTAAGTGTAGGAACTGTGCCTTTAACTTTACAACTATTGAATCTAGTGTGACACTCTGTATGTGAAAGGTTCTTATTAAATGTTGTTCTATTAATGGTACATCATCAATCACACATTTAGAGCTTGCCTCACAAGGATGTCTTATGTGTGTATCCAGTGTTACAACTAAGCTGGACTACTTGCTGCTTCTTAAATGAACAGTGACTTTCTCACCTCTGAGCCTTTGTGCATGATATTCTGTTTCTGAAATGTACTTTTTCCTTCTGCTACCTTAGCCTTTCAAATGTTTACTTATCACTCAAGCTCTTCTAAAGTGGCAACTTGGAAACAAACATTTTTCTAATTCCTGCGCCTGAAAGCAGCATCTCCATTCTTTGAACATCTATAATATTCATAGAAGAGTTCACCCAAGAAGGCTGTTCTCTGGGAATTTTCTCTGAAAAAAAAATGGCAACCAGGGAGTTCTACTAGGAGGGTAAATATGAGAGCAGAGACAGGGGGAACACTCCAGACTGATTAGGAAGGAATTATGTACTTTTAGATGGCTGAAGTGTGGGGATTATGGGGAAAGAAGGCAGGAACATGGTGAGAGAATCAGGAAGGTGCTAGAGGAGACTGGTTTTGCAGGCCATGGTAGGGAATTTGTCTTTTATCCTCAGTCAGTGGAGATGGCTTTAAGCAAGGAAGTGACATGGTCATATCTGTGACTCAGAAGAATCAGTTTATTGAGGATGACTTGGAAGAACCAGTTTTTTTTTTCCATTTAAGATGCATGCTTTTATTGAAGTTAAACAAATTTGTAACTAGACAGAAAGAATAAAATAGACAAAAATGTTATAATCTGACTATATAATATTCTATCATTCTTGGTGAATCACTAACATATAATAAAGGATTGTTCTCTATGCTAATTGTTAAGGGTGTCCAGTTAAACCATTATTTTCTGATGTGAAAATAGATATTTAATCACTGACCTCCAGTTCTCTATGTAAAGTCAGTTGGCATTCTCTGTGTTTTCTGATCATGGTATTTTTCCAGTGTTTCTCCTTTACTTGTGTAATTCATTTATTTCTACTACCTACCTGTCTAAATTTGTCATAACTTTTGAAAAAAGCTAGCCTGCATATTAAAAAGCAGAGATATTACTTTGCCTACAAAGGTCCATCTAGTCAAAGCTGTGGTTTTTTTAGTAGTCATGTATGGATGTGAGAGATGTGGACCATAAAGGAAGCTGAGCGCTGAAGAATTGATGGTTTTGAACTGTGGTGTTGGAGAAGACTCTTGAGAGTCCCTTGGAGGCTCAAATAAGTCAATCCTAAAGGAAATCAGTCCGGAATATTTATCGGAAGAACTGATGCTGAAGCTCTAAAACTTTGGCCACCTGATGTGAAGAACTGACTCATTGGAAAAGGCTCTGATGCTGGGAAAGATTGAAGGCAGGAGTAGAAAGGGAATGACAGAGGATGAGATCATTGGATGGCATCACCGACTCAATGGATATGAGTTTGAGCAAGCTCTGGGAGATGGTGATAGTCAGGGAAGCCTGATATGCTGCAGTCCATGGGGTCGCTAATAGTTGGACACAACTGGGCGACTGAACTGAACTGAACTACCTACCTATCTCTGGAAGATATGTTCATTTTCAGACCTTTTCTTAAGCTTTCATTCCAAGCATCATCATCATCTTATAGCTTCAGTCATCTATCAATTAGAAATTACATTTGACTTTTTATAAAACGTCCCTTATCTAAATAGTGGCTTCAAAAAGATAGAAGCTTAATTCTTATGTAAAAGAAGTCTGGAGGTGGTTTTCACTGTTTTATCAGGGACTAGGACTTGTCTTTATTTCTTCTGCCATCCTTGGCCAGTGACTATATTCTCAAGATTACCTGTTGCAAAATGACTGCTGGAGCTCCTGCCATCACATTCCTGCTTCTGGCAGAAGAAAGGAAGAGGCAGGAAAGAATGAATGCTTCCTAGAAGTTTCAATAATACATATTCTTATAATCATTGGATAAAAGTCACAGGGCTACACAAGAGGTGAGAAATGTAGACTTTTATTCTAAGTGGCACTGTGCCCAGCTAAAAATTTATTCTTTTAACTGAGAAGGAAGAAGAGACTGTACAAGTAGGAAACTGGCAGCCTATAATATCATATGTTACTCCAGGCTTCATTATAATGCTTATTTTTTTAATTGGAAGGCTTTATATTCCATTACCATATATTTGTTAAGAATTCCATCCTACTAAGTCCTCCTGGTGTCTTTTTGTCTTGCATTTAAATGTCAATTTCAACTTACGTATTACTTGCACTGTGTGATGCATGCACATCTGCTCATCCTGCATATGATAATTCTTGGTTAGAGTCCACCCTTCTTTTTCTTGACCTTCAATCCTCCATTTCAACAAGGGCGAGAACGAGCAGGAAGTACTGTGCAAAGTGAATGCACACACCCCAGATTTATTTGAGTAGACATGCCTCAGTCAATACCCATCTAAAGGAGGAAGCCATTATTTTCTTTGCCCAAATTTATTTGTTCCAAAAGTACTCTGTTTAGATGGTTTGTGGTCAACTTTGCATCTCTTTGACCCCTTCTCATGCTTTCTCTGTGTTGCAAAAGGGAAGTCAGAAACTACGTCTATCCTTGTCCCCATCCCTATATCGCTCCAGTTTAGAATTTGCTAATGAGGGAATTTATACAAGATTTGCAAGCAGAAGAGTGGGAGAAGCCACTCTGTTCTCTGGAGACCTTTGCAAACCCAGAGCAGCTTCCTGGGAGCTATGTGCCCTACACACTTTACTGCCTCAAGCTCAGCTCTAGCTGCTGACCAGGCTGCCCCTGGGTGGCAGTTCTCTGATTTCACTGGCAGCTTCCTATTCCTCTGTTCCCTTGGATCTTCCAATGGCTGTATAATTCCTTAATTCCTACATTAAATGCTTTATATTGGTATAATAGATTGGCTTCTCTTTTCCTAAATGAGCCCTGTTTGATATATCTTCTCTTCCCTGAGTCATTTGGTTACAAAAACTTTGAAGGCTCTTTTGTTGGTATACTGTTTTTATTGTCCAGCAGATATATTAATTTACATTGCAGATATCCTTTAAAACTATATATATATGAATATTGAAATATATAATTGTACCTTATGTGATTATATATTATAGTTTATAATATTGCCACCCTATGGACCGTAGCTTGCTAGGCTCTTCTGTACATGGGATTTTCCAGGTAGGAATACTGGAGTGGGTTGCCATGCCCTCCTCCAGGAGATCTTCCTAACCCAGGGATCGAACCCATATCTCTTACATCTCTTGCTTTGGCAGACATGTTCTTTACTACTAGTACCACCTGGGAAGCATACATATATATATATATACATACATATATATATATATATAATTATATATCTTATGATTATATATTACAGTGTCTTATAAATATATTTCTCTCACCATCAACCCCCTGCCCCAGCTTTGAAGGTTTGATTTTCCAGAGTACTAGAGAATACCTAATACCTGTTACTTTAATGACATTATGATAAGAAGTTCTCCCACTTTGGTCTGTAAAAAGGCATTAGGAGTCAATAGTGAGTTAAGGGGTAACTGCGGTAGTGATGGAGTCAAAAAGTGACGAGGTTGCTCCAAGCCTGGTGGGACTCCAACCTGAGTTTCCAGCCCTGCATTCCTACCTCAGCTAGAGAGCTCAGCTTCCATTGGTTGATGTATGAGTGATCCACCCAATATTGCATTTGACAGAAAGTACTCACTGCTTAATTAAAAATAAAGTTGAAAACTGCTACTTTAAAATCTTAGATTTTAGATGTGTATTGCAAGTCTCAGGCCCTTCACTTATCAGCCATGTG
Organism: Cervus elaphus; assembly: GCF_910594005.1. Taxonomy (NCBI): domain Eukaryota; kingdom Metazoa; phylum Chordata; class Mammalia; order Artiodactyla; family Cervidae; genus Cervus; species Cervus elaphus. Next base: position 38,450,642 of record NC_057831.1, read on the forward strand.
ACCAAGTCATGAGAACTCTCTGAGTTCACCTTCCTTGGTGGTACAGTAATACCAATACCAAATAAATGCCCATAAGTGTGAAGACCTATACCAATCAAGGGTCCAGTCAATGCCCGTAGGGTTAGGCCAGGGATATAAATGAACGACATAGACCAGCATGAATGGGAAAGCATATGTCCCAATGAAAAGGGGCATCCTCAACTTACTGTTTTTGTTAACATTAGGAAATGTGTGATGAAATCTTTCCATTTTTGAAGAAAATCTGGAAATATAGATTTTTGGAGGGGAATCTCAGGATTTTAAAATATTAATACTAATTCAACTTTTAAAAGACCTGTCAGAGCACCTGTTAGCTCATTTGTGTCTTCTTTGTTTGATCGTTAAGTTACACAAATGTCAATTATTATTATTTTTAATGGGCCTTGGAAGCTGTTGTTTAGCTTTTCCTGTGAGCCTGCCTGTCCCCTTGCTCCTGGTAATATAGCTTCCCCTTGACCCAGTCTGGTTGATAGTAATTTCCCATCCACCAGGTGGGTATTTGACTGAAGTTGGGCTAATCAGTTTCTTTCTAGGGATCAGTCTGTGGACTTCATGGGAATTAGAATAACCTTCCTCACTTGTGTTACTCAACTGAGTAACACAACTGTAACTACATCAGTAGTACAGATGTAACTGTACTACATCAGTAACTCAACTGATGTAGGCCTAGAGATGCCAGTGGCCGTATTCCTTAGGGAGTGGTAGACCTTCAGCTGTGTGAGAATGAAACTAAAAAGCAGAGATGAAAGAGACTAAGTCTTGGCAACACTGAGTCAGGGAGAACTTTTTTTTTTACAGCTCTTCTTTAATCCTAAGAATTATTAAAAAACATTAATATTCCTTCTAGCCATGAGGGCCAGAAGATTGCCTTTTGGTTTGCTTATAATGATTTGAACTGAACTTTTCTCAATAATGCCTCACCAAAAGACCTCATAATTCTAAGTATTATTAGAGGTAAAATTTCATTATCCATCATTAGTTTAAAAGCAAGGCAAAAGTAAGTTTTTTTATTTTGAAAAACTATACTTGAACTAAAATTAGTTTTGAAGAGTTTAAGAATTGTAGTAAGAGACTTGGTATTTGGAATAGTGCAAAGGATAAGCACAAAATGAGGCTTTCTATTCTCATAGGCTGTGGTATGCACTGGCCCTTCATATGTTCTCTGCAATCTGTTGTCTCTTCATAGACTTGTTGAAAAAAATGTAAACAATATGTGAGTTGTGAGTTAGGAAGTTTCCTGGTACCATTGTGTGAATGGTTCAATAGATATTTTTTTCCCAGGGTGGAAACAAAGAGCACAGATCTAGAAAAAATGATTTACTAGGCAGTGACATTATCCATCTGAGATAAGTATCAATTTGATGAGAAGAAGAGAAATAATGCCTCAGAGCACTTTGCTAGATATGTGTGATGTGTGTAACTAAATAGGTGTGTTTGTCTTTTGCTAAATATATCTTAATGGCACTTAAAGCCAAGCTTTGAGGGAGAGAATTAGAAGACATTGAATAATCTATAGGATTCACACATGAAATAATATACAGGCAAAACATAATCAAGAGTTGAAACGCCTCTCACTTAGTATAGTGGGAGTTTATAAAGCCTGGAAGGTTAAAGAATTGATACTGGTAGGAAAAATTATGCATTAACTCTATGACACTTCATTAAGATGTAGTGTTTTCTGAATGTGGATGGTTACTTTTATTTTAAATACTGTCAAAGTGAGCAGAGATTTTATAGAGAAAAACTCCCCCAGAGATAGGCGAGCATCCTGCTGGGAGCACAGTTACACAAATGTTCCTCAGAGCTGGCAGAAAGCCCAGCAGCGTGCTTCTAAGCATTGTTTAAGGTGCCTCAAGCTCCTTCTTCATTCAAGCCCATGTTTTTTTTTGAAATGAGGCTTTACAGGGGAGGAAATCTTAGATGTCAAAACAGAGTTGAAACAGTGAATTCTGTGGGCACTTGGGTTAAAAAAAACCTCTCATGATACTGCTCCCTAATTGGGATTGTTTTTGTGAATTTAGTCACATTAATCCATGTCTCAGTTAATTATGCAATAACATTTACATGCCTGGAGGCAAATTTACAATTTCTGCTCAGACTTTTTTTGAAAATGTGTTGTTACACTTTGAAAAGCAGTGCCAAGATACTAACTATAAATTGAATTTTGAGAGGGTTAGAATGCCTGACCTGTCTTTACTGCACGTTAGAATGTGAGGAGGTGGTCCCTGCCATTCTTCTCATCCAGGATGCAAGACTGAATTTTCCACGAAAGTTTCACATTTTGTCTGCTGACTTCTCTTCTGAAAAAGTTCCTTTACTCTTGTCTGTAAGTAAGATAAAGATCTAAGCATTTCAATCTAGCATTTAATATTCAAGCTTCACCATTCAAGAGTATGCCTCATGCTAGGCTGGAGTGACCCTCTTAATGCTGATGGTAAGTGCTTGTTGGAGGTATGAAGCATGAGCTAGAAGCCCAAGTGTGATCTTTACTTCACTGAGCTACAGTGTGGCCAGGTGAAGAGTTAGGTGTATTTCAGTTTCCAAGTCTTTCTTTCAGAGTCTTGAGATTGTAGAAGCCTACTGATCACTTAAATGTTGCTAGTGATGCTATTAGGCCTGGTAGTTCAGTGGTAAAGAATCCACCTGCCAATGCAGGAGATGAGGTTTGATCCCTGGGCCAGGAAGATCCCCTGGAGAAGGAAATGGCAAACCACTCAAGTATTCTTGCCAGGAAAATCCCATGGACAGGGGAGCCTCGTGGGCTATAGTCTATGGGGTCGCTAAAGAGTCATACGTGACTTAGTGACTAAACAACAGCAACAATTAAAATTCCACAAGTTTCTGTGTTAATATATTTTGATTGGTCGTGGTTTTGACAATCAGAGGATTATTGAGTCTGGGAGGAGAAGGATATTTAATTCATTTGCTTTCAACTGAAGGCACAAATCTCTTCTATCATGTCTTTCACGCATTCACTCAGCTGAGAAATACTTATTAAATACTATGCTGAGCCAAGATTGTTCCAGGTTTTGTGAAAGACTCAGAGAAAGGTAAAATATGCTCTGTCCTCAGAGAGTTATAGTCTCATAGTAATTATGCTACATGTTTATAGATATACTAGCTTATGAACAAGTATAAGTGGCTTAATAGAATAATAATCTAGAGTTGGAGTGCTAGAGGAGTTTCAGGTGAAGAGAGATTAACTTTGACTGATGGAATAAAGACAGTATTAGAGAAAGTGGTTTTTCAGCTGAGGAATAAAGAAATGCAGTTAGGTTTGAGCCTGTAGGGATCAGAGAGAAAGTAATTCCAGTTGGAAGGATAATGTGAGAAAATGAAGGGATTTTATAAAAGGGACATGGAGAAGTTAGGTGTGGCTGGAGCACAGGACATGGTTAATGGGAAAACTGATTGGAAGCATGGTTAGAGGGATACATAAGGAAAACTGGATTTTCCCCACATCATTGGGAAATATGAGGTCATATTTCCCAAATATATGTTATGTGCTACTTTGTAGGAACTGGGAGGCACTGGCAGTTTTCAAGCAAGAAAATGAATTGATCAAACTGGCCAATAGGAAGATGACTGTGGGGACTGAATATTAGCTGGATTAGGGAACAAAGATAAAAATCAGGGAAATGAGCTGGGGACCATTACATGGTTCAGGTAAAAAGTTGTTAGAGCCCTAACTAGAGAAGTACCTGTGGTAGCTCAGCTGGTAAATAATCTGCCTGTAGCTCACGAGACTCTGGCTCAATTCCTGAGTCGGGAAGATTCCCTGGAGAAAGGATAAACCCACTTCAGTATTCTTGGGCTTCCCTGGTGGCTCGGATGGTAAAGAATCTGCCTGCAATGTGGGAGACCTGGGTTCGATCCCTGGGTTGGGAAGATCTCCTGAAGGAAGGCATGGCAACCCATTCTAGTATTCTTGCCTGGAAAATTCCCAGGGACAGAGGAAGCCTGAATGACTACAGTCCATGGGGTCTCAAAGAGTCTGACACTACTGAGTGACGGCTGCTGCTGCTGCTAAGTCATATCAGTCGTGTCCGACTCTGTGTGACCCCATAGACAGCAGCCCAGCTGAGTGACTAAGCACGCCTAATTGTTGAGGGCAAGGGAAAGAAAGAGGTAGAAGTTACCTTAGCAGTTTTTATCAGGTACCTGGGAGTGCAGTGATGGTGAGGAAGAAGAGATCTGGTGGAGGTAACAGTGGGAGTTAAGATGAGTGTGTATAAGAAGTTGGCAGCTTATCAAGGTGGAAATGTCCAGAACATAATGGAAAATGTGACAGTGAAAGTAGGAAGAAGCATTAGCAGTATAAGCAGAGACTTGTGAGTAGAAATGACATTTGATGACGTGAAATTATAGGAGGTCACCCAAGGAAAGCATAGAGAAGAATAAAAGAGAGACGCATTCACACATTCAAAGATTTATCTTGGAGAATTCATACAAGAAAGAAGCAGGTATTCCACAGAGTGAGTATGAAATAGAGAAGGAATAGTTACAGAGAAGGAAGATAATCAGAGAAAACACGTTTTAGACCCAGGGATGTGCTTAATATGAAATGTCCCGAGAAAATCACTAAGAAGTCTTGAGAGAAAGCCAGTTTATCTCTTAGATGAAGTAGCTAGATGATCACTTAAGAGAACCCTTTTTTGGAAATCTCTGTTGCCATAAATCTGCTTGTGAGGGCTTAAAAAAAGAGTTGAGACATCTGTTCAAGATGGGACAATGAATTCATGCTGTGTAAATACTTTTTTGTTGTTAGAAGCCTACAGTAATAGATTTATAAAAGTAAAAAAGGGTCTAAAAGGCTTAGTGGGAGATTCTAAATTCAAGACTAATAAAAACACACAGTGTTGGTGACAGCTGTAGCACAGACCTATTTGGTTTTCTATTTTGAAGCAGGGAGTGTATCTTATTTTCTACAAATGTGCTCCTTGTGAAGTGGGGGAGCACAGTCATGCCATTGATTTAAGGCTACACAGTCTCTACCACTTGGGAAAGAACATTGGAATAAAATGATGCCTCATGATGTGTAATTGGTAATTGACTTTAAAAAGCTGTGGGTTTTGGAATTGGGAGGAGTTTGGGAAGTGGAAGTGGGAGAGGAGACTCAGAAGGACAAAAGCATGGTCTCATTACTAGGAACTAGAACTAGGAACCTACTAGGAATTAGATTCCAGCTGCCAGCTGGCTTTGCACCTGTATCTGTACTTTCCCATTATAAGGGAACAGGCTTAGATCTGGACAGGGAAATCAGGTTGAGATAACTGCAAAACTTCTATACAAAGAAGGGATGAGTGTGAAAAGCTAAAATGGGCACACACACAAAGATAACACTTAAAAATTCTACTCCAATCAGGCTTGTAAACAAAAATTTAAAAACATGAAAAGTTAATTCTGAAAATAATAATGAACAAAAGTTTTAAAAATCAGACCATGAATTCACTCCAAATGAAATTATTTAGGAATCAGTCTGATGGGTTTTTGTATATATTTAAGACATCAAAGCAAAAAACAGAGACATACCTTCTATTAAAACCGGAAGTATTACAAATAAGATGAGCCAAATAACCCAATACAACAACAACAACAACAAAAAACCCCAAAACTGTACTATATGATTCCTGTTATATAAAGTTTAAAAACTGGCAAAACTCTTGTGGCTTTAGAGTTCAGGATAAGTATAATGTTATTTTGTAGGATGAGGAAGAGAGAGGGTACAAGGGGACATTTGAGAGACCTTTGGGATAAAGATAATTATATGTTGGCTTGGTTGTGATAATTCATTAAGTTATATATATTTAGGATTTATGTTCTATTCTGTATGTATATTATTATACAAAGAGTTTATTTTTAAAATGGGAAAAGAAACGAAGAAAACTAGGCTAAGGACAAGTGGCTTTGTAAGTAACCCCTGGAGGTTAAAAGCATAGTTATTGAAAGTAAGAAGTAGGAAATTATGTAGGGTTTTGTGGGCTCCATAAATAATATCCTTCTTTATACCACATTTTTGAAACCAATTGAGAGGTAGATTCAGGAGCCAGATAGAGAGTAAAAGTGAGCTTTATTAAATGGAAGGAGCCAGACAAAAATGCCATATATTTTATGATTCCATTTATACAAAATGACCAGAGCAGACAAATCTACAGAGACAGAAAGAAGATTAGTTGTTTCCAGGGGCTGGAAGTTGGGTAGGTTGGGGAGGATGAGTGTGACTGCTAATATATACAAGGTTTGTTTTTGTCGTGGTGAAAATATTCTGAAACTAAACAGTATGATTGCACAACTTTGTGGATATATTGAAAATAAATAAAACAGTACCTTTTAAGGGGGTGAATATTTTCGTATGTGAATTGCATCTCAATTTAAAAAAAGTAAAAAGTAAGATTTATTACTGATAAAAAAAAGTTGGAGGACAAGGCCAAACTATGCCACCAAATGCTAAACAGGTTTACTGATGTTTCCTGCTTGCCCTACCTCTAGCTTTCCCCCTCAGTGCAGTCTGTATCCCACCCAAGGAAAATATGGGGGTGGCACTACAACCAGAATTGCTCACACCAGTTCAGAATGCAGAAGGAGAGAGACTGAACTCCCAGGCTAACAGCCTTTATGATGTATTAGCTCTGTACAGTCAAGGAATGTGCAGTAATGGTTGTCACCCAGCAGTCAGTTGGGAGGAGTATAGAAGGGGTGGAGCAAGAAGAAGGAGCATCCCTCCATATAAACACCTGAGATGTGGTATATATAATAAAGCTTGCCCCCTAATAAAATCACCTCTAGACTTGACACAAAGGGAGAATCATGAATTAAAGATAGTACTGAGGATCTTACTCTGTGTTCAACGCTGTTTTCTCATTGTAAGGAAACTAAAAAATATCAGAGAGAAAGGAAAATCTTAAGTTCATGACAGAAAAGACCTATTACCTATGAAGAATCAGCTATTAGACTCACAATTGAGTTTTCAATCAATAAAAACAGAGGCCAGAAAATTCTTTAAGTACAGTTGCAATCAAAAATAATAAACTAGCTGAGTTACTATTCAAGAATGGAGACAAATGAATATATTTTAGGTATATACAATTAAAAGAATTTACTACATCAAGACTGTCAATGTAAGAATTATTTAAGATGGACATCTAGGTTGCTTCCATGATTGCCAGTCCAGGTTCAATGCATGAGACAGGGTGCTCAGGGCTGGTGCACTGGGATGACCCTGAGGGATGGGATGGGGAGGAAGGTGGGAGGAGGGTTCAGGATGGGGAACACATGTACACCTGATTCATGTCAATGTATGGCAAAAACCACTACAATATTGTAATTAGCCTCCAATTAAAATAAATAAAAAAAGAATTATTAAAGATATGCTATAGAAGGTAAAAAGGTGAATGCAGAGGGAAGCCCTGGGATATAAGGTACAATGGAGGGCACTGAAATTAATAAACTGTGGTGGGAAATTTCATTAAAAAACAGAATTTAAAAAACTTTCATATTTTTCTAAAAACTAAGTGGGAGTGGAAAGGTATATGATAAATACAGACTATCAAATCCTCATTGTGCCTAAAAGGGAGATAAAATACTATAATCTTTAGAGTATTGGAATATGTATATCTAATTATGTTTGCTAAACAGTTAACTAAAACCATGGAAATACAGTCTCCATGTGGATAAAAAAGGCATGTGGAAAAACATTATCCACTTACTGGAGACAAGAAAAGAAGAACATATGAAGAAGCGAAGAGAAAAAACAGCTGGCAAGCTTTAAACACAAAGTAAGATGCAGGAATAATTCCAGATATACCAGGTATTACAATACGTGTAAGTAGATTAAGCCCTCAAAAGACTGAGATTATTAGATGGATATAAAAACAAAACAAAATCCAGCCATATGCTGCTGATGAAGGACACCACAAAAACAAAACCACACAGAGAGATTAAAAACAAAGAGCTGGGAAAATAAATGAATTAGTATAACAATATTAATATGATACCAACTAGTTAAAACATTACTAGAAAAAAAGGACAATTGTGTAAAGAACAATCATAATCCATTTACCCTAACAGTGTATTCTTGGAAAATATAAAGTACAAATGGACCAAAATATAAGGAGAGATGGTCAAATCAACAATTTTATTGGGAGATTTAATCCCTGTTAGGTACTTACAGAATAAGCTGAAGAAACAAGTCAGAACAGGGGAGATTTAAGCAACACAATTAAGAGGCTAAGCCTAATAGATAACATACAGCTCTGAGTTGAACAAAATGAGAATACTAGATGCCTTTTAACTACACATGGAGTATTTATACAATGATCACATTAGGACACAGAGGATGTCTCAATAAATGGCAAAGAATCAGTGTAGTAAATTCCATGTTCTCTAACAAGAAGGCAATTAAATTATAAATCAACAAGAAAATATTAAAAAATGACCACAATGTTTCAAAAATGAAATTATACTTGAAAATAATTAATGAGCTAAAGAATAAAACCCAATGAGAATTAACTAAATGTTCAAAGTTTACATTAGTGATAGTACTGTAAGTGCCTTTTTGACAAATAAATGAAAGATGAATTAAGTGTTTGGTACAATAAGCTAATAATTATGTGTATACACACACACACACACACACACACACACACACACACACACAGACATGAAGATCACAGGAAAAAGAGACAAGAGACAAAAAAATTATACAGAAAATAAAAGAACTGTGCAAAGATCCAAGAAAATACAAATGTTGTTCTTTGATTTAAAAAAAACCTAATAGATAATTCCTTAGCAAAACTGACAAGAGTACAAAGGTACAAAGTAATAAAAAAGAGTATGTAACTATGTGTACAGGGGATATAGAAACACCAGAAATATACTATAAACATGTGTAGGCTTATAAATTTCAACCCAGATAATATAAACAATTTTTTTAGAAAAAATTGTTTATGATACCAGTTTGAATCAGAAGGATATAGATAACCTAAATGGAAGAATAATCATCAAAGAAGTTGGGAGAGTATTTAAAAGTCTCCCTCTATCTGTTAACCCCGAGTCCCATTGCCCTCACCACATGAGGATTAGTCATTTGTCTTCTGACCCAGACTGTCTTTACCAGTCCTTTGAGGAACAGAAGATCCTCATTTTATAAAACTACATCAAATCATTAAAATAGAGGGAAAACTACTCAGGTTATTGTGTGACAATATTCTAGTCTTGTTTTTCAACCTAGACCAAGAAAGTAAAATTACAAATGCAGCAATCCTAAATGAAATATAAGCAAATTGAAGTCAGTATATGTGTGGACTACATATATACTCTCACATATAAGTAAAAGTTATTCCAGCAGTATAAGGATAGCTCTATAAGAGAAAACAGAATTATGTAATTCATTATATTAACAAATTAAAAGGTAATATCATATGCTATGTCAGATGGTGAAGGCAGCCATGAAATTAAAAGACACTTACTCCTTGGAAGGAAAGTTATGACCAACCTAGAGAGCATATTAAAAAGCAGAGACATTACATTGTCAACAAAAGTCCATCTAGTCAAGGCTGTGGTATTTCCAGTAGTCATGTATGGATGTGAGAGTTGGACTATAAAGAAAGCTGAGTGCTGAAGAATTGATGCCTTTGAACTGTGGTGTTGGAGAAGACTCTTGAGAATCCCTTGGACTGCAAGGATATCCAACCAGTCCATCCTGAAGGAGATCAGTCCTGGGTGTTCATTGGAAGGACTGATGCTGAAGCTGAAACTCCAATACTTTGGCCATCTGATGTGAAGAGCTGACTCATTTGAAAAGACCATGATGCTGGGAAAGATTGAAAGCAGGAGGAGAAGGGGATGACAGAGGATGAGATGGTTGGGTGGCATCACCGACTCAATGGACATGGGTTTGGGTAGATTCTGGGAGTTGGTGATGGACAGGAAGGCCTGGTGTGCTGCAGTCCATGGGGTTGCAGAGTTGGACACGACTGAGCGACTGAACTGAACTGAACTGATGTCAACAGATGGAGGAAAAACTTGATAAAAATCAATACTCATATGTATTATATATTTTAAAAATTCTTAGCCAATTGAGAATAGATGAAGCTTCATAAAATTGATTATTTTTATTAAAAATTCATAGCAAATATTCCTAAATTATAACAATTTATAAACGTTCTTACTAGTGTCAGAAAAAATTAAAGAAGGCATTTTGATCATTTCTATTACTTTTATTTTAGGAAACATATCCAATGCAGTAAATCAAATATAAAGAGGGGTTAGAGTTTGAAAGAACCCTAAGGAACACATTTTTAAAAAGATTTATTTATTATTGGATGGCCTAGGTCTTGGTTGCTGCACACAGGCTTTTTGTAGTTGCAGAGAGTGGGGACTACTCTTTGTTGCAGTGCAAAGGCTTTCTAATTGCAATTTCTTCTCCTGTTGCAGAGCACAGGCTCTTAGACACTTGGGCTCAGTAGTTGTGGCACATGGACTTAGTTGCTCCAGAACATGTGAGATCTTCATGGACTAAGGATCAAACGTATGTCCTCTGTGTTGGCAGGTGGATTCTTAACCACTGGACAACCAGGGAAGTCTGAGCAAATGTTTTTAATCACAGTGTGATTGTCTCCATAGGACAATCCAATAAAAATCTTGAAGCTGTTAGAAATATTAGAGCTCAACAACTTGTAAGTTATGAGATCAATGTTCAAACGTTAATAGCCATCTTAAACAAAACATCAGAAATAGCAAAGAGGAATATATAACAATGTAACACTGTACAGTATTAAGGGGTAAATATAACAAAAGGTACTTAATATCTTTATGGAGAAAATTACAAAATATATTTGAAAGAAAATGATATGAATAAATCGAGAGATATAGTATATGTTAATGGATCAAAAGACTTTATCATAAAGATATCAATACACAGAATTGTGTACTTGACAAAATCAGTACACAGAAATCAACTGCATTTTTATATACTAACAGTAAAAAAATAAGAAAGAGAAATTAAGGAATCAATCCCATTCACCATTGCAACAAAAAGAATAAAGTGTCTAGTAATAAACTTACCTAAGGAGACAAAAGAACTGTACACAGAAAATTATAAGACACTGATGAAAGAAATAAAGGATGACATAAAAAGATGGAGAGATAGTCCATGTTCCTAGGTAGGAAGAATCAATATTGTGAAAATGACTATACTACCAAACACAATCTACAGATTCAATGTGATCCCTATTAAATTACCAATAGCATTTTCCCCAGAACTAGAACAAAAAATTTCACAATTCATATGGAAACACAAAAGACCCTGAATAGCCAAAGCAGTCTTTAGAAAGAAGAATGGAGCTGAAGGAATCAACCTTTCTGACTTCAGATTATACTACAAAGCTATAGTCATCAAGATAGTATGGTACTGGCACAAAAACAGAAATATAGATCAATGGAACAAGACAGAAAGCCCAGAAATAAACCCATGCACCTATGGGTACCTTATTTTTGACAAAGGAGGCAAGACTATACAATGGGGCAAAGACAGCCTCTTCAAGAAATGGTGCTGGGAAAACTGGACAGCTACATGTAAAAGAGTGAAATTAGAATATTTCTAACACCACACACAAAGATAAACTCAAAATGGATTAAGACCTAAATGTAAGACCAGAAACTATAAAACTCTCAGAGGAAAACATAGAACGGTCAATGACATAAATCAAAGCAAGATCCTCCTTGATCTACCTCCTAGAGTTCTGGAAATAAAAACAAAAGTAAGCAAGTCATACCTGATTAAACTTAAAAGCTTTTGCATAGCAAAGAAAACCATAAGCAAGGTGAAAAGACAACCCTCAGAATGGAAGAAAATAATAGCAAATGAAACAACTGACAAAGGATTAATTTCCAAAATATACAAGAAGTTCATACAACTCAATACCAGAAAGACAAACAACTGAATCAGAAAGTGGGAGAAAGACCTAAACAGATGTTTCTCTAAAGAAGACATACAGGTGGCTAACAAACACATGAAAAGATGCTCAAGATCACTCATTATTAGAGAAATGCAAATAAAAACTACAATGAGATATCACCTTACACCAATCAGAATGGCGACCATCAAAAAGTCTACAAACAATACGTGCTGGAGAGGGTGTGGAGAAAAGGGAACACTCTTGCACTGTTGGTTGGAATGTAAACGGATAAAGCCACTATGGAAGATGGTATGGATATTCCATAAAAATGCAGGAATAAAACTACCATATGACCCAGCAATCCCACTCCTAGGCATATACCCTGAGGAAACCAAAAATTGAAAGAGACACATATATCCCATTGTTTATTGCAACACTATTTACAATAGCTAGGACATGGAAGCAATCTAGATGTCCATCAACAGATAAATGGATAAAGAAGTTGTGGTACATATACCCAGTGGAATATTACTCAGACACAAAAAGGAGCACTTTTGAGTCAGTTCTGATGAGGTGGATGAACCTAGAGCCTATTATATAGAGTGAAGTGAGTCAGAAAGAGAAAGATAAATATCGTTTTCTAATGCATGTATACTGAATCTAGAAAAATGGTACTGAAGAATTGATTTACAGGACATCAGTAGAGAAATGGACATAGAGAATAGACTTATGGACATGAGGAGAGGAGAGGAGAGGGTGAGATGTATGGCAAGAGTAACATGGAAACTTACATTACTATATGTAAAAGAGAAAGCCAGTGGGAATTTGCTGTATGTCTCAGGAAACTAAAAAAGGGGCTCTGTAACAACCTAGAGGGGTGGGATGGGGAGGAAGATGGGAGCGAGGTTCAAAAGGGAGGGGATATATATATCTATGACTGATTCATGTTGAGGTTAAACAGATATCAAGAAAATTCTATAAAGCAATTATCCTTCAATTAAAAAATAAATGAATTAAAAAAAACTCCAAAGTTATTGTAGACATTCAGTGACATTTTAATTAAAATCCTAATTTTTCATAGATTTTGACAAGCTTGTTTTAAAAATCATATGGAAGAAGAAAGCAGTGGAATCAAGTTTTAGAAAAAGATGATGAATTGCCTAATAAATATCAAGAATTATTATTAAAACCATAGTAATTAAGACATTTGCACTGGCTAAGGGTTAGACAAATGGACCAATGCAATAAAAGAGGCTCATGATTATGTGGAAACTTGGTATATGACATAAATGGCATTAAAAAAATATTTGCAAAAAAAATAGTATGGCAAAAAACTATTTGGAAAAAAATAATTAAGATCAAATCCCTACCACACACCATACAAAAAATGGCTAAAGACAGAATGTTTAAATATTTTGAAGAAAATATAGGAGAAACTCTTCATGACCTTGAGTTAGGGTAAGATTTTATAAAAATAAAAACAAAAATCACAGACTCTATAGAAACAGAAATTTAAATATATTATAGTGAAAAATTTTCAGCTGTTCAGTTCAGTTCAGTTCAGTCACTCAGTCGTGTCCGACTCTTTGTGACCCCATGAATTGCAGCACGCCAGGCCTCCCTGTCCATCACCAACTCCTGGAGTCCACCCAGACCCACAACCATCACATCAATGATGCCATCCAGCCATCTCATCCTCTGTCATCCCCTTCTCCTCCTACCCCCAGTCCCTCCCAGCATCAGGATGTTTTCCAACGAGTCAACACTTTGCATCAGGTGGCCAAAGTACTGGAGTTTCAGCTTCAACATCAGTCCTTCCAATGAACACCCAGGACTGATGTCCTTTAGGATGGACTGGTTGGATTGCCTTGCAGTCCAAGGGACTCTCAAGAGTCTTCTCCAACACCACAGTTCAAAAGCATCAATTTTTTAGCACTCAGCTTTCTTCACAGTCCAACTCTCACATCCATACATGACCACTGGAAAAACCACAGCCTTGACTAGACAGACTTTTGTTGGCAAAGTAATGTCTCTGCTTTTTAATATGCTATCTAGGTTGGTCATAACTTTCCTTCCAAGGAGTAAGTGTCTTTTAATTTCATGGCTGCAGTCACCATCTGCAGTGATTTTGGAGCCCAAAAAAATAAAGTCTGACACTGTTTCCACTGTTTCCCCATCTATTTCCCATGAAGTGATGGGACCAGATGCCATGATCTTAGTTTTCTGAATGTTGAGCTTTAAGTCAACTTTTTCACTCTCTTCTTTCACTTTCATCAAGAGGCTTTTTAGTTCCTCTTCACTTTCTGCCATAAGGGTGGTGTCATCTACATATCTGAGTTTATTGATTTTTCTCCCAGCAATCTGGATTCCAGCTTGTGCTTCTTCCAGCCCAAAGTTTCTCATGATGTACTCTGCATATAAGTTAAATAAGCAGGGTGACAATATACAGCCTTGACATACTCCTTTTCCTATTTGGAAAGAGTCTGTTGTTCCATGTCCAGTTCGAACTGTTGCTTTCAGCTGTAAGGCAACATAAATTTAAAAGACAAATCACAGATTAGGTGAAGATATTTACAATCTATGCAAATCTCAAAGGTTTAACTTCCAGAATTGAAAAAGTACTCCTACCTATTAGTAAGAAGAGGTAAACACTTCAGTAGGATAATGGATAAAGACAACACACAGGCAATCTGTAACAAAGGAAATGTGAAGATGGCTCATTGGATAAAGAATCTGCCTGCAGTGGGGAGGAGCAAACGGCAACCCACTTCTGTATTCTTGCCTGAAAAATCTCATGGACAGGGGAGCCTGGTGGGCTATAGTCCAAAGACTCACAGAGTTGAACATGGCTGAGCACAAGAAAAGACAACAGATATAAGAAAAGTGTAAAATAAAACAGTGCGATACCTTTTGCACAGTTATCAGATTAAAAAGAACAAGCTTAAAGTTGGCTCACTCCAAAGTTTGAGGATGATGTGGAAATATCATATGCCCCTGCTGGTGAGAGTAGACACCAGTTCAATCAGTTTTGAGAGTATTTTAGAAGTATTTGGTCAGTTTGAAATGTGCCTTAATTTTGATCAGGTTCTCCAGGAAGCTGACCCTGAGATGAGATTTGTGTACCAGTGATTAAGAAAGTGCTCTCAGAGGAGGCTAGTTAAGGAAGTGGGCAAGCAGGACATGGAAGGAGGAGAGGAAGACAAGTAAGTGAAAACTCAGGCAAAGTGCCGTGGAACCTGCCTCCCCCCGACCCCAGAGGGGAGCTCTGGAGTGAGAGTTATTGTGAGAAATTATTCTCAGGGGAAGCGGGGAGGGGGGGAGTTCGTCTTTCCCTCTTTTCTTTAGTCTACCTTCAAGGGCTTGGAGTTAGAATGCTTGATAGTTCAGAGCCAGCCTCAGATGCTCTGCATTAAAGTTTAGCTCTAAGACCTGAGGTGGGGTGAACGCTACAAATGGGGGAAAAGATTTGGGTTGGATATCAACCATGAAATACATGTCTATACCACAGTCCAGCCATCCCACTTTCTTCCTGCTCATTGTGCACCAGGAGACACATATAGGAACATTTATAGAAGTGTTGTTGATAATAGCAAAACACCAGAAGTAACCTGAATGAACAGGATAATAGTTAAATAAATTGTGATGTGTAAATACTAGAAATGCTTTATAACAGTTAAAATGAATGAAATGATTGATGGTGATAATCAAGTGACATAGGTGGGGAGGATGTATATTGCTTTTTAGAAGGTTCGAACAATGATAATTTAAGAAAGTAATTTGATTGAATAGAGTATTGTTAGTTTTTAGATTCAGGAAGCAGTTTCCTGGGAAATGAGACATTGAAAACATAATAGAAAAAGGATAATTGATGAGTTTGTTTTAAATATTTCCCCATCCTTTATGTCTTCACTTGAATACTTTCTACTTACTCTTTAAGATTTGCTTCAACCGTCATCTCCAGAAACACTTGCCATTTCCAAAATGAGGTATTCCCTCATATGTACTCCTCAAAGAACCTGTGAAGACCATTTCACTGTTGTAATACTTGATAATTGTATGCTACATGCATGACTTTGCTTTGAAGATAATAACTATGTTTTAATTACTTTGTATTTGCAGTGCCAACCATGGTGCCTGGCACATCTAGGCATGGAATACACATTTAATTAATAAACTAAAAATCAATTTTATTTTAGTATCTGATGCCATTTGTGAGGTTGGAATTTAATGAATATTGGTTTATTTTTAGATAAATGGATAGTTAGGAAATAAGGAAATGGCAGCCCACTCCAGTGTTCTTGCCTGGAGAATCTCATGGACAGAGGAGCCTGATGGGCTACAGCCCATAGTGTCTCAAAGAGTCAGACATGACTGAGTGACTGATATACACACAGATGGAAATCTTTATCAGGCTTTTTGAGATGTTTAGTTTGGAGCCATGAAAGAAGATGAAGGCATAAGAGACTTTAAAGTCAAGGAAGCAAGAAACAGAATTTCAGTATGAGAATAAATAATTAAACATTTATTAGTAAAATAATAGTATTTAAATAATTGCTCAGGTCACACAGCTATGAAATAAGGAGACCATATTTTAAACCAATGGCTTTTCCCCTCCAAATCTATGCTACTCACTACAATTTTTCAGGAAATAACCTGAAAAATCAATGTTAGGGCTTCCCTGTTGGCTCAATGGTAAAGAATCTGCATGCCAATGCAGGAGACAAGGATTCAATCTCTGGTCCAGGAAGATCCCTGATACCATGGAGCAAGTAAGTCTGTACACCACAGCTACTGAGCCTGTGCTCTAGAGCTGGGGAGCTGCAATTACTGAAGCCTGTGTGTCCTAGAGCCTGTGCTTTGCAACATGAGAACCCATTGCAACTAGAGAGTGGCCCCCGCTTGCCACAACTAGAGAAAACCTGCATATCGATGGAAATACAGCACAGTCAAAAGTAATAAATAAATAATAACTAAAATTATTAAAAAAAGTTTGTCTTCCGTCAATTGGTATATAAGATTAACGAGTAGTGCTCTATCCCCTGTGAGCTATATTATGTGGTTTTTACTGGGAACAATGTGCTGGTCATTAAGTTATTGTCATTCAGCTCCACACCCACCTGCCTATGCCCAACCATGGGATATTGAGCTGGGACTCTGAAAATTGCAGTTGTCTTTTTCCAGCTGGATCCCTGCAAGAGATCCAGACACCAGGAGGAGGAGACACAAGGGATGGAGGACAGAAAAGGGACGTGCTTCTTACTGTTTGCTTTCCCTTCCTCTTAGTGTTGTCCCCAGAAGGCACTTTGTCTTGAGTCTGTGACTTCTCTCAGCAATCCCAGAAGCAGTCCCAGCTGTACCTCTCAGAAGTCCCAACGCCAAGTGGGCACCGCCCCCTCCTCAGAGACTGAACTCCAGCACCCCTGCACCCCTCCTCTGAGTTACTGGGGACTGGCACCTGGCAGGCAGCACCTTCTCTGTGGTCTAAGTCCCAGCCTGGCAGGGCTCTTCTTCTGAGCTCTGAGGTTCTAAACGTCTAAACTTCTTTCCTTATATACCCCAGTCTTGTGCGTTACTTCTGTGCTCCATCTTACTGTTTCCTTTTAGCATGTCTGATCTTTCAACCTGCTTAACCAATTCTCTATATTAAGTTCTCTGCCGAAATATCTAGGGTGCTATTTGTTTTCCTGTCTGGACCCTTATCAATACAAATTGCTCACTGGGTTTTCTCTCTCTGCTGTGCTGAGTCACTTTAGTCATGTCTGACTCTTAGCCTGACACATAGCCTGCCAGGCTCCTATGTCCATGGGGATTCTGCAGGGAAGAATACTGGAGTGGGTAGCCTATCCTCCTCTAGGGGGTCTTCCCGACCCAGGGATCAAACCTGAATCTCATTTCTTTTGCATTGGCAGGCAGGTTCTTTACCACTAGCACCACCTAGGAAGCCCTCTCTCTCTCTAGGATGCTAAATAGAGCATAAACCTCATTGCTCCAGTAACCGATGAGAATCCTGTTTTACATTCGGAGAAAATGAGGTTCAGAGAAATTAAGCAAACCACCCAAGGTAAAATTACAGAGTTTTTAAAACTCAAATGTATATTATTCCAGATTCCATCTTTTCTCTATTGTCTCATGCTTTCTTGAATATAGTATATATCATTCTTCCTTTTCAATCTTGTTTATTTTTTTCACTGTGAAACTCTAGTTGATATTTGGTTCTGAATATCTTTTCTAAAACTTTAGGAATTTTGATGTGTGTGCATATGAATTTCCAGTCTTTCAATAAAGCAGAAATGAAGGTTTTTGTACTAATGAAGTTCTGGGAAGAAGCGAAGGTAGAATAAACCCAGGTTTTGAAATTCAAATTGTCACTGTTGGTGAGGAGAAAGTGGAGGTGAGAGTATGAGGGGCCAACAGAACCAAGCCTTAGTTTTAAACAACAGCTGTTATCAACCATCTATGAAGCACCAGGCACTGACTTACCTGCTTTACACACTTTATTGCATTTAATACTGTGATGCAAGGTAGATGTAGTGGAATTGCCTCATACGATCCTATATGCTTTTAACTTGTGTGCATTTTACTTGCATGGGAAAAGTAGGCAGAGAGGGAGATAAAGCAGAAGAGGAAAAGAGAGAGAAGGAGGAAAATAGGAGGAGATAAGGGGAAGAAGGAAGGAATTTGCACAGAATTTATTTAAATGGTGCATTCAATTCTGATTAGCTCTCTACTAATTAGTGTTTGGCTTGGAGCAATCAAGATGAGCATATGAAACCATTATTCCCTAAAATGGTCTGTTTCAGATGCTTCTCATTTTGTGAGCATCAGCTGTGCTGAGTGCAATTCTAGTATTTAAGTCCGGGCAGTTCCCATTCAACATGGCGTGCAAATGCAAGCCAATCACTTCATCTGGTCTTTAAATGGAGAAGCAGCCATTTTTACCAACACTGGAGGAAAACCTGGCTTTGCTGGTCTTAATAAAATTTATAGTGGCATATGGACTCCAAAGTAGCCGTGTTGTTGGAGATTAAACAAACAAACAAAAAACCTGCATAGTTTTTGCTTTACAGTCTGACTAGAGTTAGACTCATTAGTTTGTTTTCTCTAAACTTAAATGCTGAAACTGATATTCTGAAAGGGTTATCCGCTTCCCCAAGGTCACATGGGGAATAAGCCCGAGTTGGCTGTGTTGGGATTTGAGCCCCTTTCCCTTTTTCTTGTTTTTTTTCTGGGGCTTCATACAAATTATAGAAAAACAAAGGTTGGCAGGTATACTTTGAGTGCCAGAGAGAGAAGAATCAATGTACATGTTTTCCAGGGATCTGACTACATCTAGGTGTTAGAATGAGCTAAAAATGCTGGATTCAAAACCAACACCACTGCATGTAAAACTTTAAACTTTAATTTCTGCAAAACAATCAGTTTCCTTAGATAACACTATTCCCTTGATGGAATAGCTTCTGAGAGCATGTTTCTCTTCCCTTTAGGGAGCTTAGTGAATTCCTTAGAAACAAAATGGGCCTATTTGTCACTTGAAATGACCTGGTGACTTAGAATAGCTAGGCTTATTTCTGCAATTTGTCTTTCCCTCGTCTTCACCATGGTCATCGGGGTTTAATATCCTGGGTGGTGGGAAATGAAAGGCAGGGTGTATTTTTCCTTGAGATCTTCAAATCTGAATTTCCTGCCGTGAGTGCTCTTGCTGCTTAGTTGAAATTAGAGCAGGATGAACTTCTTGAACTGTCACCAACTTGGCCGGGCTCACTCCAGGACCTCCTCCAGGGAAAGTTCCCTAAAGGGACAGCATGAAATGTCTCTGCAGGAGAGATTAAATGGTTTAATAATGTCCTATTAAACCCCCAGCTTTCAAACAAAACTGAGTCTTTCGATACCACTTGTCACCCCAAAGCTCCTATTGAAGTGATTTTAATCTCAGATAAGGCTTTTCTATTAGAAAGAAGGCACTGGCAACATTATCACTTTTTAGTGTTTTACAGGTGAGAGATGGTGAACTTCTGTTAAGTGTTCATAAAGCTTGTTAGAATGGTTGCTTATGAAGGTGGGAGGAGAAAGAAGTGAGTTTTGTAAGCAGGAATAAATAATAATAAAATATAATAGAGGGGTGAATCAAGCACCAGTGATGACCATATACCGTGAACTAAGAAGTTTGATCGCCTCAACTCTGTTCATAAATTAAAGAGAAAAAAATAGAATAAAACAAAACAAGGAAATAAGCCAGATCAAACCAGAGTACAGTATGTCTGTGTTGTTTCCTTTTGCAATGAAATAATGAAGTTTCAAAGGTAAGTGTATCATCTCATTAGGGAAATCAGTAGAGAGACTCCAATAGATTTTTGATGCTCATTGTTCCTACTTTCTTACAGTGATTAGACGTCACAGTCTTCTTTAAAATGCCATGTGTATTCTCACTGTAGTCAGATGATTTTTTTAAATAAACTTTTAATTTTAGAACAGTTTTAGATTTACAGAATTTCAAAGATAGCACAGACTTACAGTATACTCTGTGCCCTTGTTCCCCTGTTATTAACAGATTACATTGACATGGCATATTTGTTATACTTAATGAGCCTATATGATGTATTATTATTAAATAAGTCTATACTTTATTCATATTTCCTTAGATTTGACCTAATCTCTTCTTTTCCAGTAGTTCATCCAGGATGTCACGTTACGTTTAGTTGTTGTATCTTCTTAGGCTCCTCTTAGCTGTGACAGTTCCTCAACCCTTCCTTTTCTTTGATGACTTTGACAGTGTTGATGGCTTCTGTTTGGGTATTTTGTATAAGGTACCTCAACTGGTATTTGTCTGATGTTTTTCTCATGATTAGCTGGGGTTATATATCTTTTGGAGTAAGATCACAGAGGTAAAGGGCCGTTCTTACATCTCTTTCTTTTTCTGTCTCCATATTTCTCTATCTCTTGATATATCTATTTATCTATCTATGTGCATGTGTATACAGGACTGGGGATCTGAAGAGATTTTCAGGTTTCTCAATGAGGCAAGTTCTGTGCCCCACACTCACAGACACACCACTTCTGTGGTGGTCAGATGTGGTACTCGTGTGAGCTGGAAGCAGGGTGCAAGGCTTGGACACCTCTGGCAAACATTGAGAATAGACCATCACCCTTCTAATAAAGCAGAAGGACATGGACACTGAGCATTTCCACTCCAATTAGGATGGTTTAAAAACCAGAGGCCTTTCTCCATCTAGGTGCCATTCAGATTCTAGGGTTTTTACTGAAACTCAGGAGATAAAGAAGGAATTGAAATAGGAAATTTGATTTCAATTGATTTTCTTGTTACCCAGGGGAATAGAACCTTGGATTAAGCACATTAACTATAATTCAGAATAAGTAGAGTAATGGGCTGTACCTGATCTTTCATGTATGATACAAACCATTCTACTATAAAAACTTCAGTCTTTATCATTGATTTTCAGAGTTTTTTGGCAGTTAGTTTATTTCAGAATAACTATATTTTTAATGCATAAGGAATCTGAAAAATCTCATTTGAAAAGACTTTTCTTCAGTACTGTGGAAAGTGACTTGTTTGAGGTCACAGAGTGAAGAGAAAAGGCAAGACTAGAACTCAGACCTTCTCTGTGCACATATTTTCTCTTTATCCTGATTTCATATAAATCTGCTACTTTACATTATATAGCTCAATTATTTCATTTTAAAATATGAATTAGTTTTTTACTTTTGGAAACCTATATGAACTGAATTGTGTTGCCCCAAAATTTGTATTTTGAAGTCCTACTCAGCAATGTTATTGTATATGGAGAAGGAACTGTTAAAGAGGTAATTGAGGTCAAATGAAATCATAAGATTTGTATGCTAATCCAATAGGACTATGTCCTTACAAAAGAGAGAATAGGTCACATGAGGACATACCAAAAAAAGAAGACGACTGTCTACAGAGCAAGGAAAGACCCCTCAAGAAATATCTAACCTGTCCATACTTTGATTTTGGACTTCCAGCCTCCAAAACTGTGAGAGAGAAATTTCTATTGATTAAACCTCACAGTTGGTGTGGATTTTATCATGGCCTTAGCAAATTAATTCAGAAATCATTTTCTTCATCCTATGTATTTCAATACTTATTTGATTTAAAAATTCACCCATAAAAAAAAAATTCACCCATAAATCTACCACCATAGCACAATATTTCCCCTCTTTGCACATGTCCTTCTAGTACTTTCCATGAATCCATATTTTATATGGATAATTCATTTCTAAAACTGCTTATTTGTGCCATACTAAAATCTTAAGTGCTCCCTTAAATATTTTTATTCTTTAAGCTCTTCTGTTTTGTTAGTTTCTGCTCATGCTCCATATTCTGTTCATTCCTCTACTATGGACCTTTGGGAAGTGCTGTATTTTCCCCTGCCTGCTACTTGGGGCTGAGGTCCTGCTGCTGGGGTATTTAGGTGGCAGCAGCCCCACTGTCCTGGGAGGCAGAGTGATGTCAGACACAGCCGATGGTTCTAGGAACATTGTCAGTGAATCATAAAGAAGCTTCTCTCTTCTCTGGTTCTTCGTGTTCAAGAGCTGTGGATCTCGTTCAGCCAGCTCCAGAGCCAGATTATTCTCATATTTAGTTCAGATAGTCTCGGCAACACGTTATTCACTCAAGTCTGTATCCTTGAAATGGCTCCTACTATTGAAACAGTGGGAAAGTGTATATTCCAAGGACAATGGAGTGAATGAAAAGCTTCCAGTTGCCTTGGTCTACCTCACAGGTCAATTGGAGGTCACATCTTGATGACCTCCTTCAATAGAGGATTGGAACTTTCAGTCCCCTCTCCTGACCTCTGGGGAAGGGAGAGGGACTTGAGGTTGAATCAGTCTCCAGGGACCAATGATTTTAAGTATGCCTATGTAATTAATTGTCCACAAAGCCCAAAAGGATGGGGTTCAGAGAGCTTCTGGGTTGGTGAACATGTGGAGATGTGGGGAGACTGGTGCTCTCAGACAGCATGAAAGCTCTGCTCCCTTCTGCACACACCTTCCCCTCTGCATTTCTTCCATCTGGTTGTTTCTGAGCCATATCTTTTTATAGTAAACTAGTGATCTCGTAGATAGAATGTTTTGCAAAGTTCTGTGAGCTGCTCTAGCAAATTAATATAACCTGAGGGGGTTGTGGGAATCTCTAATTTATAGCCAGTTGGTTACAGGCTACAATCTGGAGTTGTGATGGGCATCTGAAGTCCAAGGAGGGGGTCATTGGGCCTCCAATCTATAGCTGGTTGTTTAGAAGCACAGGTGATAACTGGGTTTGGGACTGGCATCTGCAGTTGATAGGAGGAGCCCTGTATGACTGAGCCCTTAACCTGTAGGGTCTAATGCTATCTCTGGATGAACAGCATCCTAGTTGAGTTGAACTGTAAGACACCCATCTGGTGTCCAGAGGATTGCTTGTTGGCATAGGAGAAGCTTTCCTCCCCCTACACATTGAAATTGGGTCCAGGAACTTATAAAGAGAGTGGGAAGGGCATTTTAGGCTGGATAAAATGCATGAACAAAGGTGGGGAAAGTCATAGATTTGTCCTGGAAGTAGAAAATAAATGAATCTGGCTGTATCCAAAGCTCTACACTCATAAAATCACAGCACATCTGTTTCACAAAATACACCATGAGGAACACCTACTTTGAAAAATCATTATATACTTCCTTATATAAATATATATTTATTACACACATAAATTTACATTATATATGAAGGTATCCATAAAGTTCTTACGTAGTTTGAATTTGTAATAAATTTGCTTCTACATATGATGTAAATAATCCACAAAATGTGACAGGAGAGGATTTATTCAGATTTAAAATGTTGAAATGCTAATGTTCAACAAATCTACCATCATGTTGGGTACATTAGGATATGGCCATTATTATGCACAGGGTTTATTACCAAGAAAGTGGAGTATAAATATTAAAACAAATTAACAGTTTCTTTAAATCTTGAAAAATTACACTCTGTTGCAGTTTGCAAATTATTTTATATATAAAACAGACATGATTTGTTTACTCTTCACACTGAGCTAGGACTTTATGTACACCTTGTACTTAAGAGGACACATACACACAATAGTAGTTCTCAAACTTGAATATGCAACAGGATTATCTAGGTGGCTTGTTAAAACAGATTTGCTGGGTCTCATCTCAGAGATTATGATTTAGTTAACCTGGAATAGGACCCAACATTTTGTTTTTCGAATAAGCTTTTAGGTGATGCTTTTGCAGCTAGTAGAGAGCTGCATTGAGAGAACAACTGGTTTATGAAATACATTGAATGAAACACACTGGGAGGGTACATTCTGTTTCCTTCCTTTCTTCCCTTTCTCCCTCCTTTCCTCCCTTCCTTCCTCCCTGCTCCCTTGGCCCCTTGCTTTCACTCTGAGT